>NC_079477.1:21773231-23023231 GCF_026230105.1 Diorhabda sublineata
TATCTATCTATCTATCTATCTATCTATCTATCTATCTATCTATCTATCTATCTATCTATCTATCTATCTATCTATCTATCTATCTATCTATCTATCTATCTATCTATCTATCTATCTATCTATCTATCTATCTATCTATCTATCTATCTATCTATCTATCTATCTATCTATCTATCTATCTATCTATCTATCTATCTATCTATCTATCTATCTATCTATCTATCTATCTATCTATCTATCTATCTATCTATCTATCTATCTATCTATCTATCTATCTATCTATCTATCTATCTATCTATCTATCTATCTATCTATCTATCTATCTATCTATCTATCTATCTATCTATCTATCTATCTATCTATCTATCTATCTATCTATCTATCTATCTATCTATCTATCTATCTATCTATCTATCTATCTATCTATCTATCTATCTATCTATCTATCTATCTATCTATCTATCTATCTATCTATCTATCTATCTATCTATCTATCTATCTATCTATCTATCTATCTATCTATCTATCTATCTATCTATCTATCTATCTATCTATCTATCTATCTATCTATCTATCTATCTATCTATCTATCTATCTATCTATCTATCTATCTATCTATCTATCTATCTATCTATCTATCTATCTATCTATCTATCTATCTATCTATCTATCTATCTATCTATCTATCTATCTATCTATCTATCTATCTATCTATCTATATCTATCTATCTATCTATCTACTAATTTGGTTTTGGTTTGAATCAATTTCTTGATATCGATTTTTGGTGGAATAAAGTTTGTTCAATACGGAAATCGATATAATCGCGGTGTTGCCGATTTTCGTATTTTTCTTACTAATCTGGAGAAATTTCGTGGGTTTAAAGGTTTCGGTGGAGATAGCAGTTTTTTTATACGAATAATTATAAATAAAATACAGATTCAGATTTTAATTCAGATATTAAAAAATTTAAACCGTAGTAACAAGGTTAGAAAATATATTTCTCATAAATATACAAATAAATTATTTTAGCAACGTCAATAAATGTTTTACAATTAAGACACGGTTGAAGAATCTTAATTATGTTCCTTTGACACAAACTAAGAAACTCTTTAATCGACCTAGTAATTTATTCAATACCATTAGACGAGTAGCGGCTTCTTTAGGATCTTTTTGTCTTACCAACAACGAAGGCACTATTCTTGTAATCCGGTCAATTTAGTCATTCGAAAGTACATAAATTGTAAAATTGTTAAAAATGCAATTGAAAATAGTATTTGAATGTTTCCTATCATTTCCGTGTATGAAAAAAATTTTATTCAAGATCAAAGGTCAAAAAAAATGAGTTTTTTCGCAATTTTCAGCAAAACGGTGAGATTTATCAAAAAAATACTCTAGATAAAAATTGTAGATCATAAAATTATCTACAAAAAACTTATCATCAATTTTTTTTACAACATTGAATTGAACTGAGACGTGTTGTGAGTATTTGTAAGAAATTTCTGTTGACTGGTTGGAACTGTCATAAGTTCATCAAATGAATTATCATGTGACGAAAATGCGTTTTTTATAGACAATTTTACGGTCTACAATTTTTGCCTAAGGTATTTTTATGATAAAACTCACCGTTTTGCTGGAAATTGCAAAAATCTCATTTTTTTGACATTTCACTTAAAATAAAATTTTTTCTAAACACGGAAATGAAAGGGAACATTCAAATTTTATTTTCAATTGTATTTTAAACAATTTTACTGATTTTCAGCTTGATGGGAATTTATGTAGTTTCACTATTATTTTTTGGTCTAATTTGACTGGACTATTGTAAGAATTTGAAAATACTTTTATTTAAAGAGCCTCAAGCAGAGACGGTAGGTTAGGATAACAAATAAAAGGGTCATCGTCGAATTCAATCAAGATTTATGTGCATCAATCTATTTAAACGTAAAAGAATTTACATTTAAATTCATTTATAATCACAATTTGTAGATAAAAAAAACACCCACATACACATATTTATTTATAACAATTCTACTTTAATATTATCATACGAAAATATCATTTTAATGTCATAATGATGACAAATGAACCACGTAAATAGTGTTAAATCTAGATATATGTATTAGATTAACCCCAAACTCGGGTTTTATAATGCACTCTTGGCGACAAGGGTTAATTCATATGCAGATAAACATGGCGATGGAAGGGTTGGATAATATACAAATAGAAATAATATACTCTACATTGTGTGCAGGATTAATCGGTTATTTGTATACAAAGAGGAATATTTTAGGGACATAAAAAACAATAGAAATTTACAGGGATGGCTTTTAGTATGATTAAAATGTTTGTCTTTTATAAACATAACAAATATCAAACATACCTTAAATAACTTCCAGATATATACAAGAAAAAATTAAACGTAGATAATCTAGGAAGACTAAAATACAATCCAATCGTCTCTAGAAATCTTGTTATCAATTCAATTTTCTTTAAAATCTTCCGAGATCAGTTGGAGGTCTTTTTTCTTACAGCTTGTAGTGCTATATCCTTGTCCACATTCTACTCATACAAATAGTTTGTTACGCTAAGTTTTTGAGCGTTGCTGGCATCTCGTGCATTGTATTATGTTGTTTTTATTTTTGTGTGTGGTTTACGAGTTTGTACACTCTTCGTTGGTTCCAAATCTTCGAAAAACATTCCTTGGTACATATATTTCTGACTTTGTATCCTGTTTTGTTTAGGAAAATGGAGTTTTAGGATCGTTCTTCTTTTAGTTGGTAGATGTGTTGATTCTTCAAGTAATGGGATAGTTTTCTATAATTGTCTATGGTATTACAACTCATTATGACAACATTGTTAGCCAGGTATTTTGAGGTGTATTCTTCTTGTTTTAAACAGTCTTATATCTGTTCTATCATTTGGTTTTAGTTGATTACTCCATATATGTTTGTAGAGTTTACTTATTTGTACTTCGAAATTATCTTTATTTGGAGCTGAATGTTCTTCTATTGTTAAAGAACTGTATCTGTTATTTGTTACAATGGTATTGCTTTCCATTCTTGCTGTCTTCTTCCTTTTAATGCTTCTAAATTGTTTCCATGATATTTTACTAGTTGGTTACTCCGTGGTATGCATAAAACACTAATTGAAATGAAAAGAAGAATTTGATACAGTTTTTTTCCCTGGTTGTTGTTGTTTTTAATTTCTGTCTTTTCCCTTCAATAAATCAATTTTTTTGTAGTTGTATACATGTCACGAGTTTTTATTATTTCCCCTTTCTAAATCCACCAATGCTAAAAAGACCTGAAGATCTACGCTCATGGCTCAAAAAGATCTTTATTAAGAGCAATTTTATAAGAACTTCTCTAATTTTTCTATTGTTTCCAATTTAAGTACAAACACATTTTATATCTTGAATCTCGAAATGAGTTATTTGTTTTTTTATCTGTAATTATCTGTAGATGGTCTGTCAGTAGAATTTCCAGGAGGATTAATGCTTCATCAGAACAGTAGAATAAAAAAATATAAGAAACGAGAATTGAAATAGATTGAAATTGTATTATTTGTTAGTTCTTTACCGTTTGCTATCAATATCGTTCAATGGCATATTAAAATAAACTTTTGAATCATAATAGGAACTTTTGCTTTATTTTTGATGAAATAAAGTCCAATGGTGATACCATGTTCGTTTCGTGGCTTTAATTCCTGCGCAGCTAAATCTTATGGTATACTTTTTTCGGCATAGAAATTATTGTCAAAAATAAACTACCTGATTAAAAAAAATTGACATTTAGATTCTCTTTTAAGTATATTAGATTAATTTGAATTAATCAGATATTATAAATTCCTTTTGAATTATTTAAAATTTCTCATTTTTGGCAACTGATACCGTAATTTTTCATCAATGCAAATTCTAAATTGAAAGGTTCCAATTTACCAAATCCCTTGATAATTTAGTTTTCGAATCTTGAAGACGCGCTTAAAATGCATGAAACTATTGAGCACACTCCGGAAAATGCAATATTAAATGAAAAGCTTACCGTCTCAATCGATTTTAGACAATATAACGAAAGTTGGTACGTTCAATAGAACTCTGTATAAATATACGAATCATATTATATTTTTTCTTTTATATCAAAAATAACGCGTTTCGCTTGTTTTTTCTTCATTAGAAAGGTTGAAATTTAGTCTGTAGCACTGTTATTTGTATTTGCTATTTTACAACTTTGATTTTATAAACTTTCATTTGTAAGCTTTCTAATAAGGTCAAAATATTTCAAAACAATCAATTTTGCTAGTTGTGTGATTTTATGTAAGTCTCTAGCTACTGCATTATGTCCTGCCACTAGAAATATTTTTTGTTCTATATGTTATTCAAAATATCAACTCCTCAAAATAATGAGTAAAGTATATAAATGATAATAATAACTTCAGTTACCAATGAGGTTACATTAACCATGGAAGATGTAACTTGCCATTCGTCTCGTTACGTTTTTCTTCAAACATTTTGAATATTTCTTTGTTCACATATTGTGACTTCTATTCACTTCGTACTCTATCTATTTACACTCTAAAAGTGCTTAAATAAAAGTAAATTCGCATTTTCTATTTATTTAGAAAACAGAATAGAATAGAACAGATTCCTGTTTGGTTATAGTTTGAAAAACTATAAATTCAGTTTTTTAGTTCCTTTTTATTTAAATCCGTTTCACCTACTCGTTTCTTCTTTAGTGATTTCCATCTGTGTTCCCGTTTCCTTCATCTTTTATTCTTTTTCCGCATTTCTACAGCTGCCAGATTTGGAGTTTCAACCACACCGAGTCAAAAGAAAAGAAAATTGTAATGTTCTTAAATTTGATAAGCTCCTCCTGCTCTTGCTGGATATTTGGTTAGGTTAGCAGCTTTCAACTTGAAACATTGACGAATCCAAACTACGATTCTTGCATTTCGAACGATCAGTTTTCTCAGAACGTCACCAAATTTTGAAGGTGAGCAGATGAGAGATTTTTTTTTGCTAGCTTTGATCATTAGATAACTCGACTTGAAGACGTACAACATCTCAAAAAATCATCGATGGTTTCTATCTTACAAACAGAACTAATAGAATAGAACAGATTCCTGTTTAGTTATATTTTAAAAAACTATAAATTCAGTTTTTTTAGTACCATTTATTCAAATCTGTTTCACCTACCCGTTTCTTCTTTAGTGATTTCCATCTGTGTTCCCGTTTCCTTCATCTTTTATTCTTTTTCCGCATTTCTACAGCTGCCAGATTTGGAGTTTCAACCACACCGAGTCAAAAGAAAAGAAAATTGTAATGTTCTTAAATTTGATAAGCTCCTCCTGCTCTTGCTGGATATTTGGTTAGGTTAGCAGCTTTCCACTTGAAATATTGACGAATCCAAACTACGATTCTTGCATTTTGAACGATCAGTTTTCTCAGAACGTCACCAAATTTTAAAGGTGAGCAGATGAGAGATTTTTTTTGCTAGCTTTGATCATTAGATAACTCGACTTGAAGACGTACAACATCTCAAAAAATCATCGATGGTTTCTATCTTACAAACAGAACTAATAGAATAGAACAGATTCCTGTTAAGTTATATTTTAAAAAACTATAAATTCAGTTTTTTTAGTACCTTTTTATTCAAATCTGTTTCACCTACTCGTTTCTTCTTTAGTGATTTCCATCTGTGTTCCCGTTTCCTTCATCTTTCATTCTTTTTCCGCAGTTCTACAGCTGCCAGATTTGGAGTTTCAACCACACCGATACATCTCATAAAATTCAACACACAACAACTGGGAATTCAGTTGAGGGCTGCAACCATAGATAAGTCCCAGACTTATCTTTAATATATAGAAATTTGAATTGTGTTTAATTTATAACTGTTTTTTTTTCGTTGAGCTCTTTTGGATACGCGGTTGATGCGATTTTTTTCATAAATTTATTTGTTGTTTTGCACTTGCTTTTAATGTCGAATCTCCAACCGAGCAATTGAGTTTACAAAGACGATTAAGTTAACTTTGAAAAAGTATTCAATCAATCAATTGATCTAACTGACATTTGGATAGTTGTTGAACCAAACGTAAACAAGCTGTTTCCATAGAATTGGATAAAAATCTTGCAGGAAGGAAACTCTATTTTTCAATATTCCCTCGTAGTCACAACCTTTTATTCGTCACGTTGTTTACATTTTTTTTGTAACGAAAACAGAACGTGTATGCATAAAAGTTTCCATCTCATTGAAAGTTCGTATTATCAGATTCTAACATAGCATACACTCTATGGTACTTAAAAAGTTTTTTTTAACTGAAACTCGGTAGACATTTGCACGAAAACGAAATAAAACAACGCCTTTTAAATTTTCGAACACATTTTTTCAATTTATTCAAGTAACAACGAAACTAGAAATGACCTTTTTTATGTACAAGGTGATTTAAACCAAAACACCACGACATTTGATATACAAAGTATGAAAATTTTTCCTGTTTTTCAAACTGTTGGATATTTGATTTGAGTACGAAAGGAATACTACAACATTTTATCTATTTATTGAATGCATATTCATTGTAGAATATCAAGCATACCTTCAGATTTGAGTTGTTTGCATAGATAATTGAAATCTTGGTTTGTAAGCATTTTTATATTTTAATTCGAATTTCGCGCTCTAGAAAGGGAATTTTGTGTGCTTAGGTTGGTAACACTGATCGAGACTTGGGTCAGACAGATGTAAACACAATAAAAATAAAGATCATTTTGAAAAAGTTTTTTTGAATTTATTCTGGCCATCCAAGTAAGAAGTTTACAGGTCAAAAAATGGATTGAATCGCGTACTATGATTTACTATAACTTTCGTCGTGGATTAAACCAACAGCTGGTTGCCGTCAAACTCTATTTGACTTTTGGTGATGAATCAACATCTTGAATCACAATATTTCGCTGGTTTTTCGAATTCAATCGTGGTCGCACTTCGCTACAGGATGAAATTTGTGAAGATCGTCAAAAATCGGCTGTTTTGCTAGAAAAAATCAATGGTCGCCTATGTTTTCGGAATAACTGAACCGTTCCATTAGAGCAACGTAGAACGACTAATCCTGTATAGTAAACCAGCATTCCTTTGGAAAAAGTATACGAAAAAATCAGGGAAATCAAAAGACTAATCATTCTCCACCACGACAATGCGAGCTCTCACACAGTTCAAACAAAAACGTTTTTGAACAGTTAAAACATCGAATTGATTAGTCATCCACCGTACAGTTCTTATTTGACACCTAATGATTCTTCTTATTCCTCCAGATCAAAAATTAATTGCGAGGTCAACGTTTTTCTACACCTGAAATTGATTAAAAAATATCGTCGAGAAAAATTACTATTTCAATATAACTAAATACGTGATATAAATAAAAACAAACTGAAAAAGAAGTTGTTTAGTATTAGGCAACAAAGGTTAGGAAATTTCCCTTGATTGCACACTAAGGACTAGGAAGTTACATAAAAAAAGAACGTTAAAAAAACAGGAAAGGTAGAATCATCCTTAAGGGACGCATTCGCATGGTATTTATTCGTAAAAGTTCTGGTACTGTTCCTTACGAGAGCGATCGGAGAAGTTTGACAAATAAACAAACCGTGTTTTCATTTTATTTTTTGCCAACACAAAAAAAGAACAAATTCCTGCATTTATATTATAGTTCATAGGAAAACCATAAGATGGAGGATGAAAAACAAGATACGAAGAAATCAGAAGATGAATAGTTTAAATATGATGATGAGAGAGAAATTTTAATTGCACAAATAATCAACTTAATGAAATTTGTGTAAATCAAAATTATTTACCTAGGTACATTAATATTAACATCAATATACCATTACAAAATTATCGTAATATAGATCAATAGCCACAAATATCAGTTAGTGTTTGAGGAAGGCATCCATTATTCAATTGTTGTTAAATATACGATATGATCCGTTAGCTATTATCCCAGTTAATAATGTTTCATAATATAAACTCTGTATTATGGTATTGGTAACGTTTTTGTTACACGATTTTTCCAATATGGAGATTATTGTTTATGTAAAACACGATTCGCTACCGTCGAGCGATTCATTTCCTAGGTAACTCGAACGTATATTCGAATAACTTTTTTTCTTCCGTCAATAGAAGGTAATTGCACATTCCTGACCTACCGGACGGATCTCGTCTAAATTCAATCGATCGTTCGAAATTTTTAATAGTTAATCAATTCTATACCGATAATTCCTCATTGATTAGAAAAGTTTGTTAAATTAAAAGAAAATCTTAATATGGTAACCCAGCTTGCAGCGACGTATCAGAAAATTAACCAAGATTTGACCTGTTTTTGATAGTTACAGATTTGAAGAAAGAGTCAGAAGAAAAGAATTTGATAAGGTCCTCCTGCTCTTGCTGGATATTTGGGCTTCCAATCAACTTTCCACTTGGAACATTGACGAATCCAAACTACGATTCTTGCATTTCGAACGATTAGTTTTCTTAATCTTCTGTCTGTCATTGTTTGTAGCACACAGAACGTCAACAGATTTCATTTATTAGATAACTCGTCTTGAATTATTCAAAAGGCTTAGGTAAAATGTTTAGTATCTTGGAGACGTACAACATCTCAAGAAAATCATCGATGGTTTCTACCTTACGCTTTTTCAAGCCGGCAGCAAACTCATGGTGTTGATTTTTTACACAACATAAAACGGATTGTGCATCTCTATTATCATCCCATTCCATACTAAAAAAATTAAAACCATGACGATATAACTGATCTACAGCTTTGTGGTCAAACGGTGAAATCGTCGCTAACGTACTGATAAATTATTATTTTAGCTTGAGCTGCAGACTTCTGTCTATTTAGCCTTCGCTTCGGATGAAAACTCCGGTATCTTCAACGATTCCTGCCGCATCATACACGATATTTCCGAGTTGGCCTATCTTCAGCACCTTTTAACTGTTTGGGGTTTGAAGCAATTGCAAAACACACAGGATAACCAGCACTTCAAAGTCACGTCTAGGTTGCTTTGACCTCAGAACACAACAAAACTTAATCAATTTCAGATCGACACAATTTATGATTCTGTAGAGTTTCAATTCCTTGACAAACCGCAGTTTCCGCTACAAAACTAAGTATACAGTCGGGATTCTTCACAATTTTGTGATGGAATCACGGAAAACAATGAAGATAACCAAAATCAATATGAAATTGTGATGGAGATTTATGATAAAACAACCGAAGAAAAACTTCTGAGAGCGTCGTCGGTGGGCTTACAATCAACTTTAAATTTATGCAGGGCTGTTGAAGTAAGTATGTAAACCTAGCTGTATATTCTTCATGACTTTACAGCGGATCTTGTCAAGGTTACCTTATTAAACCAAATCTACAATTATTTTATTTATTTCTGGATTTTGAAGCTTAATGTTAATTTTGCTTAAGGAATTGATATCTTGAAAAAGTACGAAATACGGACAGGGGCTGCAAACTCTCTACTAAATAGTTATTTGTACGCCAAGGACTGAAAGTGCTACTTTGCTGGACTAGTCTGGAAACGAGTCCAACAAAGTAGTATTTCAGCCGCGGCGTACACAACATTTTTTAGACGACGCATAAGATCCAAAATTTTTTCAATTACACTGAGAAAAGAAAATATGTTTTCTTTTCCATCATCATTCATTTCTATCTATTAATTTAGGCAAAACTTCGGATAAAACAAATAATTTCAGAAAATTTAAGGTTATGCAAAATCATCGAAGTGAAACTGTCAACATTGAAATGTTGTCTACTTCAGAGCGTTCCGAAAGTGGTTTTCACTACATGGAACACTAAAAATGCAACTTTCAATATGTAAATAAATACAGAATGAATAACTTTCAGATAGCGTGGTCTGAAGATGTAATTTGAGTCTAGTTGATTCATAATATGTTTAAAAAGCTGCAGTAATCTATTAGGATCACCTTGCAGTGAATTCTGAAGGATTGAAAGTTTGTTAAGATATAATATGTCTGCTTTAAGATTTCTAGATAATTTCAACATCTGATATCTGCCTTGTGGAGATTGTACATACAAAGAAAAAATTTTTTTTCACAAATTCCAAGAGGTTTATCGAAAATTTTGCAATAATGAGATAAAGTCAAAACATTTTAAAAAATCAAATTTATTTTCACAATAAGCAAAAGTTATTTATGAATTTTTTTGAAAGCCTATTGTAGTTGTGATTTGATTTTAAGGGTCGTTTATAGACTTCCGGTATTCAAAAACTTAATGCCTGCTTCTATTAGCCCATATTGCATCCTGGCAGTAATAAAGGACATCAAATTACCTCCCACTTTTGTTTTATTTCTGATTGTTCCTGTGAATGCTTATAAAAATTGGCGTGGAGAACATGAAAAGCTTTTGTTTAAGAACAGGACGTAGAAATGTCATAAATGTGGTACCTTTATACACACACACATAAACTTAAAAGAAAAGGGATTGGTTTTGTCAAAAATATTAAAAACTGATTTTTCAGGATCGTATTTGTAAAAAATTTATTATTATGTATAAAAGATGTTATTCATTAATCAAATGAAATAATCTAGTTATTTTTTAACAAAAACACGTCGTTCTAAAATTTTATAAATATAATATTTTCTTCGGGAAAGGAAGGCGCCATTTGTTATGACATTACTTCTATATAATCTTCCCGAATATGCCAAACACACTTGAGACAACATGACTTATGCTTCCTGCATCCCTGTGCTTGTTACACAGAACGAGCGAATCCTCAATTTTTCCTAAAGTGAAGAGTGAACATCTGTCAAAATATATTATATCATACAGACAATGCCGACGCTTCGAAACGACGAGGTCTAGCATCAAATGAATATCCACTTTATTTCGTGTTCTTTTTTTTGCTTTTCCACTTGTTTTAAAAAGGAATTTTCAAGATTTCGAACGCATTTTTATGTTTATTATAAGTAGCTGTCACGACATATGTAAAGCCACAATATTATAAACTGATTCATTGAAACTTGAAAAAAAAATTTAACGTGAATGTGACAAGTGACAACTGTGTCCATTTGCACGAGGAGCAATACATTAATTAATTAAAATCTAATAACTAGATATTATATTTTGGAAATAAGATATTTTTTTTTCCAGGAAACTGAATCAGTTTCATTACTTCACAAACTGAATTTAAAGTTATTAAAAGTTAAATGTTGATTAAAAGTTTGATTTTATACCAATCCGGTGACGTCTCATGTCGTAGTTTACCTCATTATCAATTTCGTGTGGCAACGTTGGGAATTCGGTAGAGGAGATGCTGACATTGATTAACCTTGTGTGACTTGGATAAATCAAACTTTTTATGGCATTTATGATGTTACAGAGAATCCAACTTCAACTTCAGTATTTAAAGCATCCATGTTGTAATCAAGCAATTCGAGAAAGGGTAATCGTAAAATGATTCAAAAAATTGTGGCAACAAAAAATTTTATTTCACAATATGACAAATATTTTATATCATAACAATTAGAATTATAAATTTTCGATTATCACATATTTATCGAAATACCCCCAAGATATCTGCATAATTAAACAATAACAATATGAAATAAATACGGGGGTGAAACTGCAAGACGCACGTCAAAGACTACTTAATTGATTTTAGTCGCCCGTACATGTTTTATGTAAAATTCACCTGGGACATATCGATCTCCCCAACTCACTCCCATATGTAAATCAACTACCGTTTTTCCAAAGGGTTTCAACGGCTCTGTTTGATTTATAAGCAAAACACAAAAGGGGATGGATAAAGTAAATTAGACCGTAAGTACTTTAACTTGAATCTAGTGTGTCACCTGTGGCCACAACGTAAAACATATATCGGTGACAATACGTTGAAGACGCATTGAAATTTTCGATTTTATTTATTTATACTCGTATCTGCGAGTTATTTATTAAAAGTGAAATAAAAAGCTGCATGGGAAAAAGTTTTGTGAGGAAACCTAAACAATCTGTTTCGACAGCATCGAAACCGTGTTGTAATAGAACACTCGAAACTTCAGCTGTTATCATTTTTCTGTATATATTCGGTTGCTGTTCCATTACGATTTTATGAAAAAATTAAATTTTAATCACAAATAATATGAAATTCACGAACCACTTAAAATAAAATTATAAGATGGAGTTACTTGACTTCGATATACAATTTTATTTGTATAAAAATTATCCGTGAATTAAGTTGGCGGCGAAGGAAATTTCGTTTACGGTCTGTGGTTAACGTCAAATCTTCGAGCAGGTGTTGCCATTTACGGATGAAAAGTGAACGCTTCCAAATAGAAATTTTGGCCGTTTCTTTTAGAAAAAAAAATTGCTATTATTCATACCGTCAGTATAACCGGATATACGATTTGATAGTTGAAAATATATTAGTAGATACATTTTAAATAAGATAGATTGGAATATAAAAGTAATTTCCAGTCACTGATAACTATTCCAGAAGATTTTATTTTTTTATTTTTTAATGGGCTTAAAAAGTAAAATATCAAAAAATCATAAGAATAACGCCTATTTCGAATTTTCTGCTAAGCACCATAGTTTTGTTTCACTGTATTGAATTTAGGCCCTGATTAAGCTTCAAAATAATGCGAAAGCTCGGCGACTAGGTTCAAGTGCTTTTTCTCACATTGCATTGGACTGTAAGGGTTTCGATATGCCTATATATGGGGGTGTTTTGAGATGGGGGAGACTGGAGAACCTTATTCGACAAAAATCTAAGTCAAAAATAGAATCAAATAATGCATGGGTCGCAATAACACATATAAAAGAAGACGTTTACCATTTTGAGAAAAATGGTTCATCTTTGAGATGCTGTAGTTCGCTCCCTATTGGCTGTAGAAGAAAAAGTTACGTTTAAAATTTGTAGGAAATTTAATGTTCTACAACTTGTATAGGACCATTTTTTGCTAGAACTACTCCTTTTCGAGATATTGCGACAAAACGAAAAATGTCCGAAAATTTCGAGGTTTTTCGACTACCAAAAGTTCTGCCGAGCCCAGATTTAGTCACTTTTTTTATATTTTACTCTTTATACCCATCAAAACGAAATAAAAAAATAAAATCTTCTACCCCACCTTTTATAAGGTCAACCACTTTTTTGGTCTTTGGGAACTGGACTAAACTCAGTTCGCATCAGTTCCTCAAACTAACTCGTCACAACTTGCTAAAAATATGTCAAACGACCTCGATTTTAATACGAAAAATACATTTTTTGGTCTCTTTAGTTCCAAATTTTGAAATAGTCGGTGTCTTGTTGAGGTATAGACGCTATTAACCACAGTTTGAAAAAAATCTCATTGATTCGTTGTAAAACTTCAGTACGTGGATAATTCTGCGCTTATACAGGGTGTTCCGGGACTTGATGCTAAAACTTCGGAAGTAAGTAGATAACGTGAGAACAACGCTTCTCGTTTCTGAGTTAGGCATTTAAAGTTACGTAATCAGAACTAAGTATATTTTTGAAATTATAAATTCGAACATTATGAATTTTTAATGGATGATCACTGTACAATCTAAAAATATCAAAAATTAGGTTAAGTTAGGTTAGATACTCCTTGTTTAACTCGATTTAAAGAACGTTATACACGCCAAAGGAATCGTTCGCCATAAAGAGATATTCTGAAGAAAATTATCATAAATTGTAATTATTACGGATTATTAACCATTGGGAATGAGGTGCCCATGGCCTTCAGATAATTGTGTAGAATTATTCATTCTATAGACATACGTAACCTTCTATTAAATCCCGTGACATCCTGTATAATATTGATCTTGATTACATCTATTCGTATTTGAATTGATTTAATTACTTAATTCAACAAAAAAAATATGTCAAATACTACACTATATTTTTCATTACAAATAATAAATTTTTATCAAAATTCGTTTGAGGATACCAAAATATCAACTGGGGTTTTTCGTGTCCTTCCTGCGGCAGACGGCAGACTCTGCGCGAACCCCCAGACGTTTTAAAATTGATTAAGGCTTTTGATGTCATTAATTGAACTACGAGAGTGAAAAAGAAACTAGCATTAGCATCAGGGATTATGAGTAGTAGTTAGAGAATTTGATAAATTTTTGAGGTTATGTTCGATGAAGAAGCTTTATCCCTTAGATCATTCAAAATGGGCAATATTACGATACATTACGATAATTCACGAGAATCTCCTATTATAATAAATATATTTGTAAGCTTTTATTGTCTTTTTCTGTATAGTTTTACGTAATTTTTGAAGACACGATCCGAGAATTTTCTTAGATGAGATAAATACATAATTTCCTATATTAAAAATTATGTATATGCTAGACATAGAATAATAAGAATAAGAAGAATAATATTATAATTTAATTCTTTTCTTGTAAATAGCATATACATCGATTACAGTAGAACTGCACTTTAGTCCTTGTAGGAATCGAGAAAGTATTCAAATAGAATTTGTGACCCTTGTTAACCCTTTTGAGGTCGCTTGTACTTGCCAATCGTCGTCCACCCAACGGAAATCGATTAGGAACAGCCCCGATACAGTGCAATGAATATTCTCTGAAACCAATCCAGTTTAGTAAAAACTCCACAAATCAATTATATAAAAAGAGGGCAGTGGAATTTCTGAAAAATTTAAATTTTCTTTAATAATTAAACGATTTTCTTCATCAGCGGTGATTTTGTATGCAATGTGAATTCCATTTTTGCTTTATAACTTTCATATTCAATCAAATCACTAGAAATTGACTATCGATAAAATTTAACCCCGTGTTTTTAATTGTAAATGGCGTAATAAACTTTCTATAGTAACTATCGATCCACTATTCCCCGGAATTAATTACGGTATCTAAATCCCTCTAGAGAGTCGTTCTAACATGGTGATCGTATTCGGAGAAGTTTTGACATTGATCTGTTTACAATAATATGCCAGACTAGCTAAGACACTATTTTGAAAAATAACTTTGTTTAAATCAGTAGATAAATTACAAATATAATGTATCGAAGCACGGATTCAGGGGGAGGTCATGGGAGTTATGACCCCCCCTAAATCCTGGTTAATTAACTTAACTTTTTTGTTTCAAAACCGATGAGGAATTGATATTTTAAGTAAAAATTGCGTAAAATTCGTCATTATGCTGTTAAAAACAACGTAATATTATTTTGTGGGTAAAAGGTTTAAAATGCCTCGTCCTAATACTAATGACCCCCCCTTTGTCAAGACCCTGTATCCGACCTTGAACGTATCAGAGTTATATACATTTAATCATAATTTTGTTAATTAGAATGACGTGTAAGCAAATCAACAGAAATTTTTTAAATAATCGATTGTATTTATAATTATCTCGACGTCTAATTTCAGCTGAAATATGTAATTCACACCCTGCCGTTCTTGACTCTTGACTCGGGGCCTTTCATTACTCCCACAATTAAGTTAAAAATAAATTGTCAGTTACTTTAGCCATTCACGTGCGGTTTTTGAAGGGTGAACAACGACATACAAATTTTATAATCAAAATATACAAAACTGAGAAGGAACTTATTTCAAAATCATCTTCAAGGTCGATTCCATCCCCCAAAAGAGCTGATTTTATCGAATATCATTTACAGCCTAATTGCAGACTCTAATTGAAAAAGGAGAACCGACTCCAAAGAAGACAAAGACCGTTCCATCTACAGGCAAGGTCAAGGCGTCGATTGCAATGACCCAAACTAATGAATTAAAGTTTGAATTGCTACCTAATGCACCTTTTTCTCTGGATTTAGCACCCTCGGATTATATTCTTTTCCTAGATTAAAAAAAATGTCTCGGTGGTCAAAGATTCTCCAACAATGAAGAGGCGATGCAGTTAATGTCTATTTTGAGGTGGTCTTATTATGGAAAGTTTATGGAAAATTAATATATTTTTTGTTTTCTTTGTTGCGTCAGGTACTTCTGGGATCATTCTCGTATTTGGGTGGTTCAGCACTCTTCAAAGCATGTAAATAGAATGTCTGCTGGACCTAGCTTCAACAGGTGCTCACAGAAGTCTCACATCTTTGAGGAGAGGAATTTTAGGAGGGTCCAGTCCAGAAAGCAATTCACCATAATAATTTTTGTCAGTAATTCTTTCTTGTAGGTGTAGTTTCTTAAACCATAGAAAGGATTTATGCATTCGTTTCTTCGTAAATATGATGGCCTCCTCGTTATCCTTGATTGATTGAATGATCTTTAATTTTCTAAAATTCCAATTAATTACAAATTTTACTATTCAAAGTAAATAAAATTGTATTATTCGTATAAGAAAGTTTTTTCATGTATGTACGTCTACAACAACCGCATTTTAAACATGGTAGTTATTTTTTGTATCACGTTCATGGTCCATGGGCGTATAATGGTCGTCGTGTTATTACTAGAATGTAATATTTTAATCTATACCAAAAATCAGTGTCCTTTTCCATGTAGATGCAAAGCGATACGCCCATGACGTTATATATATAAATACTTCAACGGAACATGAGAAAATTCATAAATTAGGTAGCGGAACTGTCGCACCTCCTCGTTTTTTTTATAACTGATTTCTAGAGAGCGAGTGACACGTTGGTACGTCATAATTTACCAGGAACTATTATGATATTCAATTATTCAAAAATATAAATGCTAATTTTAAACGTATCTCTGAAATATTAAACAAGTTTAAATATAGATAATAACTAGGAGAAATTAGAAACGTAAACTGTGAAAATACACGATATTCGATTTTTCAAATATTATTATAACGAACTCGTCCTCGGCATAAGCCGTGAACTCGGTTCTGTCCGTTTATAAAATTTGGTTAAAGCGAAATTCGTTTGAGGTTTATTTTTATATATGTTAATATTAAAGCGGCGATTTGTTTACTTTCTAGAATCCTAGAAATATTGTTTCTGCTATATATTCGAGCTTGCTTGAAGACATAAGTTGGTTAGATCAGTGTTAGTAACAGAGTAGTAGTAACAGTGTATATAAAATTCCAATACCAATAAAAAACAGTTCAAATGAATTAGGAAATAATTCTTTGGGAGTGATGATATTAAAGTATAACCTGGATACTGAATGGAATATAAGGGAAATCGAAAGCAGATAGGCTTGCAAAAAATGGGACAAGGATTCTGAAGATAGTGTCCTGCAATTAGATGTGTTAATAGACAACTACGAGTATTGCAAGTGAGAAGAAAAGATCGAGTATTTGCCAACCTAAATTAAAGAGAAAAGAAATGAAGAAGTTTCAATTTGGATTCTGTGTTTTAAACAATGATGTTAGTTACACGAATCAAAGGCCGAATTTTCTTCAAAATCTCATGCAAATTCGAAAAATTCCGACTAATTAGAATACATGCTTCGTTTTTGTTACAATAAAACATCAATTTTGATAAAATACTCATTAAAATATACCATACGACTTTTTTAATGTATAATTTTATATTAAAAAAATATTCGCAAGAAGTAGATTCTTTCAATTCTTACGAACGTAGATGACATTTCATGTAACCCGCATAGCCGCAGGTTTACAAGTAAATTGAAAAATAAATGATTTTGTCCTTCAAATTTTGTTTTTCAGATGAAATTGTGTATTTCAAGTGGAACAAAAAGCCTTTTTTTTCATTTGAAAAAATTAGAAACAATATAAGATTGACGACAATTTCAAAAATCCCAATTAGACTGAAATAATTTCGTATTTACTTAATATATCCTCATAAACAAATAACAGGGTTGCATAGGCAATGAGAGCAGCTTTAATACGATGTTGAATAGGATACACATCGGATAATTTGACGAAAAAAGCTCGCATCGAATGGGGCAAAGAAACGTTTAAAAAATTCACTCGTGGTGCTTCTAATATAGGCGAGGAATCATAGATCTAAGCATATGAACCAGAAACTGAACAACAATCAACTGTATAGGTCTTTTAAGATGAACCAAATCCAACAAAATTAGTTCGCGCACGAAGCAAATGGTCGTCTGTTTTTTCGAAATAACTGGCAACATCCAGAGCACCGTAGAACGGTCAATTCTGAAAGTAACATCAGCATTTGTTTACCAGGGAAACCAATCGCAGAAGACTTTGTTGAACAGTAAAAACATCTGCCGTAAAATCCTTATTCGACCTCAAACGTTGGTTTTCCGAATTCAATTGTGGTCGCACGGACGAATTTCGTCGTCCAAAGTCATTCAATATTGCAAGAACATTTGGTTGTCAAAAAGATTAGTTCGCTTTGGATTTCGCGTGATTTAAAAATCGCTCAGTTGTGATTCTCTACCACGACAATGCGATTTCTCATACATGAGTTCAAACAAAACGTTTTTGAACAGTCAAAATATCAAATTTATTAGTCATCTGCCGTACAGTCCTGGACGTAACACCAACGTTCCATTAGAGCAACGTAAAATGGTTAATTCTGAATGTAACATCAGAATTTGTTTACCAGAAGTATTAGAAAAAATCAGGGAAACCAATAGAAGAGGATGAATAATTCTCCAGAGATTCAAACAAATTGATGATTATTTGTACGTTTAAATAAATGATTATTGTTAGAAATTGATTTGTACGATTACATCAGTCGTAACTAATTATATTTAATGTTAGAGAAGTTTAGGGGCGAAGGAAGGGTGTTAAAAGATCCAGAACCTCTCCAACATTAAGTATTTGCAAAATATCAACTATTCAAGAAAATGTACATTTTCTAATGTTCAAACCTTCAAAAACTATGTGAAGGAATGTTTTTCGCGCCCAAAATTTATAAATCTTCTTTTTCAGCATAAAAAACTGTATAACACACTAAAATTTCTAGGAAATCGGGCGTAGCAACCTAAACTAAATAATTACCAATTTTTTTGTATAGACAGGTAAAAATTTGACGTTTCGATTTGTGGTTGCGGTCAAAACATCAAAATTATTACTTGATATTTTTGCCAATATCAAGTAATATTTTGATTTTAGATCTCTTCTGTTTAGGAAGAAAGATATATAAAGACGTTTTGACTTTTCTTTTAAAAATTATCAAAAAAAAACTAATTTTAAAACAGAGGAGACCTAAAATCAAGAACATTTAGATGCAGTAATATTTTGATATAGATCGCAGCAACAGTTCAATTTTCACCTGTCTTGAAAAAAAGGTCTAAGAAATAAAAAATTAAAGAAATCTACCCATACATCTACATGTATAAGGTAAGGCATTCAAAAACTCTCGCGGCGAGGGTACGACGATTTTTTTTAATTGTTTTGCATTTTCTGTTTTTCAAATCTCATGAAAAATGTTGAATCAATAAATTTTTAGCTCCAATTTCAATAAGAAAAAGCTAAAAACGAAAATGTATAATTAATTAATACGAAAAAATACATAAATGATATACGTTTCCTAAACGTGTATTCATATATAAAATTATAGATGCACCCTTCTAATAAAAAATATGGTCACACCCAACATTCACCCACAATTATTCTAATTCAATCTAGGTAAGCATATATTAACTGAATATCATTATTTTCGTTATTATCTAGATATACAAACAGGTGTTGAATCAATATGAATGATGTTATCGATATATTTACTGCAATGTGGGTAACTACAACCCATAGTGTAATAATTATATGCTAATTATTATTATATGTTAAACAAGGAGTAGCTTTTAGTTAAAAAATCGATTAGATAATTGATTTTTGCTATCTTTAGATTGTATAAATTGTCCCAGTAAAAGTTACGGATTATTAACCACTGGCGTTCAACGCCCTTTAAACAAAGATACAAGATTTTCGTTCGAAATATAACAATTTCTACTTTGTCTATATTTCGGAGTTAATTACGATGAGAATTCTTCCAAGGAATAAAATAAATTTTACATGTTACAACCACATCATCATTCCGCGCGCAAATTTATAATAAATCGGTTTATATTTTACCTGAGCTGCGGTTTTCAGAGTTGCGAACCATGACAAAAACTGGGTTAAGCATAATAAAGTTAGTGGTCAATAATTTGATAAGCGCAGTAACGTATTACCACATTATCATCTTATGAACGAAAATTATTGATTTGTTATTTATATTATCGATTTCTTAATGAAATAATGCATGGATGAGGTCTTTTATTTTCGTTTAAAAGTGTTCCGGTCCAATACCAGAGATCTTAGTTTTCTTTCTTCCATACCTAGCATCCAAATCATATGAATTTTACAATAAGGGTACAATTAACTCAATTGCGATAAAATAAACATCGAATCCATCAAATAGTTTCAATAAACCCCTTACAAACTAACGTGATTTGTCTTTTTTTACAGTTTTCCACCCTCGGCGCCTATTATGAGTGACAAATAAGATCTGTTTGCACTAACCTCATAAACTGTTGTGATTCCTTTTGGGTGTCTAATGCATCCATCCGATAAAAAAGAAATGCCATTATCGTCGCGTAAAAACCGAACTGGGATATTCCAAAAAAAAAATGGGGCACTGACGTTGATGTATTAGTTACTTAGATTAATAAAAGATCCAATATTAGCTAATTTAAAATATTTACTCGACTTTAGTTATCTTTAAAATCCTCTGTATAAAAGCGATAACGTGAAATTTGGGAATAAAATAAAGTTGTAGTAACCATATTAGGAAAATATTGTGATGAATGAAATTTCACGAGTTTTTTTTTACATATAGGGTTGTACAATGACTACTGTACCTCTATAAAATATTGATTTCGTTATCAAAAGAAAAATAAATCTTTGAATTTATAGTTGAATTAGTACATCAAAAAAACTTCTTCCTCTTCTTCAGGTACCATCTCCATTTAATGAACGTTGGCGACAATTTCGTCATACTTATTTCGGTCCTGAGTGACGTGAATTAATCCATGAATGTTTTCTGCGACCAGTTCCACGTTTTCCTTAGATTTTTCTTTTGTCCGCACAAATAGCTTGTACCAAACATAGCCATTATTTTCTGGCTAACAACAACAACAAATAATTGCCCCAAATGGGTAGTGCGTTCGAGGACAGACGCACCTACTCGAGCTTTATTCTCGGTTTTCGCTCATATCGCCGTCCGCGCTCGCACATGTTGTTTTATGTGCGACGTGCACTACCATTACTGCCAATTGATAATAATGTAATTTCTGATAATAAGAAAGCTGTACTTGATTTTTGTTTGATGGTCGGGGGCCGGATTTCAACGTTTTGCGGGCCGTAGTTTCCCCCTCCCTGGTGAAGATGATCAAGAAGACGTTAACGATGAAGAAAATATTTTTAATGACGATATCCACGATATAAATGAGACTGAATTAAATCACAATAATATAAACGATGATGATGAAATTATAAGACCCAAGCGAAGTTGTTTAATGTAAAGATTTATTTGAATAAAAATGATGTATTACATAGAAAAAATAAAAAAATTATGATAGCTTCAATAATTTTATTTATTTAATAATTAAAGTTAATTTTTCGATTATGTTATACGGAGTATTAAGATGCAGGCTGAAAAATATTTGTTTCACAGTATTAGGGTACAAATAAAAATATTTTTATTAACAACATACAAAAAAAGGAGTATTTTTAAATTTTTTGTATAAAACCTATAAATGCGTTCAAGTAAAGCAGTAAATACGAAATATTTCCCCATAAAATTGAGAATGTTCACCTAGAATGTAAAGTATTTTATGCCACTATGAATAACTGTTTATTTAGTTAATAAATAAGTCTTACAAAAAATTGCAGAATTCATAGAGGGGAAAATTCTGAGAAAATTATTAATTTTAGTAAATGTGACAGCTAATTTTAGTTGAACGAGTTAGACCAGTTGAAAAAAAAAGATCAAAATCGGTCAAAATAGTTACTGAGATAAATAAGATAATAAGATAATATTGAAAAACAAAGCCGCAATGAATTTAAAGAAAAAATTTCTAGCTTCACACCAAATTCAACAAAATAGGTTTTTTTAATGTAGGTAAAACAGTCAGCTTTCCGAATATGACATTGGTATTACGATATTTTTATAAAATGTTTAAAAAATAATAAATTGTGGGATGAGAGAATGAGGGATTTTTAGTTTAACTCTTCTTCTTTCCAACACGACTTTCCAAATGATGATAGGACTATCCGGTGAGCAAGAAAGGCCCTTTGAAGAAAGGGCCTTCTATGGTTTAATTACCAGTTTGAAAAATCTATTGGGGCCACAGGGCCCATCTTTAGAACGTTGATTAAGTACATTGAAATTTAAGTTTTCAGTGAATAAGAAACTTTCATATTTAAAATTAAACAAATTATAAACAATTTAAAAAATTAAAAATTTTCTCCTTTCGGTTAAATTATCTAAGCAACAAATTATCGAAATTTAATTTATAAAAGCTTATTTTGAATACTTTTCAATTCTCTACAATGTTGCCCATAGTAACAAAAACGAGTCTTGCATACGTTCAGCGCAAAACGCAAAAAACAAAATTTGTACCGATTCTTTAATGTTTTTATTGTTTAAAAAAATAACGCATAGACAAAAAATATTGAATTTTATGCACATAACTTTTATTTAACCCCTAGAACACGATGTCATTGTTTTTTTTCCTACTATTAATTTTGTCACCAAAAGCCTTTTTTTACGTAAGTGCCCTGACCTAATCAACACTTGCTGCTTTCGCTATACCTCAACAGAACTAATAGTAAAATTGATTTTTATATTTTCAGTTTGTCCTCTTCTCAAAGGTAATACCACGAAAATAAATTACAATCTGGGGAAAGTGTCTACAAGTGTCTCTCGTATACACTGCGACCCAAAGGATTTATTGCTACTGGAGAATCCTATGTTTAACAGCTGATCCATTAATCCCACTCCTTTTAAAAAGTCTAGGATGTGGGATGACTTTAATTTCTATTCTTCTATTTCATGCGCTCCCAGGTGCAGTGCTCTGGAGGTTTCTTCGCATTATCTTCTAAATCTAGCGTCTTCAGGTGTTTGTTGAGGCGACAGTACCCCCATAGAGTTCCTGTTAGTATTCCTAGATTGTTCTTACTTAGATTGATACATTCTGCATATCTACTCTGGTTATAGTTTCCTAAAAAAGTCTTCGCCTGTCTCCATCCTTTGTAAGTTGTCCCAATAATTGGTTTTCCTCCTATTTACTTTCTTTTCCAAAGCTTCTTCCATTGCTTTGTAGCTGATACCACAAAAGGGTTAAAGTCCCTTGAAGGGATTGTCTACCCCCGCTTTTACGAGCATTCATTTGCAGTCTGCTTAGAAAATGCGCTTTCAATATTTTCAGAGTATTTGGTTCTGGGCCCGTACACTCCTTTTACAGTTCCATCTACTGTTTTTGATCCTTCCGTATACCATTTAATGGCATTTCTGTTTATTTCTTGTATGGTGTTTTAGTTCCACGATTTAAGTTTTAAAACCAGCGTTAAGAAATTAGAGTTTTTTTCCATTGTTTCTATATTTACTTTGAACGACAAATTTTACTGCAAATAGTTTGTGTCTCAGTCTATAAATTATATCAATATATTTTAGAAATGAAAATTTTATAAATTAACGCAAAATATATCGAATTTTTTACTAATCAGTGTGTGTGAATTCAAATTATATTACAATTATTAGACAATCGAGAAAATTTACTGAGACTTGGTGTAATTTTACGATTTTTTAATTAAATCTTACTTGGAAACTGGTTATTATTTTTCAATAACATTGTTTGAAGATTAAAAAATATTTCTTGATTTATATTTACTATAGAATGTTGAATTTCAAGAATAAATTGTGATGGAAACATTTGATACATGGCGCTAGCTATGCCGTTTGCATTTATTTTTGATTCTGAAGCACTTAATCCTCTTTTCAAATAAATTTAGTAAGTTTCTGGGATAAACCCAACTATATCATAATAGGTTGTCATAAACAGATAGTTTGTTACATAGTGAATAAAAAAATATTTCGTTTTTCAAACTGAACTCAAGTTAATTGAGTGCATAGTAAATTTAGAATCCTTGTGATAAATATTTGATTTAAAGTACAAAATTATATAATAAACTTTTTACAAAATGTTTTCAATTTGAAAATTCCTACACATTTTTCGAAAGATTTATCAATAAAATAATTTTTAACATAGAATAGCTACTCCTTTCTTTAAATTATTACGTTTTTTCTCTTAAAGCTTTCAAATATTAAAATGGTTTCATAACCAAAATCTACTGTTTATAGATAATTTTCAAACTTTTATCTGCTCTCCACTATAGTGAACGTAAAATTTGATTTCGTTCAAACTTTCAACAAACCTTCAGCTAACTTCTCGCAACAACAAACTTGCTTGTAGCAAAGAGTTTGCTTTAATATTAATTTTTAAATATCTGATATTGATAGAATCTCCAGCTGGATTTGTCGTTTGGTATATGATTTACATTCAAAAACAGCAGAAGCTTCCCTTTTCGAAATGTAAGATTTGTGTCTTACATTGTGTTCTTTTTGATTGTTAATCAGAAAATAGAAGTAATAAAAAAACATAATTAAAAAAGAAAAACCAAATCATTTGATGGTTTCTCGGTAATAATTTTTTGTTTGCTGTATAATATATTGAAAGAGAAATTTTGAGAAAACGATTTCAATAACTTGGTTCTAAAGTTTGTTAATGTACTAATAAAGCTATGAACATATGATTTTATATGTTTTAATTGTTCCTAGTTTTAAATTAATGATTCTCTTACAAAAAGGAACCAAATTGCAAGTTTCTTACTTCAACAACGATTTAACTTTAAAGGTTTGAGTTTCGCCAATTCTCAACGTTACAGTCAATATTTACGAGAAGAAAATTCGAAAGAAGTTATCATGGAGCTCGTTTTCGATCTTAGTTTGCTTAGTTTTCTCATCCCTTTTGAGATATTCTTCATCTTTGTAATCACTCAAGTGCCCGTATTGTATAATCAGCGTATAAAGAATAAACGTTTAATCACATGTTTTCGCGAAAATAATCATCAAGTATGGAAAATATTCGAAAGAACTATTTTTATATTCGCTAAAACTATGAACTTCGATAGAAGTGAACAATAAAACCAGAATACGAACTAGTTTTATTATTTTATAAACAATAGAAAGTGTTTTTGAAATTTTAGTATAAATAGTAAAATAATACACCTGTTTAAAATGCTTTTTTGATAGAAAAACAACCACACATCCATAAGGGATGCTCCTCGTAAATAATAAAAACGTTGTAAAAGTTTTTGTACACCTTTTTGGTAGTCTCGTGTAGATTTAAGTCCCTTTCTCCCGTACTTACATGAACAAATGCACTTCAAATCTTCAACTACATCATTTAGATTAATTTTAATCGTATGTTATACCTGACGTCTGTATACATAAACTTTAGGCCACATAGTACCTTACCAAAATCACTAAAAACATATAAAAAAACACCCTTACAGACTGTAGTGTTGTTTACCGCTATAGAAGTTAAATTAAGAACCATCTAGTGACACGTTATTTTTACCTAAAGAAAGATTAAAATTATATGTTTCCGCACGTCCAATATCCCTTAATCTGGGGAAAAAAATAAACTAAATTGTCAAACACCCCTAGAATGTAATATATTTCAATTATTTTTTCTCTATTTGAGCATAGAAAAATTATTAAATTCATTTTCTGATTAATCTATATATAGTTCTGTTAAAAAAATCCATCAGTTAATGTTTTTAAGGGTCAGATGCGGGCATCGCATGTAATATTGTCTTGACACTTCGGAAAGAAAACAAGATAAATGAGTTTCAATTCGTCGTTTAAATATCCAGCTTTTTATATAATGAAATCGAAGAAATTTTTTTTAATAGTGTACAGTAATTCCAGACCTGATCGTTGAGCTTTTCGACATACGATCACCCTCCACCATTTTTTATTAAAAAAAAACCGTAATTGGCAATTTGCGTTGAGGTAATCGTCGAACTAGGGGCCAATTAAAATTTAATTTTCACTTTGTTCCCAGTTTAATTGGCGGATTTTTAAAGCAATCCCGACCACTAATTATCCAAATTTTAACAGACTAGGGATCTAATTGAATTTGAACAACTGTTCGTTTTCATTAATTGAAACTTCGATTCTAAATCGATAGTGATTTACAGAGTTTTAAGTTTGGAAATGAAACGGGACTTATTAAAAATGCTCTAATTAAATTTCGGTTCGATTCTGTTTTGACATACTACTTATCAACCGTTTCTTATACCATAAATCCAGTTTTATCAGATTTCATGATAGAAATCTACATTTATTTATATTCCTATAAAAAATTTTCCTGAATTTTGAAAGAAAAACTACATTGAAGATCAGTCATAACGCTCTCGAAAAATCGGTGTAAGTGTCATAAGTTTGGCAACGCTGTCGAAAAAGATTGAAACGTGTTTGTGTAGGCAAGTATCAATGCGAGAGGTCTCGTGCATGGTCATTACTTTTTTGTGGGACACGTGACCGGCCAAAGTTATCTGGAAATAGACAACGATCCAGAATGGATATGCAGACGAGGGACCTGACACTCTTTAATTTCTTCCTGTTGGACTTTTTCAAGAACCACGTTATTTCAAGAAGACCACGCACCCTTCTTGATCTCCGAACTGCAATTGAAAAAGAATTTGAAACTCTTCGCGGACAGCTTGACTTTTATCCTTAGTTTTGGGAAAAAATTACGTATGGCAACACTGAACAATTGATGTTGTAATTGTATGGTGAAATCCGGCAAAGGAAAATTGTCAATCTAACTTTAACTCAACTCATTGAATCTGTTAACAACTCTGCTTGACGCAATTTACGACTCGTTTGAAAGCGTTTTAGATTTCTAGTTTTGACGAATCCAACTTTAAAATGTCATATATATTCAGTTTCTGCGCTGCTGTGTCCGACAAGCTGGTTTCACGTACCGAAAAAAAAATGGACCACCCGAAGTTTATGTTTGCGAACACGCCAAGATCGTTAAAATTTGAGGCTTGAGTTATAATTTGAAATTAGGAACGTGTAATAAGAGAAGTGGAATTACGGTTTTTTGCGAACAATGTAATAAAACATTTGCAAACAAAGCAAACGTAAATTAATTAAGACTTTGTGGCTCATGGCTCGATCATAATGGCAATAATGACAATATTCAATAACTGATAGCCCATCAAAGTTTATTATTAATAGATATTTGTGTATAACTACACTATCGTGAAAATTATTGAAAATATTCACGTTTGGCAACATTCACACCGTGTATAAATCTATAAAGAAAAGATGAAGATATTTACACCTCGTCTTTATAAAAAATAATCCAGTTTTCTAATTGTAGGTTTAATTTAATCGTCCTCTAATTGGTCCACCTCTTTTTACACATTATTAAAATAAGGAAATTAATTTAAATTAGAAATTTGGTCGAGATTAATCTGTTTTCAACCCACGATTTATCTAATAACTTTCATTGTTACATTTAATAAGCTTATAAAACACTCTGAGCCTCAGAAACTCTTGATTAGTTTCAAAAGTACAGGTAATAATGTCCACCTACTGAAAGCATCCGTTGTTTGACCTCCTTGTTTTGACTGATGATACATTCCACCACAGATCAAATGAAACGAAACTTTTTTATTAAAAAATAGAAAAATTTAATAATTTCTCTTTCGAATTTTTAGATTAGCACACTTAAAAATTTTAATTTATTATTTTATTTATAAATACCTACTATATTATGTAGTAAATCCAAACAATCTTACATTTTTCAAAGCAAGGTAATTATCACATATTAAAATTATAAAGAAGTGAAAATTTGGATGATTTTTAAATTGAAAAAATAAATTTATTTAATAAACAATCTTAATTGATTCAACTTTTAATTTTTGGTGGAATATCTTTCGGAGCCTAATACTTTCGTTGAAAGCTACAATTTTTTTGGAATAAAATACATCAAAGTAACTATACCTTTCCTATATTTAGAAGTGATGTCAAATTAATTTTGTCACGGTAGTGTTACTAGCGCATCTAATGTAATAAGTGCAAATGGGGGACGTGACGAAATTTATAATAATACCTTTCTTTGTACATTTTTCAGATAAACTCGATAGTTGTATAAGGGGGAAACTAAAAAGGTCGTTAGATAATAGATTCAAATAATAACAATAACATTATATCAGATGGTGTTGAAAATATTTACGTTTTGTAAACTCAGTGAATAATACTTTTATACCTCTACGTATATAAAAGTTTTAAACATTCTAAAAGTGAATCATAAGTTGAACAGTTGCTTTGGATACAGAAACATATCAAAAGAAGTTTAAAGAATCTGAAGACTACAGCGAATTTGAAATAGATTCAAGATCCCCGCAATTTATAATTCAATATAAATAAGTTCAGTTGACGTTAAACAGATAATTCAATTTTTAGGTTATATAAACATTAACCATTGTGGGTCTATGGTTACTTCCAAGACACCGATCAGATGTAAGCTTGTGGTGGATAACAAAATAATACACCAGGAAATGCAATTTAAATATCTGGGAATCGAAATATCTGGACACAGGAACGTGGAGACGGAAGTAAGAAACCGAGCCACAAGAACCTCAAGAGCGCAGCATACCTAAATGACATAATCTGGCGGAATAAATACATTCGAATTGAAGCAAAAGCCCGCATATACAAGACCGCAATCAGACCTAGATTATCCTATGCAGCAGAGACCCGACCTGAGACCTCTAAAACGAAACAGATATTGGAGACTACAGAAATGAAAATAGTTCGAAGAAAAGCGGGAAGAACACTAATGGATAGAGAAAAAAGTGAAAACATAAGACGAACATGCGGGATAGATAACATCAATGACTGGGTACTGGATAGAAAGTTAAAATGGAATGAGCACATTGACCGCATGACGGAAGAACGAATTGTGAAAATATCAAGGGACAAATTACCAGCAGGACAAAGAAGCCTTGGAAGACCTAGGAAAAGATGGTGTGACAACCTCCCAGGTGACTGAGCAGAGGCAATGATGTGAAGAAAAACAGGCAATGATGCGTGTACACAGCAGGAAGAAGAAGAAGAATAAACATTAACATTTTTTTAGTAAATTTTCAATATTATAGCGTCTGTTTTTTGGGATACGCGTGGAATAATTTTCATTGACTAATTTGAAAAAGGAAAAACTATCAATGGCGAGTATTATGCGAAATTATTGCGTTTGAGCAAAGAAATCAAGCAAAAACGACTAAGAAAATATTGTTGTTTCATCAAGACACACATTCGTTATTGCAATGGCCAAAAGGTTGAATTGCTACATCATGCACCCTAATCGACAGATTTAGTCCCCTCGGATTATTTTCTGTTCCTAGTGGTCAAAGATTTTCCAATAATGAAGTTGCTATTTCGGCGTGTTAATTGAGGAACTTTACGATTCTTATTATAAAAAGGGTATCCAACGAATTTTTATGTTTTCTCGGGTCAGATACTTCTAGAACCATCCTCGTACATATATATATATATATATATATATATATATATATATATATATATATATATATATATATGTGTGTGTGTATATATATTTTCTCAGTGGTTACCCTCAACATGATATTAAGGTTTAAATCTTTGATCGTAATCGAATAAAAAATTAATCACAGTATATAAACCCCCTGTTAAGACCAATACGTAAAATTTAGACAATAAAAATTTTCAGTCACGACGATTCCTCACTATAAAATGAAATAAAAAGAGATGGCTACATTTTGCCAGCCTGGTCAGTCCAGGCAACAAAAATCAAAAAGTATTTTATGTGTCGTGAGTTACGATTTTAGTAAGGGAGCAAAATACGATCGATGTAGATTGTAGTTTTAGTTTTTTCGTAAAAACTAATCTCAAATTATAAAGTATAAAATTATTATTTCAATTAACACTTAATTGTGAAAATTTAGTCGTAAAATAAAAAATTAAAACGCGTACTTTTTGTATATAATTGGTAATAATTCCAATTGTTCGTTGCTACCATACTATAATGATGTAAAGGTAAATGGCTATCATGTAACCCATTACAAAAGATCCCATTATAATTCATGAAAATTATTTGAATAATGCGATGACAAAACAGATTAGGTGACAACTTGTAAGTGATACGATCGATATTTGTGATTAAGTTCAGTTCAATCCTTATATCGTATAGTCTTGGTATGCTATCTACACCTATAGAGAATTACGATGTTGTCGGATTTATTACTTTGAACGTAACACGGATTTTTAAACTAAAAAAAATATGTAGATATTTGGGATGTTGTTAATTCGTGTATAATAATAAATTCTAATATTTTCAATTAAAATTTAAACGACTCGTATAAACACGTTTCCTATTACCTAATCCGTAAGTTATCACCTGAGGTGATAGTAAAGACTCAGGTATCACAAACTAGGATCGTGAAACCCAAATATTTAATATTCGTTAAATATCTACACGCTCTTCTGATTTTATCACCGTTGATTAATGATTGACTTTGTAAATCTTCGATTAATTAATAAACTTTCGTTAGAATTTCATTATCATTGAACGTTTAACTTGATTTATGTGACGTAATTTTGAACCTCAAATATAAAATATATCATTTTAAACGTTTTTAGTGCTCGTATTTATGTTTTTCCATCTGAAAAAAATTAATTACTATTTATTTAGGCGATAGTTATCTTGATAAAAAAGTATGTAAACCGATTTATCAACAAATTACTTATTTTCATTTAAACGACTTGTTGTTTGTTCTAAATTTCAAAGTTTTATCAAATTTTATACTAAAATTTAAATTTGCTCTACTTCTTCCTACTTATTTATAAATATAGTAATCCTGAGGACATCTATTAGATATTTAGGAATTAATAAGTAACGACGATATCCACAAGAGGGCACCACCTTTCTATCCTCCATTGTTAGTCCTTCTTGTATTTCTACATACAAAATTAATTTTGTATAAATAAATTTAGGTTTACAAAAAAATCTATTGCAACGGCAAACACTGATCATTTAATCTATAAATGTCCATACACTATATATTTTATTTAATTAAACTTATCACTTTAAGCTTTCCATGACTATTATGTTTACAATTCAAAATAATAATAAACAAAGAAGGTTAATTTGATAATTTTGTTATCTGGTAATTTCAAGAAATAAATCAAGTAACAGTTAAATCTTAAATAATTGACATTCATCAGGAATAGTTAAGATAACATTAATTATATTCATAATTTAATATTTGTTTTATCCGTTCTAGAGTTAAAATTTGTTACCGTGACCGCTGTGAGTATAAAATGTATTTTCAATTTTTTTGCATAATCAAAATCAAACTTTTTCTTCAAATTTTAATAAAATAGGTTAATAAAAGAATACGCCGTATAAAACAAGACAAATTATTTAATTTGATTTACAATGGATATAATATCTCCACCCGATATTTTGAAAAGACCACTAATAGTACCACATAAAATACTCATGGGTGCCGGACCTGCTAATATTTCACCTAGAGTAATTCATTCAATGACAAATAGTATTTTAGGGCATATGAATTCAGAAATATTTCAAGTAAGTGCTTAAATAACACTTTTACACGCAAAATATCAGGATATTAATAATTATTTTCAGATAATGGATGAAATTAAAGCAGGTATCAAGTATATATTTCAAACAAAAAACGAGCTGTCTTTAGCTATAAGTGCAAGCGGACATAGTGGAATGGAAGCTATTTTAAGCAATCTCCTCGAACCTGGAGATGTTGTGCTGATCGCTACTAACGGAATTTGGGGTTTTAGAGCTGCAGATATGGCAAAAAGATACGGTATACATATCAAAAATTAAAATAAAACGAAATATACTAAAATAGTAGAAATAAAATAAAACTTTTTTATATAGTTTTATCGTTGATGTAACTGACTATATATCAGTTATTTTGGGTAATTTGATTCGTAATTTGTGTTTGTATTTTGTTTATAGATACCAAACCGATACAAATGATGGCCGATTATGGTGATAATTTCAGTTTAAATCAAATCGAAAACAATTTAAAAAAATATTCTCCAAAATTACTTTTTATAGTACAAGGTGAAACATCAACTGGAGTATACCAACCAATAGAAGGTATTGGAGATCTTTGTCACAAGTAAGAATATTCTTTAATACAAAAAAATAAATTCAATATAGGTAACAAATCTTTCGGTTTAGATATAATTGTCTGCTCGCTGTTGATACAGTTGCATCAGTAGCTGGTGTACCTTTCTTGATGGACAAATGGGGTGTCGATGCTGCTTATGCTGGTGTTCAAAAAGCTATTGGAGCGCCACCAGGTTTAACTATCATATCATTTAGTCCTAATGCTCAGTAAGTATAAACAAATGTGTTTATAATTCAATATAAGATTATTCAAAATCGTATTTAAGAAAAAAGACTGTACAAAAATTGATTATTATCCATGAATTTAAATAAATAACTTTCAGTTCCGATTATGATTAAGTCCAGCTCTAATATTTTGTCACTTCTCTTATTGTATTTTTAGTGGTGTGATTCAGGTTTTTTATTATAAACAGATAATAGAACTAAACGCACTATTTTAATTTCATTATAATTTCTTAATATCATAAAAATAATTATAAAATGACTATATACGTATATGCAATATATTAATAACTTATAACAAATTGAACTAAAGTAATTTCGATTTGTAAAAATTATTGTTGGATAGTCAAAACATTGATCGTGTAGTGGTAACTAAAATCGAACAAACACTAAAATTTGACATTGACGTTAAAAACATAATTCAATTTTTAGGTTATATAAACATTAATATTTTTTCAGTAATTTTTTAATATTTCGATAAAAGGTCCGATTGTATCCTAGCAGAAAAATTAGACAACAATGTATACGATTATAGATAAGTTATTTCGTACGTAATGCATAATGTAACAGTAAACGAGTTGAGATAAATTAGAGGTTTAGTCCTTTTCTGTTCACAATATGAAAGGAGCCAATAAATTCGTTCATATACTTTTTTCAGGAAAGTGATATTTGAAAGGAAAACACCGAGCAAAGTCTATTTTTGGGATATGAAAATTTTAGGTCAACAATGGAACTGTTATAATAATGTCCGACCGTAAGTTTTTACTCAAAGAAAATTTAAATATATATTTTCAGATCATTTTAGTTTACAAATCCTTCATATAATGTAATAGAATTATATAAGTCTGTTTATTTTAAAACTTTTGTGTATTCAGATATCATCATACCACATGTTCCACATTGCTGTGTAGTCTCCGTGAAAGCCTCGCTATAATAACTGAAGAAGGATTAGAAAATTGGCATAAAAAACATGATGAATGTTATAGAAGATTAAGAGATGGCATTGAAAAGCTCGGCTTGCATTTTTTTGTTAAAGATGAAAATAAAAGATTGAAAACAGTTACGTCAGTTGAAGTTACAGATTTTGATTGGAAAGAATTAATAACCTACGCCATGAATAAGTATGTAGTGAATTTATTGTAAATTGTCAAATTACATGAATTCTTATTTATTCTATTGTTTTAAGGTACAATGTTGAAATCGCAGGAGGATTGGGACCTACGGCAGGGAAAATTCTTAGAATAGGAGTAATGGGTTATAATGCTAATCCGAACACTGTGGATTATGTTCTGAAAGTTTTAAAAGAATCTCTGGAACACGCAAGAAGGCGATCTTCAAAATTGTGATCACATAATTTATTGATACTATTGTTATTTATCAATTTGAATAAAACTGTTTTACTATATCAATTTCGATTCAACGATTCCTACCCCAACGTATACATTAGATCTAGTTTCACGTTTTGTTTATTCGAAAGAATTATTTTATAAAGATAACCGATTAAGACTACGTCCATCTCTATTTCTTCATGTTGCAGCTTTATTAAATTTTAGTGGTGTGGTTCAGGCTTTTTATCGATATTTGATCATAGAAATAACGTTTTATTTGTATTATTACGAACTGAATAAATATATGAAAAACTAATCTAAATTACTTATATGAATATATTAAGCTGAATGACGTGAAATCGTAATTAGAAAATTTGGAAAAAATAATCATTTTGATAACTTTTTGTTCGGAACTACAAATTGAGCAAACCTCGATCTGGTGACTTTGACATCTTAAATGACATTACATAATAATATAACCCTATTTTTTGGTTTTATGAAGATTTTTTTCATATTTTGAGTCTATTTTACGATGGGCCAAACTTTTGGAAATACTTTTAACAACGGTATAAATTTATATTATCATCCCGAAATTACACCTAGTCCAAACGATGAACCAACTTTTGATCCTTTATACGGTTTCGAAAATGGTCGTAAACAAAGAGGTACGTTAAACTAATTTACCAATTCGTACAAATTAATAAATATAATTTCACATTGTTTTCAAATTTGTACATTCCTAATACTGAATCGTTTATATTTTATCAGTTATGATAGCTACAGAGGAGGAAATGAGGTCTGCGAAACTACCTCTAGAAGATAGGGATTATTGCGCACATTTATTATTAAAATTTCAAGCTTGCAGAAAAGAAAATTGGCCTTTTGTAGTGAAATGCCATCATGAAAAACACGACTTTCTTAATTGCAAATATGATGAGTGAGTATATGATTTTTTCAATTTTATCAATCATTACTTATCATTTGTATATTTTAGTTTTGTTATTCGAATGAAAGAATACGAACGTGAAAGGAGATTGAGAGTATTGAAACAAAAACAAAATTTATCAGAAGGTGGCAATGGAGAAGAGTGAATAAATATGTTAATTTATACAAAAAAGTAGTAAAATCGTTTGTGAATAAGTGTTAAATAAATAATAAGAATCAGGGTGTTTTTTTTAAATTAAATTGATATGGACAGTAAAATTTAGAATTTCTCCACTATTTAACACATTATTTTGAAAAAAATGCAGTGAAATGAGGGTTTTGAGCAAAAATTGATTCAAAGAAATATGAAAAGTAACATTATTATATGGCAAACCAAAATTTTAATTCATTCCAAACCCATTCATGATAAAATGGCATAGTTCTAGTAGTATTGTGTTCAGTCAAGGGTCATGTAGCATAAAGGCCCATCGTGCTCCACCTGACGTTACCAATTCAATGATTTTCAATCATATTTTGAAAAAATTACTGTACAAAATTATGAAATAATAAATAACTTTTAGATCCAATTATGGTTAAGTCCATCTGTAACATTTTGTCTCTCATTTTATTTTTAGTGGTGTAATTCAGGTTTCTTATTATAAACAGATTATAGAACAAAACACACTACTTTAATTTCATTATAATTTCTTAATATAGCATAAAAAGAATAATAAAATGACTATATACGTGTATGGAATATATTAATAACTTATAACAAATTGAATTGAAGTAATTTTAAATTGTTAAAATTATTGCTAGAAAGTCAGAACATTGATCTTGTAGTCGGAACTTAAATCAAACAAACATTAAAATTTGACATTGACGTTAAAATATAATCTAATTTTTAGGTATAGTAAAATTTAGACTTTCTCTTTTCAACACATTATTTTCAAAAAAATTGCAGTGAAATGAGGATTTTCTTGCAAAAATTTTGTTTTAAATCCATTTTGAGCCTATTTATAAAAAATGGCATAGTTCGAGTAGTGTTATGGTCAGCCAAGGGTCGTGAAGCATATAGACCCCTCGTGTTCCACTTGATTCTACCAAAGACCGATGTCCTTTGGGGAGCAAATCAGGTGCTTCGGCTTGAACCTTTTGATGTCATTAGGCAAGCTGCAAAGTTCGTCCAAGTTTTTGAACAGTTTGCTTGAAACTCACAAATGACGTGATCTGCAGTTTCATCCTCCTCTATGCACCAAACATACTCTGGATAACCCGTGATGCGAGGATTGCATCTTAGATGACCATATCCGATTAAAAGTCCAGTCACTGGTCGGATTTCGCGACTAGGTATTTAATCAGAGCAGTAGTTTGGTAAGATAAGCAGAGCGTCCATTTATGTATATTCGTTTGTTTCATATCAACACTTTTAGCTACACCAAAAATGGGTTCTAGACCCACTGATCCCAGTCTGGCGATTTAGTCTCGTCATTTCCAGATTTTGTAGGACTTTCTTGCCCTAATATTGAGCACACCCTTTGTATAGGAGCTCTGCTCCGGCCAAGCCATTCATTTTGGAGCCGTGTGTATCAGGTGGCTCAATTATTTAGTATAGCAGGCTTGGAGTTACCAGTCCGTTGTTATCTTTCAGTAATTATCATATTATTGATGTTCACAGGTAACTTCCCATTAAAATGATTGGACATTGAACCTTGGTCTGCGTCCAGTTTTTCCTCAAAATATGTTTTTATTTGGACTCCCCTTGTATTGAAAGGTTGAAAATAAACTCAAATTATATCAAAGCAAACATTTATTTTTTTCTTATACACTCCCAAATAATAAAAAAATAATTATAATATATTGAGTAATTCTTTAACACAATTCATTCTCTTATTTTCTATATCCGTTTGACTTGAAAACGAATGTAAGTGTAAAGTAGAAATAAAATTAGAGTTTTCTTGCACCTTGGCCTTCACCATCAATTTGTACACGTTGGCGCGCGTTATCAAAGTTCCCAAAGCAACGTACGCCCTAAAATGCGCTTCTGATTCAGTTAATTTTGTAACGAGATCAGGTATCACTTGAGCCAATACCGTTATACCGATTTCGTCATTGCGTTTAACTACTAGTATCGTTAAATTCAATAACGTCGTCGCTAAGGCAATCTAAAAAGCATAATCAAACGCATTTCAATTAATTATTAAAAATGGTCGAGAAGTATATGTAATGTATGCAATGAGAAAACGGCAAAATTACCGTACGGTGAAGGCGAGACTTAATAGAATTGGAAAATGATTGTATTACTGCATTTCTTATCATCAATTCGTATATTCTTTGGATATTTATAATTAATATTTCAAATTTTCGACTAAAATGATTGAAAAAATATGTGCGACAATTATATTGTCAAATACAAACATATAATGAGTCTTTTGCAAGTAGTGAACGGCAAAACTGCCGTACGGTGTAAGCGAGACTTAACATAATAAGAAAATAATTGTTTTACTGTGTTTTTTATCATCGATTCATAAATTTTTCGGATTCTAATCACAAAAAATCCAAATTTTTGACTAAAACAATTGAATAAATATATGTGCAACAATCATATTGTCAAATATAATCAATTTATTCAAAATAATGAAAAAAATTACACTTCTGCAAAGAAACTGCAAAACTACCGTACGGTGTAGGCGAAGAATTAACATAATTTTGAAATGATTGGTTTATTGCGATTTTTCTCATAGATCCATGAATTTTTCGGATTCTATCACAAAAAATCCAAATTTTTAACCAAAACAATTGAAATTATATATGCAACAATCATATTGTCACACACAAACAATAAACTGAAAATGAGTCTTTTGCAAGTAGTAAAGTCAAAACTGCCGTGTGCACAGACGTTAAATAAATTACTTAATCGTATTTTGTAATCACCAGACATAGTTATTTCCTTTAGAACTAGTTTTTGCTTATATTGTATCTTTAACCTTTTTAGTAGTTCAGTTTATATCATCAGTGTAGAATTTCCTTCTAATCTGAATAGTTGTAACTTTGTTGAAGAAATAATTTTTTAAAAAAGCTTTTTTTAAGTGTGAAAAATTAAGTTATACATACTCAAAATGAACCATTTGCAAATAGTAAACGGCAACGGTAAAACTGCCGTACGGTGTAGACGCCACTTAACAAAATTATAAAATTATTGTTTTACTGCAATTTCATATATTTTTAGTTTAATTATACCTAAATTCATATTGTTTGCATCCAAAAAATAAAAATATGAATCTGAAAGGTGAATTAGACAAAAACCAAATAAAATAATGATGATAGAACTAAATATTGACAAGCAATAGAAACAAATTTGATAATTAAAGTGATTTCTACTTACCTGACAGTTTTTGTTGAGGTTATTCAATGATGTAAAATTTTCTAATATATCGAACCGATTATTGAACACTAAATCCTCTCCGGTTTCGTGTAAACACAAATTAGTCATTGTCCTAAGAGCAATAATCATATTATTGATTATTTTACAATCACTGTTAGTGTACGATTTGATTTTTTCGAATATAACACCATTATTCACTGTCGATATCAATTCATTATTCACTTTATTCCTCACCGCTAATCTTATAACATCCAAAACCGGAAATATTATATCTAAAAATAAACAAAATACATCACATTTTTTTTCGTAAAACAAATACTCACCATCAGGCCATTCTAATAACTTAAATAAAATATCGACGGTATTTCCATCAGTAGGTGGATTACAACACAAATCAACTACTTGTTCAAGATCCGTATCTTGTAATTTATCCCCGTCGCCACATTTTTCGTTAAATTCCTTCAATTTCCTTAAAATAACCTTGGAATCTCCTACGTCGAAGGAATGATAGGATTTAACGGGAAAAAAATTCGATTTCGACTCCGAATTAGACGCCGTAGATCGACCAGCTGTTTGTTGCAATCTACTTCCGGATGTCGAATAACTACTTCCACCTATAAAAGTTGGAAAAATTGCTCACAAATTTGATTAAATTGAAGAAAACTTTCAAACAACCCCCGTAAATTATCAATATTTTCATAATTGTCAAATCTATTACATGTAATTTGGAATTTATAATCAGATTATCATTCAATTGCAACAAAATCAATGTTCTTGTACAAATTTTGATTCTTGTTATATTCAAACACACTGTATATTAAAGAAAAAGTATGATGAAACTCCTATTGTTTTAACCAAGTCACAATAACGATCAATTTTAGACAACCCTGACATTGATTAACATTTATTTTCAGTTTTTTTTTCTAATATAACTTTAATACCAATAAATTTTAAAAATATTAATCTATGATACATATAAACAAACATCCTGTATTAAAAACTATATTACTTACCTGTAAATGGATCCAAATTGACTCCGGTTTGTCCCTGGTTATTAGCACCGTAATTCGGAGTGTACCTCGATCCTCCAGTAAAAGGATCCTGGTATTCAGTACTAACAGATGGTACGTACTGCTCATTACTATTTTTCAAAATAAAATCCACAACTTGTTCTAAATATTCCGCGGGTAGCATATGTTTAGCTAAAAATTTGTGGGCACATTGATAAGGATCGTCTCCTCTGTTAAAAGGTAATTTTAATGGTGGTTTACCATCTTCTACATCCACGGAAAATACAAAATCGTAATACTAAAAAAGAATTTAAAAAATTTGAACAAATAAATAAAATTATCGTTAGTTACTAACTTGTCCTTTATACATCGTTTTTCCAGTTTCATCTTTATCCTTTCCACCCAGGACATCACCAACTTTATCCCAACGACTATTTTCTCCATCCTCTATCCACGTATAAGCAAACACACTGTTACCATCTCTGATCATTTTCATTTGACCATTCCTTTTACCCGGTTCATATAGAGCTTCCGTTCCCGGTAAACTAAAATACATTTTAGTATCGGTGTTTGCTTATACCAACATTTTTATTACTCACTCTGATACTTTTACACCCCCTATTTCTTGTAAAGCCTGTTTTTTCAAAGCGTTTACTTCTTCCGTAAATTTTAGTAGATTTGTTTCGTCTACAACTCGAGATTCATCCAAAGTAAAAATTCTTATTATACCATCGCTGAAAGTATTATATTTTTCATATTTTCTTTAATTAATTTTGATTTTCGTCCTACTACAATACTACAATTGCTTCTCTTTAATTAGTCTGCAGCTTTGAAAGTAAAATCTTTGGAGTAACTTCAAACTGACAATTGATAAACATAATCTCTCAAGATTACAGATTCACTACTAATGTTCTTTTGAACCATACAGTGTTGCCAACTACGAGCGACAGAAATTCTTCAAAATGGTATTGAAATATTTCATGTTATTTTCACTTCTTAGATATTTTTATATGTTTTTCGCGATGGTTTATTCTATTTTTAATTCTATTTTGATAGCAAATCAGTTTAAAACAAGTAAAAATTTGACATATCAAAATACATACTTTAATAAATAACGAAATTATGTTAAAGTGACTAATTTTTACTTGTAATTTTAACGGATTTTGTACTAATAGAGATTTAAAATAATGATAAATCAACATGAAAAACAGATAAAATATTTCATTAAACAATTTTTTAATAAAAATGACGATAGAGATGCGGCGTTTTTTATTACTTCATATAAACTTAACTAAATGTAATAAAAATTAATTCGTAAATTTTCTGCTAAATGTACAAATTCTACTTGTATATCTTCAAAGTAAATTCAGATTAAAAAATCTTCAAATTGAAGTAAATTCTATATTTATAGCAACACTGGTAAGCATTATGTCTTTTGATCATTATGGAATATGAATTCTTCTTTTTTATCTTCATTAACTGTTTTATGTGACAGATAGAGACCAATAACTTAACCCAACTTTACACAGAGGTGAAGATTTCAAATGTCATTTACCTTTTAAACAGGGTCGTAGCAAGACTTATTTAACAAGTTCATAATAAAAATAGTTGAAAATATTATTGAAAAACTCATTATCAGATTGATTTATATTATATTTTGTAATTAATAATAAAATCAATTTAAATAGTAGAAAATTCTATTCTAACCTTGATCCGGTTACAATGTCACCATTAGATAAACACGCCACCGCCCAAATTGACTGCGCTGGTAATTCAATTGTGCATCTATCTTCGTTATTTTGCCAAAATTTCACAGTTCTATCTTCGTCCGAAGTTACAAAACTATCCATACCATGAGGCCTACACCTGTACATACTAAAAAAAATTCAAATTAACAATTAAATCATCGTTAATTGACCCGTAATTACCTGTAGATGAAATTATTATGACCGTAAAGAGTATTAATATTTTCACAATCGTAATTCCATATTTTTATGGAAGCATCATTGGATACGCTCATAAAATACTTTAATTCCGGAAAATCTTCCAAACACCTCACAGCTTCAGCATGACCTATGGATAAATTACAGTGTGAATCGAATAAATCAGAAATTAGTACTTACCTGATAAAGTACTCAATTTTTGCCCCTCCGGTGACCAAACTCCTATAGTTTTATCCGCAGATGCAGTTAAAACTCTACCATCGCTAATTTGTCTCACGTGCCAAACGGCGGCAGTGTGACCTGTGAATGTTTGAACTGGTTTTGAAGTAGATGTTGATAAACACCAATATTTCGCTGTATTATCCCAAGAAGCGCTCAAAAACGTGTTTACACCATTCCCTTTGGTTATAGCACATACTATAATATAAAAGAAAGACAATCAAAACACAAATTCGTATATTATAACAACTTACTTGTGTTTAAATGTTCTTCTTTTATAGCGTATGTATGGAATGGTTCACCAGGTTTGTAAATTAAAATATTTTTATCATAACCTCCTGTAATAACTAAACCATCGGGGTATTCTTTAGTTGGTTCTAAATATAGTACGCTACCGACGAAATTTTCGTGGCCTTTATATGTCATTACATCTTGATATACATTTTGAAGCCTAATAAGTTTAATATATTTCTAGATATATTTAAAAAAAAGTCTTTACCCGTATTTTAGATACTTTGATATTAAAAAGTTTCTACTCACGGATTGTATTTCCAGTATTTTGTAGTTCGGTCTCTTGACGCGCTTATAATATCGTTACTTTCAGTTATTGCTAAAGCACGCACATCCATTGAATGACCATAAAGAGAGGCACTCAATTTAAATTGTTTCGACATTTTACTATAAATTAACTCAAACGAAACGCAATTATCAATTTAATTTTAATCCCTTATAATGAAACTTAACTATTTTATACAAATCACTTTCAATACTTTTTTGGTTATTTAGCGGCTGTCATTGATACAATAGCATAGATGATTTAAAAGCATAGAGAAATTTAATTTCATTTGACTATAAAAGATGGCGCAAAAAAATAATAAACCGAATTATAATTTATATAAAAAACGTAGATTTTTTTCTCAAATTGTAAATATGTACTTTCAAAATTTATTAAAACATATAATGACTTAAAACTATTGTAATATACTTCTATTTTAAAACGAAAACTGCTGTACTATTATTGAGCTTTACTTCTTTGCTGCTTGGTGGCAGCATTGGGCAGCTGGTCAAAGTTTTGACATTTAATGGTCCAGATTGTGCTTCGGCATTATACTTCCAAACAAATGACAAATGTTAGATCACTAACATAAGAAAAAAATTGTATTATCTCATTATTTATCGCTAAACTGTACCGCGAACCCGTTGTATTATCGCGTTTATAGTCTGTGTTGTGTTTTATCAGTGATTTGACAGTGTTTTTGTTGTTTATTGATCTAATAACTATGTCCTATTATAATGGGTAGGTAATTATTTTTACCTAATAAAATTTATGAGTGACGAATCAAAAAATTTATAGGAATCTAGTAAACGCCAAATTATTATTAAAAGTAATTTTATTGGATAGTTACTAAATGAATCAAAATATATTTTTATTTTACTTTAGCAGACCTTATTTGTCTTTGTTAATTTTTATCGGTAAATAATATTCGAAATAGCGTTTTATTTAATTTAAATATTAATTTTATTGATACTTGAATACTTAATTATGTCTATAACTTTTGTAGGTCAAGCATTTAAATGTCATTTAATTCAATTTGTACAGGTTGAATCACTAGAATCGTTACTTGTTAATTGTAAAATATAAAAACATGTAAACTTATAGGGGTTTTCGAAAAAATATATTCCATATTATTTGTATCTTATTAAAAAATTACGTATATTAATAGGAATATAAAATTTTGAAATTACATCGAAATTTTAGTTATTTGCTTTGGGACGTATTAACGGTATCAATTTTTTTTTAATATCTTCAAATCCCTCGTAAAATGAATCTGTGACATTTCCTATCGATAATTAAATAATGAAATTTGTTTATCAAGCGTACATAAAAATTGCATTAGTAAGCTGTTAATGTATTCAGCGGTGATGTTATTATTTATATAAAAATATTTATAACATTGAGTAATATTCCTTCTTATAGTTGAGTCATTAGATGGCGATTTCAGTGGTTTGTTTGTTTGTACTTCTGTATTTTAAATACGTGAAATTAAAATTTATTATTCACCCTAAACTAAATAATTAATTATTCCGATGGTAATAAATACGTAGATTTTTAATCTAAACGTATATCCCGCTCTCGTAAATATGGTTTATATTAGACCCTACTACCCTTACCTTCATCAACTTTTCATTTCGAAAAAGGGCTTCATTTGAAAAATCTCGTTATTTATGTGCCAGTGCAGTTACTCAACGAACTTTTCGTATTTTTCCACTTGAAAAACATCGGTTATAAAGCTTTCTATACCCTCAATGGGTACCTTCTATAAATTATTGTAGAATAAAATTATAAAACGTGCTTTTCCATTTCATCCACAGAATCGGATTCACTAGTAATAATTCTCCATATCTCTTAACTAACAAATTACTTCGCTTTTATTTTTGTTTTAACTATCAAAAATTTACAGATAAATTCCAAGATTAGTTTATATATTAAAGACTTCGAAACTGTATTGAAAATTCTATTATATTTTTAAAACAAAGCTTAAAATCTACTATACGTGAATCCGGTCCTGTAAAAAGGGGCGGTAATAACTGTCAAATTCCAGAAACGTGATCCTTAGTGGGATGTATTTGTTTTTGCGATTAACAGACACTTAAGTGTTAAAAACGGCATAAGAAACAAAACACTTTTTATACTGGGTATCCCAATAACAATGACTATCGATTTTAGAAACTTTTAAATAGAAAATTAATATAAAAATAGATCTATATCTAATTAACTTAACCTAACAATAATTTGACGGAACCGTAATTCCAGATCTAAAAAATATTAACAGGTTGATGGTGGCAGAAGGTGATGTTTTGTGTTGGTATTACTAGGAATATATCAATGTCCTTGGAACGTTTTTATGAATTCCCATGGAAATTTCATAAGCTAATTTTTAATGATACGAATTTAAATGTAAATTATAAGGATCGAAAAAGTATTCGAACCCTTTGAAGAATCTACGAAACTTCGAAATTCATACCGGAGTGGAATTATTCGATGTTTTGATGAACTAATCTCAAGTTTTTCACTTCTCAAACAACTCTAGACGTTTGGGGCGACACTCTACAGGCGTACGATGTATAGTTGAAGTATTCCCAGTCTCGGGGAAACGAATTTAAAAACAGTTGAAATATCTCACAAACTTAATTATTGATGTACTATACAGGGTTATATCAAAAGTTACCTATTTAATATAGAAACGTAAAATTTTGTACCCATAAACATTTTTATTTTTCAATATATTATTCTAACGTATACGTCTAATGAAAATTATTTTCTTCAAGTGAAATTTTAAGGTTATAAAACAAAAAAGTCGTAAGTCGACGGGAGAAAGATGTGGTAGGGAAAATTATATATTGATAAGACAAAGGTCGGCATAAGTGAGGTAAAAAATTAGTATGTTCGTGCTTCAAACAGTTTAACGTACCGGGCTCTGTTGGCGACGCGCCGCGTTCCGACCGGTATCTATAACAACTAACTTCATTCTATCAAGTTTACCCTCTCCTTCACATGCTCCACGAGGATGATTTCGATCGCACATTGAAACTGGTACTCCTCACGTCTTCATTGAAAAAGAATTAAACCTGTCCGGGGTGTGTGTGTGTGGGCAGGTACGTGACGGGCCAAAGTAACGTTAATTTTTGATAATAGATAGGCAGACGAGGATTCGTTGAATGGCCCGCTTGGTCATATGAACTGATATCCTGTGATTTTTTTCTATGGGGCTTTCTCAAGGACCGCGTTTTTGCGAAAGGACCACGCGTCCTTTCCGATTTCCTTTTTCCTTTTTTTTTATAATTTATTTTAATAAATTTATTTTGATGCTTTTTGCCCTCGATTTTTAATCATCCCACTCTTACTTTATAAGTATATTTACATCAATTCCAGATCTTTCGTTTTTTTGTTTTGCAGATATAATCGAACTAATTTTCATTTTCCAAGTGCAGTATTAAAAAATTCGATTTTTCAACTATCGAAATTAATTCCAATTACTTCGAAAATAATGGATTGAAGTTGTTCGAATTTGACACTACCTACTTAAAAACTTAATAAAATCTATTTTAAATTGCTAAGTTTATAGCACAAGAAAACACTTCGATAACGGACGAATTTTCCTTTAAATGTAATAAAGTTTCTAACCCAATTTCTTTATCTACCTACCTTCCAGCTATTATCCCTTTTATACAGACAGAATCGAGAAACGGGAGCGGGAATTATCTAATTATGATAAAATTTGGGCATCGTTTTGAAATGTTTAAAAGTTACAAAAGCTGTAACCAAAAAAGAAAAAAAAACAAAGCGTGTATTCAAAAACTGATATCCTTTTATGACATTTCAGTCATTAAATTGTTATAATAATTACAGAATCTGTTTAACAACAAAGAAATGGGCAAAGATATTTACGCGTTGGTATGTACTAGATGGTATAAGAGACAATTATCTCTAACTATTTATAAATTCTTCATTTTTTGATCTTGCAATATGAGATTATGAATTTTCGAATATGAATACTCCATTTGAATGAGTATCTAAGCTAAGACGTCATCTCCACGCCATGGGCATCACGGACGATCTCGAGTGCCGTTGGTGAACGAAATCGAAGACCAAGTTATCTGCTAGTGCCATGAATTCACTAGAGCGTTGTTTAAACACCTGGACAAGACTAGTGATATATCTGAAGGCTCAACGACTTCCTGGACGACCACAACTTCGAACTATGAACGCTTTTAAAGATCTAAGACACCATCTCCACGCCATGGGCATCACGGACGATTCGGGGTGCCGTTTGTGACCGAAATCGAAGACCAAGTTATCTGCTAGTGCCATGAATTCACTAGAGCGCGGTTTAAATACCTGGGAAAACCTCAAAACTTGCTTAATTATATATGAAGGCTCAACGGAAGAGGAAGAACTCTAAAAAGAACGCGACAAAGAAGATGGGAAAATGAGACGGCGAAAGCACAGTGGACAAAATGCCTAATAGGCATCGAACACCTTACAAATGACTACTTCCTAAGCTAATTTTTGTGAGGATATGCGCAAACGATAATAACGAATTTAATCTGTAATTTACTAGTAGTTCGATTTTTTTTTCAACGAATATCTGAATATTTTCACGATAAACGTTTCGTTTCAGAAACGTGTCGCAGCCGACGACAACTGTAGAAACTGTCACCATAAAAAGACCATTAAAGGTAAGTGGACAAATAGTTTTTTAATCATGTATACGTTAGTTGGAAACATTAGGTTCTCAAAGGACTTTCAGTCTAAGTGCTCCCTGCGATTTGTTTATAAAAATTGGAATAAGGAAGCGTTCCAGTATTTCGATCGGACTGTACTGATCGACAATAAAAATCGTAAGGCATTTGTTTGAACCCTTCTAGAGTAGGACAACCTCACAAGACGTGGTGGAAACATGCACGATCTTATGTCTAGCTGACTAGGTACATAACTTGGTTAGAGTTTGAAGGATTGGGATCTCCAAGTCTTCCTCGACTCTTGTATAACTTCGTTTATATGTTATACAACCTTTTCTTTGTTTATGAAACTCACTGTTAGATTGTAAAAAGAGAAAGTACAACCCGTCATAAAAGAAGAGCTAATTGATATTTAAAGTGATTTTTTTATACTTTCTGTGAGGCATGTTTATTATATATAAACTATAACTATTGTCAATATATACGATTTAAAAAACGTGAAACTATTTTTTTGGTTCTATAAATGTAAAATATAAAAACCTCACGTGTTACAATTATTTAAAAGCAATTCATTCTTGTGTTACTACAAAAATTTTTTTTGTCGACCAGTGTAATTATTGATGACAGATTTTGAAAAGCTTTACAGCATAACAACATAAACAAATTAAGTCGCTTGCAATTTTGGTATGTACGACAAATGTTTATTTATTTATTCATTCGTTCTTCAAGAAATGTTTCGATGCGTTTTAATAAATAATTACAATTTATGATAATTTTTTTGATAATGTCTCTTTGTAGCAAACGGTTTCCTTGACATGTACTAAAAATCTAAATATCTTCTAAATCATAAATTTTATCGAGTTAAATAGACTATCTTTTTTTTAATCGATTAAAAAATTAATTCTTCCTATTTTTATATTGTACAGGTTGTCCTTGTAAAAGTTATCCATTGGGTATACGAATTGATAATTTAATAATATTAGGTGGTTAGGTTAGGTTACGTTGAATATTTTTAATAATGTATATCCTAACCGAAATCATATAACAATATCAACTGTTAGGAAATTAGTAAAAAAAATTTAACGAAACTGATTCGGTGCAAGATTTAACCAAATCAAGGCGCAGAAAAACTGCATCAACTAAAAACGAATCTTTGTTAGAAAACGATCCAAATTTAAGTACTAGACAAATATTCAAGGGATTTAATATTTCGCAAACAAATCCATTCATAAAAAGTAACGTTGATTCAAGAGTTTGATTTTGATAGACGTGGAGAGTTTGCAGACTGAACACGAATCAGAATATTCGAAAAAAGGGCTGAGACAATAATTTCAATAACAATTTTTTAATTTTTCTGACGTTAAATATTTGGAATCCGCTATATTAATTGAAAGTTTTGCCGTACACTACTCAATATTATCATAATAAGCGTTAACAGTCAACGAGATTCAGAAAATTATTGAGTGGAGCTTAGCTAATAGTTAAATAGATGTAACAAAAGGAAACGTACTTTATGGATATTCCTCGTATAATATTTGCTAGTGTAAACAACTCCGAGACCGGAATAAACTTTCAGGACATTACAACGAAGTCATAAACTTCACTAACTCGTTTTGTAGCTTAAGAGAATGTTCATTTAAAACCGACTACATGCACCTATAGTCCTGCAGTTATCCTTCGACCTAGTTAGACTTAATCAACTAGGAGGTTATAACGGGGGTAGGTATAACGAGGGTTCATTGTATAAAATAACAATTTAGGTAATTTCATATTAATTCCGTTCGAATATTGAATATAAAACTTTTTTATTAAATCGGTTATTGTTTAATAGGGGATGACATTTCTCTTGATCCGGTCAAGGGAATTTAATCAACCCCAAGGAGAAACAATGCGTCGATTATATAGATAGCGGTTGTGTTTTAACCTTAATTAGATCCCTATCAAATTTCGGTATTCCGAAAATTTAATCAGAAAACGAACTAATTCAACACGTCAAAACGAGTTCCGGAATTCGGTCGAGAAATCTAGAAATCGATCGTGATACAAGAACACAACAAATATTATATTATAAATACGAGGGTGGTCACAGAAATAACTAACCTGACTTAGAGATGGCGGTAGTTGCTTGAAAAATACCGCGATATCAAGAAAAATCGTTCCAACTGCAGGCGTCGGATAATTTTCATTTATTATCTTGAGAAAAAGGATAAATTATCAATGATGAGTATTATGCAACATTCCAGCTAAGAAATCAAGCAAAAACCTCCGCATTAAGCTAAGAAGATAATGTTATTTTATTAAGATAATACACAAACTAAGCAATGACCAAAATGAATTAATTAAACTTTGATTTACCACTTTGAGTACCCTATTCGCCAGGTTTAACCCTCTCGGATTATTTTCTGTTCCCAGTTTCGAAAAAATTAGTCAAAGATTTTCCAAAAATGAAGAGGTGAAGGCATCGAACTTATTGAACATCATAAAAGTGTTTTGAACTAAAAGGATTTTTTTTGTTTTCTTTGTTAGGCCAAGTACTTTTAAGACAATCCTCGTATGTCAGATTTAACATTTCCATTATAAAATTTGACATTTTTGGATTGAACAACAATGTGCCTATAAACTTCGACCTCTGGTGAAGATGATTTGGATAAATCTGAAGCTACTCAACTCAAAATTATTTATAAAAGATAATTTCCTAACTATTAATAGTTAAAAATAATCTCAATATAACTTTCAGGACGTAAATTCCGTAGTATTTTCTATGTTCGTTTTATATACACAATTGTCCGCATTCGTTCACAAAATTTAGAACAGGAAATGTGTTTGTTAGTTTAACATAGTTGAAACGGGATAGTTTGGAAAAGTTTCGAGATTTATTTAGACAAGAGATTAACTTTAGGTTTCGGAATTACTACGAAAAATCCGTTTATTAAGGACGAGGATAATTAAAGTTCATTTAACAATTTAAAACGGTTATATTATAAGTTAGTAATTGAGCTTTTTGCTAAAAATCGATTTTATTCATCAATTTAATCTCAATACAATCATTTCAACGCTTCTCTAACTTTTCGATGCATTTTTGGAGGAGCATTTGTCTTTTGCCTCAAAATAGGCTTCAGTTTCAACAATTGCGAGTATTTTTTTCAGATCAGTAGTCACTAAAGACAAGATCTGGACTATACGGAGGATAATCAATTCAAAGTGTAATTCGATCAATTTAACCATCGTTGCTATCGACTTGTGAATCGGTGCATTGTTTGTTCTTTATCTTCGATTTATGAGGACGTTTTTCTTTGATTTTGCATTTAAACGATCTAACAACGCTATATAGTAATCGCTATTGATTGTCTCTCCCTTCTAGAGGTAGTCGATGAACTATATTCCATGCGTATTCTCAAATACTGAAGCCAAAACCTTCCCAGCTGTGGTCATGATAAAAATCTATAAAATTGATTCTTATAATTGGTTTGTTGTATTTAGTTTCGATTATACTTGTAGATACAAATTCACATCTGTATTGTTTTTGTTTCAAGTTTGAAGACGCCACGTTGTTTAGTATTTGTTTGGTGAACGAGTTCAGTGAATAGAAAAAATTTAGTCAACTAGACTAGACAAAATTTCTAATTTTGCAAATAACTCGGAATCTACGCCAAATTTCGAAAAAGTGAAAAGATCAAAAATGTAGTTAAAAAAATTTCCTACAAAAAAGGTTTCTTGTGATTTTTTCCTAATATCAAGATTACTCTTACAAAAAAGACTTGAAGTTTAAAGGAAAATTTCTAAAAAAAATGTCGAGCAGGAAATTATTTTCGAAGGAGCTCAAATATTATTTTTCCTAACCTACAAAAAATTCAAAAAATGTCAGAAATCCTCTTTTAAAATCTAAATTTAAATGTGGGGCAGGGATAATCCTTAAAAACTCTATTCTTTTTTTACAAATTTTGCAAATAACTCGGTATCTATGCCGAATTACGAAAAAAGTAAAAGGATCAAAAATGTGGTTCAAAAAATTTCCTACAAAAAAGGTTGCTTGTGATTTTTCCCTAAGAGATTTCATTTTTTTGTAGAATGCACTCATACTTCCGGTTCACATCTTACTAAAAAGTTTTCGCGCCGCGTAGATTCTGAGTAACACGAAATTCGATTTTTGGAAGAGTAATTTTGATATTGAAAAAATCACAGGGAACCTTTTTTGTAGACAATTTTTTGAACTACATTTTTGGTCCTTTCACTTTTTTCGAAATTCGGCGTAGATTCCGAGTTATTTGCAAAATGCGAAATTTTGAAAATATATCGGTTAGCGGCCAAAATTTTGATGTTAACTTTTACTGTATCGATAAAGCACCCTCAGAACTTCCTAAATCCAGAAAATCAGCAACATAACTAATTTTCGTGAGTTTTGGTTCTAAATTGGACTATAATTCAAACGAGGCTGTACGACCTGCAAGTACCAGCATCGCAGTGGTTGTCCAAATGAGTTGACGGCTCCAGAAATCTTGAAGGAAATCCACTGGATGATCGTCGACTGAAAGTACGCGAGCTACTAGACATAATAGGCATTTCAAAAAATACGGTACTTGAAAATTTGGACACGAAACAGCTGTGCATAAGATGGATGCCGAGTTTGCTCACAATATCAAATGGCAATGCTGAAATCTCGCTCAAAGATATGACTTGTACCAAGGAAATCAGGATAAAACGAAATAAGGACCATAAACATGACAACATGGCGACCAAAAGAGACCAAAAGGAAATTAGAAAGTCTCCTGATATTAAGAAAGTAACAGGTTTGCATCGGATGTAGAAGACTCGAGATATATTCAGGAATGAAAGAAAGATGGAGGTTTCTAGTAGTACATTTGGTCTACCATGCATTTTATAATAAACTGATGCTGCTGGACTTTTTGCTAGTTCTTTGAGGTAAAATTCGATTATCTGTTTGGATAAAAACATGTTTGGAAAGTATCAAAGACCGAAACTTGCATGTAGACTTTTGATAATCTTAAATTATCTAACCAATGACATGAAATGTGCTGCACGAAAACTAAATATTGAAAAAGTATCATATAAAAAGCTGGAAATGAAAAGGATTAAACAATAAAAAAATTACGGATCCGATATATGTTTTTATATCGATAAATATAATGGAGGAAACTTGAAACGTCTTATAATACGATAATGGAAATTATTTTTGGGATTCTTTTATATATAAAATTGAAACGATTGATTGGTGATCTGAAAAAATGTCTTTGTAAACTTCAAATCGATCGTTTCGACCAGCCGGAGGCTACGACCTACTCAGATGTGGCTCTTTTATCATTTTTCTTGACACCAGAAACGACGTTTCTTTGTTGTCTCCACAATAGATAAGTTAAAAAGTAAAAAAAAAACGTATAGAGGTTTTTCTATTTATTTCTATTTGAAGGGTTCAGGGGAAGAACTTGATAACAGCCTTTGCGTAAATTTTTCAGGAGAGCAATAAACAAGTTTGGAGACTCGTATTTTGTCAAATTTTTGTTGTAGTTTGCAAAATAAATGTTGAACTATCTACATACTTAATTTTAAACGTGTATACTCATTTTCAACCATTTAATTTTATAAAAACTTACCTTTTTACGCGAAAACTCAATATAAGTCAAATTTGTCATAGAAAGAACTTGATATCTCCCGGAGTTATCAAGTAATTCCCCTGAAAACTGAGAGATTATTAAATAATGAGGATTTTGAATTACGCACCAAAATAAAGTTTAAAACCTTTATTTATTGCTTATAAACATAAATAAATTGAATCAAATGAATAAAATGATAAAATTGACAAATTTCACAAGTTTAAAATGTGTCTTTGAAGTAATAAAATCGTTTCCAGCAGATCCATGGTAATGTTTTGTTGTTACTGTTTCTATGTGTGTGGCAACTGGGAAAAGTAAACTGCAGCTTCTGGTCGACAAAACTCTTTTAAATGTTGAATATCTTCATACTTCGCTTTATCAATAGGAATAAGACCTGAAAACCACATAAAATTTGTAGGCCTAATAGTTGAAATTAATAGGCAATAATACACATTATAAGATTTATAATTTTTGTGTAGTGACTTCAAGAAAGAAACTACAAAAAAGTCCAAAACTAAAGGTTTAGTGTCAAGTAGGGGGGAAAATTTAACAAGGGCTAGGCTTAGTCTGGATAGGCTTGGATAACTAAGTTGAGTTAAGGTTAGTTTAAAATTTATATATATTTATATATAAAGTCTATAATTTAATTTTAATATTTTTAATTTGAATTTTGAAAAAAAAAATTCCAAATTGACCCCGACGTGATTTGAACACGCAACCTTCTGATCTGGAGTCAGACGCGCTACCGTTGCGCCACGGAGTCTTACGGTTATTATTACTAACAATGTATTAAATCTGAAATTTCGAAAATTAAATTAATTTTTTTAATTTTTCGATCTTTCTATATATTTATTTTCTCGTGAATAATTAATCTTGTTTTAATTCAATTCAATAACTAATTTTCTACATTCTAGAAAATATTTATGACGTAATTAGATCGAAATATCAAAATCCTTTGAATATAAATTTTAGTATATCAACATTGTTGACTTATAAATAATGTCAGTTTATTAAAAAAATATATCAGTAAAACATTTTCCCAGATATTTTCAATATAATATTCCTATTAAATCGAATATTGTATTGTATTGACGTAAATAGACAACATGACATTTGACGAAAAATAATCGATTTTCATTCGAAAACTGATACGTAAAATATCGATCGACGAGATACTTTATTTTTACTTTGTAATTTTGTAAATAAGAATTTCAATATCGGTATTTATTTCATCTTAATTCTTGTTTAAATTAAAATTATCGCACTAGATGTAATTACGAAGGTAATTAGTATAGCTTCATTAAATTCATTCGAAAGAAAATCGATTTTTCGCATTGGAAAATGTACTACAGGATGCTTGTAAAAGGTAAAATTACGAGAATCCTTTTCCAATTTATAAAAGGTTTGATAACTAGATTATTTAATCATCTTTAGATTATGTGATGGTTGTATATAAACGATATTATACGAGATTTTCATATGACATTTTGGTACTAAAATCGACTACTGCAATTCGTTGCAACTAAATTGCAAATTTCTAGCAATTAAACTTGTTGATAGACAGACGCAGTCTGAATTTAACGCCCACTTTTAGCATTTGCATGTTTTAGTTCCAATGTCTCTTTCGCATTTACGATTAAATACACTAATCAAAACCGTTCACATCTTAGTACGCTTTCCGTGTTATATTTGTTTCATAGAAAACATTTTACTGTAATTTTAAATTCACTTTATGTCTCGTGAAATATACTTTCTAGAGACGTTTAAAGTCGCAGTCCGCATATAAAAACATAAATTGAGTAAAAAGCATTTGAAAGAGCACAGCAAACAGATAACAAAAAATTTTGTGAATCAGTTTACTTAGTTACGCCACATAGTAGGTGAAATGAACTAAAATATTTTCAAAGATGACCGACTTCCGGTTCTACCGAAAGTTGACTGTAACTTTGTTATTTTAAATAGAACACCCTGTATGTTAATACATTTTTGAAATCTACGTAAAATTTTAGTATACTTTTGTCTAAAAACTTTTTTCGAAAAATTCATACTTTTTGAGTTATTAATTTTTTTGTAAAAAATTTGACCGTTGCAGACCCTTATAAACTATTTTTTTACGAGGATACCCTTGAAGATATAAAAATAGTTTTTATTCGGTTGCTTTTCGCAAGGTCAGACGTATTTGAATTTATATTAAAAAATTTTTTATTTTATACAGGGTGTGTATAAAAAGTGTTCAAAGTTCCAACTTTATAAATATCAAATTTCTTCATTTTTTTAAATAGAACCACTCGGTTTTTTCTATTTTAATACATTCAGGGGCAAATTCATGAATACTTTCCTATACTTTCCTAACCTTAACTTTATCCATATATTAAATGTTTTCTGTAAATTTTTAGAGATGCGGGTGTGGTGTGAATTTGAACAAATTTTTCAACATAGATTCAAATACGTCTGACCTTGATAAAAGCAATCCAACAGAAACCATTTTCATATCTTTGAGGGTATTCTCGTAAAAAAATAATTTATAAGGGTCTGCAACGGTCAAATTTTTTACAAAAAAATTAATAACTCAAAAAGTATGCATTTTTTGAAAAAAGTTTTTACACAAAGGTATAATAAAATTTTACATAGATTTCAAAAAAGTATCAATATACATGATGTTATATTTAAAATAACATAGTTACAGTCGACTTCTGGTAGAACCGGAAGTCGGACATCTTTGAAAATATTTTATTTAAAAATATCGTATTCGAAAATCCATACGTAGAAATTTTCATGATTTTACTATAAGTATTTCGAAAATTCGACTAATGTACAAAATTTGAATTGAGATTTATCGTTCAAAGTAGGGCAAAATCCAGGTCAAATAGTCAATTAGTTGTATAGAGGTAAAACTTATAAAAGCGTGTTGAAAAAAACGGTTTGAACGTTTTTATTAATATTTTAAATTCGCGTTTTCACTAAATTGTAAACGATATAAATTTGATATTTGACAGTACCTAAAAAAACAATGTTGCCATTTAACAAAATCAACTATGTATACATTAAAATTGGACGTAAAAAATTGGTAATGGAAATACGCATCGATAGATCTGAACATTTTTCATAAATAGAATGATGGGCACGACAGATCATAGATAAGACAGAACACACGACAGTTGACAGATATGACATGTGATGAATGGAACACACGACAGTTGACAAATATGACAGATGATGAATGGAACACACAACAGTTGACAAATGACGGACACGGCAGATCATACGTCGGTTGACAGATTTTGGGCATGACAAAACAGTTAAAAGTCGTCATCCAAAATGGTAAACATGGAAATTTTTCAAAAAGATATGAAAAAAGTTTAGAGTATATCCAAAATCAAGTAGTTTGATTTCACTCTCAGTTCTCCAAATGAGGCTACTACTTTGATATTCAGTTGGGGGTCTGACCATAGGATCAGGATATAATATAAGCATCATCATCATCTTTTCATTCTATCTAAAACACTGATTTAGGATTGTCCTGGTGCTTATAAGATGGTTGAAAGCCCCAACTGTTGATCTTGTCTTTATACGAGGGATCCTAAGGAGCTGTAGATGCTAGGAACAATGTTAGGCATGTAGTTTCTCACAGTTCTTGACATGGTGAGCTGTCTATAATCTTGAATCTTGTCTTGGTAGCTGTGAAATCCAGGCCAGGTGCGAATTAGGTTCTTCGATTTGTTTTTTTTTTGTGTCCAAAAAACGTTCCTACTTTAGAAAATCATTCCCAAATGTGTGAGATGTAAGGGAAAAAGTGTAAGATGGTGCAGAGATGGACCGGACGATGTGTTCGCGAAAATAGAAGAAGAAATTTTGATAGATCGAAGTGTGAACTTACCGAGATGATCCCTTATGTCAATAAATTTTCTATTGACAAAATTTTAACAAACCATTTGATGATTCTTGTAAACTTGATGTTATTAATTCATCTACACTTATTTACTTTTTTTCCAGAATACGAAAATTACCTCGCGTTTCCATCCCAGAGCTAATAATAAGTTAGAGTGTACTAAATTCGTCTTGGGAATTTTCGATATATATATTTATTTTCGGGAAATGAGAAAATTAACAAATACATTTATTGGATGAGGAAATAAGAATAATTTATTAGCGGGTACGAAATGGCATTTACGAGGGTTGAATTTACAACTTTAATAAACTAGTTTGAAATGTAAATAACTTTTGTACAAAAAATATTTGATGGTAGATTCGTTATTCGGATCAGATACATGATTATATCGATTCTGGATGATGATTTTGATGTTATTATCAGCAGTTGTCATAGCTTGGTAAATTAAAATCGAATTGCATCGAAATATTTGAGTATACAGGCTCATCAACAAGCAATTTTCTATTGTAGAATCCAAAACTTTCTTCTATTAACGTTTTCTTCGCTATTAATTTCATTATCAGATTTTACATGATCTTCCTTGACCATGAATTACAGATCAAACAAACATTAAGAATCAATTTAACATTGTCATGATGAATTAGCACATTTTGGGTAGACTGCGACAGAAACTTCAAACAAACTTAAGTAGTTCTACAGAATTGTGAAGATTTTAGGGGTTTAAAGCGTTTTAAGACGCTCGAGATTCAATGGGACATGAACCAAGCAACGAAAGACCTCCAACTGAAAGAATTGATGAAATATCAACGGTTTACGATCGGAATGATATAAAAACTTTGCTCTAAAAAATATTGTTATATATCAATGTCCGAGCTCTATCACTGAACTAAATTAAAAAGTCTTAGCACTCCATTTCCACACCAATTAATATCATAAAACTTACTTAGATCATCTGATTGTGGTCTAACATAGATCTATCTTTGTTTCGCAGATAAACAAAAAACGTTCTAATATTGGAACACGAATTTTATGGAATGCGTCCTTACTATATCTATGGTTTTAGTTAAATTAGTTCTATGTCAAAAGTCAATCGTAGAAAGTTTGTAATAACCATATAAATTAATAAATTATTCGAAAATATAATGATGATTCATATCGTGTAATAATTTGTAGGTACAGATCATCGTCCTTTATGTAATTTTACAAATATAAAAATCTCATTTACCAAACCCTCGGTAGTTTTCGAGATTTCATATATAGATAAGAAAATTCCTGTTCGCGAAATATTCAAGAGACAATTTCATAAATACGACACGTACAAAATTTAATTAAAGTTTAATTTAAATTTTTACCTTTTGTAATTTGAATTCATTTCTTTTTCTCCAATATTTTATAGTTTACATACGACTTTACAATTCGTCGCTGCAGTTGTGACGTTTGTTCAGGGTTCTCAACTTAGGAGTTTTTACCCCAAATTTAGAGGGAAAAATATGGGATGGAATGTTTTTAGGGATTTTATATTTTTTCAAATATTCAAAACTTGTTCTTTTTTCACTTTTCTTATAAATTTATAAGACACCTCCCCTACAGTTGCTTTTACAGTTTTATAATATAGCGGCTGCGGGACGGAGCGATCGCGCCACGAATACGACGCAACGTTTTCGTCGCGTGTTTGAACGGATGAATCTGGATGAATTGAATCATTTACATCAGTGGAAACAATACAATTTCGTCAAAAAATTCACATAAATTTCAACGAAACTTCCTCCAACGCCTACGCTTGTGTGAACTACGCAAAATTTTCGACAGACACTATCTCTAAGGATTTGTTAAACGTTCGTGATGATTCGTTTTTCGCTTCAAACGTCGACGCGAAATTGGGCGAGTGGAAATAACTTCCTCCTCCCTTTTTTCGATAAGAAAATGTTTTCCGGGATACAAAAACGGACCGTTAAAAATTTTCTGCTCGATCAGAATTGCAGATCGGAGCGTTTCTTCATAATAATAAAACAAAAAGTATTTTCCAAAATAAAAAACTAGAAATTGCTAAAAGAATTTTCTCTCTCAATTTGTCTAAATGATGCGTCGTCAAAATACCTCAAAGTCATTCAACTACCCACGCCCTAATGAGAGAGTGTATTTTTGCAGACAAGAGACTCTTTCCACTTCCATTGTCAACGTTTTTACCCCTCTGGGGAAAGAGGGAGAAAGATGAAGTGAAAGAAATTGGGAAAAGTTTTTCCGTCGTCGCGTCGTAACTTTTTGTGTCAGTGCTAAATTATATACACATCACATATGTCCTTTAAATTAGCACACGAAAAAAATTAAAAATAAAAACCTTATTACAGTACTAAATCACTTAATTCCGTCGAAAAACAAAAAAGATGCTCTACATCTGTCAAGTTAAAATGGAATTTTAAAATTCGGCGAATTCGCGCGGAGCCTTTAGTCTGTTCTTCATAAATAACAGACGCGCCTTTGACTAACTGTTCATTAAAGAAGGCCATTTATTACAGTATTTCTTTAATAAATTTCTAGAAAAGTCTATTTATTTATTTCTTTTTATTCTAGAATTTTATTTAGGTATATAAATAATTTGTGTAAACGCAGTTAATCAATTTTAAATAAATAGTTGTAGGGAAAAGAGCGAATTAGTGAAATTGATCGCAAAAATGATTTAAATGATATTTATAAGTAAATTATTTTAAGTGTTAAGTGTATTGTGTAGTGTATTACAGTATGTTGACAGTTTTCATGTCAACAATAAACGACCAGAAAAACGAAATTAAAGAAGATATTTACCATGAAGAGGGAAAAAGCGTGAAAAAACGGTTTCAAAATTTGACAAATTATTAGGTTTTCATAATCTATTCATTATCCAACGCGTTAATAGCCCTCAAAAATAAAAAAAATCTGGTGTTTCTCAAACCGAAACGAAATCGCTGCTTTACCTTCATCTAACCACCCTTTTCTCTTCGTTGGACTTAATTGCAGTTGTGCCAAACAACTAAAACCGACGTGTCATTATCAGGGGCTCATTTATACGTAGGCGTGTCACCCCAACATTCACAGACAGCAGGGATAACGTTTAATGAACATATAAATTGTCTTGCAGATACATACATCTCAATAAAATCCCAAATCTTAAAATTCTTATAAATTATGTTATATTATATATACCATGGCCGTTTTCTTTCAACCTCCGATAGGAATCACACTTCGTAATTCACACTTGGCGGGAGCATCAATTATGTTTACGTGGCTGTAGCACAACGCCGACTGATGCCTTAATATGTGGCGAGAGCCTCACTGTCGCCTACAGCGCTTGTTCGCGTAGCGTCTGCACGTAGCGATGAAAAAACAAATGGCACTCGTATTTTTATCTTTTTTGTATATCGTGTAAGTTGAAAAAATAAAAATCATCAATAAATTTGTTGGACACGTTCTTAATCATCTTTTAAAACGGAAATATATCGTGTATTTACTGTGCGAAGTTTACGTAGCACAACGCCGATTGACGCCTCCATGTCAATAATGGCGAATTCACGGCATCCTAGAAGTTCTTCTTTTGGATCTTGGGAAGACAAGTCTTATAACGCAGCATATTACATTTGACGCTATTTTTTCTTGAACTGTTTTAGTAAATGGCGAATCTTCGATCTCTTTCAAGTTTTCTGGTTTATTTTTGAAATCACGAAACGTTTCTTCAGATGCATATATGAAGCAATCCTTGACGTAATCCAACACCAACAAGCGTTTCGATAACTATCAGCATCATCATCATCAAGTTGTAATTTTCGCTACTTTGGTTAGTGAATTCCACTCATCGAAACGGCAACCAATATCTATCGAAGTCTACTTCTCTTTCTAATTTATCTGTACGTTTATGTTTTTATAGTTTTCTATCAAGAGATTTTTCAATATAAAGTGTTTCGCTTAATAAGGAATAAGGTTAAATCCCATAAAAAAAGTTTTTGTATGAATTGATGTATGAACTAAATTGAGCTTGAACCCGATTAAAAAATCATCGATACATTCATCCGAATATCCTAAATCCGTGTTGTAGATTCGACAGGATAATATCAGATTTTCGCATAATTTATTTCACCGTCACAATCGAGTTGATTTATAATCGAAATGAATACAAATCGATTCATTATCTTTCGAATTATTTATTAAAAATTTAGTTCTAAAAAAATGATTTTCAACTTTTTTTTATTTAATTTATTAAATTGATTCACCAATTTCATATAATGGCTTCGCTGCTTACATACCTACATCTCATCTAAACTTGTATCGAGCCATAACGTTGTAGTTGGTAAGGTTATCGAAATCATTGATTTCTAACAAGTAGATCAGAGGAAAATACGGATTTTAATTAATTGTGTTTATTCTTTTACATTTAATTCTTTCGAAAGTTTTTTCCAGATCTTATCTTTGTAGTCGTTGGTACTGCTCGTTCATCTGGTCATACAGTACTGGATACTTCTTCAATCAACTTTTCCGGCTTATACCCGATATAATTAACAATTTAATAAAAAAAACCTGCAAAAACTCAAAAATATTAATAGAAATTCCAACAGACACGCGACCTGTAGCAATTGAACGCAACTCGTTCTTCTAAATGATCGTAGTCGAATCGGGACGATGCATAGTAGGTGTGTGCAGGCCTTAACAATTTCCTAGCGTCCGCAGCTCCTTATTTTATGAACAAATCTCGTATATTTATTTTCAAAAATTGTCTATACTCCTGAGAAAATGTTATCTTATAGCTAAATTCTAAATTTGAGTTTGGTCTCTAGTTTTTTTTTTCATTTCTTTTTATTCCCTCGGAGACGTTCCTATTTTTGACATTGACAGATCAAATTCTCTTACATCGAACTTTCATTTTTGATAGACGATTTTTGAATTTTCTCTAGACTTTGAAGAAATTACAAACTAAATTTTTTCAATTGAGAAAACTACTAACAATACTCCGTTTTAATGTTCGACAGTTATAAATCGCGATTTTCCCAATTATTTACAAGGACGATTAAAAAATGATTGAGACAAAACGCTTTAGATGGCGCACCTGTATGCTTTGAAGGTCGCGGCTTGACTATGTGTTATTAAGGTCCCTTACTAACAGTTTTTATCGCGCATGCTGCGATCATGAGTGAACGTCAAGTATCGACCGCCATTGCGCAACTTATTGTCATTTTTTCGTATGGAAAGCCATTAAAAACACGAAAATTCTTTTGCGTTTACGAAATCAATTCGATAGTAAATGCCTGAAGAAGTCGTATGAATTTTTTTTTGGCGCAGCATTATTATCACGGCAACTACTCATTCCCGAATTTTTTGCATCAACACCTTGTATACTAAATATGGATTTATTTTATTTTTTCAGATTTTTCTTATGTTATATGGATCTCTTGACGTTCCGATTTTTTTTACTTAAAAATTTTCAATATTAATGTCCCGAGTGCATGTCAAATTGTCGATAATTTAATTTTCTCGAGTGCGCGAATGCGCACGAGAGGAAATTATGAGACAATTTGACATGCACGAGAGGGCATTTTGGCAGTGTATTTCCTGAGAAAAATTTAATTTAAAATAAACAATAATTGTTCCTTTTCTTAAAATATAAAATTAAAACCAAATGATGTTTATTAATCCTAGACGAAAATTTGGCACTAGTGCAAATTATCGATAATTTGCACTAGTGCAGTATTATCGCTGAAATTTGATCGTTACTAGGTAAACATAAAATATTACAGCTTTTTGGTTGGCTTAAATTTTTCGAAGGAATTAGTCTTTATAATAACAGTTGCGAAATATTTTGAATATTACACAAGTTAAGATTCTCAAAAAATCTTACAAATCTATTTATAATTATTATAATATATTGCTTTTGAAGACTATTTACATAAAATATAGTATGAGTATATTTTTCGAAGGAAATAGTCATCTTAAAAATTATAAAAAACTAATTTAAGAAACTAAAATCAATAAACATTTACGAGGTCTGGTTATGAAATAACGAGACTGGTTACGAAAAAGGGGTTTATTATTCTACACCTGAATGTTACCCTCAATCAATTTATTAGTATGGTCATTTTCAAATTTCATTTGTTATATTAATTGATACAAAAAAAAATTAATAAGGAAATTGACCCCGACGTGATTTGAACACGCAACCTTCTGATCTGGAGTCAGACGCGCTACCGTTGCGCCACGGAGTCATGTATACATTGTGCGTAAATATCAATCCAGTTATACCAAATTAATTTCATTCGTTTTTATTCGAATAAATTACGTTACTTTTAAAAATATTATGTATATAATATATACATTGCGATCCATATGTATGGAATAAATTCAATATTAGCGTTATTATGCGAAAAAAACTTGAAATAGTTCGATTTTTATACTTAAATTGACAACTAATAGTATTAAAATATTATCCCCCACCGGCACGTCTTCCTATATGGACTATTTCGACTAACGAAGATAGAATGATAACTCTTTCTCTATCCTCCGAGGTTTCAACTCAGTTCTGCGCATTTTCAAGCATGCGCGTAAGATAAAGTGTCTCGAACGAAATATTACATATATGTGTGGCACCTTGTTGGAAAGGGATTTTAAAACTCTGTTCAGCAATATAAAGTTTTTTAATTTGGTTCAATCATAATTGAAAAAAGATGTAAAAATTTGATAATGTCTGTCCCAAAACTCGAATGGCCGGCTAGAACCCCCTGATTTGAGTACTCTCGATTACTTCTTATGGGGTTATTCAAAATTTAAAAGTATATTTCAATAGGCCAGTCAATATTGTTGATTTTAAAGTTAGAAAAACGGAAAAAATTAATAAAATAACCTCTTGAGTTTTACAAAATATGGTAAGAGAATTCCAAAATCGTTTCGATTATGGTCAAAAAATTAATGGTTAGGTTAGGTTAGGTTAGAATTTCAAAATCGTTTCGATTATTGTCAAGAAATGAATGATGGTCATTTTGAACATTTAAATTAATTATAAAATACTTTTAATTATTATTATGTTCATTCTACGTAAAGTTTTGTGATAGAGAAATTATCAAAATTTTCCATCTTAAAAATAAATTTTCTCGTTTATCTTTGCACCAAATTAAAAAAATATCATATTTTTGAATAGAGAACTAAAATCTCTTTCCATCAAGGTGCCACTCGACCCCCTTTCTTATTTCAAATTTTTTGGGGATGCTTCTAATTCAGAGGTGTATAACCTTGTTTTTATTAACATAAAGCGATATATAAAAACTTTATATATATATTTTCTGGAAATTATAAATGGTGGAACACGACGAAACCCCCTAAAACAGTCGCTCCCTCACCCTCAAACCCGATCGATTTTCCGAAATAGTGGGAGGAGCGACGTGGAAACCCGAATGAAGCACCCAGTTCGACAGTTCTTAGTTCACCTTTGGAAGCCGTGCGTTCAAATTTCCAATCGAGACCGATACGAACACGTGAACGAATACACAAACAAGAAAAAAAAATAAAACCAGAAAGAAAAAATATTATTTACACGTGCCATGTAACTTGTTTTATTAGAATAATCGAGTGTCTATGAGTGTGTTTGTGAAGTGCGTTTTATAAGGGTGGTTTACCTGTTTCGGCCAGCCTGATGGCTGAAAATCAAATCGCACAGGTAAAAATTTCTATAATTCATTTTAAAATACGAGGCTCGTTGTTTATATATCATATAAATACATATTTATGAACGATATTCGTTTCCATATGCATAAACGAATTTTTCGCGTTGAATACCAAATTAGGGCCAAATTTTTGTTCCTGGGCTTAAATATAATTCAAATATGTGTTCTTCAAAGAGTTCTGAAAGAACTATGGAAAGGAGACGCAAGTATTATCCTTCTTAAATAACCGGGAAGTAATACAAAATATCGTCAATACCAAAATGTCTTTTCGTTAGAAAAATTTACAAATTTCAATGTACAAAATTGTTTCTTCATTGAAACGAAATTTATTGCGTTGATTGGAGCCGCATGAATTAACATGAATCGACGTCAAAAGACATCAATCAACATCAAATCTATGACAAATGACACTTGACATCAATCGGCTGTAATAGACGACAATCGAATAGAAACTTTGTAGTAAATTAAAGCAGTTTTCAAAAATTTACGGATGAAGGACGCAAAGACTTTTTGAACGATTGTACTACCCTTGTAAACTCGATTTTTTCCCTTAAATCTACGGATTAATCATCAAATGACAATTAACGTGAATCAGCTGTAATGGACGACAATCGAATATAGAACTGTGTAGTGCATTAAATCAGTTTTCAAAAATTCACAGATGAAGGACGCAAATACTTTTTAAACGATTGTACTTCCCTCGTAAACTCGATTGTTTTCCACGATTTTTTTCCTTAAATCTACGAATTAATCATCAAATGGCAATTGACATGAATCAGCTGTAATGGACCACAATCGAATATAAAACTGTGTAGTGCATTAAATCATTTTTCAAAAATTCTCGGATAAAGGACGCAAAGACTTTTTAAACGATTGTACTTCCCTCGTAAACTCGATTGTTTTTCACGATTTTTTTCCTTAAATCTACGGATTAATTATCAAATGACAATTGACATGAATCAGCTGTAATGGACGACAATCGAATATAAAACTTTGCAGTGCATTTAATCAGTTTTCAAAAATTCACAGATGAAGGACGCAAATACTTTTTAAACGATTGTACTTCCCTCGTAAACTCGATTGTTTTCCGCGATTTTTTTCCTTAAATCTACGAATTAATCATCAAATGACAATTGACATGAATCAGCTGTAATGGACGACAATCGAATATAAAACTTTGTAGTGCATTAAATCAGTTTTCAAAAATTCACGGATGAAGGACGCAAATACTTTTTAAACGATTGTATTTCCCTCGTAAACTCGATTGTTTTCCATGATTTTTTCCCTTAAATCTACGAATTAATCATCAAATGACAATTGACATGAATCAGCTGTAATGGACAACAATCGAATATAAAACTGTATAGTGAATTAAATCAGTTTTCAAAAATTCACGGATGAAGGACGCAAATACTTTTTAAACGATTGTACTTCCCTCGTAAACTCGATTGTTTTCCACGATTTTTTTCCTTAAATCTACGAATTAATCATCAAATGACAATTGACATGAATCGGATGTAATGGACGACAATCGAATATAAAACTTTGTAGTGCATTTAATCAGTTTTCAAAAATTCACAGATGAAGGACGCAAATACTTTTTAAACGATTGTACTTCCCTCGTAAACTCGATTGTTTTCCACGATTTTTTTCCTTAAATCTACGGATTAATTATCAAATGACAATTGACATGAATCGGATGTAATGGACGACAATCGAATATAAAACTTTGTAGTGCATTAAATCATTTTTCAAAAATTCTCGGATAAAGGACGCAGACTTTTTAAACGATTGTACTACTCACGTAAACTCGATTGTTTTCCATGATTTTTTTCCTTAAATCTCCGGATTAATTATCAAATGACAATTGACATGAATTGGCTGTAATGGACGACAATCGAATATAAAACTGTGTAGTGCATTAAATCAGTTTTCAAAAATTCACAGATGAAGGACGCAAATACTTTTTAAACGATTGTATTTCCCTCGTAAACTCGATTGTTTTCCATGATTTTTTCCCTTAAATCTACGAATTAATCATCAAATGACAATTGACATGAATCAGCTGTAATGGACAACAATCGAATATAAAACTGTATAGTGCATTAAATCAGTTTTCAAAAATTCACAGATGAAGGACGCAAATACTTTTTAAACGATTGTACTTCCCTCGTAAACTCGATTGTTTTCCACGATTTTTTTCCTTAAATCTACGAATTAATCATCAAATGGCAATTGACATGAATCAGCTGTAATGGACCAAAATCGAATATAAAACTGTGTAGTGCATTAAATCATTTTTCAAAAATTCTCGGATAAAGGACGCAAAGACTTTTTAAACGATTGTATTTCCCTCGTAAACTCGATTGTTTTTCACGATTTTTTTCCTTAAATCTACGGATTAATTATCAAATGACAATTGACATGAATCAGCTGTAATGGACGACAATCGAATATAAAACTTTGCAGTGCATTTAATCAGTTTTCAAAAATTCACAGATGAAGGACGCAAATACTTTTTAAACGATTGTACTTCCCTCGTAAACTCGATTGTTTTCCGCGATTTTTTTCCTTAAATCTACGAATTAATCATCAAATGACAATTGACATGAATCAGCTGTAATGGACGACAATCGAATATAAAACTTTGTAGTGCATTAAATCAGTTTTCAAAAATTCACGGATGAAGGACGCAAATACTTTTTAAACGATTGTATTTCCCTCGTAAACTCGATTGTTTTCCATGATTTTTTCCCTTAAATCTACGAATTAATCATCAAATGACAATTGACATGAATCAGCTGTAATGGACAACAATCGAATATAAAACTGTATAGTGCATTAAATCAGTTTTCAAAAATTCACGGATGAAGGACGCAAAGACTTTTTAAACGATTGTACTACCCTTAAATCTACGGATTAATCATCAAATCACAATTGACAAGAATCGGCTGTAATGGACGACAATCGAATATAAAACTTTGTAGTGCATTAAATCAGTTTTCAAAAATTCACGGATGAAGGACGCAAAGACTTTTTAAACGATTGTACTACCCTTAAATCTACGGATTAATCATCAAATCACAATTGACAAGAATCGGCTGTAATGGACGACAATCGAATATAAAACTTTGTAGTGCATTAAATCAGTTTTCAAAAATTCACGGATGAAGGACGCAAAGACTTTTTAAACGATTGTACTACCCTTAAATCTACGGATTAATCATCAAATCACAATTGACAAGAATCGGCTGTAATGGACGACAATCGAATATAAAACTTTGTAGTGCATTAAATCAGTTTTCAAAAATTCACGGATGAAGGACGCAAATACTTTTTAAACGATTGTATTTCCCTCGTAAACTCGATTGTTTTCCATGATTTTTTCCCTTAAATCTACGAATTAATCATCAAATGACAATTGACATGAATCAGCTGTAATGGACAACAATCGAATATAAAACTGTATAGTGCATTAAATCAGTTTTCAAAAATTCACGGATGAAGGACGCAAAGACTTTTTAAACGATTGTACTACCCTTAAATCTACGGATTAATCATCAAATCACAATTGACAAGAATCGGCTGTAATGGACGACAATCGAATATAAAACTTTGTAGTGCATTAAATCAGTTTTCAAAAATTCACGGATGAAGGACGCAAAGACTTTTTAAACGATTGTACTACCCTTAAATCTACGGATTAATCATCAAATCACAATTGACAAGAATCGGCTGTAATGGACGACAATCGAATATAAAACTTTGTAGTGCATTAAATCAGTTTTCAAAAATTCACGGATGAAGGACGCAAAGACTTTTTAAACGATTGTACTTCCCTCGTAAGCAAAAACGGCTGCATTTGTCTAAGAAAAAATTGTTGTTTCACCTGCTCACACATCCGTTATTGCAACGGTCAAAATTAATAATTTTGAGTTTGATTTGATACATCATTCAACAGATTTAGCCCCCTCGGATTATTTTCTTCTCACAGACTCAAAACGTTAAGTCGTGGTAAAAATTTTTCCAACAATCCTCGTATATTATGTATCCCGTAATTTTGCTAAGACGAGTCGTAAAAAAACTAAAATATGGAACATTCACTTCCCTCATCAACTTAAACCAGAGGTATTAGTCTTCTACAAATGATGATAGGTCTAAAAATTGATATAGAAACTGCTTGTCAGAACAAATCGGGTAGAACCAAGTCTTAAGTTAAGGCTCTTGAAAAAATGGGTAAAAGTTCGACAACGTGTTATAAATCTGGCAACGCTGTCGAACAAAATTGAAAAGAAGCATGTTCGTGCTTCAGACAGTTGCCTAAGATCTCTTTCTTTGAGGCCTTTTCAAGGACCACGCATCCTCCCCGTCTTTCTACCAATATTTAAGAAGACATCTTCGAGGACAGTTGACATTTTGATATGCTACGTGTCAAGATGGACTTTGCTTACTTCGATTTATTTACATACTACAGACGTTTCAATATTTTGTAATAAGATGTAGAAATCATCAATACGGTTAAAAAATAAAACAATTCACTAAAAAACACTTTTTATAATAGAAAAATCCTTCAAACAGAATCAATAAAATATAAGATTGTTTAGTTACATTTTTTTTAAATAATTTTAAAATATTTTTACCCTGCGTCTTTGACAATCACCAACATCTCTTCTTTCCTCGTAATCCGACAAATTTTACCTGAGCGTAGCCGATTTGATTTTCTATTGTCGAGCCCTCACAATCGACGATGAGGTAAAACTTAAACGGGCGCTTCCATCAAAATACGGAAATGATTAGGGGTCTTCAACGATAACTGATTTAATTTTTTTTTTTTAATTCAAATAGTAAATACGTTATAATAAAATTTCTTCCTTCTCTTACGAAGGTTGCTATGTAATTTCGAGATACGGCAACACTGTTTGACATATTGGTGAACATACGCAGAGCGTGTTGTATTATAAGAGGGCCATTTGAATTGTTTACTTTATTTTGGTCGAAAAATGAAATTGCATATCGAAATTTGCGTACGATAACTTTCAACGTGGTTGCTGTTCAACTCGCTTTAACTTTTGGTGATGAAGCATCATCTCAAGTCATTGTTTCGAGCGATTTCTCATACATAAATTCAAACGAAACGTTTTTGAACAGTCAAAACATCGAATTGATGGATCATCCGCCGTATAACGCTTATTTGGAACTCGATGATTCCTTCTTATTCCTGTAGATCAAAGATCAAAAATAAATTGCTAGATTAACGTTTTTCTACACCTGAAGAAGCGGTTGAACGTTCGAATCACCTTTTTTCGGTTCAAAAGTGTGTATTGATGTTGTAAAACAATGATAATCGTTTTTATTTGTCTATCTTAAAACTTATGTAACAACCCTCGTATTCATTCGAATATATTACGAAAAGAAAGAAAAGGGGAAATCTTTGGAAACGAAACTAAAGATGTCATTTTATAAACTCTAACGAATCCAATGCCGATGTTCTATAAGAAAGTCGCATAGTCCCAAACGAGTTTCTTCACGTTTCCAATCATCAAGTTAATAGGAAACCACAGAAATCAGGTGCGAATCAGTAGCGTCCCAACATACATTCATATCAATTAAATAATACCTGAGATTTACCTGAAAAGCGAGTCGTGGATATAATAAACAGTGCAAATCGTGTTGATTTCGCATTGGAAACCTCGTAATCTACTTCATATCCATTCTAGTTGCACAAACTTTTTCTAAACAAATGCTATTCATCATGAAAAATTCAATAAAAAGCACTTAAACTTTAAACCTTCGTGCTTTCAAGTTCTGTTTGAAGCTGAAGCTTTTACTTTGGGATTGTCTAATAATCACGTGATGCTCACCATACAGTCCCCAATTTTTCGGTTTTTTTGGTAAATACGTTTTGGATTAAAACATTGATCTGTATAAAAACCTTTTCGCATACTATAAGAAATGAAAAAAAACCCAAAATTTTAAGATTCTTTATGAGTACTAAAAATACACTTGATGTTAGGGATAAGAGGTAGTCTTAAACCTCACTAGGTATCACCAAGGGAGAGGGGAGGGGCGAAAAAATGCTAAAAAAGATCACGTGATTAATATACGGCCCCTTTTTCATTATGAACGTTAATAAAAAAGTTTCTAGGATACGTGCCTTAATTTTTGGATAACCCTCGTAAAAGTTTCCGAATTTTCAAATATACCTAGTGATCTCTGTAAGTTCTTAGTTTAACATAAAAAGAAAGACTTAATATTCGTATATCGTTTGGGCAATTTCATCGTTGCCGTCGAATATTTCACCATTTAAAACTTGGTTTTTAGCTTTGCGAACAGAAAACGGTGTCATGGGGACCAGATCGGGGTAATATGGTGGATGTTTAATATCCGTGAAACCACATTTGTGTATAAAAGATAGCGAAGAAGTTTGAATTGAAGCGTTGTCACGTAGCAAATGCAAATCCGGTTGCTTTTGACGCGCTTTAGTATGTTAGAACTTTTCGTTACCTTTGCTTTTTTTGGCAGGTAATCGAAGGTGCAAGCTGAAATTTTGTTTAAGCCTTGTTAAGACTTGTCACTGACGCGTGCATAAGGATTTTTGCCAACATACACGATTTACTACAAGAAATCAAGAGCTAATTCGAGGATGGTTCAAGAAGTACAAAAAAACTCACAAATTTATTACAGCACACTTTTCCCAGCGATGTTTAATTATTTCGACTCTTTTTTTGTAATAAGAATCCTCAAGCCTCTTCAAATCTTTGACCACTAAGTCCGAGAACACAAAATAATCCGAGGGGGCTAATTCTGGCGAATAGGGTACATGAGATATAATTCAAATTTTAATTTATCAATCTTGTCCATACCTCATCCACTTTATTCACCATATTGGAATCCCAGTGAGTTATTCCTTCTTTCTTAGTTCAAATATCCATTTCGATGAACACTCCACGAGTCCATTGAAACCATAAGTAATTAGCTGTAAATAGACTAAAAAATTTATATTGAAATATGTAAAAAAGTTGGTTTTTTGATCAAGTGTCAAATGTATCCATTTCCACATGGAAATTATAGTGCTAATTTCAGTTATTGTGACTAAATGCAGTTTAGTACCCCAACTTTCAAATCGAAAATTATTTCAAGAGATTGCGGATTCATCCACGTATAAACAACGAGGCGAAGTGAAAATTAAAAAAATGATTTACCCAATATATAGAAACTTCTTCTACATGAAATAATAATGTATCAATTTTGATTTATACCCGTAATTAACATCCGAAATAATTGACTTTGGTAGCGATGTGGGTACCCACATACATCGAAATTTGTTATAGCTCCTTTCAAAACCCACATAAATCACATTTTAATTAAATCCAATCCTATTCCATCATTGAAATAGTTGGGGGATATCCACCATAATTTTATCTTTCGTTCTAACGCTCTATAATAAACTTAGACCTTCCACGTGGATTAAAGCAACACCCTATTTAACTAGCTTCGACTTTTGGCGATGAAACATCATCTGGAGCTATCAAAAATGGATTTTCTATGAGTTTCTACGTAGATTAAACCAACAGCTGGTTGCTGTTCAACAAGCTTCGACTTTTTTTGATTAAGCATCATCTCCAGCTATTGGAAATGGATTTTCTATTAGTTTCTACGTAGATTAAACCAACAGCTGGTTGCTGTTCAACAAGCTTCGACTTTTTTTGATTAAGCATCATCTCCAGCTATTGGAAATGGATTTTCTATTAGTTTCTACGTAGATTAAACCAACAGCTGGTTGCTGTTCAACAAGATTCCACTTTTTTTGATGTAGCATCATCTCGAGCTATCAAAAATGGATTTTCTGCGAGTTTTTAAGTAGATTAAACCAACAGCTGGTTGCTGTTCAACAAGCTTCGACTTTTTTTGATGAAGCATCATCTGCAGCTATTGGAAATGGATTTTCTAGAACTTTTCACGTGGATTAAACCAACAACTGCTTGCTGTTCAATTCAACTTTAATACGGACAACCGCTCTGGTACGGACCGAAGAAAACATCGATGTATCAACCGCAGAATATAAGAAGACGAGGAAGACATTCGGGGACCTGGAATAAAGGAATTAAACCGACTATGAAAGATGGAGCTATCCAGAAAAACTAGTAGATGGATAGAAAAGTTGAGTATACGAATGTGGAAAAGGAAGCTATAAAACCCATACAAAATTGATCCATATCCATACTAAATATTGAATTATGACAGTATATGATAAATTATAGAACTCTGCCATAGATTGATGAGGTTTTTTAAGCAGGAATACCTTTTTCAATCTTCGGAACTTATAAATGTATTTGTCACGTTCAATTCTGAATGTAGCTGATCGAATAATTTTTTTGCATTGAAGGTGATGGAAAATCCCAAGCCCCTTATCTTGCTGAAAGCTTTCTAATGTCTAAATTTTCAGTTAATATCACTTTTTGAGTACATAGTACCAATTCGTGGATTTGTTTCAACATTTCTGGACTCGTCACCTGATTTGGTTAACCGCTGTGATGCTGGTACTTGCAGGTCGTACGGCCTCGTTTAAACGAAGCTACCAAATATTTTACTGTTGATAACAAACGAACAGTCTCGCCCAAAGTAGAATCTTCTAGTTCAGTTTTTATATTGGTTGGGCTAAAGTCTTTCAAATCATACTATTGTATTAAAACAAGAAGAGGATCATTTTTTAGCTAAAGGTCTACATGTGCCGACACCTTTGAAGGTCATCTTCAATATGTAGACCAAAAAACTTGATCGTATTTGTAGATCGTATCAAGTAATTGTCGAGTTTTAGAGTTCGTAAACTTCTTTGTAGTTTTTTCTTTCAGTGCTAGTACATGACTTAATAGTAAAGAGATCTTTACCCATAGTAGATTGTAAAGCTACGTGCTATGTATAGTATAGAGAGTATTTCAAGTATCTAATATCGGTTTTCAATGTTCATTTTGTCCATTGAATAATCATACAAAAAGAAAGCCTTAATATACAAGAGAATGAAACATTATGTAGTAATCTGATGGTGCAAAATCCGGACTAAATCTTGGATGTAGTAGGATTGTACACTCCAAAGGATAAAGGATATTTTAGACAAAAAAAATGACTAGACACAGGATAATAGCAGGATAATATTAGTATGAAAAAACGTTTTATAAAGGTAGTTCGACCATTAACTTTTAGATTATGAGAGCCATTACGTGAAGTTTTTTGTGATAATCAGTTAAACTTTACGTCCTGTTTCACGTGGATGCATAATGCATTTTCCGCTATTTTCCTCTTGTAATCTTTTATCTCGTTTCACGGACAGGTAATTTACTCTCCAGAGAAAGGTTCATAGGTAGCGGACATGCGACATTTCTAACAATATTAACAAAATAAAATTACTTAATTAATTAATTAATCATTAGATGAATCGATTTTATCGAATAGAGTTCACATCCAAGGTCGAAAAATATCCGATATTTATGTAAACCGAAACTAAGAAATCCGAAATCCCACCGACAAAATGTATCGATCAACTAGCTACGACTTTTATTGATGAAACATCATCTGGAGCTATCAAAAATGGATTTTTTATGACTTTCCACGTGGATTGAACCAATAGAAGTGTTCTGATCAATTAGCTTCGACTTTTTTTGATGAATTTCGTAAATGTCGTCCAAAATCGGCTGTTGTACCAAAAACCATCGACGCCGTCGTTCAAACAAAAGCTCGTGTCGATTGGTATGAGGAAATGTTGAAAAAATTCACTTACCGTGCTTCCAAAGACGTCTATAAGCTCGTTATAGACTAAACTAAAAAGCAATCGACTGTATAGGTCTTTCAAGATGATCCATATTCAACAAAATCGAAAATCTATACTTTATTTTTCCATTTACTTGATAAGATCAAGAATAGGTTATCATTCATTATAATAATTTAAGTGTAAACTCGTTAATAAACTTGTTTTCTAACCAAGTTTTTAAATAATTTTGGGTAATTCCAAAGCCATCGTGCTTTTTCGCTACAACATCCAAAACCCTCTTGCTATCGAGAATATCTCTTTCTTGTGGGGGCATCTCAGTAGACAAATTTCTGTAATTTCGGGAAATAGCACTGGCGGTAGCCGATTCCTGAAGGCTAGTGCGGAAAATGTATCTAATCAATTTGAATTTATGAACGCAATCGTAAGGGAATTGAGGATTTATAGAATTAAACAAAAATGTAGCTAAGACATAAAATGGCAAGGTAGTATAGTCTATTTATAAACAACAACGTGTGCATTAACAGTAAATGTCAACTCGAAATCGAAATGATCCTACCGCCGACTACGCCAGTTCTTTTATTCTAATAAATGTTATGCAATTTCTGGGTTTCTATGCATTAAGTTTTGAAATCTGTTTTGTTAACAATTATTATTGTCCTAGGATTATTAGTACTGAAAATTATCGCCGCATTTCCATTTAAATTCGAGTTTATCAACCCCCTGTCGAATTATATCTAACCAAATTCGAAAAGCCCACATTTTATACTTAGATTACGTATCCTAGCAACTAACCCTCGTTAAATACAAGACTTGACCTTTTCCCGCAATTCTCGGTATAAATGCACAATTTCAGCCTGTTCATCCCGGTCAAACAAAGACGAATCTCTGCCCCTAATTTCCAACCGACATTTCATCTTTTTGACGATAGTTAGTTCAAATTACATCGCCGTTTTCTTTATGTTTCAAACCTCAAATTCAATATGTCGATTTTAAATATACGATATTGGTAAAAATTTTATAAATTAACTTAATGTATCAACGTAAATTCCAAATCAATATTTTCAGTACACGCAACGCCCTCTAGCATTCACGTCGCTAATTAAATTGCCTGGAATTTATATATTTTGGATTACTAGATAAATGTTTTTTCAAACAACATCAAGTTTATAAAATTCGGTTAAGCGGAATCGTATTTATAGGGATGTTTAATAACAAGGCTCTAACTCATCAGTATTTTTAGACTAAATATCGAAATTCATTAGCAACACGCCACGCCACGCCAGCAATTTCTACCAATACATTAAGCTAGAAGTTTTTTTTATCGGTCATTCCTACAATCCGATTACGAGACTTAATATTTTTGTAAGCTCGATTCAAACCGCTCAAAGTTCATATGGACTTTAACGTTCGTTCGCTTTTGAGTTATTTCATTCCAAGGATTAAAAATTCTTATAATGAAAGATGAAATAATAGTTAAAAACATCGTGTACAAAAGTGGATGTCATAATGATTTTTTACAGAGGTTGTTACGTAAATTTTGAGATATGGTAACACTGATATGAATACGTCAAATCTACACGACTTTTGACGTTTTTACGTCAACGTGTTTTCATACGAGTGCTATTTGAATTGTTTATAGATACTGGGTCAAAAAATGGAATGGAAGCTTCAACTTTTGGTGATTGAGCATCATCGTTTTTCATGGGTTTTTCGAATTTAATCCGGATCGCACTTCGCTGCAGGATGAATTTTGTAAATTGATATTGCAAGATCGTCATGTGACATTTGGCTGTCAAAAAGATTTGTTCGCGTTGGATACCGCTTCGAAGACGTCTATAAGGGACGAATCGAACCAAATCCAACAAAAGTTGTTCGCGCCAAAAGCATTTCAAACCAAATGATCTGTTTTTTTGGAAATAACTGGACATGTCAATACAGTTTCATTAAAGCGACATAGAACGTTCAATACTAAATGGTACACCAGCATTTGTTGCCCAGAAACCAATCGCAAGAAGAAGAATCATTTTCCATTACACATTAGTTCAAACAAAACCCATTTTGAACAGTCAAAACATCGGATTGAAGGATCTTCCGCCGTACAGTATTGAATACATCCGGCACTTCTTTTATATAAATTATCGTACCAAATCTACTGATTTTTCATCTTTATATTTTACTATTTCGATCTAATGTTCATCTGAATGTTTTATCTTGATTTCTAATCACAAATACCACTTCAAAAATGATTTTAATACACCAATCGGGGTAAAGTTAATTTTTTACGTTTAATGACGTCTTGTAGCTTAAACCGAGGTGTCAATACGCGAAAATGTCCGAACGAAACGTTTGGGGTTCCAAACTACAACACGAGGTGCACATATACACTGCGCACATTACGAATGATAATTCAAAACATACTCGCGAAACAAGTTTCGGAGAGAGTACGAAGACGAGATTCTTTTCTTTTTAATGTACTACACTGGTTAAATAATATTTCTGACTAGAACACGATTTAAATGACGTCTTGTAGCCTAAACCGAGGTGTCAATATGCGAAAATGTCTGAACGAAATATTTGGGGTTCCAGACGAAAACACGCGGTGCACATATACACTGTGCACATTACGAATGATAATTCGAAACATACTCGCGAAACAAGTTTCGGAGAGAGTACGAAGACGAGATTCTTTTCTTTTTAAAGTACTACACTGGTTAAAAACATTCTTCGACTTCCACGTAGCAGCAATAGATTTTAAACAACACAAAGAGACTCTTATTGTATTTTACTTTCATTGTACGTAGGTCGAGAGTTTCTTAGAGTTCAAGCTCATACCGTACTTCGTTCGTGTTTAATGTTATGCCCTATATACACACGCTCATTCTCTAACAAAGTCTAATACTTCTAGTAACCATAAAATTTAGTTTACGAACGTTGTTGTGCTTTTTTGTACTTAAGTTTTTTTTAGATTGTAACATTATTAAGATATTGAATATTAAATCAGTAGCGGCTCTTGGTAAAAAAATAGTTTGTTGTCATATTTATTTGGGTTTTATCGTTCTCAAATAATGAATTGTTGGCTACATAAAACCAATTTATTTTCCAGAAGATTAAAAACGTTGCAAGATTGTTCGATAAACTGGTTGTGGACTTAAATGTCTGGCACCTGTCATCGAATCCACATTACAGTGTTCTTTGTATTGGGTGTGAGGAACTTTATCCCAACTATCTGGATAGGTAACCAATAGCAACGAATTACATGAAAATATGTTTCAAAAGGATGTAGACAAAGAAAATAACGTCAATGATTGGATGGATGATTACCTATTATTAAATAGGTTAAATAGGTTTCCATTTTGGATTATAATCTGAATAAATGATAATTCAAACAATTAAGAAGTACCTGGTTTGATCTAGAGGTGGCGGTAGTTACTTGAAAAATCACTGAAAGTATATGTTTCAAATTTGAAGACACCAAGTTGTTTAGTATTTATTTGGCAGCTATTTGGAATGCTTTAGTCCAACCAATATAAAAGCTGAACGCGATTTTACTCTGGGTGAGATTTTTTCTTTTTTATATAACAGTAAAATATTGGATAGCAAAATTTAAACGAGACCGTACGAAATCCGAAGGCCAACAACGCAGTTATTGACCAAATGAGGTGACGACTCCAGAAATATCTCCAGGATGCTAAAACTTAACTTGGTATAACAAGTTACCCCCTTCTCTTTAAAATTGTTGTAGGAGTGGTTATTAAACGTATAGTTTTATTTTCGATTAAAAAAAATAGTTTCATATATAATAACAAACGATTTTTTTATTTGCATGAAGTATTATGTACTTATGAAATTATTATTTTACGACCTCACTGTATAAAAGGGGATTAAAAATTTCGTGGTCATTCTTTATGTATTAAAAACATGAATAGTGATTTGATATTAATTAATAATTGATTGATTAATATGAATTTTACGATCAGTAAATTGTTTGTCGTATTTTTTTGTAATAACCTGAAAAATTCAGTACTGTTTATTAATGTTTTTATTAACTTTGGTCGATTTTCATTTTATTTTTCCATTTAGTTCATATTTTTATGTTTTAGCAAATTTTAATCTTTTTAGTTCAATTTTTGGTGGATAAATATCGATCTCTACGTTGTATGATACATTGGACAGATCGATACTTTTCCACCAAAAAAACAAACATAGAAATTCCAAATTAATGTATTCAGATTTTCTAAATTTTCTGATTATAATAAACAACGATGTATAATTTCGAAATAGTCGTTTTTAACCATTCGTTTTATGAAAAGTAAAATAATATTTTGAAAATTTTTAGCAAACTTTAATGTTTTTAGTTGAATTTTGGTGGAAAAGTATTGGTATCTACGTTGTATGAAAATATGGATAGATCGATTCTTTTCCACCAAAACACAAACACGGAAATTGAAAATTAAAAAATGTGAACGAAAAAAATCCACTAGATGATGGTCGACTGAAAGTGCGCGAGCTACTAGACATAATAGGCATTTCGAAAAGTGTGATAAATCGATATTAACTGAAAATTTGGATGTGAGAAATCTGTGGGCAAGATAAGTACCCATTGGAGCAAAAACAGCGAGTTTTTGTCCGATTTTTGTAACGTTTCATCATCTATGGATAAATCGTGAATTTATCACTTCACGAAACAAAAAAAATAATCAAAACGATGGTCTAAAAAGGAAGAACCGGCTCTAAAGAAAACTCAGACCGTTCCTTTAGTAGGCGTCGGTTTTTTGGGATGCGCGTAGGATAATTGTCATCGAAAATCTTAAAAAAGAAAAAACTATCAACGGCGAATATTATTCGAACTTATTGCAACGTTTGAACGAAGAAATTGAGCAAAAACGACTGAATTTGGTGTTGTTTCATCAAGACAATGTACCCACTCATATATCCGTAATTGCAATAACCAAAATCATTAAATTGAAGCTTGAATTGCTACTTCATCCATTCTTTTCGCCAGATTTAACCCCCTCGGATGATTTTATGTTCTCGAAGATTTTCCAAGAACGAAAAGGTGAAATCGGCAGTTGAAGGCTATACACCTAACCTAATTTAATTTGTGGTGTTTTCTTTGTTGAACCATGCACATCCTCGTCTATATTGGATTATAAACAATTAATTTTTTGTTAATTGGACGGTAACACAAAAAAATTCCACGTCAACGTCAATTTGAAGGTTATTTTGTAGACACCATCGATTTTTACGACTTATTGTCTTAAATATTGTCTGGGAAGGTGTAATTTCCGACATAATCGTGATTGATGAGTACCTTATCAATTTACTCATCCTCTCGACACGTCACTTAACTAAACAAAAATTATTTGTTCGAATTACGTGGCCCTTACTGTCATTCATTTTGTAGAAAATACAGTGTTGCTTCGAATTTGTTCCTAAACGGCGATTGATGATAAAAAAAACAAAGAACTTCCTATTATTAACGACAATGGTGCCATACCCACGATCTCGGATTAGAATTTTTACCTTGTCTTTTGAAACGCGACGAGGACAAACAAAACCTGGTCGAAATGGTACAAATAAGCCCTTAGACCCTACAATAATATTGTACAGGGTCCTTCACGACGAGTTGAATCGTTATGTATATAAGAAAGTACTGCGATTAGTGTTCTGAAAATTTGCTTGCATGGGTTTTTCGAAATTGTCGTTTCAGCTAAAATACTTTCAGTTTTCTGAAACTTCCGGTTATACCGGAAGTGAACCCAAACTTCGTTATTTTAAACGGAATGCTATGGTTTTTATTAAATTTTTGGAATCTACGGGAAATTTCAATATAACTTTTTATAAAGCATCGTATGCCTAAAGTCCGCCATTTTTTAATTATTTCACATTTTCGAAATTTTTGGACACATGCAGCCCGCCACTAAAAAAATTATATTTCTTAAGTTTAATTGATTCGGGTCTAATATTTTTGAGATTTAGACAAATAACACTTACAGCTTTCAAAATCTGTGAAAACCTTGACAAAAATTTATAAATGGTGCCGAATTTCGCTATCTAAAAACTTCGAAAACTTAATTTTTCCCAATATAACTACCCCCATTTTTCTCTTTACGCTTTAAATTGAGGGTGACTTCGTTAGTGAATTCATATATCTCAAATTAACGGTTTTTGTAGAAACTTGGAAAAACTGGAATTTTCAGGTCAAAAAAATGAGTTTTGCAATTTTCAACGAAACGGCGAGTTTTAGCATAAAAATACCTTAGACAAAAAGTGTAGATCATAAAATTATCTACAAAAAACATATCAATACTTTTTTTCCTACAAGCCACTGATTCTGAGATATAATGATTCAAAAAGTTGAAAAAGCTGTCGTATTTAATAGTTTCATCAATAACTTTTTTTACAACATTGAAATGAATCGAGACTTGTTGTGAGTATTTGTAAGAAATTTTTGTTGACTGGTTAGAACTGTCATAAGTTCATCAAATAAATTATCAGTTGATGAAAATGAAATCATTATAGCCATTAAATACGACAGTAAATCTAAACATTAAAATGTTTACAACTTTTTCAATCGCTATATCTCAGAAACGGTGGCTCGTAAGAAAAAAAATACGGTTTTTGTAGATAATTTTATTATCTACAATTTTCGTCTGAGGTGTATTCACGATAAAACTTATAGTTTTGGCGATAATCGCGGAAAACTCATTTTTTTAACCTTTGACTTTAAATAAATTTTTTTCCATACACGGAAATGATAAGGAACATTCAAATTTCATTTTCAATTGTATTTTAAACAATTTTCCTGATTTTCAGCTTGACCCTACACAATGCAATGAAAAAATATGGTGCAATAAAAATTAAACTCACTCAAACTTTTGTTCAATCATTGTGCAATCTTCAATATTAACCCTAAACGGTCAATAATATTGCACAATTCCTAATATTGCGCAATAAAATTGATTGTTTATGCCAGTCATATCAAAGATAAGGCCCGCGGGCCTGCGATCACAATGTGTCACAGAGAGAAGAATCGTGTTTTGGATGTTTTAAATAATCGTACTCTCAAGTTTTTCTCGTTAAAGTGAAAAAAAAACTCCGATTGAGTTTTATAAATTGTTACAAGATACAATTTTTATAATAAAACCCTTTTCCTTAACCAGACCTCGTATAATATGACACAAACAATTAAAAATTTGTTTTCAGTTGTTGATGACATTAAACCTTGTTACTTACGAAATTACGAAATTTGTATAAGCACATAAATTAATTAAAAAAATATTCAAATTAAACGAGTTTATATATATATATATATATATATATATATATATATATATATATATATATATATATATATACAGGGTGATCCGTTTGAAATAACAAAATTCATTACTTTTCCGGTAAAATAAAAGATATGACAACGATGTAAATACCATCATGATATCGTATCATAAGATACTTGTACACAAAAATTTATAAAAATCATACAAACCGTTTCTGAGATAATTTAGATGTTAGGATATAAAACTCTATAGGTTTATGTATAATTTTCGTGGTATCTTAAAATTTATTACAAACCGCGGCAACACTGTAAACTGGAGTCTTATTACACGTCGCTTATTGTTTGTTCCTCCGCGATGCGTATTGTTTGGAATACGAGCACGACTTTCTACATTTCACATTTTTTTAACAACCCATTCGGTTAGTTTATGTTTGGGTATCGTTTAATCGCGATGTGGTGAGAACGTGATTCGGTTTCCAGTATATTCGATCAGTCATTAGTAAATTACGTGATACAATGGGTGAAAAAACCGTGATTAGATTAGCGGCACAAAAACACAAATATAGAAAGGTATTAATCGATTCTAAATTGTACGATCATTCGAACTTATTAAGAAATCTCGAAAGTTTTATTTTTATATCGTTTTTGTTTTTACAGGTGATAGCTTTCATATGCGGACTTATCGTTATTATTTTGATGATAATGGGACTCGCGTCAACTGATTGGTTGATGGCGGCTGGATGGAGACAGGGACTTTTTATGCATTGCATAGAAGAAGACGCGCCGCAACCTTTACCTTTCAGTATACAGGCTCCCGTGGGATGTTATCAATCAAGAGACGCAGGTAAAAATAACCGAATTTAATATTTTTTTTAAATAAAATTATATCTTTACGTACCATATTACAGATTTAACGCCCTGTATAATATATATATATATATATATATATATATATATATATATATAAAATAATAATAACGATCTGTTGGTATTGGTATTTTTTAATTATTATTTAATTATGTTGATTTCAATTTAAATCTGAATATAGTGTGAACAATAAAAAAAATAATTTTCGTGCCTATAAAAATATAATAAGGTATACTCTGTCATACAAATATAGGAGACGAAGAACTGGCAATACTGCATATAAGATTAAACTAAATTAAGTTATAAATGGTAATAAACGAATAAAAATTCCGGCAAAAAGAATGTCAAAACTTAACATAGTATAACACGTTACCCCCTTTCATTTAAAATTGTTATAGGGGTAATAATAACACGTATAATTTTATTTTCAATTAAAAAAAAATTGTTTCGTATATAATAATTGACGATTTTGTTATTTGGAATAAATATTATGTAGTTAGGAAATTATAATTTTACGATCTCGCCGTATATAAGGAGATTAAAAAATTTGGCTTTCAGTCATTATGTATTAAAAACAAGAATGGTGATGTGATATTAATATGATATTGATTAATAATTGATATTAATATGAATTTTACGATTTTAAATCAATTCAGTAAATTGTTTGTCGTATTTTTGTTATATTCTGAAAGATTCACTACTGTTTATTGGTGTTTTTAGTAATTTTGGTTATTTTTTATTTTTCCATTTAGTTCTATAATATTGTGAAAATTTTCAACAAATCTTAATCTTTTTAACTGAATTTTGGTGGAAAAGTATCGGTCTCTAAATTAAATCGGTTAAATGTATGAAAATATGGACAGATCGATACTTTTCCACCAAAACAAAAAACGGATATTAAAAATTAATAAATTTAGTTTTTCTTAATTTCCTTATTATAATGAACAACGATCTATTATTTCGAAATAGTCGTTTTTAACCATTTGTTTTATTAAAAAAAAATTATATTTTGAAAACTTTTAACAAATCTTGATCTTTTTAGCTGAATTTTGATGGAAAAGTATCGGTCTCAAAGATGTTTGAAAATAAGGACAGATCGATACTTTTCCACCAAAACACAAACACGGAAATTAAAAATTAAAAAATTTAGTTTTTCTTAATTTCCTCATTATAATGAACAACGATCTTTTATTTCGAAATAGTCGTTTTTAACCATTCGTTTTATGCAAAATAAATTGATATTTTGAAGACTTTCAACATTTTTCAATCTCTTTAGCTGAACTTTGGTGGAAAAGTATCGGTCTCAAAGATGTATGAAAATAAGGACAGATCGATACTTTTTCACCAAAACACAAACACGGAAATTAAAAATTAAAAAATTCAGTTTTTCTTAATTATCTGATTATAATGAACAACGATTAATTATTTTAATTAAAAGTTACAAAATCCAGTTTTTCTAAATTTTATTATTATAATGAATAACGATCTATTATTTCGAAATAGCCGTTTTTAACCATTCGTTTTATGCAAAATAAATTAATATTTTGAAGACTTTCAACATTTTTCAATCTCTTTAGCTGAACTTTGGTGGAAAAGTATCGGTTCTACGATGTATGATGGATACTTTTCCACCAAAACACATACATGGAAATGAAAAAATTCAGTTTTTCTAAATTTTCTAATTATATTGAACAACGATCTATTTTTCCTAAATAGTCGTTTTGTCCCTCTTTATTTCACGTCATAATCTATTTCACTATGACTTTACGTGAGATTTTTTTCTAGGTTATATCAAAGCAGCAGCTGCTCTTTGCGTGATAACGCTTTTAACAGATCTGGTAGCTACGGTACTAACAGGTCTAGGACTCGGTACAAAAGATCATCATACCAAATACAAATATTATAGATTCGCTGTCATAGTTATGGGATTAGCGTGTAAGTAAATCAATTTTTATACGTCGTTGATTTATTTTAATTTATTTGGCTTTTTTTTTCTTACTTAAAATTCATTAGACATTAATAATAATAATAATCTACGATTTGTGCGTATTAAATTTTTACAATAATAATAGTGGAAATTCTTTTTAGTCTATATACTTTTCTTTATTCAATGTATAATTTTCAACGTGATCTTATAAAAAAAATATATTTCCAAAAGTATTCAAGATTTCTATTTTTTTTTTTCGTTAATAGATAAAGAAAACATGCATTTAAATATTTGTAAGAAATATACAGGATGAAAGTTAAAATAAACATTTTTGTTACAAATTGTAGTACGAATTTTTAATATTTGTTTTTATGTAATGGTAACATTGAAATTAGTGAAAATCGAATGATGAATTGGATAAAAAAAATAATTTTCAGAAAGGATTTTGGATACGAGAATTACAAAAAACAATACAATTTTTGATTTCATTATAATTATTTGTTACAATTGTGTATTATATTTTTTAAAATACCATTTTAATATAAATTGAGTTCGATTTTGATTTTTTATAAGTCGCTATTGATTTTTCTATTAGCAAAAATGTTTTCTTCTACTTTAAACCTGTATATTTCTTACAAAAATATAATTGAAAAACTACATACGAACAAGTTTCAGATTAATCTTTTCTCGATGAATTGACGCGAGAAAAAAATTCTTATCTCAAATTGTTTTCGAAATATCGAATTTTTCACGAAAATTCAATTTTTTTTTCCAGTGGTTTCGATACTTATAGCTCTCATCATATATCCTGTTTGTTTCGCGGCCGAACTCAATTTGGGTAAGTAAACTCAAAATTTTAGAAACTTTTTATATATTTCCAAGTGAACCGTGAAAATTTGTTTTGATTTTTATTATATTTTCCTTTAGTTGCAAGGTTTTGGTTTATCCCTAAGTCAGGTATATTGCGAAGTAATAATTTATTTTTATGCTATTTCGACATTAAGAACGTTACGAGTTAGGTATTGGTTATTTTTGTTTTTAAATGCCAGGGCATTTAACGTGATCACCCCATAATATAAGCTCTTCCTGCTGCTGGTGGTGTGGTTAAGTTGATACATCGTCTTCTACCTGGAACTCCATCGACTCTGGTTGGTTATCGTCAGTCTGTTGTTCTGGATTTTGGTCCGTGGACTTCGTTACTCGAATTTTTTACACCGTCGTGGCGTTTTTCTATGACCAAATTTTGAAAAACGAACGGTGCTATATCACTCGATAATTTTTTGTCGTAGGAAGTCGAAATGTTTTAATAAATTCCTCTGATTCACTATCCTGTACATATTACTTCAAGAAATGTCCTTTCATCTTCATTTTATTACATTATACCAGCTAACGGAAAATAATCGCAATGATATGCGATGTTGCCGAGTTCAAATATATTTCGGAGATTATCAGAAATATACTTTTAATAAGAAAAATAATCATTATCGTAGATTTTGATTGATTTTTGATTAGATGCTTCTATTTGACGATCATACTTTATACGAGGGACGAACAAAAATTTCATTTTAAATTCCATGTTTAGGTAATAGAACGATATGGGAGTTCGGTTGGGCGTACGGCGTTGGATGGGGCGCCGCCATTTTCCTCTTCGGAGCCGTTATTCTATTGATGTGCGACAAAGAGAGCGAAGAAATTTATTACAAAGAAAGAAAAATCGTGCACGATAACGATTCGCGTGCCTAGTGGCCGCATAGTCTGCCCGATGTTGTTCTCTGATCTTAATAGAGGTAATATCGCTTCTTTCAGAGAGTGTCCAACGAATGAACGATTCGTATGAATGATATTTAGTGTGTTTGACTGATATATGTATTCGAGAAAAAAAACCATTCATTTATTTATTTATGTATGTATATATATATAATTTTTTTTTCAAAACTAATCAGTGCGATTAATGATATAAAAAAAAGTCGAAATATAACGGAAAATTTGAAAAATCTCGTTTCGGCCATCGCGTACGCCATCTTCCTAATTTGCGCACCCTTTTTATGGCAACCCACAAAATATTACCAACCTCGAATAAAAAATTACTAAAACTGACATCACATCAAAGTAATTCATTATTTCCCTTTCTTCCCCTCTCTCTTTTCATTTCTTTCTCTCTGCTTTCCTGCCCTTGTCCTATCTTTTTTTCGCCACCCTTTCTTTCATGCCCCCCCTCACTCTCTCTCTTACATATTTTCCACAATTTTCCTTCGCTTTTTCTCTCTCGAACGGATCTGCCTTCAAGTTATAATAAAATCGGATCGCTGCTCCCTCTATTAACGACTTCATATACAACCGAAATAAATTGAAAATGGTCATTTTAATCATAAAAGTTTGGATTTATACTAATCATTCGTATACACAATTCTCGTAGGGTATTTATCTTTCATTACTGTTTATTAAATTTAAATTCGCATAAAAAAATCGAGTTGCAGTGTGAATAATACGAGGGGGATATCAAAATTAGTTAGTACTTCTTTACTACGTATTTATTTTACTTTGTTCAAATATATTCCCAATCACTGTGTAATTTATAGGAAATTCTGATTCAATGCGAGGTTTTTCTTTGTATTAAACTATTACTCATATCAAATATAATTTGTTACTACTCATGCTGAATCAATTTATGAATTGGAAAATAAAATCGTGACGTTATTCATTTCACAAAAATGTCGTTGTGCATTACAAATTGAATCAAACTGATTAGAATCGTTTTGTTCATTTAGTTGCCTGGTTAAGATATTACCAGTCAATCGTTTCTGTGGTGGTTAACAATTTTTTACTTACCAATTTATTTACAAAAGTCCATCGAATTAACATAAAATAATACTTATTCTTCCATATATACAATGTATATTTTTACTTTAGTTGACGTAAAAATAGTCGCAACACCGCTTAGAGGTCATTATATCATACCGTAACTCGTTGATTGTCAACAAATTATCAATGATTTCTACCATCGTAATTAAAAATTATTTCAGACACTGTATCGAATTTAAATTAAATGCAATGAAAATATTTTGGAAATTTACGACGGGAATAAAAAATATATTCAATGCAAAACAATTTTAATTCCTGAAAATTAACTTTATGGTGTTGCCATCTATAAGGTTGACATAAAAATATCTAGTTAGGTATTTCAGATTTCTGTCATAGTCGGTAAATATTACAGATTCAACTGTATTATATTAATAATAGTTAACTTCAAAATACGTTACAAGCTATCGGAAAACTTTTTATATATTTACGTCTTGTTTATTTTTGGGTATTTAATTTCGGACGATTGCAAATAAATTTGTATTTTGGGATGAGTGATTCGTGAGACTGAAGAGGCAACCCGGGCAGGCTAGATGTGTGTTAAAATAAGACTTTTCCGATATAGATACTCGTTGCAAACGTATACTGGGTGGGTAACTAATAACGAACGGATTATTAACAGCTACGCCTCTAGAAGGCGTAATCGAAAATATGAAGTTAAAAAAGTAAAATTTTTTAAAATTTATTCTATAGTTTATAGAGATTATTAAAATATTTAATAAAATATTTCATTTAATAACTTTAAGTTGATCTTTTTAAATATGATGTAGGGGAAGTGGGAACTAAACTAATAGAAGTTTTAAAAGAAATTTCCGCCATTTATACATTTCTTAAGATATCTCGGGGTAGAAAAAAGATATCGAGATGCGTTTTTCGCCATTCTTAGTTACCCACCCGGTATATAAACGGTCCGAATAACAAAAAAATATTTTCTCGAAACTAGATTATGACTATTTGTGTTTTATGACTTTTAGATAAATAAAATATTTTTTTTGTGCTTCGGACTACTTTGCTGTAAAAGTAAAAAATATGTACATGTATTGACTATTAAAAGTAGAAATGTCAATATAGAAATTAAAAAAAATATATATTAGCAGATTCATCTAAATTACAAAATAAAATTCCGTACTTTTTCTACTATGTTTTATTAGAAAAAAAATAAAATTTTTTAGGAACGGTACAGAAAAGTTTATGAGATTTTTTTTGTACATTGTCTCGGGCATTATACTTTTTAATAAAAGATTTTCGTACTTGCTAGAATGAAGGTGAAATTATTTTTGAAAAGGATGTTGCTCTATATTCTATTTAGTTTGAACCGTGGCTGCTGTTGTGATATTATCTATATGTATATTTATTTCGCTTTATTTACACGTCACTCTTATATATATACAGGGTTAATCGTAAAATTCACTTTTGTTAATTTATTTTTTTCTATTGACAAAATGTACATACATATTTTTATGAAAATATATTTAAAAGAGCAACATTTTTCACTTTATTTATGATATTTACACAGTTTTTTGTGATTTTTGTAAAAAGTTGTGTATACAATTTTTTTTTCGTTTCCACATATAATTAATATAGTACAATAAATTGAAGATTTAAATTATTATATTCAAGGTAGGTTTCTATTTTCAGAATACATTGTTGGATGGATATTGAATAAAAGTACTACTAAAATAACTTTTTCGAAAATATCTCAAAAATTTGAAAAGATATTAAACCAGGGCAAAAGCCTTTAAAAATGATAAAAAGTAGGATGAAATCTATTGGGAAAGGAGGAGAATAAAAAAAATGAAAGGAAAGATAATTTACGTGAGATCAGAGGTCAGGAAGTGGATGGGGGTGAGATTTTAATGGGTAGAAAACGGTTTATCATGATTTCTGGAAAAACTGCAAGTTCTATGAAAAAATGTCGAATAGCAAAGTTGTAGCCAATAAAAAGATCTACAACTTTTGTATCTACACTTTTTTCGCTTAACCTCAAAATTTATGTGAAAAATTGAAAAAATCAAGTTTTTGAGGTGATGTGAATTTCTGACAAAACTAAAAGTCTTACGTGAAAAAGTTACACAGCAAAGTTGTATATAATTAAAAGATCTACAACTTTTGCATTTAAACTTTTTTCGCATAAAATTTTACACCGAACGCGCATTTTCTTTTTGTTATTTTAATTTTCATCTTCATTTCATTGGACTATTATATAAAATTAAGCATATCGTATTGAGATATTTAACTAAAAAAGAAAATATATATTTAAAATGCTATTTTACAGGGACTAATGCTTCTAGTCGCCGTAATATTTCATGAAAGTCAAACAACAATTAGTATATCCGCATTTTCGTACATGTGTATACATCACAATACTAAACCAATCCGTACCCTATTTATGAATCAATTTTTATTTACAATATAAAAAAGTATAAATTCTGAGGGGTGAATCTAATAATATCCAAAAATATGCAATACAGGAACCGTGAATACGGAATGGTAATTTGTATGGGATTATGGGGGATACGTTCCTAGGTGACAAAATAAATAAATGCATAAAAAACAAATATATAAAAATTTCAATTTTATTTAAGTTTTTGAACATTTTGATTAATTATCTGTAGGCTTGGGCAATGGTTTGAAGAATTTTGTAATTTTCTCTTGCTTGGCAGTTTTTAAAAGCTCCTTCAATTCAGACTGATACGGAGCAGTCGCATTAGCAATTTGCCTCTTAAAAATAAGGCTTCGTTCCATCGACGGATCAATGTTCATAAAAAAATCGCAAAGCTCATTTCCCATTCTTAAACCTTCGCTAAGATTTTTCAAATTAAATGTTACGTTTCCAGTGCTTGTTGAAGCCTCTTCTTCAATAGGCTGTGAATTCAACATTTCCTCCAAGTCGGTTTCAGTCAAATCTTCATCTTGTGACTTAAGCAATTCCTGAATGTTACTTGATTCTATCTGCTCGAACCCATCTCGTCCTCGATCACAATTTTTATGTCGAATATGAAAGACGAAAAAATAAGACTGCCAAACAAAAAATCAACTTCTAAACTTGAAACATAAAAATTCTGACAAAGGTCCAATATCAGTAAAATTATTGACAGTCATTGCACAAAGGCTTAGAACACTGAAGGCATATGCTTGTTTACAGCCCACATAAGTGTAGCTAGTCTTCCTCTTCAGTTTAGGTGGACAGATTCGGCAGGTTTTTCGTTTTGAACACTCGATTTCGAAAATAGGGGGCAGGTCTGCTCCTAAAACGCGCTTCAATGTCATATGCAATTCCTTTGGCAAATTTGAGGTGATTACACGTCTTTGCATATGTGGTACGACCAAGGATCTTGCTCATTTCTTAAGAAAATTCACTCTTTCTATTGCTTTGCGCTGATGCTGATTATGTAGAATGTGAGCATTCATTCCACTCAAGTCCAGTATCCTATAGAAAATGACCACTACTCCTCCTTTAGTGGAGTTATAGTAGAAATTCATTTCAGGTTTTTTGGTGCTGTCATCTATGGCGTTGCTGTGATGCATTGAGGAAACCAAGACAACTGCTTTATTCAACTTTGGGACATATGAACACAGAGTCTTGTCTTTGGTAAATCCAAATAATGTGGAACCAATTCCTCGGCACTTTTGAAGCTGGAATTCTTTTGGAAGTTCCCTCTTATTTTTTTTCACGGTTCCAACATACGTCAGCTTTCTTTTAGTCAATAACAAGCTCAATGGGTGAAAACCAATTATCTGCAGTAACTTTACGGTTAGAGCCTTGAATTGGTTTCGTCAAACGCAGAACACACTGGGTGGGAATCAGAAATGTCTTTTCTTCTGCATACAGTCCTATCCCATCGGATCCTTTACCAGAATAATTATAACCATTATAAAAATAGAATGTCTTAGCGTCACATAAAGCGCGCACAATGAGTCCATATTTTCTTGGCTTTTTTTTTGGCATGTAAGATCATATGGCTCCTTCCACGAAATTTTACCAACATTTCGTCAATTGTGACAGATTCGCCAATAACATATATTTTTGAGAATAGGTGTCAAACTGCTCGAAAAGTGAAGAGATCGCTGCTAACTTATCAGTCTTTTGCCTCTCTGGACGATCATCGGGATTGTCAAAACGCAGGCAATGTAGTATGACTAAAAATCTAGTCTCTGACATGCTGCATCTGAATATTTCGCAGCCTGTACCATCTGTTGCGAAAATATAGCTCGAGCTTTAGTGGTTGGATTTTAGAACAGCAGAATAGTACAGTAATCCGAGAAACGCATTCAATTCTACCATGTCTAAATGTTTCAATTCCGGTCTATCTTGTCGTTTGAACGTTGCTTTGATGTCGTCAATTTTTTTGTTAGTCCATATCAAAATAGTCTCTCGCATTTCCACGTCAAAAAGCTTATCCCAAATACTGGTAGGATCCTTGTTATCGTCCTCGGTCAAAAGTGAAGTAGATCGGCAGGTGACAATATTATGTTGAAGCGTTCTTACCCTGTTTGATGGCGGATTAGCAGCCCATTTGAAACGATTTTTGCCGTAGAAATAATTAGGTTGTGTACGTGAAGTTAGAGTATTTTGAAGTTCTGAAAGTGGTGTCACGTCACTGTCTGAGCTGTCGTTGTCCGAACTATCATCCCTTAAATCGTTGTCATGAGTATTATCTATTTCTACAATCTCTTGGTCTTCTTGGTCACTAAAATTACGTTCTGTGATGTCTTCAGCAAATGCTAAACAATCAGCAATGTTATTTTCATCTTCGTATTGATCTGACTCAAAAAGTATTAATTTCATCTTCAAATGTAGGATCGTCAACGCATATTTTTTTTGACATCTGGTTGGGACGGCCACATTGACCTTAAAGTTCGTTTAGCCGAAGAAGTACTCGGTTTTATGTTTTTTGACATTTTGATTGCTTAGAACCTATAAAAAAAAATAATCGCAGTCAATAAATTTTTGTATTGAAAACGTGAACTCGCGGTCTCACAGACCGCAGGCTAAATTTAAAACAAAATTACTCACCCAAATTGCAACCAGCGACGCAACCTCTTCTCTTCGCAGTCGTTTCGCCACTAAAGTCGAAACTACTAAATGTCACAAGAGCGGGGTGTGGGGGGAAGTAGGGTATATACAATTTTCAGAAAGGAGAGCGGTCTGTGAGACCGCGCGTCCATAGTTAAAAGTTAACAACATATTTTAGACAAAGTTTTTATAAAATCTATTTTACTTTTTTATTAGTACATTTGACGGTATTTACAAAGGATTTTGGGTTGGATATCTATTGGAATCCTTTTATTATTATGTATGTACTTATTAGATCCGCGAATAAAGGAATTGGGTTACATTTTTTTACTCCGTGAATGAAGGAAGCGCGAATAAGGAACTTTTACTGTATATAAAAGTTTAATTAAATTGATGTTTAGCGTCTAATCACAGATCATCATCTGTCACAGTCACGTTCACAATCTGAACATAGAATAATTAACTTTATTTGCGGTGTCGTTAGTGAGAGATACTAGTCAAAAGTTAGTAGTTTTACGCTGCAATTTCCTGTTGACGTTCGACGCTAGCATAGAACGTCAAATGAGATCATGAGATATAATTTCGATTGGAGCGCCATCTCAAATTAATTATAAACACCTTTATCGATACTCATGACTTCATATACCAACGTCGAGCGTATACATAGGCGTTACAAGGGTAATTTATTGTCTTCAAAAGGGGTGCAGAAAATTAAAAAAAATCTTATTCAGAAATATTAGGTAAACATTGAAAATTGTCAATTTACTTTCACATTTATTGTAATGGTTGTTATAACATACAGGGGGTTTGAAATTTTTTTTAAATGTTGATAAACTAATTGTTGGTGATATTTACGTGAGAAATTATTTTGAAACACTAATTAGTGGTCAATTCATATAAAAAGTATATTTAACTAACTGGACCAATATTTGATTTTATTGAAAATAATCTCGCTGGAAAAAATTATTTCGTTTTTTAATTGTACCACATACTATGGTGTCCCCAATAAATTAAATAGCATATTGAAAAGAGGAAAAAAACGTAGCGATGTGATATATAGCTTATTGTGTATATTTATTAGTGTAAGAGCCGTATATCTACATATATAAGAATGTTTATTTGACAGATTTTTTTCAATACTAAAAACTTGACCCAATTAAACTTTTTTTTCATTACCATCAACTAAGTTCATTATTTAGTTATCGTAATCTAAAACTAGGTTTCCACCACTGGCTGACTTATTGCAATGGAAATCGTAATCTCTTGTAAACACGGCTTTATCGTAATTACCGTTACAATAATTCGTTTTATTTGTTGTATTTCATTATTTCAAAATTGTCTTGACGAACATTATTTCTAACGTATTTCCCGGAATCCAAAACAATAGGAAACCCTCTTATTTATTTTATATAATTTTCGAATATTGGAATTGATTATTTGACTTGATACTTCGTCATAAGTGATCTCAATGTGTAACTAAATGAAGTTACTGGTTTAAATTTATCATTGTGTAATTTTTATTTGTAAAAATATATTAATGAATAAAATGAAATCTTTGTAAATCGTTTTTTTTTTCAATTTCCTTTTTATACTGAAATTTCCGTTGCTAAGTAAGTATATAGACAATGGCCAAGTTATTGAAAAAAGAAGAATAACCTTCAATAAAGCAATTTAAAAAAAATAGCGTTCGTAGAGTAAAGAATCGAGCTTCTCGTATGTACTTGTGTTCGAAGGACAGTCAAATTAAGAAATGCTTGTTTTTTATGTGTTTAATTATTATAATTATCAATATTTAATCAGTATTGACAAAAGACAATTCGAATGTCAATTGTCACGCACTTTTCATTAATCTTTCACATAATAAATAAGATCAAGATTAACCAACCTTAAAACACAAGTTATATAATTGTAATACTAGTTGCCTAATATGGATGGACAGTAGGTAAATATCAAAAAAAGGATGAATGCACAAGCGCCAGATTAAAAGTCTTTACCCATGTTGGAGGATACATTGAAAGTATTCCGAATTAGAAATGTGTGTTCCACGTTACATAGAATTGTAAATCCTGAACTGTTTTATTAACACCGCGAACGCATGAATTTGTGACAGAGCATCAACCGCGAACAGAGCTAATATTTAAATAGGACTTTTAGAAAAAACTTGGGACGTCGTTTAAACAGCTGTAGCACGAATCTTTGTTCATAATTGAGGATTTAGATTTTTTTTCATATGGATAATTATTAAGTCGATTTCCAATTGAAATTGGATACAAAATACAAAGAATTAGATTAATCAGGAACAATTGGAGGTTAGAGATAAGGGCAGTAGAAACTAAAAGATTTTTATCGTCACTATATAGTAATATAGTTTACTACACAACAAAAATAAGAATTTACTAGAAACGTGTAAGTGCATTCTGGATTTTTAAAGTCAATAGTATTTTATACCTAATATATTTGATTCGAACCAACGAACTAAATAAAGTTATGCCGGGCTTTAATTTTAAAGGGTATTGGAAGTAGTTGTTACCATTTTACGTCTGATCATCCAGAAAATTTAAAATCGTGTGTTGAAACCCGGTTTTCACACTATATTTACAACACTAAGCACAATCCTATATAATCGAAAGAAATCAAACAAATCCACGTTTCCGGAAAGAAATTTCGCACTTCTTTGAGTGATAACTATTTAAGAAGACCTCTCGAAATAAGACTGGAAATAATAAGGATTAAAAACTAACAAACAACTGCACAAAACAAATAAATTTGTATACAGAAGTTTACGACAAAAGCATTTGGTCACCCTACAGCGGCCATTTTTAAATATGCATTAGGTAATTTTGACAGTTCGTTTCTAGGAAATATGCCATAGATCACCTATAGTACACTAGGTAGTTTGTGGTGGTATATGCACGTATTCGTTTATATGTTTAATTAAGTTTTTACGTAGCTATAACTCTATATAAAATATATATTCTGTCAAAAAAGTTAAAATAATTATTAAATTAAAAAGTATAAGTTGAATTTGACTTGTTTAGAACGCCGTTGTTTTTCACGAGGTTTGAATGACGTCAATTGCCACGTCCAGTTTACTTCAAGACAATTAGTTTATACACATTTTAGGTTATGATAAAAGTCTTGGAAAGAGTGCTTTCAGTCATTGTTGTAGATGATTATCAACGCTAGAAGGATAATCAGAATCTAAAAACACTTTAGGAACACAAAAATAAACAGGCTTTTTTCTTCAAAACACAACCACTACTCTGGACTTCGATAAATCCAGGATGTGTCTTTTCACATCTCATGGTGATGCGTTTATAAAATTTGAATTTTTGCATTCTGTAATGATCATCTTATACTAATGAGGAAAAATTAAATGGGTAAATAATGATTTTATAATATTGTGACTTTCTGAGAAAAAATTATCACGTGAATTTTTTACAAACACAATTAAATAGGCAAATAAATAATTACTTGTCAAAGCTTCTGAGTGATGGTGCGACGTTGCAGTAATTTTTTTAAGAAACTCAGCAAAAATTATGTTAAAAAAATTGTTTATACAAAAAATTCAAGAATCAAACAGTTTTAAATAGATTTTTTTATTAATGTTAGAGTTAATGCTATCCTAGTTTTTTCTATAGGAATTAGTCATAATTTATTATAAGGGGTAGGGGGAGAATTTCAAATAATTATTTTTTAATAACTCGAAGTATTTTTTTAAATTTGATTTAAATTTAAATTTTCAGCTCAAACTCCATTTACTATGTACAAAGTTATTGAATTTTTTTTTGTATACGAAATTGATGAAATATTTTTTACAAACAGAATTAAATCGGTATAGTTACCTTTCAAATCTTCCGAGTGATGGTGCGACGTTGCCGTAGTTTTTTTTTAAGAAAATCAGCAGAAAAATTATGTCCCAAAAAAAATTGTTTATATAAATATATATATATATATATATATATATATATATATATATATATATAAATAATTTATTATTAATTATGATACGAGGGGCATTGGAGTATTGTTTTGTAATAACTTTATATGTTTATACCTATACAAATATTTATTTTTCTATTAAGATACAGCAAGGAGGCAAAAATTACATAATACACTATTTTCGCCTCAAATTCTATTTATTATGTACAGGGTATTGATTAAATTTATCGTAAACACTAAAAATTATTATTTTTTTTTACAATTTAAAATATTTTCGGATATGTACAAAATAATAGAAACAAATAAATAACAGAAAAGGTAATAACGGATAATACGGGGTGAGTAAGAAAATAAATATGAAAATGTGATGTCTAGTGGAAAGTGAAATATGGTAAAAGATTTTTGGTATTTGGTAAATGAAAATTAGAGATAATTTTTAATTTTTACGATAATATTGATATTTAATTCAAGAAGAAACGTCGCGATTTTACTTTAACGTAAAGTAAAATGTTATCTGATTAAAATAATTCTCGTTTCTTAAAGAAACCAGATAAATATATAAAAATATATAAATATTTATATATATATAAATATTTATATATATATATATATATATATATATATATATATATATATATATATATATATAAACACGAAGCGTTCTCTACCAGGTTTCTACAATTAAAATTAAATATATAAAATATACAATATTCATATAAAGGGTTTCCCGAAAACTAAGTTCCAAACGGTAAAAGGAAAAAAACCAAAGTGAATAGCTTTACTCGTTTCTTCTAAAAAAAAAAAATAACACCTGAAATATGGTACTCCAAGTACAGTAGAAGGTATCCCTTAAGAAAACATTAAACCGCCCTTAAGATATCACAAGAAAGTCTCACAAAACTAGTAGTTCGATCACAAAACGTCATTATGTATTGTGATAGTTTATAAGAGTTCAAATAAACTTCTTTTCCCTATTTCAATATTATCGAGTTTTAGGCACTATTTTAATAAAAAAAACGTATTTTCAAACCCCCATTTATATCATTTTATTTATCGTTTATAGTAAAATGAAAATTTCGAACGATATAAGGTCCAGAATACGTCGTGACAACTCGATTTACAATCATCTAAACATGTAGTGTCATAGATTTTTTTAAACTTTTCGGAAAACACTGTATACGTAATTTAAAAATAAAGAGACAATATATATGGGAAGCGAATTCTATTTACAAAAATATTAGAACAAAATTTTTGAATTAAAAACTATATAATACCACCTTGTATATAATAACGAACAATATAAAAATATCACCCTGTATAGACAACGATAGAATTATATAAATAATTTTAATCCTGATTTTGATTTATAAGAAAATATGTTACGCTCCTGGTAATATAATATTAATGATAGGTTAGTTTGGTCTTTTTCTTTCAAGTAAAGTAGTAGACTTACTATATAAAAAAGAAGAATTATAACGATATATAGTTCAAATGAATATGTATCAAGGAAATAGAAGAACGTGAAGACGCCAACTTAATGACAGTTGTCCATAGATCAACGTCGTTCGGAATGTTTTAGAGCTTATATTTATAATTCAGTTGAAATTTTTTTTTTGAAACTAAAGTGAAATCGGAAATTTTTCGTCGTTTTTTAAATTTTTTATTATCAACACCGATCAAATCTAATGAGTTATAATTTCTTTTTAAATAAGGTGAGTCAAAAATCATTTTAATTACGAATAATAATGAAACTCTTATAGGGTGGTTCGATTTTAGAATATTTTGAAAATATGTATATATATTACAGGGTGGTATAAAAAAAGACGAATGTAATGTTCTAAAACTTTAATTTCGTATAATATAATCTAGACACCAAACTAATTAGAACAAAAAAAATAAAAATACGCTGCTGTACATAACGCAATTTCATATATATTTTTTTGAAAAAAGAAACAAGAAATATCAACAAAATAATTTTAAAAATATGTATATGAATTAGAAGGAAGTCTTTGCCAACTAGATTATAAGCGTTTTCGTAGTGTGATTGTGGCAAAATTAAACACGGAAGTGTACTAACTCTAATATATTCCCAGCTTCCGATTACCTATGTATTCTTCATCGTCTGAGTATTAATTAATTAGAAATTTCGTTGTTTTCCTTAAAAAATATTAAATTCAACGATTGAATTCGAATATTGTTGTTTGAAATCAACGAATTTAATATGTTTTAAAGGAAACAACGAATTTAATATGTTTTAAAGGAAACAACGAAATTTTTAATTAATTAATTCCCAGAAGATGAAGAATACATAAGTATTCGAAGGCTCGGAATATATTAGGGTTAGTACAGTTCGATGTTTAATTTTGAGACAATCCCACTACAAAAACGCTCTTAATCTATAGCCGGCAGACTTAATTCCAATTTAAATATGTATATATACATATCATGGTGCTTTTTATCCTAATTTCCATATTTATAAAAAAATTTTTGATGGATACGCTACCCAACATATCGTCTCCCAATTTTTTTTGCGTTACGCCTAACATCAAATGTGTATCGGTACGTGGACGAGTAATTGAGCCCTATCTGTAAACACTTCGCTACACATTTCGCATTTAAAAAGACTCTGCGAAGTCGCGTTGGCGTGTTGCATCGATATTTCGGCCAATTCGTGCAACGGACTCGGATCTAATATTTCTTGTTTCACCGGTTGTTGTAATTGGATCTGATCCGCCGGCGATTCGTTTTCCGATTCGGATTTTTTGTTACGAGCCTTCGATACTATCATACCTTCTTTGACGAGTCTCACCTGAAATTTTTCCTAGTTCAACGTTGTACAAGAAAAAGAAAATCACCAACTCTCCTTTTTTTTCGACATTAGTGAGAGGAATTTTGTTTTAAGTTATTAGAAATTTCTAGAATGATCTGTAAAGTTCTGAAACGACTACAATTCATTATGATCGATTCAGAATATTCTAGAACATTCTAGAAATTTCTAGAATGATCTGTAAAGTTCTGAAACGACTACAATTCATTATGATCGATTCAGAATATTCTAGGACGTTCTAGAATGATCTGTAAAGTTCCAAATTGTCTGCAATTCATTATGATCAATTCATAATGTTCTAGAACAATCTGGAATGTTCTAAAATGATCTGGAATTCATTATGATCGATTCAGAATGTTCTAGAATGATCTGGAAAGTTTCAAAAACGACTACAATTCATTATGATCGATTCACAATATTCTAGGACGTTCTAGAAATGTCTAGAATGATCTGGAAAGTTCCAAATTGACTGCAATTCATTATAATCGATTCAGAATGTTCTAGAACGTCCTAGCAACTTCTAGAATCATATGAAAAGTTCCAAATTGACTGCAATTCATTATGATCGATTCAGAATATTCTAGAACGTTCTAGAAATTTCTAGAATGATCTGGAATATCCAAAATGAGTGCAGTTAGTTATAATAAATAAACTACGACTTACTTTACTTCCGGGTCCGATGACGTGCCTACCCGGTTTCAAACTATTACTGTTACCAAGATTCCCACTCCTCGATCTCGTCGTTACTCTCCGTATTTCGTAAAATCTTTCCGGTTCCTGTGCGACCGGTGGAGGCGGAACCGTTTCGCTTTCGACGGTCTGTTCGGCGCCGACTTCTGTCGGATGTTCGAATTGATCCATGTATATGACTCCGTTATTGTGTTGCGGCGTTGCGGTTTCCTCTATAACGTGTTCCGGTTGGACTATAACGTTTTCTTGTTTCAATAGATTATCGACGGCTTCTTGGGTGGTATCTTTATCGGTGGCGACGTCGCCGAATGTCGCGACGGGAAATTTCTCTTGCAGAACGTGATAGTTGACGTTTTTCGTTCGGGGACGAATACGTTCACCTAAATTAAAGTTTTTTGAAATTTTAATGTGATCATTTTTCGTCGTCTAATCACTTTTTTTATATTATTATTTTTTATATATACTTCCGTATCTACTGAAAACTCGTTAGTATAGCGTTTTCGGTATCGTTGAATCCATTTATCAAAAATCAGTATTTCCGGTTTTTTACAATAGCTGGATTCATAAATTAAATTATAAATTTTGATTTCGGAGGGAGGTATTTCAAAAAAAAGGGGGGTCTGGCTGAGACGTATTGGACAATTTTTACTTAATATCGTTGGATTAATTTCGCAGAAACGATTTTTCTTCGGTACTATTCATTTAAAATTAAAGCAGATACGGCTTCGTCAATTTTACAGTATAATATTACATATTTTTGATCACCCTGTATAATTGTTTTAATAGAAAACTGTAACAATTAAAGTTTTTTCTCAACTATCCAAATTGAAAATCAAAACATTTTAATTTCAAAACCCTCTGATAAGGTTAAATGTGATTGACTTGATTGTTCGAATTTTTTGCAGACGTATTGTTTTTACTGGAAATTATAATCTCGAGAAACTTTTTATGAATATATAAATGTAAACACGATTTTTTTGGTATTATTAATTAAAACGTAAAAAAAATATTGCATATTTTTGATCACCCTATATAATTTTTTATAGAAAACTGTAATAATTGAAGGGTTTTCTCAACTATCCAAAGAAATAATCAAAGGATTTTGATTTCAATACCTTCTGATAAGGATACGATTTTTCTTGGGTACTATTCATTTTTACGTAAAATAAAAGCAGATCCGGCTTCGTCAATTTTGCAATTAATATAATATTGCATATTTTTGATCACCCTGTATAATTTTTTCATAAAAAACTGTAATAATTGGAGGTTTTTCTCAACTATCCAAAGATATAAACAAAGGATTTTGATTTCAATACCTTCTGATAAGGATACGATTTTTCTTGGGTACTATTCATTTTTACGTAAAATAAAAGCAGATCCGGCTTCGTCAATTTTGCAATTAATATAATATTGCATATTTTTGATCACCCTGTATAATTTTTTCATAAAAAACTGTAATCATTGGAGGTTTTTCTCAACTATCCAAAGAAATAATCAAAGGATTTTGATTTCAATACCTTCTGATAAGGATAAAAGTGATTAGTTTTGATTGTTCGTATTGTTTTTAATTGTAATTATAATTTCGAAGAATTTTTCCTAAATATACAAACGCAGACACGAGTTTATTTCATAAAACAGAATTAAATAAAAGTAGTGGTCAAGAAGGGAATGGAAACAGACGGAAGACACAAAAAAGACAGACACAAGACAAATATACAGAGAGACGGATAAATATAGAAACAGATAAAAGGAGAAACAACGGCGATGAGCAACTAATGAAAAAAGACAAACAAAAGGAACATATAGAACGAAACAGATAAATAATCAGAAAGATGAATAGGTATGGAAACAGATAAAATAAAAAACAGGACGAAGAGAAAAAAATAGATAAGAAAAAAAACAAGAAAAATATTAACCTAAAGTAACGAATAGAAAAAGAAGGGAAAAACAAATAGACAAAAACAAACAAAAAGAAGTAAACAAGAAAAATAAAAACTAAAAGTGACAAATAGAAAGAGAATAGACTGCAAAGGAATAGAAAAAGAATAGAGAGAGGAAAGAGGGAAAAAACAAAAGGAATAAATAGAGAAAGTGGGGTAAAAACATGAAAAATGGAGAATAAAAAAAACAAATAGAGACTGGAAAGAGATTAAATAAACAAGAAAATAAAAGAGGAACAAATAGACACAAATACAAGAAAAAAAGATGAGTGGAAAGTACAACAGATAAATAATGAAGACGAATAGATAAAGAAATTGGAGTGGATCTTACAGGGGGAGCACGTAAAGAAGAAATTGAAATAATGAATTAACCGAAGATTTTACCAAGTAAAGGACAAAAAACATTCCAACTGGTAGAAGAAGACGATCCCCTTTTGGGAGGTTAGTCCATTGATTGGAGGGCATTTCAGTATATCGGGGTCTAAAACCTGGAAGCGTACAGGGTGAAGTAGAAAGATTCAAGTCAGTTAAAAAGTAGCGATAAATGAATTGAAGATAGTTTTCGAAATCTAAACGAAGAAGAAGATAAGCGCACTTCTTGTTTCTAAATTAAACACGCTCCCAGGAACTAATTGATACAAGTCAATGTCATAAAAGGAAAACTATATTACTGACTTTAGTCTACAACATGAAAATAAAAAAAAAATTCCGATATTTTCATTTTTTTTATATATATATGTTTCATTCTAATCAAACTAAATCTTCTTCTTTTAACTCACCAGTAGCCGATTTTATTTCCGCCGGTTGGGTTCTGGTGATTAGAGTTTTCGTCTTGTGTCTTACGCGACCGTCTTCGCCGGCTTCAACTGGCACGCGCGTCTTTTGCGTGTGTATCATTTTCGGTCGGCTCGGTATCGATTGATCTGTTTTCAATTTCTTCATTTGCTGTTTCGCCTTCGGTGTTGACGATTTCGAATTTACCAAAGAATTGATATTTTCTAAAACCGATAAACGAACGTCAATAAACCCAGTAATAAATTTTTAAATTCTCGCTAAACCAGGAAATTAGAATCAAGTCGGTAAATCGGGAAGACAAACCGAACTTATTTAAAAGGTTGGTACGCCAAACCTTGTCAAAAACCATCGATATGTTCAATGCAATTCTCTCCAGTTGATCTATTTTTACAATGTTTACCGATGATTTTGACAGATATCTCAAGATTTGTTATTACAACAGGTACACAACCGCACGCCGTTTAACGGCGCTTATCATAAATTAATGCAGCGGAAACTATAAACAAAATTGAAGGTAGTTCAATCCATTGAATAACCGTTGAATTGTATACAGACCTCTTCTAAAATAACAAACAGAACTGGAATAGGAATATACGGATCCAGAATCAAACCTGTATAACACACTAAGCTTTTTTTTTAAGGAGAATTGTATGAAATCCAAATTCGTTTGAGATTAACTAGAAAAATTAAATGATCTAGACAAGAAAATTAAAATTACTCTACAATGGAGTGAAGGAAACCGTAATAATATCGCTAAAGTGAGGGCAGACGAGCCCTAAACCTTTCTAAGGTATCAAATACATAAAAGAAGATATATAAGAGGTAAATCAATTATTGGGATAAAATACAAGGGTTGAGACAGGCAAATACTATTATGGGAAACTATATAAACTAACAAGAGTCTTATAGCTCATACAACCATTCTACTATTGTTCTAGATATTTCTTTAATATTATTATTAGATACTTTGAAAGGTTCTACTATGTTCTAGAACATATTTTTAAGCGCTGGTCATAATGAGTTTTTCAAAATGTCTCCCGGTACGGAGACCGGTCGCATAAATGGGTTGTGGGTAGAATTTTTCCCTTGCCCAAAAAATATTTTGTAGTTTTGAAGCATTAGGGAAGGGAAATTTGACATGCGAACAATTTGTACCCCGTAATCGTTAAAGATTAAAAATACTTATACAAAATACATTATTTCAATTTATTATTATATTTCTAGAAAATAAATATTAAAAAAAATGCGTGCGGGATTTTTCTCGGCGGGCCAAATTTGACCAGCGGGCCGATTTTCGTCGATAGCTGTTTTAGAACATAGCGAAATATAAAATACAATAAAATTTGTGCGGTAACGTATCACAATTTACCTATGGTCGACGAAACGCTATTATATAATTCGGCGTAAGTATCAGGAACTATTTCTTTCGAAGATTCCGGCGATTGCGACTTTTTCGTCGGCTGTTGTTTTCTTATATATCTTCTTTTTCTTTCTTTTTCCTCTTCCGAATCGGTATAATTATCGCCTAAATCCTGTAAAGAAACGAATGGTTAAATGAAAAAATGTATAATTAAATCGGTATGCGAATGAACTAACTTCTGACTGATCGTTATCCCCTTCTTCAACTCTAGTTATCAATTCCAATTCGTGCGGTTTCAATTTCCTTCTCCTTTTATATTTCCTAGGACCGATTTGAGGTTGACGTTTCATCGCTGTATTCATATCGCAATGATGTATCAAATGTAATATCAAATCTTGCGAAGTGGTGAACATATCCGAACAAACCGAACAACAATACGGCGTCATACTATTGGAATATTTCGGATCGGGACCGGAATGATGGGATCTTATGTGTTCCCTTAATACGACGCGTTGATTAAAAGCTCGAGGACAAACGGCGCACGCGTACGGTTTCTCGCCAGTATGTATGCGTTCGTGTTTGCGTAACGTACCGCCATCGGCGAAAGCTTTCCAACAAAATCTACAACCGTACGGTCGTTCGCCCGTATGTATTCTGATGTGTATTTGTTGGGAACTTCTCGAACCGAACGTTTTACCGCATTCCCTGCAAGGAAATTGCCTACCGGAAACGTTGCTGTGACTGTGTCGGTGATTCATCAACGAACGACCGTCGGGGAAATCTTCGCCGCACACGTCGCACGTTACCACTTTGTTTCTGTGCGATAACATGTGACGTTTCAATCGAGCTTTATTATGAAAAGTTTTGTCGCATTTCGTACAAGCGAATATCTGAAAATTTATTTATTTTTAATTTTCTAGGATAAATAAACTTACTTTTACATACCTTTTCTTTAGAATGTTCCCAGGAGTGTTTAAGTAAGGTCCTACGGTCTTTGCAGGACCTTCCGCACAACATACAAGTATTTGGCGGTAGATTTTTACCGTGTTTAGCCTAAAAATAAAACAAAATTAGAAAAAAAAAACTAATAAAAATAAGAAAAGCTATGACACAATAAAAAATGAATAGGAATAGTAACAAAGAGGAAAACATAAAAGACAAATAAATAAAAACAGGAATATACAGATAGACATAAAGAAAACTGATAAATACTAACAAAAAACAAACAAAACAAACTATAAATGAAGATAATGAAATAAAACAGAAATAAAAGGAACTGACAATCGAACAAAGAAGCAGAAAGAATCAAAAAAATTATAAACAAAGTAAAATAAACATACATTAAAACGGAAAGAAGTACGAACATGAAAAGAGATTAAAAAAAGGAAAAAAAGAACAAAAATAAACTGATATAAAACGAAATGAACATAGAGAAACAGAAAAAGAAAAGACTAATAGTAAGTAATAAATAGAAACCGAACAGAGAAAATAAATAAATAAGAATAGATAGTGACAAAAACAAAATACGGAAAATTAAAAAGAAACAGATTTAAATGAATAAAAACAAAAAGAAACAAATAAAATTAGTGATCAAAAAGGGAACGGAAGAATCAAAACAGACATAGACAAACAGATCTATACAAAGAAGATAGACAAAGAAATAAATAATGTTGCATAGGAAATTAAACAAACAAATATACAAAAAGACATATAAATATAGAAACAGATAAAAGGGGAAACAATGGCGAAAAACAAATGATGAAAAAAGACAAACAAAATAAACAAAAAAAAAGGAGAAAAAACGAAAAAAAAAATAGTGTATAAAAGTAACAAATAGGAAGTGAATAAAATAAACAAAAAGACAGACTGAAAGAAATACTGACAGAAAAGAACAGATACATAAAGAATGAAACGTATAAACATTCAAAAAGACAGATGGATATAGAAACAGATGAAAAGAGAAAAAGAGCGAAGAGAAACGAAATAGACAAAGACAAAAAAGGAACTTAAAGAAACAGAGAAAAAACAACAAATAGAAAGAGAATGAGATTGGAAAAGGAGAAAATAAAAAAGGAAAATTTAATATAAATAGAAACGGATGAAAAGAGGAACAGGGACGAGGAGAAACAAATAGACAAACATAAACAAAAGGGGCATTTAGAAAAAGAAGTAAACAAGAAAAATAATGACTAAAAATAACAAATAAGCAGAGAATGGGGTTTGAAAAGAGGGAAAATAAACAAAAATGTCAAATAAATATACAGAAAGATGAATTGATATAGAAACAGATAAAAGGAGAAACATGGCGAAAAACAACTGATGGAAAAAGACAAACAGAAGGAACATAAAGACAGAAAATAAAAGTGACAAATAGAAAGAGAAAAAGAGATTGAAAAAAGATGAAATAAACAAAAAAGACAAACGGGAACAAATAGACACAAAGAAATACAGAAAAAAAAACGGATAAAGATACGTAGACAATGAAACAGATAAATAATCAAGAAAATGGATAAGTATAGAAACAAATAAAATGGGAAAGAGGAATAGGAGTAACAAATAGACAAAGACAAACAAAAGGAGCATATAGAAACAGAAATGTATAAACCTGAAGTAACAAATAGAAAGAGAAAAGAGAGTAGAAAGGAGGGAAAATGGATAAATAAATATGGAAACAGGTAAAAAGAGGGACAAACCATACAAAAAGAGCATAGAGAAAAAGAAGTCAACAAGAAAAACAGAAGATAAAAGTAACAAATAGAAAGGACAAACGGGAAAGACTAAAAATAATAAATAGAATGAGAATAGGGATTGAAAAGAGATTGAAAAAATAGAAACGAAAATGCCTGATAAAGATTTATAAAAAATGAAATAGGAATAGAGAAAAACAAAAAATCTGAGATAGATAGAAAGAAAGAAATTGAAAAACCAAGACTAATGGAGAGAAATAAAGACAAAGTAAAGAAAGAGAGATTGAAAAAGGAAAAAATACAAATAGTAAGACACATAACGAAAAACAGATCAAGGCAAAAAACACTAAGAAAAACAGGCGGAAATCCAAAAGATAGAGAGAGAAAAATGGTAATATAATAAGAGAAAGAAACAAAGTAAGAAAAAGAGAAATTAAGAAACAAAGATAATATAATAACATTGAAAGAGAAACGGATGAAAATAGATAAAATTTTATTTAAAGGAATAAAAATTTTTCGAAACATTATAGGGAAATTAGAAACAAAGGGGGGATAAATAAATTGCTCAGTTACCTGTACGTGAACCGCCAAAACGTGCTCATCCTCTGCCAATTCTCCGCAAATCATACACCTATACTCGAGTGTCCTGGCGTGTACTTCGGCGTGCGCCAACAAATCCAAAGCTTCCTGAAAGGATTCCCCGCACACGTTGCAGATGTGACCGAATTCGTGTTCGTTGACGAATTCCTCTTTGACGTGTATCCTTTGATGTCTTCGAAGATTATCTTGTCTGTGAAATGATAAGCCGCACGTCGAACAATAATACGTTCCGTATTTGGTATCCTCTTCGGAATAATCGTCGTCGTCGTCTTCGTCGTCATCGAAGCCTTCGACGTCGCCGTGTTTCTCTTTGGCGTGTTCCTTCATTTGAATCAAGTCCCAAAACATCTCGCCGCATCTTTGACATTCGAAAGGACTGTCGCCTTCCGAATGCATCCTAAGATGGGACATCATGGCTTTCTCTCTAGCGAATCCTACGCCGCAATGTTGACAAACGAACGGTTTTCTAGGATCCGTAATGGGGTAACGGGATTCACTAGGTTGTTGCACTTCTTCTTCTTCTTCGTGTATATAATCGTAATCGTGTTTTATGTTATTAGACATTTGTTCCATCAGTTTTACGTCTTCTTCGACGTAATTGTAACCGCGAGAACTGGACGCCCCTATAAAAAATTAATTTTAATTAATAACATTAAATTCATAAACAAGTTTGATATTTACCTAAATCATCTTCGTATTGATCATATTCCTCTTTGATTTTCTTCTTTTTCTTAATCTGTTTAGTTTTTTTCTTTTTATCTGTATTATCATCCATCATTTCGTCCATCGGTTGAATATTTTGTTCTTCTAAACCGTCTGCGTCTGGTATATAAGCATGAATCTGCAATAAATTATCTATTTTTTCCCACTATTTTTCCTAAAAAATATGAAAAAAGTCTCATGTTTATGGGTAAAAACCTTACCTTGAGATGGTTCATTAAATCGCATTTTCTTATATACCGAACACCACACAAATTGCAACCGTGAGGTCTATCAGTTTGATGTGCCACCATGTGATTCATGAGATTAGCTTTTTTCCTGAATCTCCTACTGCAAAAATCGCAAGGGTAAGGTCTGGCTGCTGTATATTCGTCTTGGTCAGTCGGTAGAGGTATATCGAAATCTTCCCGGTTACCGTCTTCTGTACCTACTGCTTCTTCAGAACCCACAACTACAAAAAATTATAAATGTACTACCAAAATTTATTTACTTATGGTTTAATTAGGGTTTATTTAACTATGACACATAATATCCACAGAAGTTACTAGATTTGCTGCTAACAATGCAGAAGAACTTTATATGGTTTTAATTATAAATTCACAACATCAAATATAAAAAATTGGCCATATAGTCACATAGCTTAAAGTATCTCTACTGTTTTATTTTTCAATTCCTTTTGTTTACAGCTGCATTTAGCCAGTTTACTATTTCTAGGTTGTGTAAGTCTTCCTTACATGAATTTATCCTCTTCTTCTTGTTATGACTCTTTTCTTCCATTTCTGGCTATATGCCCCAACAAAAGCAGTCTTTTTGCCCCCACTATATAGCGGATCTCTGCTTGACCATATTCGTTCTTCTCCATTAATTTTGTTCCACTCGTATCCCACCAAAAGTTTTTCTTAACATTCCTCTTTTAAATACGTTTAGTCTGTTTGATTCTTTCTTATTCACGACCCATCATTCACCACCGTATAATATCATAAATTATTTAACTGTCCTGTAAATTCTAAGATTCGCTACCCTTGGGATATGTTTGGACCTCAATATGTTTCCTGGAGCTCCAACTGTTTTATTGTCTCTTGCCAATCTCTTATCGAATTCATTCATTATTTTTTACTGTCACTTCCATCGTTTTGCTCTGTTGTGATTTTTAACTGGTTGTCATTACCCATTTCCATATACACCTATCCCCCGATTTACACGGTAGATACGTTCCTGAGAAAAACGAAAATTAAAAATTTTGAAGTCAAAACCGTGTAAATCGAAAAGCTTACAGAAAATGCATAATTTTGCTATTTAACAGTTGTGATTTTTTTCAACATTTTTAGTTGTACACAGAAATAAAAATAAAATGCATTGACAGGTTAAAATAAGTAATATATTATGGACACTGTTTTTTTTTATTTAATTACAATACATTAAACAGAATAACAAAAAATAAAACCAAAGGTGTTTTATTATCCTTCATCACTGTCAGAAATTACTCTCATTCTTTTTTTCAGAATCGAAGGTTCACTTTCATCACTCGAAGTTATTTGTGCCGATTCGATGTTTGAAGCAGAAATATTTACATTATGAAAGATGGTAATAAAATGGGTTATTAACAATTGCTTCGAATTTTTTGTAAGATCTTTGTAAACTTCTTTATATTGAGTCCAGCAGCGATTTATGTCAAGTTGGAATCGTAAAGCCCTTTCAACGTTTGTGTCATTTTACCCAGCTTTCTTCCCAATACGAGTCCTTCGCGGATGACTTTAGCAGTGAATGTTACTGGTACTAACTCCTCTTCATCAGATTTATTAGGCTCACTTTCGCAAACTAAGTTAACTAAATCATCCTCACTTTATCTGCCATTAACGCTGCGATATCATCAGTAAAATCATTAAAACCTTCTCCCCCCAATGAATGCGCCATCTGTACTATTTGCGAATATTCATCATTTAACGTTGAAATGGAATGTTCATTTTTGACTATATTTGGCCACAATTTTTTTCAACAGCTAATGAGCGTTGTTTGCTTAATAGCAGTGTATGATAAGGCGATATGCTTCACACAGTCTAATTTTTCTAAGCACTAATAACTGTTAAAGATTCATTGTTCTCCATTTGTTCCAAAATATATGTAAAGGCTCGTTTTATGTACAAAGCTTTAACAGTAGAAATTATGCCTTGGTCCAATGGTTGTAATAATAAAGTTGTATTTTTTGGTAAAAATTTTACTTCAACGTTCTCATATTCTAGATCATGTGGGTGCCCAGGCGCATTGTCAATTAACAAAAGCACTTTAAAAGGTAATCCCTTTGAACATAAATATTTTTTGGCATCTGGGATAAAACATTCATGAAACCATTCAGTAAACATTGCAGCAGTAACCCACGCTTTCTTATTAGCCCTCCAATAAACGGGAAGATTAATGATGTTTACTCCTTTAAAGGCATGGGGCATTTTTGATTTGTTAATCACTAATGGTTTCATAATATAATCTCCTGAAGCATTGCTACAGAAAAGAATTGTTATGCGATCTTTTGCTGTTTTATGACTACTCGCCGATTATAAAGTTTTGAGACATAAGTCCTTTCAGGGGTGTATGAATTGTCGTTAATAATTTCTACAATATTTGCTGGATATTCTTGGGCACATCGCGAGAAGCAAGTTCACCTGTTAATTTTAAGCTGGTAATGATGGTAATTGCTCTACAATTTTTTCGTAAATTCGTAATGCTTTATTTGTTATTGCGCTTGTATGAATGGGTACTCTTCTATCCAAAGTATTAACGCCTTCTCCATTTTTTTCATTGCGATATTTCTGGTGTTTGATGTTGTGCCCATACTCGTGGTATTGACAGCTGCAACACTCTTTCTAATTGTGTTTTCATTTGTTCTAATAGTTCTTATTGTAGCTTCGTTTATGCTATATGATTTTGCAACATCTACTACTTTAACTCCCTTTCTTACGCGATTCCAAATTTCGATCGAAATAACATTTCTTTTAACTTCTTTCTTCATTTTAAGCCTATATTTTTTTTTAATTAATGTTAATTTGGCTGTGATTAAAGTAAAATTCAGAGGGAAAAAATGCGGGAAATTTTGGAGGGAAAATTAAAAATTAAAAAATATTAATATTAAATATTTATTTCTTTATTATATTTTGAATAAAACTTTATCAAAGCGGAAGAGAATTCTACCTAATGTTTATTGGTTAACTAAAGAAAATCATCAAATTATATATTATAATAATTGTTTTTTTCATTAAATTACAAGTACTAAGCGCCAAATAAGAACAAAATTATAACTTTAATAAAAGAGTCAGTTGTTTTAATTCACCATAACTAGACTGTTTTACAAAAGTTGAATAATTAATTTTTATTCAAATTAAAGTGTAATTTTTTTATTTTAATCAATCCTATTTGGTAAATTTCCATCATTTCCCTCCAAAATTTCCCACATTTTCCCTCTGAATTTTATACATCAAGATCATAATCCAACACATCACATGCCGTTTATTAATCCATCAGATATAACATCCTCAATTTTTCTGAGAACAAAACAATCTAATCCACATTCGGCTTTGTGGAATTATCAAATATGCATTTGGGAGTGTAGCTGCTACTTCATGCTCTGCAGAATCTTATTTTTACAGTATATGATTCGTTCAAACTTTTTGGTTTCTTCCCTTCAAATAAGGCTCATCGAACCCCAGATACTGCAGATTTATATAAAGATCATAATTCAATACATCAAACGCATTTACCTAATCTAGGGCTCCTATTATGTTAACATTAAGAAAGCGGATCATTTTGACATTAAAGAGTCCAATCTAATCCCTACTTTACATAAAGTAAATTTAACAACATATTTTCAGTTTAAAACAGGAATTAATAAATAATAATATTATTCATCGTGTGTAAATGTGTCATTTTACGCCCCTATTGGTTTTAAAGTTTTGTAGCACACCTTTGAGACTATTATGATATCTATTATATCTTCCTAATGGCTAATAACTGTTTACTTGCTCAATGTTTCAAATGAAATCATTTAAAGATAGGAATTTAGTTAAACTTACCAATTTCTTCTGCACAACTTTCCCCCCATTCCCCAGTAATGATCTCTTCAGAAACTTGACAATCCATTATCTGTCCTTGATAATCACTTCTGCCTTGATCATTAACTACAAGCATATTACCATCTGGTAGGTACATAATACCATGATCAACATTTTCTTGCACTTCCTAAAATTCAATCCACAATTGTAAAAAGTAACAATATTTGATTGTTTACTTTTTATACCTGTGTTTCTTGTATATCCGGTAATTCAATGACTTCCTCTTTTTCTTGTATTTCTATAACTTCATCTGTAACTGTCTCTTCTTGAACTCCAGTGAATTCGACATTTTCCGATGGGAGGATTTCATTTTCTATACCACAAATTACCTCTTCGGTTTGTACTACTGTGGATGAATCCTCCCATGTTAAGTCAAATGATTCTTCCATTTTAACGTTAAGTTATAAGAAGCATTATTTAACTAAACATAATACAGATATATAAGAATGAATTTAACTTATATATTTTATAAATATGAATCATTAAACAACTTAAACTCAACAAAAAATGTCATATTGATTAAATTACTACTAATAAATGTAATAAAAGACGAATGTCTATAAAAATGTTACACAAAAATTATTGAAAACAAATAAATTGACTAGTTTTTTCTCGAGATCTTTCAAATTAAACAGAAGCATCTATTATCTTAACTTCATATACAAATCAATAAGCTAAAATTGACAAAGAAGTTTAAGATTCGGCATTTAAAAGTTTGATATGCATAATATAAACCTCATTTAGTAAAAATCTATGATATTTCAACCAATGTAAGCTAAAAATAGCATATTTTTTCGTGATTAGTTACTATTTATGAGCAAATTGATAATAACAAACGCGTACATTAGAACACACCCTGGCGAAAGTCTTTGACCGCACGTATCAAAAACTTCTATGTATAATTTAAAATACCGCAATAATAATTTATAATAATGATAAAATAAATATTAATGGCCTAATACTAGATTTAAGGTTATTGATATTTTGACAAGTATAGGTTATGCTAAAAATTGAGGTTAGTAAAGTTTACAAATTTCTAGAAATGTAAACAAAAAAAAATCATTTAATTATGTTAATAATTTTATATGATTTGATGAATCATTGCGCCATTGAACGCTGTCGTTTTTAATTCTAGAACTGCTACGCACCTTAAACCTCCATTACACAAAAGGAAAGGAAACATATAATTACATCATGTTACGTATTTATTGTAATAACAGCTCAAATAGGCAATATTATAAGCAAATTATGTTATTTTTCTTATTAAAACTAAATTAATATACAATTTAGATACTTACATGTTAAAAATTATATGATTTTGACAACCTAACCAAGCTTTGCGATAGGCTAACGTCGACCTTCACTTCGTTGGTGGCAAATGGCCGCTGTTACACAGAAACCTTCGTTAAGTCTACACATAAAATCACTATTTGAAATTTATACAGACCGTGAGTATAATTTAATTATTCGGTAATTAACGCACGTAAATAAAAATTCGTTATCAACAACACGATTTTTTTAGTTCTGAAGTTTGGAATAAAAATAGGTTAGCGGATAAATAACCTACAACTTATCCACGACCGCCAAAACAAATGCTCATTTCCGGTAACGAACGCGGTAATTTCAAACTACAGGATGAGCACTTTTAGCGGGAAAATAAAAGAAATTCCAAATATTAGCGTCGATAGATTTGTTGAAGAAAATCTAAAATCTGAAATTTTTTTTCTATCGCATTGTCACACTGATCATATGGTGGGATTAGATTCGTATAATTTTAAATCCGAATTGATGGATAATAAAAAATATTTATACGCTTCGGAAATATCGTGCGCAATATTAAAAAATATGTACCCTCAGTATGGAGATTGTTTGAAAATATTACCATTAAATACCCCTAAGATATTTCAATTAAAAAATAATTCTTTTGCTGTTACGCTCATACCTGCAGGACACTGTCCTGGTTCTGTAATGTTTTTATTTGAAAATGATAAAAAAATTTTATATACGGGGGATTATCGAGTGAATATTAATGATATAAAAAAATTTACTGCTTTTTATAATACATGTGGTTCCGTTAAAATAATGGATAAAATATATTTAGATACTACGTTTTTTTTGAAAAATTATCCGAGTTTTCCTAAACGCGACGAAAGTCTTGAGCAACTGTGTGATATTTTAAAAAAGTGGTTAGAAGAAAATGCCAGTATTTTTGTACACGTAAAAACAAGTGCTAAATACGGTTATGAATATGTTTATAAAGAGATATTTAAAAAAATCGGCATGCCAGTACATGTAAACAAAGATTTTTACAAATTTTATAATCTCATCCCTGAATTAGATGGTACTGTAACTTTAGACCCAACTAAAACTCGAATACACGGTAATTGCGGGACAAAACTTGCATATAACTGCCTTTCCGATGAAAAACTACTCGAAATAAAAACCGTTAAATTATCGGCAATGATGTGGAATAAAAATAGAAAGTACGAACCTAAAATCGGAACACACTGTATATGTTATTCTACGCATGCTTCGTACGAAGAAGGCGTGGCATTAATAAACTTTCTAAAACCTAAAGATATAGAAATATGTGTCGAACATGAGGATGTTTGTATAAACAATGAAATAAGAAAACTCGTTCAACATCATTTATTAAAAATACGAAATGTTTCACCAAGTAATCAATCTGTGGAACCTAAATTATTCAACATCGGAAAACGAAAAGAATCTTTGGTGAAAAATATGAATTATGAAATATTTGAAAGTTCGAATTCTGAAAATTCTTCAAACAGAACTGATTTAAATGTTGTGAAACACAATGAGTCACAAAGTGAAGAACAGTTTTTAGATACAGTGCAAAATAGTGATGACGATAAAAATGTGTTATATAAAATAATGTTTGGATCACCTGAAATCAGTACAAATAAAGTAGTAGACATTATTCCAGACGTATCTGATGAAGAAGATAGCGTAATATACAATATCATCAATTGGTCCCCAAATAAAAAGAAAAAGTTATAGGATATAGTATATTATAATAATTTACTAAAGAACTGATTTTGTACAAGTTGTATTTTGACTTTCAATAAAGTTAAAACAAAATTTTTTTAATTGACAAGTCAAATAATATTTTTCACTTGTTCTTGTTGATATAAGAAATTATGGAGTGTAGAGAAGGAGGAACGTCTCTGGGTTAAAAAATGTGAGCTGATTTTTGATGGATAAATAGGTGGCGCTGATTATAGAGGGTATTCGCTTGAATTTTACGCGCTGATTTGAAAATAACTGTATAGTAATGTAACAAAACAGAATCTCGTTAAATTAACTTTATTATTTAGCTATTTATTTGGTTAAGATAATACATATATTCTAATATGAAAAAAAAGTAGAATCATGTAACAATAATGAAATAGTATAAGAAAAACATTTTGGTTGATTAAAATAAAATATTGAATTTTATCCGTAACTAATATAATAATTATAGCGATATAATTAGATCAATAAAAATAATAGAATAATAAAAAAAATATTTCGGTTCATAAAAATAAAATATTGAACTTCATTAGCAACTAATATAATAGTTATAGTCATATAAAAATATCAATAAGAATAATAAAATAATTGAAAATAAAACATTTTGGTTCATAGAAATAAAATATTGAACTCTATCCGCAACAAATATAATAATTATAGTTTTGTTAAAATATCATTGGTAATTAGCTTATGGAAGCAGGTACAGAAATATATCAAGTTCTTAATAAAAAATAAAAATCTAATAAGATATTAAGGATTGCACAGCTTTTCACATGAATATAATCAAACTTCAGTCACAACTTTAATATTTTCTTATACAGTAAGTGTTTAACTTCGGATCTCAATCCCATAGTACAATCAGCGCCACGTATTATCCCTACAGAATCCAGACCATATTTACACTGTTGCCATGAGTTGTAAAAAGAAATAAGATTGTAAAGAATCATTTAAACGAAAAAAAATATATATATAAATATATAATAGTTTCACTTTTTTTGTTCATAATAATTATAATTTAATAATATTGAGTATTTTTTTATAGCTTGTTACAACTTTTTTGGTACTGTTGAAAATTTTATTGGGATATGGAATAGGAACATGGCAACGTTGTTTTAGTGGCACAGAATATGAAATACGTCATTTAAAACGTTGACCATAATTGCAAAACGTTTAAAATTCTCAAATGTGAAATCATCTAAATTATTTATATAGATCAGTATTGATTTTTTTTTTCATAAATAGTATTATTTAAAATTTTTATTATTTATAATTGGTTTTATTTTTACTGATTGACATTTTCATTGTATAGTGTCAATTATCACAATCAACTGCCGTGGAGTAAACAAATACTTTTACCATAAGTTTTTGTGCAACCTACTCATGTTTTATACACTTTGGCACACTAATTAAAAAAAAACATTAATACGGGTAATTGCTTACCCCACGGCCGCTAGTTTGACGTAGATCAGCTTTTTTTGGATTGTCTAATTAGGAAATAGAGAAAATGAATAGAAATATGTCAACACTGTTATATTAATCATAAATGAAGTTCTTTTAACAATGAGAATTGGAAAAAAGTAGATTAAAAAACAATCCTCACAGCGTTGCCTAGAGTTGCGTCGTAAAAAGTAGTAAAATTTATAACCATACCAGAAATTATAAATTAATTCAACTATTTGTATTAATATCTTTATTATACCGGCTCTAATAAAATCTATTACAAGTTAATGTTTATATTTTTTAAAATAAAGTATTACGAATGACATTTTTCCAGTTACAACTTACCTTATTCAAGACCTGTCTATAATTTCAACTTAATCCAACCATTAGTTTGGTAGATATGATTTTTTTAATATGCGTATGTTTTAAATCGATATTTGTGCATACGTTTTTGCGAAAATGATTGAGCTAGCGACTTGTTGATTTTTCTCCAGTTAAACCTTACTTAAGTAAGACTTCTCTATAATTTCAACTCAATGCTACAATTAGTTTTGTAGATATGATTTTTTTAAAACTATTTGTATAAATATCTTTATTATACTGATTCTAATAAATCTATCAAAAGTTAATGTTTATATTTTTGAGAATAATTTTGATTTAATTATTATTCGTATTCTACGGAGTTTCTTTGTAATAAAATGTTGGTAATAAAAAGTGAATATGACAACGCTGTGTTGTCTACACAGAACCATACCATACTACGTATTAGGAGTCGCCTATTACTTATCAAGTAGTTGAAACGTCCAAGATTTTTTTAGGTTATATGGTTATTGTTGTGAAGGATAATTGAAACACGTTAAAAAGCATTGTAACCTTTAATAATTATATTCCATAAAATATACAAAATATGTACAACAAAAAATATTATATCTAAAATCACAAATACATAAACGAATCCAGCTACAGCTAATAATAAATACATTTTTTAAACTATAGCTAACGAGTTTGAAGTAAATCTAATAGTTTCACAATTTTATAAAGAAACACAGGATAAAGTGATGGAAAATGCAGATGAAAATAATTATCGAAGTATAACAGGCAAGTACATGTTAGATTTGCATTATTTGTTGTAATAAAAATAAAATTGTAGTTAAGTCAACAATTCACCATATTAATTATTTTTTTTATAATTTGTACTGAATCTATAACTAGTTTTAAAATTGTTAGGAAACTTTTTTTATCAAAAATTTTGATATTTAGTTATACCAGGAATTGTTGACCGATTTTTAAAAAAAACGAGTTCAACTATAATGTAAACTGTATATATATATAGTATTTTTTTATTATACCTATACCTAACATCGAAGGCCACTTTGTGTTATCTATAACCTAGAAATGCGATTTAAATATAGATTAAACTCACGATAAATTTATTTAATAAAAACTATTGGCTTAAAATATTAAAAAAACATGATTAATTTCTACTAAAAACACGTTAGTTTAACGTTTTCCGAGGTAGCAGAATCCATTTATTGATACCACAGAACTCAGATTTTACTATTAAATTGATTATTGGATTTAGGGGTCGGTTTTTTAAACTGGGGTTACTAATTAAACTGAAGTTTCATTTTGGTAGAACTATTTCGAGAAATAGTGGCTCAGTTGAAACGTACATTAAAAAAATTCAGTTATTCACATTTGAACATGAAATTTTCTCTTGATATTGTTAAACATAGCAAGGAATGGATCCATTTTCAGGTTAGGTTAGTTAATTGATGAATAACGAGGGAAATAGAAATTTTTCTATGGAATTCCATATGTTTTAATAAACAAATGGAACTTTCGTTGCATGGAATTCATAAAAAATGTCAAAAAGTCGAATCGGAAGATAATTCAATAATTGGTTACTACAAACATCTAGACCCTCCAAAACGCCATATTAAGCGTGGAGAATTTTATTTTTCGCGTTTTTGGGAACAAGAAGAAAATTACTGTTCTTTGATAAACAAAAGCCAAGTGGAATTGTCTAATAGCCCGATTGTCTTAAAAAAATTTGATCGAGGCATTCCATCATATGAATTAACGTGTTTAGAAGGTTTTGGGATACAATTGATTAAAATATGATGGAAAGCTGGCAATGTCGCTAGAGGTAAATAAATAATATCAGTATAAGTCGGATTATTTGAGATAAAATTAATTGGACATGAAGAAATTTTTCTGTAATGGAAGTTATTTCATTTTTGACTAAAATTTTTTCTGTAGTGAAAAATTAAATAAATCTATCGAAGTGAAATGAAAAATTGAATTTTCCATCTAGTACCTTGAAAAATAGGTCTGGATGAAGATTTGTAAAGAACAAGTTCAAAATAAAATATTGTTGCCAACAGTTTATTTAGAAAATATCAGTTTTAAAATAAAGAAATTTCGAATCATTTTAGTTCATGACGAAATTTTTTCGATACCGTCCTAAATAATTTTTTGTAAAAAAGCGCGGCAATAACAGACAAATAAATAATCAAAAAAGTCGAAAATAAAAACTTTTTCCAAGGTTTCTATTGATATGGCGTTCTAGGGTTTACGTTTATCATTTCACTAGTACTGAAAGAGAAAATAAAATTATTATAAATAGAAAATATTACAAACAAAAAACGAAATTTTTTGTGATAAATCATACTCGATTAGTTCGGATTATTGCATCGTTGCCAGTTTTATTTGACTATAAACATTATTTGGAAATAAATTGTCATAAATAATAGAATTCGATATATTTTTTAAAAATATTTTATATTATACTGATGAAAAATTACGACTTGATTCAAATTATTCCATAAATTTCACATCATTTGTGGAATATTAATTGAAAACCAATATTTAATAAAAAAAATGTTTATATAAGGATGTAGAAATAGTAGATATGGCAACGTTACGATCTTAGTTTAGGAATTTAGATGTTACGGTCAGTAACCTTCTAGATAATGGTGGAGGGTTTGAGAGAGAGAGTGAGAGAGAGAGGACGAGAGAAATATATGTCATTGAAGGAAAAGTAATGTTCTAACAACATTGCCAAATTTATAAAATAACTGAGAAATTTAGTAAATGTAAAACAATGGGGTTATTGAATATAATAAATTTAACGAAAAATTGACACACAAAAGATATGTATAAATAACTTTGTAAAAATAGTAAATATGGGAACGTTATGATTTTATTTTAAGAATTTATGTGTCGATCGATAACCTTCTGGATAATGGCGGAAACAGTTTGGGAGAGAAATGCACGTCAATGAAAGAAAATATGAAAAAATACTTAAACAATGTTGCCAAATTTTTAAAATATATGAGAAATTGAGTAAATGTAAAAAAATGGGGTCATTGAAAATAAATTTAACGTAATATTGACACAGAAAAAAATATGTAAAAATAGTAGATGTGGCAACGTCTCACTCTTACTTTAAGAATTTATATGCTAAGGTCAATAACCTTTTCATAATGGCGGAAATAGTTTGAGAGAGAGAGAAAAGCACGTCAATGGAAAAAAATATGAAGAAATATTTTAACATGTGAAATTGAAGAAATGTAAAAAACGGGGTTATTGAAAACAAATTTAACGAGAAATTGACTTAAAAAAATATGTATAAATAACGTCGTGAAAATAGTAGATGTGGCAACGTAACAATTTTATTTTGAGAATTTATATGCTAAGGTCAATAACCCACGCGAAGAAAGAGAGGAAATGAGATGTACATACACGTCATCGTAAACGATTATAAAATCACATTTCAACAATGTTGCCAAACTTCCAAAATATAAGACACATTGAGTAAATTTTACGAGAAAACTAAACTAAAAATTATTCCAGAATTCATTTATAATAAGCCGAAACTTAACCTCAAAATAACCAAATCGATTCGTTTTTTATAATATGGCGGTTTAACGACAATGTATAGTCGTATACAATTTAATTCAAAGCGAATTTTTGCGTTAACTACGTCATTTCTAGTAGACAATAAAAAAACGATTTTTTTCGTCGCCATTACAGAAATGCCGCCATCTTTTACAAGACCCACCATTATTTTATCAAAGTGACGTCATCTATCAGAATTAAATGGAACGTACCCTATAATTAATTGAATTAAAAATTTTGACACTTTTAAGTTTATGTCAGATTTAATTTTTGTTTTGATACTGGCCTAGAAATTTTTTTTATATAATTCAACTTTATTAATATATTTTTTAAAAATGTTGATAATTTCACGAAAATACATGAAATTTTATGAAAAATAATTTGATTTAAACAAGAAAATATAAATTTAATTGGATATGACGATTTTTTATAAAATTATTGTAGATTATTAAAAAAAATGTATCGGACTTACCTTTTTCCGCATTTGATGTGTATAAACAACAATCCAATACCTAAAAGTAGACAAACACAACCGACAACAATGTAAGCTATACCGAGGAAAGGATTCTTTCCACCCAATATGGAAGTTGTACTAAGGATCATCCGTTTCGTTGAACTAAACGTAGATACATTATAATCTGTAAAAAATTTCAGTACTAAACACATTTTTCCCATAATAGAAAGGAGAAATAAGAAGATACTATAAAATAACATCGAATCCAATCAAATTAAAAGCTGCTTTTTGAGCTGTCTCATGGATTTGTACCAATGGGACCAGAACCCGTCCTTGGTGTCGTCTATAGTATAGCCGCTTATTACAGAGAGTAATCACGTGCATAGTGCGTGAGAGAGAAATTGTAAGACTGAATCACACCATACACAACACTAAAAGGTATTTAGTGGCAAATTTGAATTGAATTTTAAATGCTTTTTTCAAACTAACATTTTTATTTGTATTTTAAATACTTTATTATTTTAATATCATATCATATAAATTATACATATTTCACACGTTGCCTTGAATTTTTTAAAAGTATCTATAAATATATATAATTATTATTTTAATCGTAATTTTGTTTTTCCTAACCTTAAATAGCTAGACGGTTTTTCAAATTTATGGTATATTAAATAAAAATGTAAGGGTACCTAATACTGTAAAGTAATATCTAAGAAAGAAATGTCATGCTATATGTTTTATTCAAATACGTATCAAAGGTTATAAAGTAAATTCATACAAAACGATATAAATAATAATAATAATCTTTATAAATAACACAAGGTCCTTTCCTGAATAAGTTCTTGGTTTTCAAAAAAGGTGGTTGAGAGGGATACAATGGCGGATGAATTTTCATTTTAATCTAAATCGGAATCTGATTCCGACGAGGACGAATCAGATCTTAAATTTATTATTAGAGGTTCCACTTGTTTTTCCATTAAATTATCAATGTCCCACATTTTATTTCGAAAATGCGGACTTACTTACTTACTCCAATTAGTTTGGGTAACATTATCTAAAGCTTTAGTAAATAAAGTTTGGACATCACTAATTTTAAATGTTGTGTTTTTCCTTGCCACCTCACCCTTGATTTGTGCCCATATGAGATCAATTGGGTGGATTCACAATGGAAAGGTGGCAATCGTAAAACAATTTTATTTTTCTCTTTGGCCATCTCATCAAAGACATATCTTTGGACTAATGGCCGATTCTCTTTAACCAATGCCAATAGTTCTGCCCGCACCATATTGTTGTCAAAATTAATATTTCGTTCCCTTAACCACTGTTGTATGTCCGTTTTTCTTGTGGAACTTGTGGGACACTGGTCTAATTTTCTGGAATGGTAGGATGCATTGTCCATTACAATGACTGATCCGTCCTCAAGTTTATTTAAAATTCCCTTAAACCAACCCTCGAACCTATCTGAGTTCATCTCCTCATGATAGTCACCCGTTTTCTTGGATTGAAACATATCTAGACCATTCTCTACAAAACCATTTTCGGAGCCAATATGTAAGATTATTAATCTTTGTCCTTTGCCGTCGGGTTTTTTAAGCCCGTTGAAAGGCCACGGATAAATGCATCTAGTGCACTAAGACTGTAGTATCAGTCCACACTTTGTTCACCGTGTGACCGGCATTTACCCAAGTCTCGTCAAGATAACATATTTTTCTTCCTTCCTCCTCGAATTTTTTGATATCCCTTAGAAATCTTCTTCTCCAATTAATTATTTCGTTTTTTCTTTCAAAACTCAGTTCCTAGAACAGCCCTTGAAACTGCAATTATATTATCCAATAGAGGATAGTCAATGTATAACTATAATACCACATATTAAAGAATAATAAAAATTAAAGTACATGTTTAACATGTGCTATTATACAGTCACATAATTCTTACTGTAAAAGCGCATGTTAGAATATAATAATAATGAATTAATGTAACCTGCAGCTGTGTGAACTTGACTTTCTCAGACATTGCTTGAGCCAATACGAATTGTTATAAAAGGTACCACTAGCATCCCATGAGCCGATCACGCGTTTTTATTGCTCTCACTACCGACCGGCCAGATTATAGTGACCGGACACTGTCATCTAAGACCTCACCTTCAAACCATGGGCATCACGGATGATCCGGAATGCCTGATTGGTTTCTCAAAGGACATCGGACTTTGGTAAAGTCAAGTGGGGTATCCGAAGGCTTCTCGACCGCCCAGAACTATGAACTATGGATATATCAAAGAGACAAGATCCTATCGACACTAAATTCAAAGCAAAACATCCGGATAAAAATGATTTTATAATATCTCGAGCAATTTGAGCAAGGATCAATATAAAATAACCAATTCAAGATAAGATTCCTGAAGGAAAGTTAAGTGATAATGGATAACGAATGGAAAGACTGTAATGGAGAAGAAGAAGAAACGAAAATCAGCTTTGTGTTGACTGCAAAATGCTTGGGGACGTTATTGTAGATAGATGAATTAGACATAAAAAATGAGAAGAAAAATTGTAGATGGATATGGCAACGCTGTTTTATTAGACACGAGTAGTTCAAATGTCATACCAATCGAACACAATCAATAATTCTGTGATACTTTTATATGGATATCCGATAAAAAGGAGAAAAAAATTGATTCTAAGAAACTTTAATGCAATTTAATTTGTAAAAAATTGGAGAACAAACATTTTTAAACGATTTTTTTTCAAGATGTTCGTTTTTGTATGTAGATTAACAAAAAAAATGTATGAAATTCATTAGATGCTTTATATAAGTTACTTAAAAAAAAAATTATGATGAAAATTGAAATCTCCAAATACGATACGTCCCATAATTATTTTCATAAATCCGCAAATCCGTTAATTTTTTGAAATCTAAAAAACCGCAATGGGATAACTTCATTCAAATTTAATCTAATTTTTCATATAAAATTCAATCCAATCAAATGTATAGCGTCCAACTTATAAAAATTAATTAATATATTTAATTATTTCGAGACATCCTGTATAGCTGAAAATTATTAACCCCTATTAGAAACCCTACAGATAAAACTGACTCACTCTGTATATAATAATAATAAAAAAAGCGTCCCAATTAAAAAAATCTGTTAATTAATATATTTAATTATTTCAAGACATCCTGTATAGCTAGAAATAATTTTGAATCCCCCTTAGAAGTCGAACAAATACAACTGTCTCACTCTGTATATAATAATAAAAAAAGCGTCCCACTTAAAAAAATTGTTCAATTAAGTTATTTGATTATTTGGAGATATCCTGTATAGCTGAAAATAATTTCGAATCCCTAGTAGAAACTGTATGAATATAAATGGTTCACCCTATATATAATAATTAAGAGAATTCACTTACTATATTCAACTTGCAAAATGTAAGTTCCTCGTTTTAAACCATTGGTAAAATTTGCCTGAGAATGATCGACCCTGCGGTATAATTTCCTGAAAGTAGGCAAAGCAGCGGTTCTCATCCAAACTATGAAATCCTCGTTTTGGAAACCGTTATTATCAGGATCAGTATCCAATTCCCATATTTGTTTTTTCCATGCTTTCGGTTTGGCGTAACCGGCAAAAGCTTTCTCCAAATCATCACCCGGTGGATTGTGAAACTTGATCTTCTTATCAGATTCCCAAGCGATGCCTTTCCTTAACAAAGGAACCGGTTCAGGTTCGTCGTTATTCAAAATATATAAAGTCAAATTATCTGAAATATATAATAAATTGAAAAAAAATAAATAATGATTAATTATATTTTTACTAACCATTAAACATGGAATTGGCGATGGCTCCACAGGGTGCTATAGGGGTCTTATTACCATCAAACACAAAAGGTAAACAATCTCTTGATGGTTCTTTGCTTAATATACCTAATAACTGACTATCATCCCTAGATTTTACATACCTTCTATGATTCTGATAATAATTAGTTAAGCCGTAATACATATAAACCGTACCCTAAAAGAAACTGTAAATAATCTTTAAACATCATCAGGTAATAATTATCTTACATTAAAATCACTGGTGAGGTTAAATTTAATCCTGCAAATACAAGTTTCACTGCTATTATTATTAATAGCGTCAGCGCAAGTTTCATTAGATTCGTTCCAATTTCCAATATAACCGGTGGTTTTATTACAATTTGTATAATCGATGACATATTCCATTACTTCGTCAGAAAAATATAATAAACCTATACCTACAGGTATAAACGCAATGCCGATTATAAAAAACGATGGAAGGACTGTTCCTGCCGTTAAAATAGGTTGCCATGCTGGAAGCCGTTGTTGTTTAAACGCACTATCTAATAAAATTGAAAAAAAATGAACTATATTAAATATTTCTTTATATATAAAATCGTACGTAAAGAAATTCCCATAGACGAAAAAATTATTGATTAGATATGATTTTAATAATTATTATAGCTTCTAATTTATACCAAACGAACGTATCTATCGGTCGACGTGTTTAAAATAAAATTTAGATATCCTGTATAATGATATTACTACCATATTGAATAATGTAAAGTTTAGTTTCTCAAATCAATAAATGGGAGTAAAAATATAGGTTCGGCTTTTTACAAATTTTATAAGATCCAGTTCGGTACTCACCGGATGGTTTTTTAGTTTTAGTCGGTTCTGGCGTTTCCTGTGCCATAATTTTGAAATCTAATTACTCGATTAAAACCCTTTAATTACTTATAATAAATTGAACCCATTTCACAAAAAAATGAACGTAAATGTCAAATTTTTGATACTGTCATATGTCAAATAAGACACCAAGTTTATTTAAATCGGAAGGGTCAATGCAATGAATTTGACACTTTGACGTCAAACATCTAAATATTTTTTTCATAATCTAGTTCGTTTAGTTTATAATAAAAAATCACCTCACAAAACAACTGTATTATCAAAAGCAAATTTTTGAATATTTGTAACCATTTTCAAAAAGAACAAATATTCATGGTTATGTCAAACGGATCTTGAATAGCATTAAGTGCAAATAAACACACGGAATCTTAAAAATTTCTCTGCACAATTTCTTTGTGCAACCTAATCTAACTTAACCTCAAAAACAAATAAATAAATAAATATATATATATATATATATATATATATATATATATATATATATATATATATATATATATATATATATCAAAAAATGTATGTGTGCAATAAAAAACGTGCCAACGTCTCATCGATGTTACAGGTTTGCCTGTAACCTGAAAAACTTATTTATCAGTAAAATGGCCGATGCAACGGAAGCTATAACTTTCCTTACACACTACACCTTACTCAATACATTCCAAAAATTTTTTATATCGACACGGTTTTCCGTTCACAGAGATGAGTTTGCCTATATCAAGGAAATTCCTGAAATATACCATATCCCGCATAAAAATGTCCCTATTTTCCCCAACTAAAAACAAATAGGTTTGTTCTTGGTTGCTGCACTGGACCAGTGTAGACCAGTTCATAAGTGTATAGAATTAGTTCGATCGGATACAAAGAACGGTATAGTGCAGAGAGTAGATTACAATATTACACTTATTGCACTGTCTTGCACTGCACTGGTTGAACTGACTCTAGATCCAATGCAAGCAGTATAGTGTACTGGATGAACTAGTTCTCTTGCACTGCTACTAAGAACAGTGACACTAGGGCTGGTTCTGCTACAAAGAACGCTTTAGTGTACACTTCCCGAACTAGTTCTGCCAGTGCAGCTAACAAGAGCAAACCTAATAACTTTTGATTGGTCAGTTTTTAGGCGCTAAAAGTTTTCTCGTTTGTCTACGTTGCTTTTACCAAATCAGCATATTAAATAACAGTGTAAATAAAAGCAACTTCTGTTTTTCTAAAGATAGTATTTTAGAAAATTTAAGGTTAGTTAACGTTAACTTTGTTTTTAATAATACTTAACAATATTTTAGTAACATCTCGTATATCCTAACCCTACTTAATAACCTACGTCTTTACACAATTATGTTCTTAAAGAAATGGTCCATTATGTGTCATTAAGAAATAGATATATTGATTAATTTCTGCAAGGTATGCCAGAACTAATAAATGTTTTAATTGTATGCATTTTCAAGGATATTTATGAGAATACAAACTAATTAATAATAAAAAACAAATATTTTTAGTTATTCCGATAGGTATTTGTAAAAATGTAATTATGAAAATGTTTCGTAAATTAATTTTTGTTTGGTGTATAAAAAAATGATTAGTACGATGTATTTAGAATAATAAAAATTATGCAGAGAAAAACCTTGATATTTGTTACTTTATTGAACAAATTGATTTCTAATAGTACGACCTTGTTCAAGCATAAACGTAAATAAGTAAAAACTTATTTTAAAACATATTTAATAGATATTTCATACTTACATGTTTCGTACAAGTTAGTCATCTTCTTTTAAACATTTAAACATACTTCATTTAAGTATTGCTTCGTATATATTCGTAATTTAGGCAAATTAAAATTTTTGAATCACTTGAACAGATTCAACACGCAAGTTGTATCCGTATTGGTATAAATGTTGTAAAGATACGGTATGTAAATATATACAAGGGTATAACAAAAATTATAACTAATAATACCGCACTTCAATAAATTTAACACTGTGACATTATTACTTATTAAAACTTACATGAAAATCTTGTAGCATCTCCATTCGATATCGGTCTTTTCGTAACCATTTCCAGAACTATTGAAATTAGACAATTTCATTTACGATTTAAATGATTCGTTATCGATTTTAGATTATTTGAAAAGAAAGTTTTTTCATCCCTGGTTACAAACAAAATGAAACTAATTGATTTCCTTGACCTAGAAGAGGAATCCCATTCCTTCACAATATCGGAACATTAAAATATTATTAGATTCGTCAAACGTATTCGATTGAGAAACGTTATTGCAATAGAATATTGATTATTTAAAAAGTTTCTCGTTATAATACTGATTGTTTCGTACTTTGTTAGTCGTTGACTTATTAAGTCGTTAGATTTTCTTATTTTTTAGGTTAATTTTAATAATTATTAATTTACAAAAAAAGTTAAAGAGTATTATAAATTCAGCTAATATCTGTTGTACATATTTTATTATCATCAATTAATGATAGTGGAATTATTGAATCTTTAAATAACGTTTATATTCTCAAAAGTTACATAAAGCAAATAAAATCGTTTTTAATAAAAGTCTACGCTTCTTTGAAACAATCCAAGTTGTTTAAGGGTAAGTTCGCAACTTGCGTCTCGGGGCAAGAGCCAGGGAGCCTGAATCGGGTGGCGCCGGCAGTTGTCGGTACCTGTCGGCTCAGATCTGTCTGGACTCTGGCGCGCACTCACTCAGATGAAAGGAGGTACGGCTGGTTGTCTGCGTGCAGGGGACTTTGACACTTTTTGACTTGAAAATTATTTCCCTTCACATTTTATGCAGACTTAGGACTGCCATCCTGATAAGGAACATATTACTTTGCAGGAGGTATGTTTAAAAATTTTTTTTGTTTGGTTTTTATCCAATTTTATAAGAAAATTAACAACTGGTCGTGTAAAAAATGAACACTAAAAGTTGTCACAAACCAAATTTATTCTTGGCATTACAGGGTGTTTTATTGAAAAATAGCGTTCAAAAAACATATCACCCTATGAATGCCCATTGCAGTTTGATGGCAAGCCACATAAAAACTTCTGGTAAATCCTAATTTACGTTTGTTGATTACTATTGTGCTTTTGCGATAGTAAATTGAATGCAATGGTTTCTCGTTCTGTCAGAGTCGGTAGTTGAATGGATGAGGCATTTCTTTGGTGGATTTTTTTGGTTGACTTAAATTTTCTTTGGGGTTCAATTTTCCTCTTCTTACTGGGTGGAGATGTAAGTTTTGGTCCCTCTAAATTACATTGTGATATTGTTGATTTGTGTTATCACTCCGCGTGAAAGCAGATTGCAAGCAATCTGGTGCGTTTCATCGCTCGATTCGCTAGAAGTCAAAAGTGCCCTTATTTGGTCAAGAATCATTTCGCTCCGTTTACTTTTGTCATTAACTGGTTTTGAGGGGTTGCAAATTACCAAGTCTTTAAATATGGTTTCCTCCAATTCTTGAGGTTCAGATGTGTCTGTCAGTTCCGCGAGATTTGAAAACACCGTCACGGAAACACTGAAATGTCATTTTTTCAATGTTCTCGGCAGTTGAGTATGACCCGTATTGTTTTATGAACATACTTCGATCGGCACTTTTAGTTTCAACTTTCCATTTTTGGAATTCTTTAAATTTATCACCTCTTCCCGTTGAAAAATTACACTTATTACACTTGAATTTATTAGCCGATTCACCCCCATGAATTGTTCTTAAATGCCGGAGCAAATTTTTATTCGCGGAGAATGATATTTCACAAATGTGACAAATATTATCCATTTTCGAAATTGTTAGTCAAGAATTACTAGAACTCGAGAAATGTTCCTCTGTGCGTGACCTTCCCAGGGTCAAGTGGTGCGTTAATGAAAAATAACAGATTATAAAATTAACAGATCTTTAGACTGTGAGCGCTTCTCATTTAAATGAATGCGCGCCAGACAGAGCTTGGCCGCCAGTTACCAATGGCTGTCGCGCCAACCGTCTTCAAAATTGACATCTCCGCCCAGTAAGAAAAATTCAAGTCAACCGAAAAAATCCACCAAAGAAATGCCTCATCCATTGTACTACCAACTCTGACAGAACGAAAAACCATTACATTCAATTTACTATCGCAAGAGCACAATGTTAATCAACAAACGTAAATTAGACTTTATTTTTTGAACGCTATTTTTTCATTAAAATACCCTATAATGCCAAGAATAAAGGTTTGTAACAACTCTTAATGCTTGTAACAACTCTTAATGCTTGTAACAACTTTTAAATTTGTTAATTTTCTCATAAAAATGGATAAAAATGTGAAGTCTGAATAAAATGTGAGCGGAAATCATTTTGAACTCAAAAAGTTTTCAAATCCCCTGTACGCAGACAACCAGCGTTATCCCCTTTGATTTGAGTGAGTGCGCGCCAGACAGATCTGAGCCGACAGGTACCGACAATTGCCGGCGCCACCCGATTCAGGCTCCCTGGCTCTTACCCCGAGCCGCAAGTAAGTTCGCATGTTACCAATGTCATAAATTAGTTTGCGTTGTTGTCATGTTGTTTAATAGAAAACATAATAATAACATACCTAAATTCTGTAAAATTTAATTGCTTTAATAAAATGATTATAATGAGAAAAATAGACATCAAAAATCATTTAATTTACTCAATAAATTTATTTAAATAACGTTCATAGTTTTAAAAATCATTAAAACAATTTGACACCGCCGCGGCTTCGCTTGGGATCAGTCCAAGTTGTTCGTAGGTAAGTTCGCACACGACGTTGTCACGTTGTGTGGAAAACTATACATCAACTACTATGTCTAAGTCTTAATATTTAAAAAAAAATTTGGCATATTAATTTTATTATACTACTTATTGTTTGTAATCTGTATTCAAATATAGGAGGCTGAGTACGAAACTAGCAATTTTTTTTATTAGGATAGAAATTAGGCAAAATTACAATTTTTATATGCTTATTTATGATAATTGGATAATGCCCCCAGACCACTGGAAGGAAAGCAACACCGAAATTTGTAAATATTAATGTATTATAATAAGAAACAACTTTTCTTGTTTGAAGAAATAATTTTTTCGATATCACTGCGTATTACGTCAGCACGTTAATAATATTGTATCAGCTGACGACTTTGCAGGTCCGGTCTTACTTGATATCACTCACATTGTATGACACAGTTTGACAACGAATTATTGTTTTGGGTACGTGTAAAATGAAATTGCATTGAGTCAGTAAACAACGTTTTTAATACAAAATTGCGTTAATAAAACTATTTAGCATAATAAATAACAGCACCGAAAATAATTCAAATATTTACATAACTAACAACTTTTATGGATATAACAAAAAAAATATTTAACCTATGTAGATATAGGTTCATAACAAATTTATTTCGAAGTAGTATTAGTAACTGAAAAAAAAGTGTGACGTCAAAAGTATTAATATATAAATTTTCGTGATGAAAAACAGCTGGATGGATGAAAGAATATTGTATAAAGTAACAATAATAATACTGGGAATTGACAACGTGGCGTTTAAACATATTTTTACTCGTGATTTGTCCTAAAAAATACATTTGGCAATACCCCAATGTATATATATGTTTGTACACATTTGTTTTAATTTCCCCATATTCGGAGAAAATGGGAGTTTGGCAATATCGGAACCTCTATTTATACGGCTGTCTCTAACTTTCCCTAGATCTGAAAAAAGTTACATTTGGCAACGGTACAAATCGAGGATAATAGTAGATAATTTCTTAGATTATACAAAAAATTACGTTCAGCAACACCACAATTCCTATTTATTTTCGTATGATGATTTCTAGATTTCCGAATATATTATGAAAAAGTACGTCCGGCAACACCGCGATCTTTGTATGAAATCAGTTAAATATTGCAATTTTTCTCCAGATCATCTGAAAAGTTACATTTGGCAGCATCGCAATGTTTATATTATTTTTAGATTTCTTCAGATCCTAGAAAAAAGTACGTTTGGCAAAACCGTGATATGTCTGCACATATGTGTAAAAAATCTGTAAATCCTCCAAAAAGTAGAAAATAATGAGAAAATTTCGCAAAATTTTTTTATAATTATACGAAATATTACGCCTGGCAATACAGTAATCTTTATATACATCTGTATAGCGATTCACATATTTCTTCAGATATAAAGAAAAAAATACGTTTGGCAACACCGCAACTCCTATATATTTCTGTACGAGGTTTCTAGATTTCCGAATATATCATAAAAAAGTACGTCCGGCAACACCGCGATCTATGTATGGAATCAGTTTAATAATATTTCAATTTTTGTCCAGATTATATGAAAAATTACATTTGGCAACACCGCAATATTTATAGTATATTGAGATTTCTTCAGATCGTAGAAAGATGTACTCCAACGGCAACATAGTGATACATCTTTGCATCTGATTAAAAAATCTTCAAATTTTCCAAAAAGTAGAAAATTCTCAAAAGATTGCTTAAAATTTTCCAATTTTCACATAATTATACGAAATATTACGTCTGGCAACATCGCAATCAATATACGTATACATCTATATAGCTATTCACAAATTTTAACAGATCTAAGGAAAATGTACGTCTGGCAACACCGCAATTCCTATACATTTTTGCACGATGAATTCTAGATTTCCGAATATATTATGAAAAAGTACGTCCGGCAACACCGCGATCTATACATTGCATCAGTTTTAACAGTATTTCAATTTTTCACCATATAATATGAAAAATTCCATTTGGCAACATCGCAAAGTTTATATTATTTGGATATTTCTTCGGATCTTTGAAAGAAGCACTACAACGGTAACGGCAACATCATGATATATTTGTGCATTTGATTAAAAAATCTATAAATTGTCCAAACGTGGAAAATTTGCAAAATTTTTCCCGTAATTCTACGAAATATTACATCTGGCAACATCTCAATCTTTGTATCCTTCCGAATAAAAAATCCTATATTCATACTACTATACTATTTATAAAAAAAGTCCGGCAACACCGCTATATAAATTTTATGAGAGTGCATGAAATTATTTGTTAATACTGATATTAGTATGGGGAAGGCACGATGACTAAGTCTTAAGTACAGTCACATCAAAAAATGAACATTTTCTCCTAAAAATATTTTCCCTGACGTATAACATGGATCATCAACTCCCAGCACCGACACAAAGATGGCACTGCAGTGCTATTTTTTAATTATTAGTCCGGGGGCTTAATGACCCATGCATATTAAACAAAAAACGACAAGACGTAACTGTTATTTCTTAGTGTGGCCACGATTTTCACAATTTCTCAAATAATCGGCAACACCGTTGTATCTGTGCTTCAAGGCTATTTCTGCAGGAGTATGATTCTCTTGATTTTTCTGACAAGGATTAGCTCCGGCAGCTATTAGCTGTTTACAAACAGGAAGGCTACCTGAAAAAGCGGCCGCGTGTAAGGCCGTTTCTCCGTTCTGAAAAAAAAATTATTTATATACCTATCAATTAATCATCACTATAGTACTTGTCAATTTCCCCAGAAGTAAAAAAAAATAGAAGTTTGGCAACAGTGCTACATTATCACTTGATTTATTACGTATACTTACTGGTAGGACATCTAAGGAAGGTTTGTATTTTAATAATTCACCTACTACTGCCGAATGACCTTTGTGCGATGCTTTGAAAAGAGGCGTTGCTCCATCCTGTGAAAACAAAAAAATTTCGTAACAAATAAGCATAAATCGTGATATTTTATTTCTTACATGCCTGGCAGCGTCAACTTTTGAACCGGCCCTCAAAAGCTGCGCTACTATGTGATCGTGTCCCATTTGCGCCGCTATCCACAATGGGGTCGCCCCGTCCGTTCGTCTCGAATCGATTTCGGCTCCTTGCGCCAATAAAAATACTAATATTTTATAATGACCGTTTTGAGCAGCTATGAAAAGGGGACTTGCTTTATCCTGTGTATAAAATAAATAATCGATATAATAAATATTAAAATATTTACAAATTATTTACCTTCATATGAGTATTAACTTGGGCCCCTCTATTGATCAATTCTTTAACTACGTCTATGTGACCGCATTGACAAGCTACAAATAAGGGACTACCGCCATCCTATAATTAAAATCAACATGTAGTATCCTTTTTTAACCACATCAAAAACTTCCTCTACATAGATACATACATAGATGGCAGAAGAGAAGTGAATATAGGTAATTATGACTACTCTACATTACGTTCGATTCGTGGCGCTACGTTAGCGCTGCGTATTATGACGTAAAATTTTTTCTAACTATATCATTATTATATATTAAATAATGACTAAATAATTTGAAATTTCTTTTTAGAAGGAAATTACCTATTTCCTTTTTCCAATAATTAAAAAATTGACTTCAGGGATATAAAAATATTTCAAGTATGGAAGTCATTTGTCAAATTATGTCATAAATATTCATTCCACATGCACAACATCGTTTGCAAACATTTTAAATCGGTCGTAATAGGAAGAATTCCAGTGATAATTTTTAGAAATCAACAATGTAGTGAAGATTCGTTTAAAAAAAGAGGTAAAGCCTTCGAGGAAACTTACATGAGGAAAATAACTGCTCAACAACTTGAAGATTTAAGAAAGAAACTACACAACAAGAAAAAACAGTATATAAAAGAAAAAATAATCAAAGAAGTAGAAGAAGATATCAAAGAAACAGATGAAACGCCAAAAAATGAACAGTAAAATACATATTCATTCAATGCAATAAAGAGTTTATAAAAAACGAGTGAAAAATTTATTTTATACAGCGGTTACACATAAATATTTTTAACTATCTTATTTATTATTTTGCACGGGTCTATTTTTAAAAAAATATACTTACTACGCTTAAAGAGTCTACTGGAGCTCCTTTATCCAATAGATATTGGACAATATCCAGAAATCCTCCTTGAGCTGCGAAAAATAATGGAGTTGTGCCTGTCTAAAAGTATTTTACATGTTAATTTAATTATTTTTCACAAATTCACCACCTCTTTATACATTTTGAACATAAAAAAGTGTCTACAAAAAGCTTACTATTCTTTTTGATTTTGGATCCGCTCCCTGTTCTATAAGCTCTTTTACGCATTCGTAATGTCCATTGGCAGCCGCTAATATCAACGGTGTCGTTCCATCCTATGAAAAAAATCAAAAAGTTTCAATAAAAATTCCAGCTTTAAAATAAGCGTATCGTTTTAGGCTAGTACGGACCTGTTTAAAATACATTAAACAGTGTACTGCAATTCTCAATTGATTCCCTAAAATTTTTTTCTTTCCACATACTGCTATGTGAATATTTTTACAATCTTAAACGTTTTATTTCGTTTCAAAGTACGTCAAGACATTATATCAACAAAATACAATGAAGTACAAAAATCTCTCTAAATTGACTTTAGAAATTACACTAGTGTTGCCAGATTTCTGTGACGACCTCCTTTTCGAGAAACAAAAATCTTTCACATTTAACATCTTTTAAAACCGTGGCAGGTGGACCGACACTCAATAATTTGATAACAAAGATCCATTTTGTAATTTATTACCTACAGTGGCGTTTCGTATTTTGTTTTGTGCAACTAGTTAATTTAGTACAATCAGTTGGTTAAATTATTAGCATATTGTAGGAAATTATTTAAATCTGGCAACGATGAATTATAATTTTTAACTGTCAAGGATACCGTATAATTGGTTGCCTACCTATTAAAATAAACTAACTGTCATTATTTGTGGAATATATACAGAAATTAATTGAAAACAATTAAAATATATTCAACAGTTATACGTAAAAATATAGTAAATGTATTGTTACGAAAGTAACAAGGTCAACAGCGTAATAAAATTTGTTATCAAACAGGTTTGTTTTTTCGATGTCTAGTATTAATTAACTTACATTCTCCATAAACCGTCAATTTTTACTTTCCAAATTGAGTATACAGTTATTTATTATCAATTTTTTCGATTAAAATGATTTCACATACAATATATTTGTGAAATAAATTTAGCAAATAAAACATTCGTAAACAAATAGTGACTTTTATGGTTCCTTAATTACTAACAATAGAAAGTTGACTTAAAATAATCAGTTATAGATACACGCAAAAAAATGATTTGTAGCTCTAAAATATATGTATAGACTTAACGTTTTTGAATTTTAGAAGTTATGGATGAAAATAATTATTATAATGATCAAAGATATACAGGGTTGATTGTTTCTTTTTTATTTTTTCTGAATTTCAAAATGTAATGTAATTAATTGAGGAATAGGTTAAAGATTCCTATTGTTACTGAACTGATACAACCGGTATTATTTGCTATACTATTTTTATTATTTTCTGTGTAAGAATGTACAAAAATAATGATCGACATCCTAGAGAAATCAATGGAGCGAAAACATAATAAAACAACCTACATAAGTAGGTATAAGATGCGATATGAATAATTGTTTTCATTTGAAACGGCAATTATTGACAGGCATTCGAATGAAAGTAGAATCAATTGCTATTTATTTGTTGAGAAATCGCTTCCTGTACGTGCGTCACGAGCATAAAAGTTTAATTGTATAGATTTTTTTTCTGAGTCTAGTGTTATTTAAAACATAAACATTGTGTTGCTATGTAAAATATTCTCTTTCATCATCTACATGTACCTCCAAAATACAAAAAAAAGCAAATACATTTTATTCCTTAATCTGCCAATTTCTATTAACGAGTTTGTTCAACTAATTCATTCTTTAAATATTTACACATTTTATGACCTTACAATTTTCTCAGTCGTGCGAAATGATTTCTACATTATCGACACGGAGCGCAGCAAAATTTAGAATTCAACCCTGTTATTGACGTCACTTATTTTTAAAAATTTCCTGTTTCATCAATACCATAAACTAAAAACGTACTTTGATTTTAAGATTTTTTTATGTACTTAAACAAGTATGATAACCTAATACAAATTCAAGGTATATTAAAATTTTAAGTTTTATTCCATTATGTCAAGTTTAAAGCAATATGGCCGACAGGACAATGAAATGCCCGGAAACTGTGCATCAGTAATTTGTGTAATGAATTAAGTGAACTACAAGTGCCTTTGTGGGATTAAAGGCAGTGTTTATGTATTTATATATGTATTTATTTGGAATACCATAATTCTGGCTAGTTTCACCGTTTCGGAAATGTTTAGTTGAACTCTATAAAATATATTTAAAAATAGAGATGGGATTGTAACCTTGAATTTGATATTGTAAAAAAACTGACGTTAGTATAAAACAAATAAACTTTTTATTATAAACATATAAAATAAAACTTTAAATGTTTTTTGAGTTCAGGTATAATATCAATATTTAACGGGGTCAAAGTTAACAATTGACAAACCATCTTTTTAAATGCAGTTCTAAGGCTTCTAGATTCTATGAATATACGGGGTGATAATAGAAGAATCAGTAAATTTAAATCGTTATTTTTTTAACGTCATACTATACAGTATGATAATAATTGATAATTTTTTAAGCATATTACTTTAAAAAAATGGTATTATGTTAAATAACGATTGAATCAAGTTAGTTTCGATGTAATGTTGCACAACTTTATATTAAGAGAATATTTAAGTATTATTATATAGGGTGATGCATGTATAAGTGTGGAATTTAAAACAATTTAAACGTAAAAAATATACCATGTTGACTGAAATTTACCTTATCTCTGGAATCCACGTGGACTTTTCCACTATCTAAAATTTTTCTAAGTAACGAAATGTCTCCATTGAGCGCGGCCAAGTGCAACTGTACATCTGATAAAGATTCTTTCTGAAATAAATCAAAATTAACTTGTTAATAATGAAAAAATTATAGTTGAAATGTATTTTTATATATTTTTTTCAGTATATACACGTCACAAACAGGAGTAAATACCAACTTTATACATTCTATCTCTTTTTATTGGCCTAGAAACGCGTTTATTTCAAGTACGTCCTGTTAGATGGTTTTGTATAGTGTTAAAAAGAGATAGCTACAAACAATTTTTCACTGTTTAGAGTCGATTACGTCACGTTACTAACAAAAAACATAAGTAAACACAAACTTTATACATTCTATCCCTTTCTATTGGCAATACGTTTATTTCAAGTAAAAACATACGTTCTTTTAGATGGTTTTGTATAGTTTTAAAAAGAGATAGCTACAAACAATTTTTCAGTGTATACAGTCGATTACGTCACGTTACTAACAAAAAACATAAGTAAACACAAACTTTATACATTCTATCCCTTTCTATTGGCAATACGTTTATTTCAAGTAAAAACATACGTTCTTTTAGATGGTTTTGTATAGTTTTAAAAAGAGATAGCTACAAACAATTTTTCAGTGTATACAGTCGATTACGTCACGTTACTAACAAAAAACATAATTAAACTTAAGCTTTATACATTCTATATTTTACTATTGATAGTAGATTTGCGTACATTCCTTTGGATAGTTTCTTATAATGTTAAAAAGAGATAGCTACAAAGAATCTTAATCAAATGTATAACTTGTGATAGACGTCACTTTGAGCTGTCAAATTTTCAAAATGTTGTCTCGTTTGAATTGAGATAGATTCTTTTTTTAAGATGAAATAATAACCTCAAAATATTTATTTTGATTCGATTTACATTTATAATTATAAACATGATAAATATTTTAATATGAAAAAATCTGTTTTATTTTTATTTAAATATGTTTTTAAGCCGATATAACCTCAAGATATTTATTATTCCTTAGAAATACGATTATTAACGAAGTTTGTTTAGAACATTCAAAACTGATGATATGACGTAATTTTTTCTAAAAATATCTATTCACAACTAAACTGCGGTGAAAGGTGTGCATAAATCCAATGATTAATTCCGTTTTGATTAATATTTATAGCAACTTGTAACATAAATTATAAAATGAGTTCGTTCGAGATTTAACTTTAAATGTTATTACTCATTTTTTTACCTTGGATAGACTGTATTTCAAAAATGAGTAACATATCCTGTCTAAATATGAACACCCTTCATGTAAAGTACCAAAATTACATACGTAAAACAAAATACTGCAAAATAAAATTTAAATTAAAAACAATACACAACAAAACTTTTACTATTCATTTTATGACTTCTACAAATAACTTTGGACTTCCTTCAATTTCTATTTTAATATTTTAAACGCGGATAAACGTTAATAAAACAAAAATAGAAATTAAGAAGAAACTAACCTTTAGAGACATATTTATTAAAAATATATCTGACCCAGTTGTGTGTTCTTTAGTTCATGTCTTGGGTTTACCGGATCTACACGTCTCGCTAATATAATACAACTACAATAACACCAAGTTACGTTTCACCAATTTCTTCGTTGTTTCTTATGCAACGGTAAACTCTCGACTACAATTTTTAAGAATAAATGCAATTTGTATGTTTATACCACGTAAACTGGTGAATGAGGATAGTATTTCGCGTAGTAGTGGTACAATATCGTGTTGTGAATGTGAAAATTTGTCGTGCGTATTGAACTGTAAGTTCACGGCGCGCGTATTTTCAAAGATAATTTGCGCATGCGAGCTTTTATCGAAAAAATTTCATTTGTTTTGGATTAAAAATGGATGCCATAACATGGAACCTTGCTTTGACCATCCGATAGTAGATGGCAGATCTGAACTTTTATAACTATTGTTCATTATATTGCTGGGAGTAATTTTTTTTTTATAACTAGTATCAAAAATAAACAAAAATATTGAATATCTTTTATGTTACAAATTACACTACGAAATATGAGAGGTACAAATATTTATAATAATATCTTAAACTAAATTTATATACTTCACTACTTTTACGAACGATACCTGTAGTGTGTTAGTTTGTGATTTAGAAATATTATCATTTTCATTGAATGACTATTCCAATGTGTTACGTACTGTAAAAAATGTATCTCGTTTATATAAAAAATATAAACAAATAATAGTTGCTTGGTTATAATGTTAATTTCATTTTATATTGGAAGTGCTATAGTGTGTATACACAACGGAACGTACTTTTTATTGACAGTTGACATACGACGCAAGTTATTTATCCCTTTTTAAAGTCTACAAAGTAAAAGTAACCTTGTTTCTCCATTTTTTAACAAAATAAAAGTAAGTTAAACTTTTGTCTTAATTTATCAATTTTATCCTATTCATTATAATTTCAGGTATAAAATATGGAAAACGACGCTGGAGAAACTGTTGATTTATACTGTCCAAGAAAATGGTGAGGTTACTTTTAACACGTGGTTGATATATTGTTATACGTTTTCTTATTTTAGTTCTGCTAGTAATAGAATTATTCACGCTAAAGATCATGCTTCGATCCAACTAACCATCGCCGATGTAGACCCAGTAACAGGAAGAATGACCGATGGTTCGAAAAGTTACGCTCTTTGTGGAGCTATCAGAAGAATGGGAGAATCAGATGATTGTATCGTAAGGTTAACCAAAAAAGATGGAATTCTAGCCAAGTGAGGAAATTTATTCGAATTGTTGACTGGATTTCACTAATTTTTAATTTTATTTCAGGAATTTTTAATGTCTTAAGACTTTGATGAAGAAGTTGTTTATGGAATGATCTGTATACTGATTTCTTCATTTAATAAACGTATTTTTAAAAGTTTTTTGTGTTTTATTTTTATCAAACCACAATTCTATATTATTGATTAAAATTCAAAATTTGATTATGTGAACTTTTGATGTTTTGTCAAAATATCCAAAAAAAACTGAAGACCAAAATTTTTCAAAAACTAGATTTGATCAAAAAATTTAATTTCTTAAATCTTCACGTCAAAAAAACTTCATCAAAATTTTTCTGTATTAGCTACCTGAATCACCACAATGAAAATTTTTAACCATATATATATATATATTTTATATTTACAACTGAAAATGTTTATTGCAAATAAATGAAAACTTAATAACAAAAAAAGTTATATTTGAAATGTGTTTTAATATATTTTTTTAGTGTATACACGTCACAAACAAGAAACATGAGTAAACACTAATTTTAAACATTATATCTCTTTTTATTGGCATAGAAAAACGTATGTTTTAAGTAATGACATATGTTATTTTAGATGGTTTTGCATAGTATTAAAAAGAGATAATTACAAACAATTTTTAGTGTATTGAGTCAGTTACGTCACATTAATAACAGAAAACAACAGTAAATACAAATTGTATACATTCTATCTTTTTCTAGTGATAATAGAAGTACATTATTTTAGATAGTTTCTTATAATGTTGAAAAGAGATAGCTACAAAAAATATTAATCAAATTTATGACAGACGTCATTTTGAACTGTCAACTTTTTTCGTTTGAATTTAGACAAATTCTAAAAACTAACCCATTTAATTGAACCCTATAAGAATGTTTAAAATCAAGCTCAAAATTTCATGTAAATTTTAGTGAAATTTACAAAAAAAACTGAAGATTATTCCCTTAACTGTATAATATACCTTCAGGACCAAATGGCAAAAATCTTTTAAAAAGTAGATTTAAAAAAAATTGATTTCTCAAATATTCATATCAAAAGAAATGTTTTTTATAAGAATTTTTATCATATTTTTGTAAATATAACTTGAAGTAATCATTTTTATGGTGTTCGATTAATTTTTTTCTGAAAAATAATTACGTATATTTATTGAAAAGTATATATTTGAAACTTAAAATACTTATTACATTCCATACCACTCCCACTGTATATAATAGCATATTTAGATTAGATCGTTTAATGATTCGATTTGAAAAAAATATATACTAGTTTTGTAAAGGACAAATTGCAAATAAAAAGTGAAAGGACATACAATTTGCGACATTTCTTAAGAGGAATAGTATCTTTATTCGAAATTACCAATTCACAAGTAAATGAAGTGTCATTACGAAAAAATTCATCCCCGAACGAAATATATATGATCTAAAATTTTCCGGATGTTTGATATTATTTATGATTATTATATATTTTTTATTATATTTAAAAACCTGTACATATATAAAAATTTAGATAAAAACAATTAATTATAAATAAATATGTCATTGAAATATTTTCCTATTAAGAAATTTTTGCTTCAACACTTATTGAGATATACTTCCTATGGGATAGGGAATTAATTATTTTTTTATTAATATTTCCAAGGGACAATCCTCTTAATGATACCAAGGAAGTTTTCTTTAAGACGACCTAGTAAGTGCCGACCCCTATCTTAAGTCAGCAATAACTATATTCAAAATAGCCGAACAGTTGCCAAATACGGAAGTTTAAATGAAAGATGGCCGCGTGTAGTGTTGGTGTAGTGTCAAATGACATAAATACGAATAAACAAATAAATCCGGTGGAAAATTCGGAAGGAAATAAAGAGAATAAAACAGATAACGGTAAGTAGAACATATTAACATAATTATTATCTTTCAATTACTATATAATTGTTCGAACAGATGTTTGTTTGTGATATTTCAAAAACTTTAAAACTAATAAAAAGTTGGACGTCGTATAATTCGGAAGGCAATGCGTATCTTTTTAATCAAGTATTTTATAAATTAGAATAATAAAAAACACCAATATGAATAATAAATTAGTCGACAAAAAATATAGGTTAGATTGTTGTATGACTCATGTTTAATTGATAATTTATTTATAACCTAATAATTATTACTAAATCGGAATATAGACGTTGTAAAAACACAATAAATTATTAATTATAAATTATTTTAACGCTGTTTTTAATAATATTTGAACAAAATAACAAAATACGATGTAGAAAGTGTTGCAGAATCAACAGGCTGTTGTTATTATATATACAGCGCGTTGACTCACAGATTTTATTATAAAATAAATTTTACGTAGAAATAAAATGACGACATTTTATTTCAGCGATGGATCCTATATTTATCGATGATTATCAAAACGAAGAACTACCCAAAACAATACGATACCTAGTAAAATTTTTAGAAGAATCGGAATCGCAAGCTTCAAGAAACGACATCTTAGCGGGTTTGATCTATATTTTAATGTTAGAGACTGGGTTTGTTCCTTCGGATTACGAAGAAATCACAATGAGAGGATTCGAATTGAACAAACTTATCGAATACGTAAAAAAATTACCGAGAGATTGGAAATTGTGTTCTTCGTATCAGTTCACGTTCTACGAGCCCGGATACAAACAGCATCTATGTAAAATCGTATGTTGTCCTTTGATAGACGATCTAGTAGTGAACTGTTACATGCAGGATATCGAAAACGCCAAATTCACCGTTTATTTAGATACATTGTCGTATTTTTCTAGTTCTAGTGTATCTGTGCGAAATTTGAGACTACAAAATATGCGCGGACTCTCGTATAAAGTTAAAAGTGCTATATGCTATCCAGCTAGACAAGCAGTATTAAAACTATATTCGCAATTCGATAAGTGCTTGGAAGCCCTACCGGATGAGCTGATTATCTCCGTAGTGGATAAATTAGACACTAAAAGTTTCGTTCGATTTGGTACGACTTGCAAAAGGTTCAACGGCATTATGAAAATGCCTTTCCTGTGGAATCGGAGGATGAGAAGAGATCTGGGGCTACGGCTTCCCAACGGAAAGAATATCAGTTGGTCGCAAATATACGAATTGTACCAAATGAGGAAATCTCATCACAATAACGTCATTACTTACCCCATTTTTTGGAAAAGACTCTTCCATTAATTTTTTGTATTTTAATAACGTGTAACTAGTCAATAAACGATGTTCAATTCAATGCCATTTTATTAGAATATTTTAATCAAAAATCAACTTATTTTTTCAATATCTCTTGTATTATAACCACAGAGTTGATTTTAAAGATAGAAATATATGCATTTAAATGGAATTGTACTATTAAAAGAAAGAGAAAGAGCACCGGTTCACCACTCCCTAATTCTATTTTTCCTCCAATCAAATCTTGTTAAACTCCTCCTTTACTGATCTCATCTCTTGAAATTTCAATTCCAACGAGAACAAATCGGAATAAAGTAAAGAGAGATAGAAAGTAGTATATCCATGTAACAAAAAAAAAGTATTAATGACGTTCAACGAATAATAATAAAGTTAAAAGAGATAGAAAGTAGTATATCGATGTTTTTCTCTCTCTCTATCAGTAATTTCGTCCCATTTGGACTCTCTATCTTTAATATTACCTCTATGATTATGTCGTAATTAACCCGAGAAAATATATTAAAGACGTACCTGAAAGTTAGGTTATGTTATCATTTAAAATCATCCGATTTTTAACTTAGTTTCATTATCACCTGTATTTTATCAAAATGAAACCGAAAAAATGTTTTAATGACGTTCGGAATATTTCGATTTACGTGAAAGTTAGGTTATGCTATTAATTTTATTTTTCCGCCGATTTTAATTCATTTTATACAAAAATTTCAGTAAGAATTTGATCAATTTTTAACTTATTTTGATATGTATCGCCTGTATAATATCCACAGAGTTGATATTAAAGATAAAAAGAGATAAATGTAAGTGGGATTGTACTATTACAAAAGAGAGAGGGAGCATCTGTTTACCACTCCATAATTCTCTTCATTCTCCAATCAAATCAAATTTTGTGAATCTCCTTCTTTGCCGTTCCCACCTCTCGAAACTTCAACACCAACGAGATCCAATCGGAGTAAAGTAAAAAGAGATAGAAAGTGGTATATTCATATATGTAATACTCCTATATGGACAGTTGGTATGAGAAAAACGTCTCAACGTTACGGTGCCGTTAATATTCATTTTCTTTCGTTCGAGACACTTTATTTATACTGCGCATGCTTGAGAATGCGCAGAACCGAGCTGGAGCCTCCTTAGAACAGTTTCCATTTATTATTATTTAAAATCATTCGATTTTCAACTTGAATTTCATTATCCCCTGTATTTTATTATAATTAAACCAAAAAAATGTATTAATGACGATCGTAATATTTTGGCTTACGTGAAAGTTAGGTTATATTATTAGTTTCATTTTTATGCGATTTTAATTCATTTCATACAAATATTTCATTAAAAGAATAATTCAACTAGAATTTTAAGTTCGTTTCAATATCCTCGGTATTATAACATAATTTACCCGAGAAAATGTATTAATGACATTCTCTAAAATTTTGACATACGTGAAAATTAGATCAATTAAGAATATATAGAAAAAGAAGAATTACATACGATGAGATATCCAAAAAATAATCGTAACAAATAACCTCTAACTCATACTATATTTTATGTAAATAGTCTTCAAAAGCAATATATTATAATAATTATAAATAGATTTGTAAGATTTTTTGAGAATCTTAACTTGTGTAATATTCAAAATATTTCGCAACTGTTATTATAAAGACTAATTCCTTCGAAAAATTTAAGCCAACCAAAAAGCTGTAATATTTTATGTTTACCTAGCAACGATCAAATTTCAGCGATAATACTGCACTAGTGCAAATTATCGATAATTTGCACTAGTGCCAAATTTTCGTCTAGGATTAATAAACATCATTTGGTTTTAATTTTATATTTTAAGAAAAGGAACAATTATTGTTTATTTTAAATTAAATTTTTCTCAGGAAATAGTCTGCCAAAATGTCCTCTCGTGCATGTCAAATTGTCTCATAATTTCCTCTCGTGCGCATTCGCCCACTCGAGAAAATTAAATTATCGACAATTTGACATGCACTCGGGACATTAATATTGAATATTTCACTATAATAGCCAATATGAATTCAACGTACGTTTTTTATTATACCTTGTATATTATATATACGGTGTTATTAAAAGTGTTTCAAATGTATACGTTTAACAGAAAAATAAATAAATTTTGTATTAAAATATTATCACGACTATTAATTACGAAAATATTTTATGCCCCTCGTTAAAAACAATATGATATGATAGTCAATACTGAGATGTTAAAAAAGAATAATCTACATATACATCATAAATGATAAGTTTGGTTGAAAGTCATTAGTTTGATTATGAAAAATTCGTAATATTCCTATAATTATCTTCAATTAAAGGAAAATAATTTTTTCTTATTTCACGTCATTGATTATGCGCGTGCGTTATTACTATATACCTATCAATATAATAGATTTTAAACGTTGACTGAATAGTATATAATGTTATGGTCAATATTGAAGAAATTTTATAGGTTATGAAATAACAATTTGTGAAGATTTAACGAAAAAAAAGTGAACATTAAAATTTTATATATCGTAAATACATTGCGTATTACGTTAATTCTGTATATAATTTACCGTTTTATCGAGAAATTGAGAGTTCCTTAGATGACAATCGTTAAGCGTAGTTGCCACTTTTGTGACATATGAATTTATTTACAGAAAGTAAACCGCCTCCCGTTGACGACGTTTTGCAAAGTCCGCCTCACGCGACAAGTACGGGAACTACAGGGGCCATCTTGGATGTTCATTTAAACAAAACTAACGGAGGTTCGAGTAAGTACAAATTTATATAATTTCGATTAATGAATTATATTTTTTTTACAATTGATTTAACGTAAAATTAACCGATTTGGCAACGTCTAATCGTTAAATCGTCGACCTATATTATACGACCCATTTATGTTTTACATCTACCATTGATCCACTATGGAAATTGAAAATCCTTATTCCTTTTTTTTACCAGTAAAATAAAAATTTTATGTCGCCAATTCGAAAGTCAATTTGGATTCTTTTGTAATTTTATTGACGTTGCTACTATTCGTTATATATATCTTCAAAAGTGAATGTACACATTTAATTATTATTGGGTTGCACATACGAGGTTTATTAATATATTATTAACTTCTAGAAATTGTGAATGCTTTTCTTAACAAAATAATTGATATGTGTGATTTGGCAACGTTGATCTTGATGAGGTAATCGCCATATTCTAGCAGTAGAGCGCGTTGCATCGTCGTCGCGACGCGCGACGGTGGGATGAAGTTGGACCACTTTCTTTTGTTGTTGAAAACGGGGTTTGTCTCGCTGGATTTTCCACAGTTTTTATCATTTTTCGCGATTGTTTTCAATGTAATTTAAACATTACGAGCTAATTTTTAATTTTCTAATTTCTCAAGTATTTCAATTGAAATATTTGACGAATGGAACAGAAATTTGATTTCATACAACGACTTTGTTTTGAGGTTAATTATTTGTAAACCGGTTTCGTCCTTACTGAACCTCATCAGAGCATAATCTCCATATAAATTCTTAATTTGGAAAGAAAATAGTTTTAGAGTTGAATTTCGCTGCGATTCTGGCAAATTTTCGTATTTTAAAAAAATATGAAAGGTTTAAATTTTATTAAAATTCGATAAAATGCCAATTTTTTTAATATTATAACAAAAAATGCGATCTATTCATCATTTTCATAACATAATTCAATAAAAAGAGAAATCTATTATTACTAAACCGGTTTCGGCGTTATTGAACCTCATCAGAGTATAATCAAAATTATGAACATTATTCGAAATGAAGGTAAATATTCAATAGCTATCAAATCCCACTTTAGATTTTATTTTTTCATTAAATTTTATTTATTTCTGATTGAAAATTGAATATAACATTTTGTAAAACTGAAATTTGTGATCTTACTTCGTATTTCACGAGATTTGTTTTAATTAAATAAGCTAAAACAAATGAGAAGCCTTTTAAATGATATGTGTAAACCTATTTGTATTTATAGTCAATGAGCTACATGGAAAAATGATCTTTTGTTGAAAAAGTTTTATTTTTCAATTTGGTTTCCATTTCCAACTATGTAAACAATAAATTTTCGAAATCTTCTAATTTTTTATTCCACTATGTTTTCATAGAAAGAGAAATCTATTCTTACTAAACCGGTTTCGGCGTTATTGAACCTCATCAGAGCATATTCTCACCCTATAAACTTCTAATTTGGTAAGAAAATAGTCTTAGAGTTGAACTTCGCTACTATTTTGGTAAATTTTCGTATTTTAAAAAAATGTGAATGGTTTAAATTCCATTAAAATCAATATAATGCTAATTTTTTTAATATTGTAACAAAAAAATGCGATCTATTCATCATTTTCATACATAATCCAATAAAAAGAGAAAGTTATTTTTAGTAAACCGGTTTCGGCGTTATTGAACCTCATCAGACTTTTTATCTGCAGGCAAGGTCATGGCGTTGGTTTTTTTTTCATTAAAGCAACGTCAGATTTGACACATTCATATCGGTTTTGTCATATTTCAAAACTTGAATGCAATCTTCGTTATTTTATTTTTTATCTTTTATTTTTTCTTCAAGTTTTGTTATCTATTATGTAAGTGTTTTCATTATATACATTTGTATAAAATAATTACGTAGTAATTAACCTTAACATAATCCAAACAACGAAATAACAACAAACAATATATTTTAACAAATTATTGTTGTATTGGCCCACATACTAGTCAAGTGCAAACATCAATCTTGAAATAAAATTTAAAAAATAAAAAAAGGAAAGAAGATACCGAGTCGTTTATAATAGTTCGCGACGAGATAAGATACAATGAAAAAAAGTAGATTAAATATTTAGTGTCGGTTTCTAAGGTGTGAACACAGGTGTTTTGTGATATGTGATCCAAAAAATGGCCCAATTGATGAGGAGGATATCCAGGAGTAGAAAAAATCTGAATAAGATCGATTCCCAAGATGCCCTAGACGACGAAACTCAATCTAACATCAATCAAAGTAGGTTTCTTTTATGATAAAATCTAAAACTGAGTTTTAGAAATCGAAGCATCTGATTGGCTTCTCAAATAACGTCAACTGGAGCCTATTTGAAGGCTTACGTGCCCAACGACTCCTTGCGTGCGTTGGAGCTTCGAAATGCGGGTTAAAGCAATCGAAAATTGACTATTTATTCAATTCGTCAATTTTGGACATTAGCTTTGTTATTTTAAATTTGTCTAACTTTTTTCGAAAAATGTATACTTTTTGATTTATTATTTTGTTTGTTTGAACCCTTTAATTACATTATTTTTTTACAAGGATACCCTTAAAGATATGAAAATGGTGTTTATTCGGTTACTTTTAGCAAGGTCAGACGTATTTGAATCTATGTTGAAAATCTTTTCATCTTATATAGGGTGTGTATAAAAAGTGTTCAAAGTTTAACTTCATAAATATCAAATTTCTCCATTTTTTAAATGGAGCCACCCGGTTTATTCTATTTTAATGCATTCAGGGATAAAAAATAAGGCAAATTCATGTATACTTTCCTATAACTAAACCTCACCGTTATCCAGATATTAAATGTCTGTAAATTTTTAGAGATGTACTTGAACACTTTTTATACACACTCTGTATAAAATGAAAAATTTTTCATCTTAGATTCAAATACATCTGACCTTGCTAAAAGCAACCGAACAAATACCATTTTCATATTTTTAAGGGTATCCTCATAAAAAAATTATTTATAAGGGTCTGCAACGGTCAAATATCTTACAAAAAAATTAATAACCCAAAAACTCTACATTTTTTACAGTTTTTAGACCAAAGTATACTAAAATTTTATGTAGATTTCAAAAATGTATTAATATACAGGCTGTTCCATTCAAAATAACAAAGTTACAGTCGACTTCCGGTAGAACCGGAAGTCGGTCGTCTTTGAATATGTTTTAGTTAAAAAGATCGTATCCGAAAATCCCAACGTAGAAATTTTCATGATTTTACTATAAGTAATTTACCATATACAGATAGTTTTAACTCTTCGAGGGGCATCCTGTATAGATTATATAAAAACATTTGGTTTCTAATATTTTTGGGTTAACAGTTAAAAAAGATATTTTTTAAGTTATAAAAAAAATGTCAAGATATATTAATTATTGTAATTGTTTGGTCGAAGATGTTTTCTTGTTCCGATCGAACTTTTTACGTTATCCCCGTATTAATAATAGTAACAACCATCTTCGTTTTTTTCTAGGTACGTGTAGTGACGAATCATCGACAACAGACGGTGAGTTTTCTTTTCATTAACAACCTTTTGTTAAAGCCGATTCACATGATGCAAGACGCGATATTTCTTGATCAAAAGCATGCGCAAGTTGAACTGATTGTTTCATGCAAGATCTTAACATTATCGGTTTTGTGCTATTTTTATTGCGTGCAAGTGCAATTCTAGGGAGAAATCTAGTTACTTTTCGCTTAACAGATCAGCTGAATTTCCACTTTGGTATTTTCATTGTTGAATTAGGTACAAAATATCAGATAAAATTTGAGGTTAGGAATTTGTTTACTTTTACTGTTTACAGAGACTTGCATTCAATTTCTTTTCACTTTACGTATAAAATTCATATTATAATAATATATGAAATCACGAGATTGTTGATGCTTTACAGACGAGTTTATTATAAAAAAAAGTTTCAATGATTCATTCGACTAAAAGTGACAGAAATTGCTGCTGCGCCAATTAGAATATTGAACAGAACCGTACTGGCCCAATAAATAGTGGTAATTCAGTCTCGAAATTAAATTCGTGAAATATATAACAAGTAAAACCACATAAAAACCAGAATATATATCATTTATAAACCTTATCTATGATCCTTTAATATACATTGAAGATAACATAATTTTATTTATATAAAATTAGTAAATAGAATTTTTACGACATATTTAATTACATATTTTTATTATTATTTATAATCACACGTTTTTTTGTAATGTCTAGTTATGAAATAAAATATTTTATTCTAATACGAGTGTCATACATAAAGTAAATAAAGTTCTGGTAGAAACAAAACTAGAAGATAAGATCTGAAAATTGATATTGGAGAAATTACGTTGATAGATTGATGGAAGATCGATGGGATAACTAAAATTAACTTTAAGGAGACCTTCCGGTTGCCCTTCCAAGAGATGGTACGACATATACTTCTAAAGGAGCTGAATAGTAGAAGAAACAAGACCAAGTCTTAAGAAAAGAAGACTAGGTACGTCTCGAACCATCCTTGTAGGTCCATATACCAAAGGCACTTATGTATAATTCACCACCTTCGTATATTCAACATAATCTTTTATTATTAAATCTTCTACCAATCACTTTCGACTAGTAGTGTATAAAATTATAAAGCAAAAAAATGACGATAAGGATTATATATTGGATTTTTAGCTATTTTCCGACGTTCGAGGTCGTAGACTTTTTAGGGGTAGCTCGTTACCCTAAGGCATATCTGCTGTTATATAACTAGTTATTTCAGGCGGAAATGGGGAAAATTCTACAAGGGTACGTGTGTTTCTAGATATTTTCAACACGTGTGGAAGTTTTTATTATGTATTCATTTAAAATATCTGTCTGGAATATAAAGAGCTATTCCTTTCGTTGTTTAAAATTAAAACATCCGAAATTAAATTGAAGTAGGCAACATCGCATTTACATTATGGAAACTTAATATCTATTACCGGTTTTTTTATCCACCCGGTATACTCGGTAAATTGCTAAATTTCCTCGTGTAATAATAATACTATAAAAATACTTATGGAACATCTCCCGTATACTGAACTATCTAATACTAGTTTAATTAATCCTATTAGGCCACGCCCATCGATAAAGTAGCTCTTAACGGTCACCGATTAATGAAAAACAACGTCAGCGTTTTCTTTGGAAATTTATCATTTTACGGTCGTTTGTACTAAAATAATGATTATTTTCGAATGTGATGGTTCCAGACAAATTTCCACTTCCTTTCGGATACATAAAACGCGTTTCAAATGCCTATATTTAGAGGAAGAAAGGGAAAATGAAGTGAAAACTATTTCCTACTTATTTCCCCTCGAAAGACGAATATTTCTGTCTGGCGGTCCATCACAATGAAAATGCATATCACCATAGTTACAGGCAATGTTGTCAACACTTCACTAACTCTGATTGATGTTCGTAGAAGACTTGGAAAATCATTGATTGCATTTATTAAAAAAATTGTATACAATAAAAGAGAAATTACGTGATTAACTGTTAATAATAAAAAGTTTCACTTCATTATATTATTCTTATAATTATAATTATTATTAAACGAATTGATATTTTTAATACCACTGAATTAATTAAAAGCCGGCAACGTAGCATACGCATATAGTATTCTTGTGTTCATCATACACGTGCCTATTGTTTGTTGTCTCTGTCTAATGGTAATAGAAAACAAAGACGCAAAATAATGCTTCAGAGAATTCAAAATAGAATTGATGATGCTACAGAGACGGACCGCAATAAATCAATAAAATTTTATATTTAAAATATATAAAGAATTTTATATATAAATTTATAAAATATACGGTAATAAATTGAACAATGAATTAGATAAATATAAACATATTATTATTTTTTTTATCAATCTTGATTTTGGGGCTATTTTTGACGTTTTGATATAATTTGACATTGATTATCACATGATCTGATGTCAAAAAATAATATACTTTAATCGTACAAGGATTTGCTATTCTTAATTGTGAAATTTGTATATACGGAAATAAGCAGCTGTCAATTCAAACTATCGATACGAACTCGTCCACTGATGTATGTTTATGTATATTTTTGTTATCATTTTACGTTATGTTTATACAGGGACAAGTTGTAGTAAGGTTTTTTTCTTGTTTGTATCAAGAATCCGAATTATCTAGAAAATCTTTATACATATTATATATATATATATATATATATATATATATATATATATATATATATATATATATATATATATATATATATATATATATAGCCATAAATATTTATAAAACGTGGGTCTTCCTCTGTAGTTATTTGAATGCTATCAAAAAAATACAATTTCAGGCTGGAACGTTTTTTAGCGATTAAAAAATGCAACAGTGAATATGGAAAAGTTGGTTAGGTTACATCGTAGAAAATACTTAATAATTTATGTTGTACAACAAACATATTTTTTATAAAAAATGATTTTTGTTGTCTTTATTTAAAAAAAATATATATATTTTATGTATGTGTACTGAAAATTGAATTTCTATTTGGTTTTAGTCCGTCCCATGCGTATATTTCCCTCGGTCGTGATCGGCCTCCGTGAGCTTGCCGCCCGACCTCTTGTCTCTCTCGTTTGGAATGCACCGTTTACCCATTTCATACAACCACATTTTCCATTTGACATTAGTTCGAAATCTCTTCTCGTTTAAAGAGTAACCGGAGGTTCCACACAAAAACATGAGATATTTCAAAAAAAACAATACAAAAATGTTTATTTAGTGAATAAACGTTCATTTAATTTCTAGTGATATTTAATTTTACGGTGATGCCGTTTTGGACTAGTGACCGTTCATTATTTATTTTTACTACAGGTGTTGTTCACATTTTGATTTAAAATGGTGGATGTGTTTACCTGTTGTGAAATTCTAGTTTAACGTATACGATATTTTATGTGATATAGTGTTTAATTATTGAATATGCACGAAAAAAATGGCAATAATAATCCTCCGAAACAAAAAACGGTCGCGATCGTCGCACCGACTAGGTCTAATAGTTTGGATTATTTAAATTTCGAAGAAAAACGTAAATTGATTGCTTCTTCTTTATCTTTATCAGATTTTTTGACAGTTGGAAATACTGATACCAAAGATTTTAAAGATGGAGTTACTACGGTTATTGTCGGTGAGTACGATAACTTTTAATAAACATAACCTCAATTTGTTAGTGTCATTGACTTATTAGGAATACTCAATGTTTGTTTACAAACATATTCGTGTTTTTTATATTTTATTATAAAATTATTAAACATTATATGAAAAGATATTTTGGTTTTTACAAATAATTACACGCATATTTTCAACGATTCAATTGTAGTAAAAGCTTTCTGTAATTAAAGAAGAACATTTTAGTTTTTATACAGGGTAGGCGAAAGTTTTTATTTAATTTAGTTTCTTTTTTAACTTTTTCATGTTTTTATTAAAAATTCGGTTAAGGTTTTTTTGTATTAAAATCTCGTATGTTATAATAATCACATTTAAATATTTGTTGTAAATGAACACAACTTATCATCTATTGTCTTTTTATTATCTTCATTCTTTGTACATGTTAAAAATTGTTATTTTAGGTCGATACAAGATAATTTCTATCAATAATTTTTCATAGTTAGTCATAGATATGGATTTATTTGTTTGTTTCGTACAATATTCCTCGTTGTTTCTAATTTTAGAATACAGACGATCTTGTAATTTATTAATAGCGAACCCCGCAGTATAGAAGCCAATTTCCTATGTTACTTTTCATTGTACGTATCGTTTATAGAAATCTTTCGTTTGTTTTCAATGACCGGAAACGTTGCAAAAATCCCACGGCTATATTATACCAGAGATTGTTTTTTATTCTTTTCATTAGATGAATTAATTCTATGATTGAACGGGTGTGTAGCGGAAGCGTCGAGAAAACAATAACGGGAAAATTACGATAATATTTACGAGAAAAACATTTTTATTCCGATGGATTTCCTTGAAAAATTTCAAATACAGAGTATATAGACTTTTTATTATACATTAAAAAAAATTATTTTTCTACTGTATCTTCTACAGAAATGTAGCAGAATCTACATTTTTCTTTTATTTCCATATCAAAAGGGAACTCGAGGCCATTGCTGAGCTTGTACAGTATTTTTTTCATAAATTAACACAAAAAAAAATTGTTTTGAAAATAACAAAAGAAACTGTCAATTTTTTCTATCTAATCAAAATTTTACACATAGTTTTTAGAAGTTGGTACTTCGTATGCATTTGACATTGACAGCGCCATCTGTGTGTCAGTTGAGTGATATTGATGAGTTGACTTATTGAGTGATATAATGTATAACTCGCTTTGTATGATCAAGAAAAAATTGTCATATTATTTCTATGATAGAATCGACGTTCCTTTTCGGATTTTCTTGTATTGCAACGTTGCCATCCACAGCTGTAGTTACTATGAATTAAAAAAAAATACTCAATGTTTAATCTTGTATATTTCTTACAAATATTAAACTGAAGGAATCTAATGTAAAAATTAAGTTGGAGATTGATTTTCTGGATTGATTCATGTCAAAAATAAATCAATATATCAAATGGTTTCGGAAATATATAATTTTTTTATACAAACGTGTTAATTTTTTTTTAATTTCCGGATTTTTTTACGTAATAGTTGAGAATACATTTTTATAATGGAAGTATGCAAAAAACTATGAAAAACTATGTATTTTTTTCCAAAAATCTCAAACTTTCGAATAAAACGTATACTTCTCCGGAAAATTTAATTTTCATTAATTTTTCCCAATTTTTTGCCTTTAACAATTTTTTTGAACCCCTCGTTTAAAAAAAACTCCTTTTTAGAGAAATTTAACGGAAAAAAAATTTCGTGACAGGTTTAAATGTCAAATTCTTATCAGTCTCTCAAAAATTATAAAAATATAAAAAAGTTATTTATATGTAGTAAGTATGTAAAGTAGCCTTTTCTCGACGAATACGATAATCACATGAGTCGAAGTAACGCCTTTACACACGAATTGCATAAAATATTTTTAGTACTGACGAAAATTTATCAAAATACAGAAAATTAATGATAATTTTTTTCACGCACATCTCTTGTATATATGAATGTCATTTAAAAATAATTTTTACTGCATAAGTAGAAAAAAAACAAAAATTGGATTGTACGTGGTTTGAGCCCCGTATTGTAACCACTGCACTACGGAGACCTTAATAATACGTTTTTCCCCGTACTATTATTTAAGTGCGTAAAGTTTTACACACTCGAAAGTGTGTTTTTTACGCACAGTAGTAAAAAAACTGATTTTAAATCAGAATATACCTAAAGCAAGTCGATTCAGAAACATTAAAATATTCAGTTTAGTTTCGACGGTTGATTTACCATCGTTCGAGTAAAACAGAGTTAATTATTTTTTGTATGTGTTTTATGGTTTGTCCGTACGAGATTTATTATTTTTTCAAATGGAATTTCCCCATAATCAATTCCTAATATAATTAATGACTCACGTTTTTGGTTCGTAATCTTTTGTTGTTGTGTAATTTTTGTCGCCGCCTTCGTTATTGTTTTCGGTGGGAGTATGAATAAAATAAAATTCGTGTCGATGATCCCGTAAATTCTAAGAAAGTTTTGTTCATAGTTATAATAATTTTTTATCAAACTACGAACCAAACCGAACGATATAATGTTTCTGATATATTGTACAAAGATCGCATGAAAAGTTTACGATCTCAATTTTTGAACCTTTTGACGGTTTTTCGTGGAAAAGAAAAAAAAACAGTATTTTTGAAAGACAGAACCCCTACGAAAATGAAAGTAAAGAGACTCTGCATCTTTCTGAATTTAAACGTGGCTGATTTATGAAGCGCCTTGTTTAGAGATCATATCTATCGACTAACTTCTAAAAAAAAACGCCAAAAAAACAAAAGGCGTTCAGATCAAGACAAAACACCTTACAAAACGTAAGTAATCCATCAGTTTCTGTCCTCTCTTCTCAAATTCGATGTTACCTCCATTTTGTTTTCGGCGTGCCTTATCCCAACCAATATGAAAGCTGAACTAGTTTCTAATCTGAGTGAGGCTGCTCCTAACCTAACCTAATGAGATGATGACTCCAGAATCTGATCTCAAATAAGGTAGATTTAGCCCCATCGGATTATTGTCTGTTCCCATACTTGGTGGTCAAAGATTTTCCAACAATGAAGAGGCGATATCTGCAGTTAATGATTCTTAATCTAGAAAGGGTATCGAACTTCTTATACATCGCTTGGAAAAGTGTATGGTACCTCTAGAACCATCCTCGTAGTACAATCTAATCATTGTTTATTATTTAATTAGTATCACACACGTATTTTTATATATTATTTAATGGAATCTTCAATTTAACCTCGGCTGATGATTTCTCATTTACAATTTTGATAAAAATGACACCACAAGACATAAATAACGAAACAGCTGGCAAAACAGTGGGTTTTTATAGTGAATCGTTCACAATGACCACCAAGGAATGTTTATCAACCAATAAAGCTGTGAAGACCTTTTTTGTGCAAATCACCAAGACATTGTGAAATTTCCATGGCAAAAATACACGAAATCGTCTAAAAAATGTTCTCTCATCCGCACTATCATCAGGATTTAACCTTAAGTAGATCTACGGAATTGATTCTAATATGTAGTAACAACAACTGATGTGAAGGATCTGATATCTGACAGGACATGAAATCTTCATAAAATAATTTACGAGATTAGTCCTTGGTCTGATATAGGAATGGCGGGAGCTGCTTGTAATATAATATGCTAAAATAGTTTCTACTCTGGGCGAGACAAGGCGGTACAGGACCAGCATCGCTGTTGTCGACCAAATGAAGTGACGAATCCAAAAATGTTGAAGAAAATCCACAAAAAGTAACTGGATGTCACAATGGAACAAAAATAGAGTCGTGAAGATGTTTCCATCGAATGTTTGTCAATGTTTCACACCCGAGGGTTCATCACTTCATCCCCAAACCAAAAGAACAATCAAAACAATGAGCTGAAAAGGGAGAAACGTCCCCAAAGAAAACGAAGATTGTTCTGTTAATTGCAATGCCCAAAATTAATGCATTAAAGTTTGAATTGCTACCTCATGCACCCTAGTCACCAGATTTAGCCCCCTCGGATTTAACTTAAAAAAATAGTGTTTTGGTGTTTTCTTTGTTGTACCAAGTACTTCTGTAATTGTTAGCTCTTCTGTTATTGGTAGATTAGGTTTTAAAACTTTTTAATTGGTTATTAATAAATCGAAGAGCTATTACTATTATTTTATAGACGCTGTGTATAAACAATTAAATTCTAATAGTAACCAGATATTAACGCAAAGATTAATAAGATTTATTACCAGAATCGAGATATAAATAGATATAAATGCAGTAAATAATCAAGTTAAATTGAATTTACGACCATGACCAATTATGAATACGATCCCCATCATGTTTTATTGAACGTTTCCTATTTCAATGTCATTCATAATACAAAAGATTCTTTTCCAAATTGTCATTACTAGTTTCAATAGTGAAGATTTAAAAAATTGTTAAAACCGTTTGGATCTTGACAGTACAGGACGAAGGACATTTTTTGGGGTTTAATCTAAACAATCGTACCCGAGCTAACGATGCCTGTAAAACGAAATGCCGAGCTCCTCGTCTCCCGAGAGCTCTGTGTAAACAACTAACCCCAAAGTATCGATATCGAAGCTTTGACCGGTGCTTTTGACAAGGCTCGCAACATCAGTAGTGCCAAGAAAGAAGAGAAGGAATACCAACACTAAGAGACTGTTTCGATTTATAACGGATCTTAAAGTTACCTTTCAAATCCTCCTACTCCATCCAGAGCTTCCAGTTTCCAGGTAACTCCTGTTTAAACCCCTAGAAAGTTCATTAAACAACGAGTTGGTTTCGAAAGATATGAAACAACACCCGCGTTTCAATTTGCTTTCAAATAAATCCGTTAATATTATGTTTTGAGATCGAAGTTTGATATATTATTAACCTTGACTTTGTTTCCTTCGAATGAACGTATCAAAAATGTGTAAAATTTGCTATTTCTGTAACTAACAAATTGTTATGTTTGTACAATCACCCAGTACACCCACGCCTCGTCTTATTGACGCCAAGGTGAATTCGGTGAAAACATAAACAACATTGTACTTTCAATGACCGGATATTTCGTCCTTGATCTATATACGAAGAAATTATCAAAAAATAAAACATAGTTTTGCAAAAAACCGCATTGTTTATTGTAGCTCTATAACCTCATCAAATCGTAGAATTATATTTTTATTACAAATAATCCTGGAGACGTCCCTGTCTAGAATGCCCTCTCGGGAATAAACTGCATATCATACTAAAAAAATTAATATTTTTCATTGTAGCTTTCAACCTTCTTTGAATTATATTTTTTACGAATCATCCTGGAGACGTCCATGTCTAGAATGCCCTCTCGGAAATAAACTGCATATCATACTAAAAAAATTAATATTTTTCATTGTAGCTCTCAACCTTCATTAAATTATATTTTTTACGAATCATCCTGGAGACGTCCCTGTCTAGAATGCCCTCTCGGGAATAAACTGCATATCATACTAAAAAAATTAATATTTTTCATTGTAGCTTTCAACCTTCTTTGAATTATATTTTTTACGAATCATCCTGGAGACGTCCCTGTCTAGAATGCCCTTTCGGGAATAAATTGCATATCATACTACAAAAATTGATATTTTTTATTGTAGCTCTCAACCTTCATTAAATTATATTTTTTTCGAATCATCCTGGAGACGTCCCTGTCTAGAATGCCCTCTCGGGAATAAACTGCATATCATACTACAAAAATCAGTATTTTTTATTGTAGCTAGAGTGCCCTCACACAATTATTCAATACAAAAAATGACAGTAAAAAACGGTAGTCGGCCATATCTTAGGAAAGGTTTATATTAGATATACAGAGATGGCGCAATTAATAATAAATCCATATGATTTTCAATTATCCCCAACCTTCAAAAGTCATGTCAATAAATTTGACAGCTGTCATGTTATTAGTTTAAAAGTTTAATCAATTTGAATGAGTAACACACAGATGACGCAACTAGTAATAAATCCATATGATTTTCAGTTAGCTATAACCCTCAAAAGACACGTAAATAAATTTGACAGCTGTCTGTCTATATGAAATGGACAATTTCGAATCTCCCTCGTAAAACAACTTATTAAATATCTGTATATTTATAACATATTCACGTTGCCGATGCATCGAGTATTTAAAAAGGTGGCAAATATTTTTTTCGTGTGTTTGTTGCGCAAGCAAACAAATTCAACGTCCTCGATGACGTCACGCATTCCACGGTCGGGCGGTACATACACACCAGAAGCTGGTTTTGATGACCTCCGTTGCCGAGTCGGAGTTTATCATCATCGTAGGTAGAATTTAATGCAAACACCATTATACTTAATCAACTTTTCGTTTAGAAAAAGTAATAATTCATAAACTAAGCGTACAAGATGTATCTTTAACACGTTAACTACCGCGTGGATCATAACTTATCGGTTATAGTAGCCCCCTAGTGTACGAGGATGACCCTTGAAGTACCTGGCGCAATAAAAAAACTCAAATTTATACAATAAACCTTTTTGTGTCCAGGTTTCTGGTTGGTACACTGTGTATATTAACTATTTTAATGGAAAATGAGATTTTCTACATCGATAGATAAAAATACCCATCGCGTGCCTCAACAATTTAAAAACATAAACGTAAATTTATGTCAGCAGATGATACGACAATTTATATTACGAAATAATTGTCGTATTTGCTTAAAACAAATTCTATCGAAATAATTTTTAAATATAACGAAAAAAATTATCAACAAATTACGTTTTAAACGTTTGAAAATATTAAAATGATTATAGAAATAAGGTTTAGTTTCCCTATTTGGTAGGAAACTTTTCTGAAAGTATAATTAATATATAATAATATTCGTTGTCTCTCTCCTTCGAGACACTTTAACTATACTGCGCATGCTTGAGAATGCGCAGAACCTAGCTGAAACCTCTGGAAACCGGAGGATAGAGAAAGCGTTAGCATTCTGTGACAAACTTATGTAGTAGTACTTAACCGCGTACGGTCCTTACACAATGTACGATTAGAAAATTGATTAGTCCAAAACAAGCAAAGTTCTATGTAAAGGTGAAACATTAGATGAAATAAATTGAAACACATTATCCCCCTTAATTTCCAATAGATAAATACCGATCTTAAAAATATTCTGGAGTGGGGTGGGAGCAATCTGATTGAGTTTAATGCAGCAAATTCTTTGGTTGGGTGTCGAGGTTAGAAACAATATGTCCTGATATAGTCACGTGGGTTTACCACTTTTTTGTGCTTGTTTTTTTCAAAAAAATCTACAAGCACTTGATTTGAAAATTTTCACGTATAGTTAATATAGCTAACTAATTTTGTTCGTAGTTTTTTTATAAATTCATCAAACAACGCGAGATCCTTGTAATTAAATGCATATATGTGCAGCTTAACCTTGTACCTTGACTTTGAAATAACCGTAAAAAAACTATTAATATTTTTTTTTATCAACTATATACGTCATAATCAATTCTTATGACATATCCATAATTTAAAGCCACGTCGGTCCTGCCTATTTACACTTCTAGAGAAGTTATCAACGACATACGTACTTCACAATATTAGTTTTGTTATATTGTTATAATAATTCTCCATTTCTTCATAACCTTATTCATAAATAATTGACAAGATTAGAACATTTGAATAAATTTATATACACTACTGATAATGAATGTTTAGTTTCTGAATATCGTTATCCATATGTAATAACCATGATTTAATTGAAAGCTGGCAACATTGATGTGTATACTTCGAATATTTTTTAGTAGACCCACTATTCAATTCTTTCTACGAAAAAAAAAATCAAGGAATGTAACGAAACGCAATTAAGATATATTCGTCAAACAGTTAATCACTTAGAGCCAAAATAAAAAAAATAATCGCCGTTTCTATTTTCAATTCTTTCTAGTGACACATTGTGAAACGACAAGCGAATGATGTTGTCGGTCGATTTACTATTCCACCTACGATTAATATCATCGTGTACTTGGGGTCGAATGTCAAGAAATTAATTATAACAACCTACGGTTATAAATGGACGAAGCTTGTATTTTGAAATAACTTTTTACTCTTTAAACTATCATCTGAAATTTTTCATCTAAATAATTGAAAGAATACTTCTTTGTAAATCTGACTAATTTATCAGGTAAAAACGTATTAAAGCGCATGCGTTTATCGGGAATTTCATCTACGGATTCAAGTGACGTCGTCAAGGCAACACTCCACTTATTCTTCCCCGTGGGATACATACACTATTACAGTGTTGTTAGAATGTGATGATTTTCTTAAATAAGTATAAAGTAAAATTTGTATATCATAGACTTGAAGGTACATCGATGTCAATTAATGGTGTATTACACGATATGGAAATTGTGACAATTTTATGTGAAAAAAATATTCTTAACACATGCAAAATAAAAAGTTCGATGTTAAATAAAGACCGACTGCACGGTACGGTGGTTTTGACGTTACATGATTTTTATTAAGTTCAAGAATTGCAAACTGAATACTAAAAATGAATTAACCAACTCAAAGTAAATATATGGATGTCTATTAAGGGCTTATTACACGTTGCGGTAATTGCCGCTTCCAATTTTACATCGAAGATATGAAAAAATGATTTTTTTTGTTTAAAAATTGAAAAACAGAAACATCGATGTTTATTAAAGGCTTATTACACGTTGTGGTAATGGCCGCTTCCTATTTTAGAATAAATTTATGGAAAAATGAGGTTTTTGTGTGCAAAAATTTAAAAATCAAAACACCGATATCTATTAAGGGCTTATTACACGTTGTGGTAATTTCCGATTGTACAATGGGTTTATGAAAAAAATTTTTTTGTTTATGGTATATTATATTGTTTCCAACAATTGAAATATAATTGAGTGAAACAAATTTTAATTATTATTTCAATGAAACGAAATAGATCGTTAAAATCTTATTATTTTGAAGATAAAGTTGAAGGAAGATTGTAGAAAAAGTTAGGCAACACTGTGTAACAGAATCGAGTTTCCGATGTCGTTAGTTGGCGCTATCTGGATAGAAAACTTCTCCACCAGCGGTCGTTTAAAATCGAATTTCATTAAAACTTCCAGATTTAATAGGAAATATATAAATTTGTGAAAATAATAGAAATATTTTTAAAATAAATACTAGAAATCATTAAATAGTATAATTTACATATCTGGATCCAATAAACATGATTCTAATATGACGTATTGACATAAATCTTCTGATTGTACAATTTTTTTGCGAATACTCGAGGCTGGAGACGAAAATGTAAAGGATTTAAATAGGGAGATAAAGTTGGCAACTATTTTCTCAATATTTTGATGATGATCGATGTCAGATCGATAGAGCAAGATGATTTAGTTCGTTGTTTTCAAGACACCGTGTATATACACTTATATTAAATAAAACTATAGAAAATGTTTTTCTAGTTGTTTATCTTCCTCGTAAGAATTAAATTTTATAATTTCTGCGGATATATTAACAATTTAATGATTTATAAATACTTATGTGGAATCTCGTAAATATTTAATGACGATTCCATACAAGCTCTAATTCCTTTTTCTACAAAATGATAATTAAAATAAACTGTTCATTATCGTGGTAAAAAGTTGAACATAATAACATAGATGTTTTAAAATAATGGAACCTACAAACTTTCACAATGGCTACAACCACTGACTATGACTTAACAGTCATCTTTTGAAGGTCATACATAGTTAATTGTTATTCAAAATGGCGTAGATACCATGCGACCCCACATTGCGTAGCCACATTTTAGAGCTCTATTATAACCGGATAGGACCGGCTTCGCGGGCCACGACTTGGACGAAGTCGTAACAATACTTTATAAAGGCGCGATTCCACATTGCTCAAATTTAGATCCGATAGAACATGTTTGGAATGAAATGCGCCGATCTTAATTATTTTTGCATCAAGTAGAACAATAAACAGACGTGAATAACCTAAAAAAATAACAAAGAATGATGTAAACTACTTTTTGTTCGAGAGTGTATTTTAAATGTTTTGTTTCTTTGGAAAACAAATTTTTTTGTTTATTCACACCGTATAATAAAAAAGTTTTGATTATAGAATTTTTATTATAGCTAAAAAACATAATGGAACCGCCTTTAGGACCAACAGTCTCGGTAGTGGTACGCGTAGTCCACCGGTGGAAAGAAAAAGCAAATTTTCAATAGGTAAATTACTGAGGCCGTGGAAATGGAAACGAAAACGGAAATCAGACAAGATGGAAGCCGTTTCCAGAAGTAAGTTTCGCGTTTTGATGATAAAGTATCAATTTTTTATAGAAAACTTTTTTTTTTATATACAAAACATTGTTTCTTTTTTCGTTATTTCAGCTTTAGAAAGAAAAATATCAGTCCGAGCCAATAGAGACGATTTAGTAATGAAAGGAATTCTTTTACCAGAAAGCCCGATGACTCCCCCAAAATCCGACCTAGGTTCGTAATTTTTGACTAACATAGGTCATTAACGTCATTAACCTCTATATCGAATACGAAACGCCATCTATCGTTCAAGATATGAAATTTGACGCTCGTCGGTATGAACAGTCATTGTAAATTTCATTATAAAGTTCGTTTCAATGTTCGCCGATAGATGCTACCATTGAATTGATTTAACATTTAACGGTCTTTTTCAACCTTTGTTGTTTCATGATTTTTTTATTGGTCTTGATATACAGTGCTTTTCAGATAAAAGTATCCACCTTTAATAACTTTTGTAATCCTGGTATTTAGAAAAAATCCAAAAACACGTCAATTTATGTTGGAAGGGGCAAGCATTATGGCTTATTTAAACTTACTGGAAAAGCCACCCCTTCACCCCTAGCATCATCCCCTTTATTTTTTTAAATTACTTTTCATATTTTTTATGTAAAATTTCGATACTCCTCTTTGAGCTGATTTCAAAAATGTATAATACTTGTAGGTTAAAGTGGTTAGTTTATGAGATAAACAATTTTTCTTTTAAGAACACAAATTTTACTTATTATTTACTTTCACCTTATTTGCCTGTACTAAAATGGGTTGTACAACAGTTCAAACTCTTTAATCTTTTTAACTGTGCTATTTATTATGAAGTTACAATAAGTGTTCAAAATGAGTACCATTAACTTCCATACAATGGTATAATCTATTTTGAAATGCCTCTCTGACATTGCTTAATACGGCTGGATTTAATTGTCGACATTCATTTTCTATCCTCTCTCGTAAATCATCCAGAGATTCTGGTTGGGTAGCATAAACTTTTGTTTTTAAATACCCCCATAAAAAGAAGTCTAGGGGTGTTAAATCCGGTGACATAGGTGGCCACTCCATCATCTGCCCCCTTCTACCTATCCAACGAGCGGGGAATGTTTCGTTTAAAAATTGTCGGACAGGCATAGCATAGTGTGGGGTGCTCCGTCTTGTTGAAATACCAGTAAATCTTCGGAAAGGTTATCATCATTTTCTATTATTGTTGTAATACGTGGGTCAACCCCTTCCCTGAGTAACTCAAGATATGATTCACCATTTAAATTTCCGTTGATGAAGAAAGGTCCGACAATGTGGTCACCTAGGATACCACACCAAACGTTTAACTTTTGGGGATGTTGTGTATGGAATTCACGCATAATATATGGATCACTTTCAGCCCAATATCTACAATTATGCCTACTTACTAAGCCATTTAATGACCATGAGCATTCATCAGAAAAGCAAATATTGTTTAACAATTGTGGATTGTTATTGATAATTTGCGCCATTGATTCGCAAAACTCTAGACGACGATCAAAATCATCTTCATTCAACTCGTGCACCAACTTAACTTTGTATGGGTTGTACTTGAATTTATGTAGAACTCGGAAAACTGTAGAAGATGAAACACCGATCGCTCTACTTATTGTTGACAACGATTGGGGTTGTTGAGCCTCTAAGCTGACTTGCCCTAAAATTGCCACTTGGATTGCTTCGTTATTTAGAAGTCCCTCTCGCTTATGCACTTTATTGCAAACAGACCCTGTTGCGGTAAATTTCTCCATCAGTTGAATTACATACTTATGAGTTGCATGTCTTCCGTCATGTAATTCGTTAAATATTCTAGCAGCAGCTCTTGCACAAGTATTATTTTGGTAGTATAAACCTACAATTTCAATTCTTTCTTGCAAAGAGTAAACCATTTCAGAGAAACAAAATAAATAATGTATCAAATTACACTATCAATAGTGACTACAAATTCTAGTTGACAATGTCAAACTTTAATAAAAAGTAGAGTTTTTTGTTGTTTGGATTTTTTAAGTAGAATAAATAGCACAGTTGAAAAGATTAAAGAGTTTGAACTGTTGTACAACCCATTTTAGTACAGGCAAATAAGGTGAAAGTAAATAATAAGTAAAATTTGTGCTCTTAAAAGAAAAATTGTTTATCTCATAAACTAACCACTTTAACCTACAAGTATTATACATTTTTGAAATCATCTCAAACAGGAGTATCCAAATTTTACATAAAAAATATGAAAAGTAATTTAAAAAAATAAAGGGGATGATGCTAGGGGTGAAGGGGTGGCTTTTCCAGTAAGTTTAAATAAGCCATAAGACCTATCACACGATACGGTAATTGCCGTTTCTAATTTACGACAAATTTATGAAAAAAAAAAGTTTTTGTTTAATTTCAACGACATCTATTAAGGGTCTTTTACACGGTACGGTGATTTCCGCATTCATTTAATGAAAACAAACTGACAAAAAGTTTTTTTCAACAACTCGAAAATAGAAAAATCGACGTCTAATGAGGGCGCATTACACGATACGGTAATTGCCGTTTCTAATTTACGATAAATTTATGAAAAAGTCTTTTTTTAATTTCAACGACATCTATTAAGGATCTTTTACACGGTACAGTAATTGCCGCGTTAATTTAATGACAAAAAAATGATTTTCATTTCAAAAATTTTTTTTTTCAACAACTCGAAAATAGAAAAATCGACGTCTCTTAAGGGTGTATTACACAATACGGTAATCACCTCTTCTCAATGTACTCACGATAAGTTTATAAAGAAACCTTCGATACGTATTAAGGATCTATCATACGATACGGTAATTACCACTTCGCGTGAATTGTACATAGTTTAAAAAGAAATTAGGTTGTCAATTTGATCGTATTTCAGAAGAACCTCCATTCCCTCCGAGCGCCGCCCAACAAGTACCGAGCGGCGACGGCGGTAATATATCTACAGGCAACGGCGGCGGTAATTTAACCCCGCAATCGAATCAAATCAGTACCGGCACGTTACCCCAACCGCCTCCTTATCCCGTAGTACCGCCGTCAATAGCTCAAATGATGCCCATGAATTACAATCTCCTCCAGCAACAGCTACTGCAGAATCCTCAATTTGCACAGGCCAGCGCCAACGCCAATAGTATTAGTAATACCGGTAAGTTGTCCCCCTTAAAACTATCTAAAATCAAGTTTCATTGTTGTTTTTTCAAATTTTTTTGATATTTATTTAGAATTGACTCTCCAAAAATTTTTTCTTCGCGTGGAAACTATTTTATTAGGTAAAGACATATGTTTAAAGGGGTTTATGGAAAAAAACTATTTTTAGGTTAGGTTAGGTCGCTCCCATCCCATCTTGTCATTTTATTAATGATATTTAAGCTACACCTATACCTGAAAATCGTTTATTTTATAAAACCTCATAAAACATGTCTCCCCCACCTTTTAATGATCTAAATCTACGTAATTTCATCAAAATAAAATATTATTAAACATATCTGAAAACTAATTAAACGTGGCAACATAGTAAACCCATATTATTATATCGAGTGTTATAACCTAAAAATTATATATATAATTGAAGAGTATTAGAAACTATATGAACTGAAAAAAATATATTTCATTTATCAATTTTCAAATAATTAAACTTATATTTTTGTATATATATCAATGTGTATATATATATATATATATATATATATATATATCAATGTATGTATATACATAAATAAGAAAGTTTCTGTTGGCGTCTTTAATGTGCTCGTAAACTTTCTCTTCCCAGCGCTTGAGGTCGCTCTACGCCAACTTCGGATGTCTCGTGATTTCAACTCCCGCAGTCTCGTTTCTACTGCCCTCGCGAGATTTCCCACAAAATTGGCGCGTCGACTCGCCGTCATCAGCCACCGGTCGATTCGATCCTGCAAGAGACCTACGATATTATCATCTGTCGTTAACCTAAACAAACGTCGTTTCTTTTTGTTCATTTTCTATTTCGTATAAACGGGAAAATGTTGGTGAGTCGTTTAAAGATGTTGTAGTGGTTCGTTATCAGGGCCCTCTCGATGGGGGCGAGGTGTACAAGGGCCCCACGTTGACAAGAGACGGGGTAGCCCCGTCTGGGATCCATGATGGGCTACATCATGGGGTGTACGTGCTTTAAAGGTACATCATATTTTATTTTTCGAATTTTTTTTTCAAAGTATAAATAATTTGGCGCTAATTATAGTTGTAAAATGACTTTCGGTGGTTCTAAATACTTTCTAGTGTTTTCGAATTTTTTTGGAAATGTTATTTGGATAAATTTAGTTGAATAAAAAGGGACAGACTAACCCGAAGGCGTCTGACGTCAACATTTATATAGTTATATTGAATTTTAATCGTAAATAGAAACAAATTCTATTTGTTCTATTACTGAATTGAAAATTTTCAACTGTCGTTTTTTTTGGAACGTTGATATAATTGTTAATGCAACTTTCCAGATCGTTTTAGATGTTATATACCCGGTTCCTGTTGATTAAGTCTAACGAACGTCTTAACAGTTATAACTAAATATCCTAAAATATTAATTTTAGAAAAAAACATTCAAACAAAAAATAAAGTTCATTAAAAAATCTACAAAAAAATTTATATACATTTTTTTCGTTAACTTATTTTTTTGACTGTTATAAAGCAAAATATCTCGTCTAGTGTCAAATTGACTAACCTAACCTATTTTCTTGCCGACATATTTTTTAGCCAAAAATTAGGTTTACAAAAAAAATGTATAAACCTTTTTTGTAGATTTTCTTATGAACTTTATTTTCTAAAATATTTTCTTTTCAAAAATTATTATTTTCGGAAATATTTAATGAACAGTTTTTTTTCTACGTTGAAGTTATTTAAATTATTACTGTGACGTTCTAGAGCATTTTAGTTGTTTTTCGATTGTTCTAGATCAATTCAAACGAATTTCTTGAGAATTTTTTGCTAAAATTTTTATGAAAGCTTGTCCTTGATGAGATAATCCCTCAATGATTTTTAGAAACAGACCTGCGTTTGCCCTAAACCACATTCAAATTTATAACAATATTATTAAATAACACAGAAAATATTGATTTCAGAAAAAAATGTTTCAAACAAAAAATGGAGTTCATGAAAAGTTGTACAATAAAGATGATAAACATTTTTTTAGTAAACCTATTTTTTTGGCTGTTATGACGCAAAGAATGACTAACCTATCATAACCTATTCTCTTATCCAGATATCTCCGAAAATATTGATTTCAGAAAAAAATGTTTCAAACAAAAAATGAAGTTCATGAAAAGTTGTACCATAAATATGATAAAAATTTTTTTAGTAAACCTATTTTTTTGGCTGATATGACGCAAAGAATGACTAACCTATCATAACCTATACTCTTATCGAGATATTTCCGAAAATATTGATTTCAGAAAAAAATGTTTCCATCAAAAAATGAAGTTCATAAAAAGTTGTACAAAAAAGATTATAAACATTTTTTTAGTAAACCTATTTTTTTGGCTGTTATGATGCAAAGAATGACTAACCTATTCTCTTATCGAGATATCTCCGAAAATATTGATTTCAGAAAAAAATGTTTCAAACAAAAAATGAAGTTCATGAAAAGTTGCACAAAAAAGATTATAAACATTTTTTAGTAAACCTATTTTTTTGACTGTTATGACGCAAAGAATGACTAACCTATCATAACCTATTCTCTTATCCAGATATCTCCGAAAATATTGATTTCAGAAAAAAATGTTTCAAACAAAAAATGAAGTTCATGAAAAGTTGTACAATAAAGATTGCAAACTTTTTTTAGTAAACCTATTTTTTTGGCTGTTATGACGCAAAGAATGACTAACCTATCATAACCTATTCTCTTATCGAGATATCTCCGAAAATATTGATTTCAGAAAAAAATGTTTCCATCAAAAAATGAAGTTCATAAAAAGTTGTACAAAAAAGATTATAAACATTTTTTTAGTAAACCTATTTTTTTGGCTGTTATGATGCAAAGAATGACTAACCTATTCTCTTATCGAGATATCTCCGAAAATATTGATTTCAGAAAAAAATGTTTCAAACAAAAAATGAAGTTCATGAAAAGTTGCACAAAAAAGATTATAAACATTTTTTTAGTAAACCTATTTTTTTGACTGTTATGACGCAAAGAATGACTAACCTATCCTAACCTATTTTCTTGTCGAGATAACTCCGAAAATATTGGTTTCAGAAAAAAATATTTTAAACAAAAAAAGAAGTTCGTATAAAGCTCTACTAATAAGATGACCGAGGTTTCCATAGGCCTCTAGGGACTTGGATTACGTCGGAAATAACTAATATAAGGGTGGGATTTTGTGTTAAACCTTGTCGAGACTTCCGCGAACATCTGGGAACTTGGAGTACATCGGGAGTTACTGATCTAACGAGGGAAATTTGTTTTGACCCCTTTTGAGGCTATCTTGGACCTTTGTAGACACATATTCCAATTTTATTTCAGGTTTCTATTTGATAGTAACCGAAAGTTCCTCCATATCTCACTTTATCTTACCCCAACATATTTCCATTGATGTTTCCGAAATTTCTACATTAAGAAACGTGCAAGGGATAAACTCAATTCACTCAGCGACCTACCCCATTTCGAAATGGATTTATTTACCCCTTGTTTAACTTCTCATTGAGATAATCAAAAGTCTTTATGCCCTTCCATAGTCACAATTATTCAAATTGTTGTAAAAATTTAAGAAATTTGTTACAATCTCATTAAATAATTATAACTTGATGATATTTTCGAATAAAGATAATGCAACAATGCGATCTTGCATCACCAATTTAATCGCGGCATTCTAACTCACCCTGTATATGAGTCATGAGATATAAAAAAAAAAGTTTTATGTGATAAAAAAGCGATTTATACAAGACATTCCTTTAAATATGTTTGTTTTTGTTTATTCACTTTCGAAAGTAATAAATTTTTTTCTAATTGTATTAATATCGCCATATTGCAAAGGAAAGTATAATTGATAAACATACGCGGGCGATCAGATTGTTCAACGCGATCTGATTAAACACTTGATCGCTTTCTATAAATTTTATTGTTTTCCAATTTTAATAACTTATACGACCGCGATTTGTGACCTTAATGATGACATTCCCCAACGTAGCGAACCCAGAAAACGAACTTCCCTTTCCTCTACTTCCTCCATTTCCGGTGAAGTAATTAACATTCCGAACCGTTAGTTACAAATTGGTATTCAACGATAACGTAGTACTTATTAAAAAATAATCGTTTTAAGAATTGTGTATATGAAAACAAACAATGAATTATCTAAAATAATTAATATTACAAATTCATTTTTTTTACATTCTAATTACGTATTGTCTTCTCAAACATCTCTCACGATCGATCGGAAGAAAAGATTCCTACTTTATCGACGTGCAATTAAAAATCGTAGTAAAACATTTTATAATTTGTGTTTCGGTAAATTGATTTAAATACGTTATGAAAATTAAAATTAATGAAAATAACATTCTTTTATTTTATATAAACGGAAAAAATGAATACAAACATTTGTTTTAATATCAATAACTCGACTACTTAATTATTCTAGCAACCCGCGAAACACTTGACGAGTGTTATTATAACGTAGAGTTTAAAAACCAGGACCGTCTTCGTTAATCTTTCATCAAGGAATTACGTGAAAATTATAATATTTAATTTTCATATTGGATAATTTAAATATTATAATTTTCATATTGGATAATTATATACAAAAACGAATATTATTATTCATTATATCGTTTGCTATGGTGCCAAATGTATCTACTATTTCTAGGTACTTTATAACAGTGCAAACTAAAAATTAAATCACAGAAACTGTTTTGGCATTTCGTTGTCTCTACAATTATCCGTAAATCGTTCATGCAACTACCTATTGTATTATAATAACGTTAAAAATAGATTTTAAAGGTAATTGGTTTTGTTAATGTACGAAATAATAACAAAATTTGATAACGGGCCAAATTTCATCTGCAAAGTGCATTTTCGATATCAGATCTATAATTAAATATCGACTCTAAATCAAACCGAATGTATTACGTGATTATATTTATAAAAAAAATTTTAAATCTCTTTATAGTAAAAGCACTTTTTTGATAACTCTTACGTTCAATTATTGCAAAAACTCAACAATTATTTTAACGTAATTTTTTTAAAACGAAACACACTCTTTCTATTCCACTCAAAATTCATAATACGTTTTCTATAAAATTAAATCTAGGCTAAACCAACCCTGCGGTTATAACAAAGAAGAAAAGAGAGAGAGAGAGAGAGAGAGAGAGAGAGAGAGAGTAGCAATTGCACTACTAAGTTACGTATCGATCCCCTCCCTGTACGTGTAAGGAAAGAGAAAGACAACCAAGAAACGCGTGTCTAGCTATTTAACAATCGTCGACCATGTCCGCCATTTTATTCTCTCTGTCAAGGAAAGCCAGGGCTAACTAGATTTATGTGAACCTCCCGCGGAGTTTCGTATTACTAGGTGTAACCCGATGAAAGATGTTCATAATGTACAATATGATGAAAATTATATATATATATATATATATATATATATATATATATATATATATATATATATATATATATATATATATATATATATAAAATTTTTATCATCAAAAAAGAATAAGTACAATAACAATTGAAGAAGCACTTGAAATCTAATTTTAAAATATAATATTATTTGGAAAATATACTGAATATTTGACGTGTAGTTATTTCTTGATACATCATTCTTCTTTTTTATTAAATCAACGCGGCTTAAAATGTTAGTGTAACAAAAAAAATGGAAGTTTGAAGATTCGACGTGCGTTCAATCGTAACTTTGTTAGTAAATAGACAGGATTATTTGAAATGAATGCGTCCAATCAAACGGCGAGTTTGACGTCACGGGAATTGGCTGCAGCAAAAGCATCTCTATGTGTAACGATCCTGGGCGTTACAGGCGATGTTGCCACTACTCTAGTTTTCTAGAAATATGGAAGTATGAGGATGTGAATTATTCAGATCTCAAATCAGGAATATTATAACAAAAAGAATTGTGTGATTAGGAGGAATTTTGAAAAAAAACACAAATATATTGTTTTAAGAAACTATAAAATAAATAAAATAATGTTTAGAAATATTACAACGGAGTTTTTTGTAGTCTTACTACAGTGGTGATTGGAACGTTTTTATATGTTTTTGTATTTTGTTCGGAAACATGGCAACGTTATATTTTCTCACCAGCTCGCTTACACGAAACGTTTCTAGCTTCCAGTCAGTGGAAATAGATTTCGCGACGTGACCTGTTGGGCGTCGCGACGATCGTGTTGTAAATAGTAAATAAATAAAACAGTAAAAAATTAGCGGGTTTTAGCGATATTATTTAATAGAACGTATCCGCGTGCTATTATTAAGTTTGTAACATATCGAGTTTAATTTATCGTTTTTATACAAGGTGTGAATATTTTCGGGTTAAATAAGGGTGAGAATGAAGTGACCTTGGGGTTTGTTGAAATACCTTGTGTTATGTAATCACTTGAATCAACTTAATTAAGTGTTTTTTTTTTCGATTTATGGAAAGTAGTAAATATTTTGATAATGATGATTAAGTTTTTAGTAGAAAAGTATGGAAAAAAACATTTTGGAATTTAGATAAATGATTTGAATTTTTTAAAATGAATTATTCGTATAAATTCAAAAATATAATTCGAAAAAATTGAACCCACAAAATTTTCTGAAAATTATGAGAAATTCCCTCCTCAAAATTTATCAAATGCTAGTAAAAATTTGGAAAATCTCAGAAATTGTCGCGAATTCTGATAAATTTAGAAAGTGTGTCTAAAAAACTAGAATATTTTCAAATATTACTTTGAGATTTGAAAATTTACGAAAATCCGTGAATGGAATTTCGAAAATTTTTCAAAAATATGTGAAAATATCGTAAATTCTGAACTATCCGGGAATAATTTTCGTAAAATTGAAAAATTAGTTAAAATTGAGAATTCAAAAATTTTGAAAATTTTTTCTGAAATTTGAAATAAAAATACTAACAAATATTGTTGTGTGTTAATATTGTTTAAAAAATTGTCGAAAATGCTGATATTCAGAAATAATTTTACGGAAACTGGATTATTTTCAAAATTTCTTCCAAGATTGGTAAATTGTGAAGAAAATTCAATAATTTAGAAATTTTCTGATAGAAAGTTTGAAAATGTTTAAAATATATGAGAAATTTTATGAAAATTTGAAAATTACAGATTGATACGGAAATTTTGAATAATTCGCGAAAAATTTAAAGAATTAAAAAAATTTGAGATCGGGGAAATCGAAAACGAAAATTGATAAATTCAGAAATAATTTTACGAAAACTGGATTATTTTCGAAATTTTTTGCAAGATTTGAAAATCGTGAAGAAAATTCAATAATTCCGAAAATTTGTGAATATTTTATAAAAAAATGAGAAATTTTAGGAAATTTTGAAAAATTGGGAAATAATTTTATGAAAATTTGAAAAATTTGAAAATTCCCGAAAAATTGAACAAATTGAACGAATTAAAAAAATATGGGATCTGATAAATCGGAAATAAAAATTAAAAAATCTCTAAAATCAAAAAAATTGTCGAAAACGTTGATAAACTCAAATATCATTTTACGAAAACTGGAATATTTTCAAAAATTCTTTATCGGAAATTGTGGACAAAATTTGTTAATTTCGAAAATTCTTGAAAAAACATTTGACAGTTGTGCAAAAATATGAAAATTCGGTGAAAAAAATCTTTTAATAATTGGCAAGTTGATTGAAATTCTGGAAAATTATCGTACATTCGAAAAAATACAAAAAACATTCTATAAATTTTTCCTTATTTTTTAAAATTATCATTTGTTTCGAAAATCCCGAATAATTCCAAGAAAATTGAGAAATTCCAAGTTCCAAAAAAAAATTAATTAAATGTCCTCTCTATTCTGATAATATTTTATACATTTCTCATCACTTTCACAACCAAATTTCCACCACAAAAACTTTTCTTCATTTTTTTTGCCAACTCTCATTACATCGTCAAATTTCTAACCTCAAATTCCCGCATCAAAAATATTTTTGCATACTTCGAATCGATTTTTCTTTTCATTTTTACAAACAACTTTTCATCTTCACGTTTCTAAGGTCATAACACGTAAATCCCTGAGGGGAAAACTTCGAATGAAGGCGGTTCACATTATCGAAAATATTTGAATTTCGTGTAGAATAAATATTTACATACGCGAAATTTACAGCCTCAATAAAACCTAAAACGTAATTAATAGCAATAAAAAATCACTGCCAGATTTATTATAAACAACAATGAGCGGTGTCGGGTCGCTCGTTAAGAATATAACCTCGTCGGGGCGCCGCCGCCGAAAAACAAACGATTTACAACAAAAACTACAATTACCAATAAACGACGATGTAAAGGAACCCGATAAAGTACCTCAATGGGACACCGTCCTTCCCATAACGCCTCCCGCCGCTTTTTTACCTTCAGGACATCGAAAATCTTTCTCAAACAAACACGGTACAAAAAAAAAAATAAAAACGTTTCCGTGGTAATTTAAACGTTTTACTTCAATTCCAGAGCCGAAAAAAGATAAGACTGATGGAGCGGCACACAACGGCGCTCTTTCTCCAAACGGAGAAACGCATTCGCACGTAACGCAACCACCCGGAATGGAAAATATGGGCGGGAAACTCGAAAGGCCGAACACGCTGGGACACGGCAAATTAACCAGGAGATTGTTGTGTTATCACAGCGAACACTGTACGTGTTTTATCGAATTTTCTAATTTTTTTTTACTTAATATTTAATTTCAGTTGCAGATTCGCAATGTATGCAACCGAATAACACGCCGCCGCCTCAAGAAAAACATCTCCACAATATCCCGCCACCGCATTTACCCGTTGGCGGGGTACCGGGATTTATGTTGTCCGAATTACCCGAACCGCCCATTCCCGTTTCCGAAATTGGTCCGATTCCGCCGCCGCCTATGTTCAGTTCTCCCAGTCCCGTACCCAATAGATTATCGCCGCCACCCAATCATCACAATTACGATTACGATGGTAAGTTATAAATATTTATTCCATCCATTGGTCGAATATATTAAGAAGTATATTAGAAATATAAAGTTGGTAGCTCTAGTATCGCATTTAGTAAAAAAGCGGACCATACACGATAAATATATTAACCAAATTTATTAATATTTGAAAATAATTTTTTACGACTTAGAACTTTTTATATATTCTAATTTATCTTAATTTTAGGTCTTTTTTAATAGAAAATAATTTAAAAAAAAAGGTAAAAACTGACATTTTGTTCTTTTATTGATAATAATATTTATCTGTTTTTATGAAAAATATTAATGCAATTCCGAAATTTTTAATTTTGGACATGATTAGCGTGGCAAAAATTGGAATATTGATCATTTATCATAATTTTCAACGCATAGACGTACGAAAAAAAATTAATCATTAAGAACTAATCACCGGAAAGAATTACAAAAAAATAGGTCTGGTGGTGCAGATGGAATTTAATCGTTCTTTCATCGTAAATAAACACTGACGATCTAATCCAAAATATTGAAAATATCGTGTAGGGTGGTAGACATATTGATTTTGTATTGACGAAAAAAATATTGAGAAAAATATTATTGATCGTGTATAGTCTGCTATAATGGATAAACAGAGCGTGTTGTCACGGCCGCCATATTGTTATTCTAGGTTATATTTCTTTACCGAAAGAAGTGTACGGTGTATCATTTACAAATTTAGTTATTTTATTTAGTTTTAAATACATTTTGATCAATTTTTGTGCATTTTTAAGAAATTACTTGATTGATTTTTAAATGTTAATCAATTTAAAAAAGAATCAAATAGTTTCAATTGTTCAAAATAATAATTTACAAATAGTGGTGTGTTTTTTTAAGTAAATACATCGTGGGATCATTGTTCTAATCCCAAGTTAAAAGTTGCTATTTGAAAATATGTCCTGAACTACCCATGTTTCCAAGGAACTTTATCTTACGGAGAAAGAGGTTTGATTAACGTAAAAAAAGTAAATTTGCTGTTTGTGATTAATTTATTTTATAATGGCTTGTTTTTTCAATAAGGATTTTGATTTTTGGTATACTTTCTTTTCTTCTAGAAACTATTCAATAAATTTGTTAAGTCTAGTTTAAAAAAACAAGTTTTACAACAAAATTTCGTTCCATTTTCCAAGATATTTTCCTTTGTGAACTATATAATCATTCTCCACGTTTTTTAAAACTTTCCATGTTATTTTTATAAATTAATTTGTATTTGCTCAATTTTCGAAATAATTTTATGGATTTATTGATTCTCAAGTTTGGAAACACTCAGTTGTCGCTAGATGCCAAATCTGGAGAATATAGAAGCTTCAGTTTTATGTGTTATCATAAAAATAATATTTCTTTTGTATACGTAAACAATTTGGTGTTTTTTTTTCCATTTTCAAATGACTCTTAATTAATTTTCGGTTTTCCAAATAGTATTCTATATTTTTAACCTTTCCAGTTATTCCCAGTATCATATTTAAAATGTGAGATACGTAAAGTTCGTTTCCTTAATCTAATATTGCTTTTTATGAATCCCTAAGCTTATTAGTTCGGGAGATGGGACCAAAATGAATTGAACAAACTGAGACAATCATAAACAAAGAATCCTCAGAATGTGAGATACATATAGTTCGTGAAACACATTTTCTTTAGTCTAATATTGCTTATTATGAAACCCTAAGTTTATTAGCTCGGGAGATATGAGCAAAATTAGAAATAATGTCAATTTCAGTAATTTGGAAGCCCTGTATATAGGTAATCAGAATTTGAAATCCACACATTGGGGAGAACTGGTATTTGGTTTTTCTATAAAATTGAAATGCACACATCTTTTGAAATTTTACTAGTTTTTTTTTCTATAATCTTGAAATGAGAATCGTCGTTACCCACGTTACTAAAACTCGAAAAAACTCTTCATCTTATCGATGGTAGATCGTAATTTAAAGTACCAATTTAAAACAGAAAACGAAGACGAAGAAGAAGATGACGATGGTGAATACGACGTCGATCAATATTTCAGAATGCCCCAACCGGACCCGTCGATCGACACCAGTCGAATCGACGAGATACCGGCCAAGGAACCAAAATTCCACGCGATGCCTCTCAAATCAGCACTGAAAAAAAAATCGAATAGCGGACCAGCGACTCCGCAAATTACTCCGACTCAAGAAAATAGACCGTTGACGATGAGACAACAAGAATACAATTCTAGTTTCAAGTAAGTATTTTCAAAACAAAACTGAACCCCGATTTTTACATATTTTCATTTCATCGTACTGACAGAAGGTCGAATTTGAGACCTAGGATCAGAATCTGGTAACTATTTCGATAACTTTCGCTCCCGTACGAAACGTTACGAAAAATTTCAATTTCAGCAGCAACAAACCGGTCACGTTCGGTCTACCACCTTCGGTCGAAAACAAAGAAAACGCTCGACCACTCGTCATAAGAGAAGACGAAAGCGATAGCGATTCGAACGACGGTCCGATTCCTTATCGCGACGACGATTCCACGTCGGTGGAAAAACGCCTTGCGCTCAAAATGGCTAGAAAAGAAAGTTTATCTATCAAATTGGCGCTCAGACCGGATCGACAGGAACTCATCAACAGAAACATCTTGCAAATCCAATCGGATAATGAAAGACAAGAGGCCAAAGAAGCCATCGGAGCCAGATTGATCAGGAGACTCAGTATGAGACCGACGCAAGAAGAATTAGAAGAAAGGAACATATTAAAAAGTGAGTTGTATTCAATTAATTAAATAATTAATATTAATCTGTTTTCTTTTTAGAACAAAGTCCGGCGGAAGAGAAGAAACAAAAAGAAGAAAAGAAACGTTTCCTTTTACGTAAATTGAGTTTTAGACCGACCGTGGAGGAATTGAAAGAGAAAAAAATAATCAGATTCAACGATTACATCGAAGTGACTCAAGCTCACGATTACGATCGAAGAGCCGATAAACCTTGGACTAGATTAACACCTAAAGATAAAGCGGCCATCAGGAAGGAATTGAACGAATTCAAAAGCTCCGAAATGTCGGTACACGAAAACAGTCGACATTTGACCAGGTAAATTTATCATTAAAATCGTTAAAATTTATTATTTCTACATTAATTCCATCTTTTAGTCTTCATACATTCTTCTTGTTCTTTTATTTTCCATTAATTCAAGTGTTTGAACCACTTCAGCATCTGACACTTTATAAAAATTCAACTAATTCTTCCTGTTTTTCATTCATTAGCTTCCTATAATCATTTTTGACCAATTTTTCTTTTCTTCTTGATATTTTTCTATGTATTTTTTTTCTTTCGTCTTCGTAATACGTTTGACGAGGCAAATTTATCATTAAAATATATTATTTCTACATTAATCCCATCTTTTAGTCTTCTTACATTCTTCTTGGTCTTTTATTTTCCATCAATTTCCTATTACGGAAACTGGGAGCTGGTTTTCAAGTATTTGATGTTCTTCAGCATCTGACACTTTATAAATTCAACTAATTCTTTTAGATCTTCGTAAGACGTTTGACGAGGTAAATTTATCATTAAAACCATTAAAATGTATCATATCTCCATACATTCTTCTTGGTTGTTTAATTTACATTGGTTTCCTATTACTAAAACTGGGAGCTGTTCATTAACTAACTTAAAATGAATAAAAATGTACATTAGCTGCCTGGGTCGATTAAAAAGGTTCATTAGCTAACCTGGAATGACTAAAAAAGGGTCATTAGTTGCCTAAGATGATTAAAAAGGTTCACTAGCTAACCTGGAATGATTAAAAAGGTTAAATGACTAGCCTAGAATAATTAAAAAGGCTCATTAGCTAACCTGGGACGATTAAAAATGTTCATTAGCTAACCTGGAATTATTAAAAAAGGTTCATTAGCTAGTCTGAAATTATTAAAAAGGTTCATTATCTAACCTAGAATGGTTTAAAAGGGAAATTAGTTGCCTAAGATTATTCAAAAGGTTCATTAGCTAGTCTGAAATGATTCAAAAGGTTCACTAGCTAACCTGCAATGATTAGAAAGGGTCATTAGCTAGTCTGAAATGATTAAAAAGGTTCATTAGCTAACCTGGAATGATCCATAAGGTTCATTATATCCATCGTGAAAATATTTGATCCATTGGTTTGTCACTGATTTCTACTTTTATCGATTCTGAAACCCTTAGATACCCTATCAAATTTGTTTGTTTTAATTTTCGTTTGGTTTATCCCTTGGGAAGTGGTTAAACGTCTTTTTTTCTTCGCTGTAAAGTAACAGGGTAGGTTTAGGAATATCCATAAAGTTTTAATAGATCTAGTATATTCAGTTCTCATTAGTTCTTATTAATTCGAACCGTATCTGTACATCCTCGTAATTAAATATATATAAGCATTTTCGTAATGGGATGGTGGCAAAATTATACATCAAAGTGTAGTAACTCTAATATATTCCGAGCTTTCGATTACATATATATTCTTCATCGTTTGGAAATTGATTAGTTGAGAATTGCGTTGGATTGTGGCAAAATTAAACACCGAAGTGTACTAACTCTAATATATATCCGAGCTTTCGAACACTTATGTATCCTTAATCGTCCGGGAATTAATTACGGACTTTTAAATGTTACAAGTCGATATTGACGCTTGATAGACAAATTGATTGACATATTTTTCGTAGAATTCATAAAAAAAGAACTAAAATGATCGTTAAACGTAGAAAGAGGAGTATCGAGGGGGGTGTTAGTTCGAATTTGCAAAATTACTTGATGTACAATGTACTAAGTCAAAGAAAGAAAATACCCAACAAATTGGACGTAACTGTAGTCTATTTGGACGATTGGTAGATTAATGAAAATTTAATTTTTAGTAAGTTTAAAGGAAAATTTGTATCAAAAATAAAACTAATGATGTGAATCGTTTACGCTTATTGACTTTTATGTTTAATATTTAATCATATGATTCTGAATCGCCACCAAAATACTTGAAATAATCTCAAATGAGGCTTTTTTCCACTTCCCAAGGTACTAGCAGTACTATTTCAAGGTACTTGAACCTTTTACTGATATGGTGTCATTTTATTGGTTCTATCGGTTACTTATCTTCTACTACCATATCTATAATCTTTGGATGACTTGTGAGAAGACTAACCGTCAGTTAAATATCATTTATGGCTTTCTTTATCAACGCTGTATACTACCTCATTGCTTGGTGGTCACAAAATTTTGTTTCTATTGACGTTTTGGTATCCGATCTTCTTGTCGATATCAACATCTTCAATGCCTAGCAATTGCTAGGAGAGTTTGTAACTACTGACTAGTTTCGACGGTATTAAGTCTCATCAGAGTGGTATAAAAAACTCTTGTTTAATTTTGAGAGACCCGAACGATATATTTGACACACCTCATATGTTAACGGAATCTATATATAAATATATTGAGGTTATGTTTATCAAAAACTGTTGAAATGGAGTTTGTTACGTATCGAAATAGTCTTTTAATAAATATGTCGAAGTTTTCAGATAAATTTCTCATTTTTTAACGGTTTTGTTTGTTTATTGAACCTTTTGTCTATGTTCAACTCATTTTTCATAAATTTTCGAAGAAAACTAGTTTCATTTGGACTTATACCATGTTTAAACTTGTTTTATGATTTACCCTACGTAAAAAACCCTATGACTCTAAGCAAAGGTTGTCAAATATCAAAAACAGTACAGGAATCGAGGAAATGTTGAAACATTGAGGTTATGTTTATAAAAATCCGTTAAAATGGCGCTAGTTATTTATCGAAATGGTATATTAATAAAAATGTTGGAATTTCAAAACAAATTTTGCAATTTTCTTATTGCTTTTGTTTGTTTGCTCAACATTTTTTCTATGTTCAAATTCTTTCTCAACAAATTAAAGGTATTTGAGATTAAAATAAATCCCTTTCGAAGGAAAATACTTTTTCATAGATCAAAACAAGTCGTTTCGTGATTTACCTCACATAAAAACCTTCTGTGATTCTCGACAAGGTTGCCAGATATTAAAAACAGTATAGGAATCAAGGAAATGTTGAAACATTGAGGTTATGTTCATAAAAAACTGTTAAAATGGCGTTTCTTATGTATCGAAATGGTCTATTGATAAAAATTTTGAAGTTTTAGAACAAATTTCTCAATTTTTTTAACGCTTTTGTTTGTTTATTTACTAATATTTCAAAAACGAATCAAATGTTTTAACGAATATTTTGTTTCAGATTCCATAGGCCTTGACAATTGCAAGGCGAATTAGAAGAAAAGAAAATTACTGTGATGGGCGTAGTTGTAGTAATAATTCCCATAATCGCTTATTATTAATTGGATAAATTGCAAAAAAATGGAAAAAAAAAATAATAGGAGGACTCATGTTAGAATCATTAAAAAAATCGTGTAGGTTGTTTTTGTACATAAGTGATTTTTTATTACGCAATGTTTTTATTATTAATTATCAAATTATCGATTTGTATATTATTTCACTTCTTTTTTTCGTTCACTGTTAAAGGACACTGTATATACATGGCGCAATTAAAGTAATACATCACAATAATTAGAGATCCACGGCTGACGTCTAATAATCTTTATTTATAATCACACACTGTATATTCAAGTATTTAATTTTAGTGTGGTTGAAAATTTTTTCTCTCTAATAATTAGATATTAATCGAAAATAATGTTCGGTATACCCTCGTATAAAATCCTGGTTTAATGTCTTGAGATCATTGATTAGTTATGAAAATTTTATGTTTTCTTAAAAAAAACCAAATTTGAAAATGACGTTAAATTGTTTGTATTTTACTTATAGAAGTTCAAATGTACTTTCGATTAAAATCTTTGTTAGCAAGATATTGTACGTTTGGCAAAGGTTATTTTTTTTAATTCTCGTTTTATTCACCACATTTTTCACCAAATTTTTAATTTCCATAGAAATTAAATGAAAAAGAGTCTAAATTACTATTTTTTGAAAAATTGAAATTCGGGATGGTTCCGTTAAAATTTTATGTATCTAATATGAAATTGATCAAAAATACAGAATTTTCTTTGTAATTTTCGGTATACCCTCATATAAAAACTCGATTTAAAGCCTTGAAATCATCGATTAGTGATAAAAATATTTTTTTTTTAACAAAAAACTAATTTTTTTTAGAAGTTTTTATAATAATTTTCACATAACGATCAAAACATTTAAATTTGACTTTTAAAATAGAAAACTTCCTGTAGAAAAACATTTTATATGGAAATTATTCTCTTTTTCATATCATTTTCCCTAAATTCGGTCAAAATTTCCAAAATTAACCATCACCGTATCCAATACCTCAATATGATATTACTTGTTGTACGTCCCTCGTATTTTTTGTTTTAATTACAATTTTTTTTTATTAGAAAAATGTCAGTTGGAGATCTAATTAACCATATTAAAGATACATTTGTTCAACATTTTCTAATACAACTTTAAATTGTTGTTTTACTCGTAGTAGTTCAAATGTACCTTCGATTAAAATCCTTGTTAGGATGATATTGTGAGTTTGGCAACGGTTATTTTTTCTAAATCTCGTTCTATTCACCATATTTTTCACTAAATTTTTTTTCATAGAAAATTTGATGAAAAAAAGAGTCTAAATCACTAAAAATCAAAAATATTGAAATGAGGATGATTTCAATAAAATTTTTTAAAATATATTCAAATCTCTTATACACAATGATTTACCACAATGTTTCGAGATAATTTTACCAAATAATAATTAAATTACAAAAAAAAATTGATGAATTTTTGAATAATTATTTTTTTAATTTAAAGTATCTTGGTGTTAAAATTTGTTACAAAACGACCAATAACAATAAAAAATTCATTTTTCTCGGTTTCAAATGCACTCAATCACGAAATTATCCACCGAATACACTGAAGTAACGGAAATTTCAAATTTTTGTCCACTTTTTTCGTCATATTTCAAAAAAAATCTAATAGGTGTCAAAAATTGCTTCTAAAAAATATAAGCTTCGTTGTTGTGTAAAGAATACCTCTTACAATTATTTATTCGGTTGGAATAGAGACATTTTCACGCATATTTTGGAATTGTCCCCGATATAGGAAAAATTTTCTCCTGTATTGTAATTTTTTATAAGTTTACTCTTATGTTAGTCATTTACTATATTTATGTCCATTAGTTTTTATAAATCATACTAGGAGTGTTTTTAGATGACTGCGGGTAGGTAGGTCTGTCATTTGACTAAAAAAAAAATTGCAATACCGACGAATCGTCTTTTAATAGTTAAAAATTACTCCTGTATGAAATGCAACATTCAGAATCACCAACTGTAGAGTTTTACACCCCGAACAATCACATATTTCATATATAGAGGATATTCTTCAATACTTTTCTAAATTTGTTTGATTTCCAAATCCTATATTGATGAAAAATGACATAATCAACCCCTTAGAACAATTTACTGTTCCAGAAGTTTCTAAAAGGACCTAGATCTTATCTATATATTATATACCAACACTAATATATTAATAATCCAAATAAACGTGTTTCACCTTGTAAATAGGAAATTTTAATTCCTTTTATTTTAAATTTTGTAAACATATATCAATTTACTGGGGTTTTTATATAAAAATTAAATGGATCGTCCTGTATATAAATATTTATAGTAAATTATTGAAAATATTGTAGATCAAGTCATAACAACGGTTAATTTCATAATTAAATTATTTAATATACTTTTGATAGAAATTTATTGTTAGAGCGTAAAAAGATGATTCGCGTATAATTTTCATTATATTTTTATTATTCATTGATATAAATATTATTTTTAATAAATTTTCGATTTGTTTTATGTTTAAATCAAAAATAATTTTTTTTCTAAATCTACAAAAAGTCCAAAATTTTACATTCCGATGCTTCTAAATTTAATTTAGCGACTCAACACTCTGTATTTATTATAATATGAACACTAATATACTTAAAATTCAATATATATATATATATATATATATATATATATATATATATATATATATATATATATATATATATAGGGTGATCTAATTATAAATATATTTAGATACATACATAAACGTTCTTTTAGTTATTTCTATCACTAACAAATCAATTTAGTGTCTAATCGATCATGTTAGGAAATATATTAATCCGATGGTGTTAGATCTGGTCGAACTATCGGTTAGATGAAATAATCGTTGCTCATATGTAATTTTTTTTTCAAGTTGTTTTTATATGTGAAGTCTGCTTAAGGCGCGAGCGAGACCTTCCTTTTAGATGTTTCCTTAATTTGTTTTTTACCGATTTTAGAATTTGTATTGTTGACGTAAAGGATGTGTTTTATACATACTTACATATATATATGTATATATATATGTATATATATATGTATATATATATGTATATATATATATATATATGTATATATATATATATATATATATATATATATATATATATATATATATATATATATATATATAATTATAGTGTCAAGAGATGTTCTATTTATAAAGAAAACAAAAATATCAATTGATTATTATCGAGTTCTTATTATTTCAGTATTACTGGAAATAAATCGAAAAGGGAAACAAAACAAGACATTTTTGTTATTTATTACCCACCCTGTATTTCCTTTCGATACTAATTTCGATTTAAAACGTTATTAGTTAATTCCGAATTGATTCATTTGAAATTTCAAAATATCAAAACTTATTTTTCAAATCGATATCAAATTTAAACTTTGATTGTATGAAAAATGTCAATTTTTTTGACAATAACTTATCTTCAAAACGCACTTATAGTACGGTTAAAGATGGAAACGACTTACTACATTCAAAACATGAACATACAGCTGTTTATAGGTTAAATAGTATTCTGATTAAACAAGTAATTGATGTAAAACGTCACGTCATTTAAAAATCACTTCAATCGGTTATTTACATACTAATAGTGCTGTTAAATATGGAAAAAGTGTCATGAAACAGTCAAATATTAGTTCCCAAAATCGATTATCTTCAAAACGTACTTATACGGTTAAATATGGAAATAATTATCGAATTGACAGATTCAAGTTCGGAAAGTCAACTGTTTTAAAAACGTTGACACAGAGCAATTATTGAGTTAAGAATCGGGAATCGGTTGAGCCGCTTAATTACATGCTCATAATGCAGTTAAATCCGAAGGTAATAATTAAAAATACTCAGAAATATCGAAATAATGACCTGAAACAGTCAGTGATTAGTTCCCGCTCTTGATTATCTTCAAAACGTATTTATAGTACGGTTAAAAATGGAAATAATTATTTCGAATTGCGTTTGCGATTAACATTTCTGAAATACAGAGCGTTAAAGTACACATCAAAAATCAAGTTCAACTTTGAAGTCTTATATCTTGAAAAATAATGACTTTAGAAACATGAAAATTTCGCAGGGTCTACACAATTTCTTTATAAATCGATGGAAATTAAAACAAAATTACGTGGTATGAATCGTACTGAATTTTTCATGGTACTAAACCATTAGGTGATGAATTTGCAAAACAAAAATACATGATTTTAATTGAACAATCCTACAAAAGAAAATAACAAAAATTTGGATCTGATTTTTCAGTTTAATGTCCTAAAGATATTAATTTATTTTTGAAAAAAATCGAGATCGCGATCCCAATTAAAATTTCTGAGATACAGAATGTAGACATCAAAAATCAAGTATAAAAATTATGTTTAACTTTGAAGTCTTATATCTCGAAAAATAATTACTTTAGAAACTTAAAAATTTCATAGTTTCTAAACAAATTCTTCATAAATCGATGGAAATTAAAAGAAATTACGTGAAAGGATTGGTACTGAACTTTTCATACTACTAAACCATTAGTTGATTAGCGAAGAAAATACATGATTTTATTTGAAAAATCCTACAAAAGAAAATAACAAAAATTTTCATCTGATTTTTTAGTATAATGTTCTAAAAATATTAATTTATTTGTGAAAAAATCGAGATTGTTTTCTCGATTAAAATTTCTGAGATACAGAGCGTTAAACTAGACACATCGAAAAAAAGAATATTCAACTTTAAAGTCTCATATCTCAGAAGACAATCGCTTTAAAAATGTGAAAATTTCAAATTTTGTATACAATTTAGTACTGAAACCATAAAGAATAGAAGAAAATATGTGGTACAATTTTTGTCAAACAGAGGGATTAATAGTTACAGTTCAGCATAAAAACAATTTCTCATTCATTTATTGTATTTTTTTTGGAAAATACGGAATAAAACGATAAAAAAATGAAAATATTTATTATTCGTGAATAAAATTCGTAAATATATGTATATATTTATATGTATATATGTACAATAAATCAAACAATATGAACAAAACGATGAATAATAAAGAAAAAAAAAAAATTTTCACGAAAACAGTTTTTTAAACACTTGCTGCCTTAATAAAAGTATACTGTTGTACAATTTCAGTGCCGGACCGACTTTTATTTTCAATATAGTTAAAATGTCCTTTTGGCTCAACAATAACAACGCCTCGCCGTCGATGTCCTCCCTTCGGAACACCTCACTTATTTTATTACAACCCGGTATATTCGACACGAAACTCACGACTTCTCTGTTCGACCACAATCGGGGATCGAAATCGGTTTTTATGTATTTTTGCAAAAATTCCGAATGTTTCGCCCAAGATTTCCGTTCGGCCGGAACGATGTTCGCCCTTTCGATGAATTCGCGCGCGCTCTGCTCCACACTTTTCACGTCCAATTCTTTTTTCACCAGTTTCGGCGTTTCCTTCGTCGGTTTCTTTTCGGGCGGTTCTGCTTCTTCTTCTTCTTCCTCCTCTTCTTCTTCTACTTCGTCTTCGGACGCTGGTTTCGGTTCGGGTCGAGGGTGTTTTGGAGGGCGACCCGGACGAGGTTTACTGGAAACGAAAAATATCGTGAAAAGTTGGAAATTTTTGACAAAATTATTTCAAAAAGTCAAAGATGTCTTTTATAGTATCCATACAATGTAATAATTTTCACCCCTGAATAATGGATCGGAATTTATGAGGAAAAAAACACGTTTTTATTTGCAAAATCCCACAAATCATAAACAACAAAATTTCGATCTGAATTTTTGGAAAAATGCTCTTATTAAACAGGTCTATGAGAAAAAAATCGATATTATAAACATAGTACAAATTATTGATATACAGAGCTTTAAAGTAGAAAAATGCAAAATTAATGATCAACTTTATGGTCTTATATCTCAGAAAATATGAATATAAAAAATGAATAAATTTATATACAATTCTTTTATGAATAATGAAAATCTAAAGAAAATTTCTGGAATTGAACGTTTTCAAATTTTTCATAGGTGGAATAGATTGAAAAAAAAATACAAGACTTCACGTAAAAAATCGCACAAAAGAAAATAATGGAAATTTTGAGTTCATATTTTCAAAAAATCTTTTAAAAGGATCAATCTGTTTATAAAAAAAATCACTTCATCCTAAAGTTTGAAATTTCTGAAATACAAAGGGTTAAACTTGAGATTTGCTAAGTAGAGAAAAAATCAATTGTTAACTTTACGTTCCCATATCTCAGAAATTATAGATATAAAATAGGTGCAAATTTCATGATTTGCAGACAATTATTTTCTGAATCAATGGAAATTGGAAGAAAATTTCTGGAACAGAACGTACTAATATTTTTGATTGGTTGGAAATTTTGAAAGAAATAAAAAATACAAGCCTTCATTTGGAAAATCGCACAAAAGAGAATAATGGAAATTTTGGGTTAATATTTTCAAAAAATGATTCAAAAAATTCACTTTATCCTAGAGATTGAAATTTCTGAAATACAAAAAGTGAAATTAGAAATATTCAAAATCGAGAAAAAAATCAATTGTAAGCTTTACGTTCCCATATCTCAGAAATTATAGATATAATATAAGTGCAAATTTCACAATTTGTAGAAAATTCTTTTCTGAATCAATGGAAATTGAAAAAAAATTTCTAGAATTAAACGTAATGATATTTTTTATTGGTTGAAAATTTTGAAAAAAAATACAAGCCTTCATTTGGAAAATCGCAGAAAAGAAAATGATGAAATTTTTGAGCTGATACTTCAGAGAATTACTCTAAAAAGATAATTAATCCAAAAAAAAACTCCAGTTTGCCCTAATGATTTACATTTCCGAGATAAAGAGCGTTAAAGTACACACATAAAAAATTGAAGAAAAAAAATTATATTCAGCTTTGAAGTCTTATATCCCAGAATATATTGAAATTAGAAATGTGAAAATTTTAAGTATTGAAGAAAATTTTTCAATGAATTGATATGAATTCCAAGAAAATTTCTTAGCTCCGACATTTTTTATTCAAAAAACTATTAGTTCAAATTTTTAAAAAATAATACACTTTGTTTTAAAAATCGTACAAAACAAAATAATGAAATTTTTGAATTCTTTCTTTTAAACTTTAGCTCTAAAAAGTTCGATACATCACGAAAAAAATCATAATTGCCTTAACGATTAAAATTCCGGAGATGCAGCGTTAAAATAGAGAGATATCAAAAATCAAAGACTAAAATGATGTTCAACATTAAAGTTCCATATCTCAGAAAATAACACTAGAAACTTGAAAATTTACAGTTTCTAGACAATTCCTTCCTGAATCGACGAAAATTAAAAGAAAATTTATAGGTCAAAGTGAGTTGGAATTTCTATGTCCTAAACCATTATTTGAGAAAAAAACATGATTTCATTCGAAAAATGATACAAAAAGCAATAAAAAAATTTTGACTTGAAATTTTAGAATTATGTTCCTAAGATATTAATGTATTTGTAAAAAAATCAAGATTACATTCACGATTGAAATTTCTGAGATACAGAGCGTTAAAGTAGATACATCAAAAATCAGAGAAAAAAATGATGTTCAACTTTAAAGTCTCATATCTCAGAAAATAATGACTTTAGAAACTTGAAAATTTTACACATTCTAGATAATTTCTTCCTGAATCGACGGAAATAAAAAGAAAATTTATGGGTCGAAGAGTTTTCGAATTTTTATAAGTCCTAACCATTATTTGAAAAATTTGAGAAAAAAAAAACATGATTTTGTTTAAAAATCCTACAACAGGCAATAAAAAAAATGTTGATCTGAAATTTTAGAATGATATTCCTAAGATATTGATGTATTTGTAAAAAAATCAATATTACGTTCACGATTGAAATTTCTGAGATACAGAGCGTTAAAGTAGACACATCAAAAATCAAAGAAAAGACAATTATGTTCAACTTTGAAGTCATATCTCGAAAAATAATGACTTTAGAAACTTGAAAATTTCACACATTCCAGACAATTTCTTCCTGAATCGAAGGAAATTAAAAGAAAATTTATGGGTCGAAAAGTTCTGAAATTTTTATAAGTCCTAAAGAAAAGAATGATGTTCATCTTTAAAGTCCCATATCTCAGAAAAAAACATTATTAATATCGTAAAAAATTTGTAGAGATCAAAAAAAATTTCTTCCTTAACCTAAGGAGAATATAAAAAAGTTTCTGTTAGAAATAATTGCGCAATAAATTATTAAAAATAACAAATAATCTAATTTTTGTACGGTAAGATAAAAACACTTACATTTTACACTCTTTCGGTTCCCTGGAAACGGGCACGACCGCCGCCGGACTCTTATCCGGACTGAGCAATCTATCGGGTACGATTTTTTCGATATCCAAATTTTCATCCGAATAAGGACAATATTTTGGAGTGGAATGAACCGCGAATTTCGGTCCCTTTATATGCCCTTGTCCCCTACAACCGACAGTCGGGCATTCCAGAAAATCGTACACGTCATCGGGAGCTGAAGAGAAAAAAAAAACAAAATCAAAAAACGGGAGACGCACGCGGTGGAGCTTCTTACTTAGAGGAGGTTCTATGGGATGCCCGGTTTTTTGACACCAACCCATCGGGTGTATGTCTGGACTATCGTCATCCACCCAATAGCTGTAACGATCCGGCCAGCCGTCAAAATGTATCCTAATTTGATGTTCTTTGACGTCGTCGACTGTAGCCACCCTGATTAATTGGGGTACGCGTCGGTCGACGCTTTCGAGGCGCATGCCTCTCTTAAAACCGCAAGCGGGTCGTTGTTTGAACGCCCTCACCGGTGCAGCTACAGCTTTGCTTTCCTTCAAGTAAGTTTCCCAAGAAAACGACTCCGGATTCGGGTAATCTGGAAGATAAATCGCGAAAGGTCGAATATCGTAACTATAACGACATCCGAGATCAATATGGCAACGGCGCATTTAATTTGTAATCAATAAAAAGTAAAACTTTCAATTCGAAATATATGTAAACTTTATGATCCCAATTTTAGTATACGTAATGTGAAAATAATACAATTTATAGAAAAATCTTCCCAGAATTGATGGAAATTGGAAAAAAATTTCTGGAATGTACCGTTTTGAAAATATTTACTTATAAACTATCAAATGAAAAACTTAAAAAAAATACTTGTTTTCATTAAAAAAATCATACAACTGGCAATCATAGAAATTTTGAATTCATATTTTAGAAAAATCCTTTGGGAATAACGATATATAGAGAAAATAATAGAAATTGTTTCAACAGTTGAATTTTTTGAAATAGAGGGCTTTAAAGTAGAGACATGGAAAATAAAGAAAAAAAATTATAGTTAACTTTGAAGTCCCATATCTCAGAAAATAATAGCAATAGAATTTTGAAAATTCCATAGTTTACAAATAAAAGGATCATTACACAAAGAAAAAAATTTAAATTATCCTAACGATTCGAGTTTATGAGATAGAAGGCTTCAAAGTAGAAGCATGGAAAATCAAGAGAACAAAATTTAAATTCCCATTTCTCAGAAAATAATAGAAGTAAAAATGTGAAAATTTCACATGTTGTTGACAAACGGATCAATACAAAAATATGAATATCAATTTTGTCTGAACGAATGGTATTTGTGAGTTACAGGACATTAAAATGAAGATGTGAAAAATGCAGAGAAAAAATTATGATTAACTTTTAAGTCCTATATCTCAGTAAATAATGAAAATAGAATTTTGAAAATTTCACAGGATATAGACAAAAAGATCAATATAAAATTATAGAAATTAATTTTGTCCTAATGGTTGGTGTTTCTGAGATACAGAGCAATAAAATGGAGATACGAAAAATTCGAAGAAAAAATGATGGTTAACTTTGAACTTCCATATCTCAAAAAATAATAACAATAGAAATATGAAAATTTCACAGAACGTAGATCATTTTTTTTCAAAATCGATGAAAATTAAAAAAAAATTGTGTCACAAAACGTTTCGTTTCAAATTGGTATAATCAAAAAAACAATCATTTTTTTAGATTTATCTTAAAGAAACTCAAATACGAATATTCTAAACTTATTATTTGACGTACAGGTAATAATTATTGCATTGGTATTGTAATAGGAATCAAATATCTAATCTCCAAACCGATAATAAAATAATTACAAATACGAATCACTCAATCTAATAAAAACAAATTGTTAAATTCATTATTCCGATAACACAAGTCGATACATCACGCAAGAATCGAAAAAATCCATAAATCATGTGTCAGCGATAAAACAAAAAATATTTTAATGGTTTTTCCGAAGTCTTCCTGTCTAATAATCAAAACATAAAACGATAAAAATCGTTTCATTATCCACCGGTGATATGTTGTTGAATACTTACCATTAGGAGGTGTCAAGTTGTGCCCATATTGATCACACCAACCGACAGGATGGATATAAGGAGACGTAGGATCCGCCCAATAATCGTAGATGTCGTCCCAACTATCGAAATGCACTAAAATTCTATTATCCATCATGTCTCTGATTGTAGCTACACATACTAGTGATGTATTTTTCCTATCGACTGCCTCGAGCTTCATTCCCACTCTAAATCCGTTCGGACAAATGGCCTGGAAATGTTACCACGATTGTCAAACTATAGAGCTCATAGACTGCATTCCATTTGACAAAATTGGTTGTCATATTGACTATGTATTGATAATTAAATTGATTATTTGTTTATGACTATATTGACTACAATGTTCACTATGTTTTGACTACTATGTTGATTATAGATTGACTATTAATTGATGACTATATTGGCCATGTAATGATAATTATATTGACTATAATTTCGACTATACATTAATGACTATGTTGGCTACAATGTTCACTATGTTTTGACTACTATGTTGATTATAGATTGACTATTAATTGATGACTATATTGGCCATGTAATGATAATTATATTGACTATAATTTCGACTAAGAATTAAAGACTATATTGGCTACAATGTTCACTATGTTTTAACTACTATACTGACTATAGGTTGACTATTAATTGATGACTACATTGGCTACAAAACTGACTATATGTTAACGAATATGTAGGCTATATTATTGACTATGATATAGGCTACATTTTGACAACTTTACTCTTATAATAGTCTTATAAATTGAAGATTGTGAGGCCTATAATATTGACTAAATATTGATGGTTACAGTGTCTATAATATTGACTACATTGGCTATAATATTGACTATAAGTGGTGGAAATTGAAATATGGATAAAAATAAAGGTTTGCTGATCAATTTTGAAGAATGAGTGTACAATTTGAGTAATTTTTGGAAAAGAAATGATCAAGTCGAGGAGAAAAAGTAACGAAGAAGAATAAAAATAAGAACGAGGATAATAAAAAGGAAATTAAATATGCAATTTACATGGAAATAAATAAAAAATGAACAAATAGAACAGTGGAGGTACTAAGTGAGGTTAGATAGTCGTAGAATACGTGGAGAGGTGAAGAATAGACAATGAAATGGAATGTGTGAAGGAGAAAAATAAATAAAGGAAAAAAAATAGAATAGGTAATTTTCGGTATACATATAAGTGAAAAAATCGGAAAAGGACACTCACCTGTCCGGCCCTATTGGCGAAAAGATGTTTGGGAGCCGCAGTACTTTTCGTATATTTCAAATACTGGAACCAATTGAAATTATCGACCGTATATCCGGAAGGAGGTTGCAGCACGTGTCCATACTTTTCGCACCAGCCCATAGGGAAAATATCCATACTATCGGCGTTACACCAAAAATCATAATTATCAGGATAGCCGTCGAAATGTAACCTAATCCTGTAACCGACAACTTCTGCAACGGTAAGAACACAAAAATAAGAAGGGTGTTGAGGATCGACTCCTTCGAGTTTCATTCCCGGTCTGAAACCGTTTCTCGTATAAGGAAATGGATCTTTGAATAATTTGACGGGCGCCGGTTTGGCTTTGACGTGCTCCAAATATTTCGACCAAGAAAAACCTTTCTTTTTACACGCCCAAGGATACGACATGAACTTATCCTGGGAAACGTTGTTATCCATGGAATCCTCTTCGCTTTCGTCTTCTAATTTAATTATATCCGTTTCCGTTTTCGTTTTTTTCTTTTTCTTTTTGAACTTATCCGCTTTTTCCTTCTTCGTCAATTTGTTTTGATAATTATCCCTACAATCGTAGCTGCAAAATTTAGGATTTATGAAATCTGAAGACAGACCATAACAACCGCATTCCAAACAACGCATCTCCTCTTGATGATAATCAGTCTTCATTTTTTCTTTAGCTTTGGCCATTCTCTTATCAATGATCGCTTTGTATTCCGATTCGGTTATATATTCGATTAAATTGAATTCGTTTAATATAAATTTGATTTCGGAACCTGGTAAAGTACCAATACCGTCGTCCCAAGTCAAAACTTTCTGTAAATCGCAATCTTCCAATTTCAAAAAAGGTTTTTCTTTTATTAATTCGATTTCCACTTCGCTCGTTAAATTTTTCTTCGATTCCTCCTTTGTTATTTCGATGGAAGATGGTTTACTTATTATTTCATTACCATAACCATCCGTCGAAGTTACTTCCATTTCATCGTAACCTTTAATGCAAGTCAACGTCGATTTTCTTCTACGTTCCTTTTCCTGTGGTTTCTGAGGAGCTGGTATACTTATAACCACGCTATTATCGACTTCGCTATCAATATTCGTTTCTTTATTATCTGAAATTAAACCTGCGTTATTATTACTAACTAATAAATTACTAGTTTTGTCCGTTTTACGATCTAAATAATTGTAATTCTTTTTTAATATCGATACTCCGTGCTTGGGAAACTTCGTCGGTAATTTATTTAGTATCACAGAAGTTCTTATTTCACTTTGGGACCCAACCGAATCTTCGGTAATACTCAATTCGTAAGTTTTGTTAGTCAGATCGTTTTTTTCCGGGCTATCCAAATCGATTACTTCATCACACACTAATTTTTCTTCACTATTACTATCCCCGTCTACACTATTTTCACTATTACACATTACCATCGATGGTTCCACTTGTATTTGACCATCGCTTATTTTAAAATTGTTGTAAACTTTCGGTTGGGTAACAACTGGTTCTGATATTGGTACGGGCATCGGTAATATGGCTAATTTTGGTTGAACGGTGCTTGTAGTTGTTGTAGCAAGTCTGTTTGTTGTTAATTTAGGCATTGGAGCGAATAGGAATTTTTGTTGTTGATTTTGCGATTGTATAAACGTATTTACGTTGTTATTATTTAATATAGTATTAGTTTCGTTTAGTTTATTTGACGGTTTTAACATTGTAAAAACCCCAGCGATTTTTGTTCCACCCGAAACTGTAACCGGAACTAAAGGCACCATATTTCCTTGAGGTTTATGTATAACTAAAGGAGTTTGTCTATTTGTAGTAAAAATTACGTTAGGATTTGTTGTTAAACTAATCGATGTAGTTACATTTGAACTACTTTTGCTCCCATTATGATCTACTGTTGCTAATTGAAAATTATTCACAATTACGTTACTATTTGATTTATTAACAGAAGAAAACGACGTTTTCGAATTATTTTGTATATAAACTAAAGGTAAAACTTGAGTTTTCATTGTAACAGAAGTTGGTGGATCACATTTAGAAATGGTTACATCTGGAGAATTATTTTCTATAATAAGTTGATTACTGTTTGAATTAATATTTATTTTCGAGGTATCCAAATCTTCTCGAGAAATTGTTAATTCTGTAGATGTGAATGAAGACATTTCTCTGCAAAAACCGTAAATTCCAAAATTACTTTTCTTTTTTTTAAAAAAAGAAAAAATAGAAACTACTACATAATTATTAAATTAGAAGTGACTCGATATTCTAATCAATTATATTAAAAGTACAACTAAATCGAACGAAAAAAAATATACCTTATTAACATAATTCAAACTCTAACTATATAAAAATATAAAATATATTAGTTCGATACAGATATAAAAGTCCTTGTCTGACGGTTGTGACTGTTCACTACATCACGAAACTTTTCTATTTTATAAAATAAAACTCAAGGTAAACAATATCTTACTCGTATAAACGAAATAAAAAAATTAAAATTTAATTATAAATACCTTTACAAATACTCCATAACCACTACACTATTAAAAAACTTAAATTTTATGACAGAACCAAAAAGTATTCATCAGATTTTCACAAATATATGTAAGATTATGAACTCGCATGCGCGTTCAGTGAGTGGGGAGTCGATTTCCCTAAAATTTTCGCGCTTTAACACATTTCAAAAATTTTTTTAATATAAAAACACATTTTTCTTCAAATTTAACTAAATCATAATATCATAAACCTATTTATTGATTGATTTTATACAAGATATAAAAGAAGCGAGTCCTAGTTTAAATTTATATCGTTTTTTTATATGACACCATTTACTTATTTAACATAACTAGATAACTTACATCACACGATGGATGGAATGTTAAATGTTATTTACAGGTCGACTATTAAAATAGAAACTAAAATATAAAAACAAATATTGAACTTAAAATTAATTATACGATTGATTATTCGATACCTTAATTTAATAATATTAATATACAAAACAATTTACGTTAAAGGAAATGGAAGCCATTATTATAATGAATGTCAAACAATGATTTTAAAAATAAACATTCTTTTAAAACCAAATTACTAGTAATAAATACGATATAATAACTATTTTAATAAGTAATATATTTATTTTAATCGTATTATAAGAACAAACACGAGTTTTTAATATAATTTAACTACATGTTTATATAGGTATAAAAAATCCTATCATCGTTTTATATATAAAAAAAATACGTGCACGCTATTACAATAGATTTATTTAAATAAAAATAAATCGATATTAAAGTTATAGTTTTAGTTTAATAATTTTTAAATATCTATTTAAAATGTCAAACCCGTAAAATTATTTTTCGTTATATATTATTTGCAATTGATATTTAACGAATATATTATAGATTAATTATTTTTTGAATCTCCGAATTTTTATATTTAGATAATATATGTTTTTGTAATGTTCTATTAATTAGATAAATAAATTACCTGAATAGATGTTTAATTAAACGCTTGCGCGGATTTCTACGTAGTTGCCGGATTTCATAAATTTAAATATTTATATAATATTTATCACTAAATCACCTATATCTTAGAAAATATTTTTTTACTACTACTTTTTATAATATATCTGACATTAGTAATAAATAAACATGCATAAAATCTTTCATATAAATATAGAGTAGATTCAATTAAATAAATAATAGAACTGGCAACATGTTTGTGTTATGAAGGAGAAAACGAAAACAGCTGGTTGATCTCCCACTTGTATAGTTAATTCTAGGTATTCAACGTTCTAAAATACATTATTTGACGCTAGTGATTGTTTTGAACTATTTAGTGTGAATGTGCTCGATAATTAGTTATGCATTCGATAAAGTTAAATGACGATTTTAATGTATCGAATAGTGTTTAAAAAAAGATTAGAAACCACCATTTTGTGAACGTACTTCGTGTTGTTTTGTTCCTCATTTTATTGACGTAGAATGTCAGTGCTTATTTACTAAAGATATTTTTCTGTACGATAAAAATGGGTGGCGTTGTGAGTTCTGGTCAAAATAACGACGATCTTATAGACAATTTACTCGAGGCAGATTATATCAAAACACCTCTAATAGAAAGAGTTTTTCGTGCAGTTGATAGAGCCGAATATTTTTTACCAGAAGGTAGAGCTAACGCTTATAAGGATTTAGCATGGAAATTCGGTAATCTACATTTATCGGCCCCGTGTATTTACAGCGAAGTAATGGAAGGACTTTGCCTAAAACCCGGATTATCGTTTTTAAATTTAGGATCCGGTACTGGTTATTTAAGCACCATGGTGGGTCTCATTATCGGTCATTACGGTATCAATCACGGTATAGAATACCACAACGAAGTCGTTCAATACGCCAACAAGAAACTGGAAGATTTCAAAAAATATTCTGGAAGTATCGACGAATTCGATTACTGCGAACCGAAATTTATACAAGGAAATTGTTTGTGCCTTACCACTGAGTGTAACGCTCAGTACGATAGAGTTTATTGCGGCGCCGCTTGTCCTGAACAATACGCAAGTTACATGAAAAATTTACTCAAAATCGGCGGGATACTCGTAATGCCTCTCGATGATCAATTGATGCAAATTAAACGTAATTCAGAGACTAGTTGGGAAGTTAAATCGTTGCTACCGGTGTCTTTTGCTTCACTTATCCAACCAACAGAAGGAAAACAAGATTGGGTGCAATTAAGTGAGTCATTTATTTCATTATAACACCAAATTTCTGTTTATGCGAATTTTTTTATTGATAAAATTTACTTATGCCCTTTTTTACGATTTTTTCATTTAAGAGTTTAAATTAACTGATAACAGACGTATTTTACTTTGTTGAGATTAGTTTTTGCGACATTATTAGTTCAGAGATGTTTTTTGATATATAAGTGTTTGATATCTATTTTTGTATAAGAATTATAAATCTTCGTTCCAACCCATCAAAAAACTTTCTTTAGTACGGTAACGATTCTGCATAATATAAATTACATGTTCTAACTGGACAGGTACCATTATACCAACGATTCTATTTTGTGTTCCAACTGACTTAGTTATCATCTTTGAACTGTTTCCGGGACTGTTTTTGTTTTATGTTCAGTTTTCGACCACCAAACAAGCATTGCATGGGTTTGGTATATCCGTAATACCATTTTAATGTTTAGTACCATGTGTTACCCCAACAAGCTTGCAAAAAGTCCATATACCTTGTTCAGGTGATTGTTCCAAGTAAATAATTCATCCAGGAGAGTTTGTTTCATTGGTATTGAATCTTGTTTAGCTTGTTCTGGGCTGTTTTTCGTTCAGTTTTTGACCACCAAATAAGTGCCACATGGGTTTGATGACTGGTATAATAAAGGGCTGTAGTAGGGTATATTAACATTGCCCTTGTAATACCTAGACAGATAACCCTTTTGAAACTTTTGCTTCATTGGAAAATATTAATTTGGTTCCAGTAAGTATTTTTGTATGATGGTTCTTCTTTAAATGGTACAAGTGACGTTTTACTGGGGTTGATCGGGATTTATTCCTCATCACTACATTTTTCGTTTGTGTTTAGGGGTAGAAATTATACCCTACTAGATCATTTGTGTACTCTAGGAATGTAAATCCAAAGCTGCCAAGTCTATTGAGGATTTGGTCCACTACCAATGACCACAGTAGGGGTGTTTGGATTCCTTCTTGAGGACAGCTCTTTACTGTAGCAGCAGTGGTAGTTTTTTTTCAGTTTTATACCTACATAGCTGAGACTAGAGTTTACAAAAATATTTTAGGCTACAGACATACTGTAAAATATATAATTTGTATTTTTTTAAATTTTATTCAATATTTCTAGTGGAAATTGAGCCTCAATCACTACAAGTACTCTGTAGGGCTACAATAAGAAATATTTTGAGAAAAAACGTAGAAATGGAACATCCCCCGGTTAAACGTCAATCTAATATAACCACCAAAGCCCCAAAGAGAAAGAGAGCCCTAAGAAGATTAGTAGTACCTTTATTTGACTCTGAAGATAGTTCCGATGATGAAAGACATGTTAGAATCAGTGCTGTATGTAATATTTATGAAAATAAATTTTTTTTTAATTATTAAATTTTTCTACAGGGTAGAAACCGTGATGGTGGTCGAGCTTCATTCAGAGAAGATAATGGGGGTTTTTTCAATTTCGTTTTAGGTTCGGTTAGAGATGGTAGAACGTTTTTTTCAGGTATATACCCAGTAATATTATCGATAAAAAAATGATTGTCTTGTATTTAGCTTCTTTAGATGAAAGAAATAACAGTAGTGGTAGAGAAAATAACACAGAAACCGAATTATCTAGCGAAGATAATAGAATGGAAACCGATACTGCTGAATCCACCAAAGAATGTAATAAGAAACCTAAAATAGAAACGGAAGCTGTAATAGAACACAGACCGAGTACAAGAAACGCAGAATGTACTAATGGAGATGTAAGTACAGTTTCCATGTGGAAAATGAAATTAAGGAAATAATTTCAGGTTAATGATGGTGTCGAAGACCAAAATGGAAGTTTAATAGATTCGATGAACGAGATCCACAACGTTTTCGTCGACGTTATAAATGTATTGAGGAACGAAACTGACGTTAACACCGAAGAGGAACCTCGAAGCGGTCCTAGCGAAGAGAAAAAAAAAAGGGAAAAATTCGATAGCGGATTAGGGGAGGAGATTGCTTTTAATCACGCAGTTTCGTCAGAAGATGATACAATTGAAGGTAAATCGAATCGGATTATTCAAAATATTGTTTAAATAATTTTTTTTCTGTAGATGCCCGTTGTAGTAGTGACGAAGAAGGTAACCATAACGAAAAGGGGAATAAACGTAGTCAGTTAAGCGAAAATAAAAGTTCTTCTTCTATATTGAAATGGCGTCGTATCGAGAGCGATATTCAAGGGATGTTTATTGATAGCAGTAGCAGTAGTGATAATGAAAATGATACTCAAAAGAAAATCGACGATAACGAGATGAGGATGTATAAGAGTCCTTATACCGAACATATGAAAGCTAAAATTCAACAGTTACCATTACCGACTATTTTGAAGAAATATATTAATTATTATAGAGACTTTTAGTGAGTTTTGTGATTAGTGTTTATAACGCGGTTGTACAGGTAGTAAGTGTTTTTATGTTTTTTTTTTTTAAATTAAAAAATTATCGGTCAAACTAGCTTCAGGAATAATTGTTTTTTACTAATTTTATGAGAAATGGTTGTGGTTTGTCGAATTTGTTAGGTATTTCGATGATATTTATTCGATTTTGTTTACAACTTCGTCCTGATTTCGATTTTTCTGTATTTTTTTACTTATTTATCTAAATTTTTTTTCCTAATATCTACTTTTCTTTTTAATCAGATTCATGCTCTAATTTTATAAGAAATTACACTATTTTTTTAAATTTATTGCAAATATTCTACCCTATTTTGCTTTGCCACCAATTTCTCTATAAACATCTTCGAAACAATTTGTTTTTTGATGTAGTTTTGGAATTTTATAGCAAATTTTCTTTATTTTCTTCTTTACTTTGTGTACAGCTTCTCTTCGATATAAATTTTTCTCTAAACTCAAATTTTTTTTCTTCGTTAGTATATATAAAAAATTCATTTCTTTTTCCTTCTTTTATGCAACTTGTTCTTATTTCATGGAAATTTGCATTACTCATTGAAATTTATTACAAATAACTTGTCTGGTTATGAATTTTTTTTATTATCTGTGGCCCTTTATTCCGTTAATTATCTCAACAGGTTTTCTTAAACATCCCTTCTGATCAATCTCTTTTTTCATTATCTAAACTTCATTTTCTATCATTTACTTTTGTTTCTATTTATATTGTTGCAATTATCTTATGGGATATTGCACCATTTGTATTTTATGGTAAATCTTCTTTATTAACCCACTTGTTTTGTTAATATCTTTGTTTTGGTACCAATTTCAACAATTTTCTCTTGATTGTCTCAGTTTCATTTTCTACGATTTACTTTTGGTTTCGTTTATATTGTTGCACTATTTTTATGGGAAATTGATCTATTTTTGGAATTATATAGCAAATTTTCTTTTGTTTCAAGCTTTGTTTTAGTACTGAATTCCCTATAAAATCCTTCGATTTATTTCATTTTCTCACTCATTTATCTAAATTTCTTTTCCTAGTATCTAGTTTTGATTTTGTCTATATTGTGGTTCAGTTTTAATGCATTATTGTTTGAGGTTTATTTGAAATTTCCTCGAATTTTTTATTTTTAGTTTTGTTTTGGTACCAATTGTTCTAATCGAAACTCTTTGCTAGTTTATCTAAATTTCATTTCCTTTTACTTCTATCCATATTATATTTCTTATTTAAGGGGAATGAAGCTATTTTTTGAATTTCATAACAAGTCTTATCTATTAAATAATTTTCCCTCCTATTTTATTTCAAACTTTGTTTTGGTACCAATTTCTTCATAAATTCCTTATTTTCTCACTCGTTCACCTAAATTTCTTTTTCTGGTACTTACTTTTCCTTTTGTTTGTATTGTTGCACTATATTTATGGGAAATTGGCCATTTTCGGAATTTTATAACAAATTTTGTTCATTTTCCCTCCTTTGCTGTTTTTAGCTTTATTTCGGTACCAATTTTTCTAATTGAAACTCTTCGATAGTTCATCTAAATTTCATTTTCTACTTTTCATTATAGCTTCAAATGATATTGATCCAACCTGTTGAAATTTATTGCATTTCTTCTTTATTTTTCTTTCTTCCTTTTCACGTTTTGAATAATTTTTCATTTCGCAGTTATCTTACTATCTAATCTTCATTTAAAATATGAAACTGTCTCTCATTAAATTTAGTGTTTCCTGTTTCTAGAAAAATAATTCGCTTTTAAAATCTAAATAAAAAACATAAAAACATTTTTTATAAATATCCCAATTTATGATATTAAAAAAATTTAAAATAAAATTATTTTCTCAGTTAGCTAGTTATAAAAATAAAATATAATTTGTGTATTTCGTGCTTTCTAAATTCCTTATAACGAACAAAATTAATTTAAACCCAATAAATATTGCTCAAATATAGAACTTAGATCAATTTTATGTGATTTAGATGGTTATGTATGACATAATTCGAATTTATACATTTCCGAGAAAAAAAAAATACAAATTAACACATTTTTACAATATTTCTGCCCCCATAAAAACGTCACTTTCTTCCATATTGAATCAATTCTAATTCCAACTTATTCCACGGAAAGTTATTCTTCCCTAATTTGAGTTTTCATTGTATATTTTTATGTTTTCATACTTATTATTAAAGTGAAGTTTGTTATATTTTCAAATTTTAATGATTTTCCGAAATAATACATAGGACAAACTAGCATAAAAACGTTATAAATGATAAAGGAACATTTTGATAATTTATTGCAATTGTAAATGATAGTTATATTGAAATAACCGAAAATTACAACTTTATTTTCGTGAAAATATAAGAAAACTTGAGAAACTGTTTACCTACGTATATTTATTCATTACGTTAGTTGTATTCGAACAGAATTTAATTTTTGTGGAACTTTATGTATAAATCATCAATTTAAGTTGGGAATAATAAATTAGATGAGAAATCACGTTAATACTTTCTTTTTGACCCATTTTGTCCAATTCGATTGATAAAAAAATTATTTTATAAATCTTCAAGCCATCCAAAAGTTTCTTTCTATTCCGATAGACTAATTTCCCCTTTCAGAGCCTTCCTTATTAAAATATTTTTCCATTTCGATCCGTTCATTATGAATTTTAATTATAAACTCCACCACGTATTTATACCAAAAAGGAATTTCTCGAATCGTTCTAGAAAATAAATAAATAAAAATGCCTTTTTCCTGGAAATTGATTAAAAAAAATATAAACGAATTTCCGTTATGATTAAAATATGACCAAAAAAACGATGATCGAAGATCATCGCATTCGCCAAATTTTAAACTACTCCATAACCGAATCAACTTCACGGTCTATGTCGTGGAAGAGTTCTTAACAGTATTTTATTCCCTCTTCAGTTTTATTTTTCGTCCTATTTGCTTCTATATCGACTATTTTGTCTTCCTAATCCAATATTTTATTTTCTAATCTTCAATTTCCGGTGCCCCCATTTTGTCATTTTATATAGTTCCTTCAAATCCTACTCTACTTTTCACTGTAGCAAAATCCGATGTAATTTTTCTTATTTTCATCTTATTTCTTATCCGGTTGAATCAAATCGTGCCCCATTTGCTTAGACTCGTTCGCCCTTCTAGTCCTCCATGTTTTATTCCAAAATATTCACTTTTTCTCCTCCATTTGATTCATAATTGCACATTCATTATTCTTTGTAGTCATTACAACCTAGTTAAATCTTTTGATTCGCCCCTTTTGCCCTATTTTCTTCTATATTTCCTATTTTTTCTCATTTTCTAATCCATGACTCATCCATCCTCCTGAATCCTACTTTTCTTATTAATTGTTAAATCCAATTGAATTTTCTTGCTCTCTTAATTTTTTCTTTCTGTAGCACCAATATCTCCAAATTCTCTTTCTATTCTTCACCATTTTCCCTTCTTTCTCTTCCATTTAATTTTTCACTACATTTTTCAATATTCCTTGTATTTTCACTTTAAGTACATTTTTTTCAAGAACAATAATGGTTTTGATTGTACAGGTAAGTATTTAATATTTCATATGTAATAACAAAACCGTGTACATACTTACCCAATATATAGATTACATAACAATCAAGTTTAATGAATCGAACAAACTTAGTTAAAACTACGAATTTTATATTTACAATTATCACAGGATCATTTATTTTATTAACAAATAATACTAATTATTTTACAATCGGTTCTTCCCACGGTCTTGGTCCTCTAACTTGTTCCCAATTATCGATATCGAGATTTTTAATTTTCTCGTATTCACTTTCCAAAGTCACCTCGCCCGGTTTTTTCATTTCTATACCTAATTTTTCCAATTCTTCCCTTTTTACTAATGATACCCTAGAAAATTGGTATCGAAGATTAGTAAATTCTCTTAAACCGAACGAACCTCCAATCATTAAAACGAAAAACGGTAATCCGAATTTAACAATCCTTTTGTTTAACAATCTTGAAATTTTGGATACTTGTGCCATTGTTAATTTTCTATATTAATTAAGGTTATGTCATTATTATCGACAAAAAAAGAAGAAGTGTGAAATTAACCTACCTCACACGTCCATAAATCAATTTACGTTAATATGGTTGCCTATCTTATAGTACATAAATAATAAATATAAAATAATCTATTTTAATACATTATTGCGTTTAATTTCTATACTAATTTTTATTAAATAATCTGTAAATAACCCCTGATATAATGTAATATAAATTTGGAGTGTATCATTTAAATGACTGATTTCAACTTCTAGCCTGTTACATAAATTTTATTGAAACCGAAAGTAAAATAACCATAGAGATATTACAGTATTATCTCTATGGAAATAACTCGATCGACGTAGATGCAAAAGCTGTAGAAATATATATAGGCGTAGATAAATTAGGCTCGCATTGAAAAAGAATAAGAAGAAAATTTATAAAAACGTTCGATTTAATATAATCATAAACTTTTTAATTTTAAACTCAAATGTTATTAAAATAATGAAAAGTAGCAAATACAAAAACCAATGTTTTCATAATGTTCTTTGTTAATAAAAATGGAAAAATAAATTCGCACTTATAACTGTTATACATTTTTAAGTACGTCAATGTTATTTAACATGAAGTACATTCATGTTACATGTACATAATGAAGTAAAACAACTTTTACTTATTGACAGTTGACAAAGAAATCCAAGTCGTGTTCTGAACTGTATGTACATAATAATCAAGATACCTCGGTTTTAAGGAGCTTTTTGTGTTTCATTTACAAGTATATATAAAGCGTGTCTCGAAAAAAAACACGTCATATTAAAACGAGTTCACCCGGTATAATGACTATTTTTTAAATATGGGACGTGTTTTAAAATTAGTTACGGCGAGACTTATTTCGGTATTAATAACCTGATTGACCTTTGATTATTTATTGACAAAATTACTCCGAGACAAATTATAAAATAGTAATAATAATGTGATTAATTTTTCAAGGTCGTATTATATTGAGTTCAAATGTTATGTCGAAATAATTCATAGAAATAACTAATATTATTTGAAAATAGAAAAAATCATAGTTTGAGCTAAATTTCGAAATTCTTCGTATGAAAAAATATCAATTTTTTGCAGGGCAGTAATTTCTTCATTTAATGCCTACTTTAAACAAAAATTTTATGAAAGATTTTAGACGCAGTGCTGCCGTTCTTTTCAAATTTATCTCATAATTATATTTTATGATGAACCGAATGAGTCGTTCGTTGAACATTTAAATAAATAATTTATATAGCAACCGATAAATATCAAAATTTCGACATTTATTTATTATTACGAATTTAAAATATACAATGTTTCTTATTAATTTTTTTTCGTGATTAATATCAAATTTTTTATACCGATTCGGTTATTTGATAATTATCTAATTCCTGTTCTAAATATTTCGTATCTGTATATAATTACTTATAAAAATAATCATATACTTAGAAGGTCAGTTCATTAAAAAATAAATATTAAATTAGTTATAGAATATTTAGCTGTGACTAAGTTATATTAGTCGATATTGAAGTATATTAACAAAGCTATTCATAGAAATAGAAAAAGTTCTATACTTTCATAAAGCGGACAAGTTATTTATTTTCATATAAAAAAAAATTAAATATTCATATTAGGTTTACGAAATCATTGCTACAGTAAAAGAATCCTGTTTTCTGAAATGTTTTGTATTTATTGTTACGACTCTTGATATTTTAGCCACATCCGATTTTAGACTGGGCGTTTCTATCTACATCTGAAATTGTATCAATTATGACATTTTTTTAATTGGATTTATACGCCCACTAATTTTTATTGAAATACCAAATAACCGAAAAAAATTGGTTAACATTTATTTATGATATAGTTATATTATTAAAAGCAGAAAAATACTACGCAGAAGCTTCTAATACAAAATGGCTGCATAAAGGACATGCGTTCCAAATGTAGACCGCGAAATTTGAATGGTCGACGCACTATCATATAATGGAATTTACATTCACACACTAAATTGCCAAAATTGCCACCCCTTTCTTAGATATCCTTAAAAGGTGGTGATTAATATTGAGTTTATATTGTTTTCTCTAAAATTTCAGTAAAGCTAGAAATTTGAAATTCTGTAATTTTCGTGCATTCGCAAAGGACTAGCTACGGGAATTTTTTACGGGGGTGAAATTAGCAGCTATTTTGTTTCATATAAAAACTTTATTTTATAAAAAAAACTTAGATGTTTACTAAAATTTTACTTTTTAATTATTCCAAAAACGTAAGTTTCATGTTACATCGATAAATAAAGTTAAAAATTTTTTTAAAAAATATTTTTGTTATATCTTCCGTTCACAATGGGTTTCATCCTAATATTTTTTTGTTTAAAAAATTATCAAACGGGTCTAAAATTGAAAGGTGGTACTCTATATCCCAGTAATGATAAAAAAAAAATTCGCCACACTTCGATCGTCGATTGTATCCGATTGAGAACGACGCTACCTTCGCTCGTTGCTACTTTCATAATACATCTTTTATTCGGTTTGCTCTTAACAAAAGTTGTGCACCTAGCACAAGGCGAACGCGTGCGTTGCTTTTTCTTTCTCATAGTGTTCTGTTTTTATTGCGCGATGTGTTCAATCGAATCGGAGCAGTTGTAATACCCGAAAGTTCGAAAAAAGTATTGAAAAAAAAAGTGTTATAGTGTTAATGATAAAGTCAAACCATGGAGTTAACTTAATAACCAGTTCAGACAGTTAAATAATGTAAGTGGATATTTGAAATATAATCTTTGAAAATCATATAACTTTGAAAAAATTGTTAAAAATTTATATGAAGAATGTTTTTAATGTGTTAATATTTATAGTTACATTATTATTTATCAATTTTGTGTTATGTACTCTTAATGTTTGATAACGTCATATAGTTGACACTGTGATTTTATTTTGGTTATATCGTCCATCATTAAAAATCCATTATAAATATGGTTTCTTCGAAGACATTTTTGTTTATTATGACAGATTGACAGAACTCAAAGCTGTAGTGATTAGTTTTGATTATATGAAAATAAATTACCTCTAAAAGGTGTTTTAATTCTAATGGGTATCAGACTATGTATTACATGTATTACAACATTTGAAAAATGTTCAAATAAAAAATGTTATATATATATATATATATATATATATATATATATATATATATATATATATGAATGAAATAAACTGCGATTACGTTTATAATGTTTTCACCTTCAAAAAAATCCTAATCACGTCCTACTTCTTAAGAAATTTCTTATTTAACAGCACGCATTTCTAACACAACTTTACAGTGGGTTTATACTAATATAGCCAGTAAATAGTTTCTCTTATTCTGTTTATTATTGCAATCATTTCAAAATAATATTAGATTTGTTTTATTTGGAATATTTAAAAATTGAATGAAAATAATTCATTTTCGTAATCATCTAATTGCGCCAGATTCTAAATTCAATCGAATTATGCCATATTCAAATTGAGGGATAGCCAAAAAAATTTTTTTTGTCTCAACATTTATGGAGATGAAAAATCATATCTTATAGATTGTGTGGTTGTCAATAGTGTTTTTTTATCTCAACATTCAGGGAGGTAAAGAATTACTATATAAATAATCGTATTTTTAAGATTGCGCTATTGCCAGACGCATTTCTTCCTCTTAGCATTCGGGAAAATGAATAATTACTAGGTATATGAAATCATATTTTTAATATTGAGTTATTGCTAAACGTAGTTTTTCGTCCTACATTTAGGGTAATAAAACATTGCCACACGAAAAATCGTATTTTTAAAATTGCGTTATTGTCAGACGTAATTCTTCCTCTCAAAATTCGGGGAAATAAATAATTACTCAATGAAATCATATTCTTAAGATTGTGCTGTTGCCAAACGTATTTTATCACTCGATATTTGGGGAAATGACGAATTACCCAATGAAAAATCATATTTTTAAGATTGCATTGTTGCTAAACTTATTTTTTCGTTCTAATTCTAGGGTAATGAAGCATTACTACACGAAAAATCGTGTTTTTAAGAGTGCGTTGTTGCCAAACGTATTTTTTCTCCCAAATCTAGAGGAAATCACTTTTTAGTAATGGATGACTTAGTACAACTACTTATTTATACGTCTACTTGATAAATTCTATAATAGTAATACGAATCTTCTTTTTGTTTTAAACCCGCCAGAACAAACAATTTCTAAGGTGCGTACGTATATTCAAGTTTTAATGGCGATTTGATTGGTTTTAATATCACCGAAGCATCTAATAAATTCGAATTATTTATAAACGAAAGTATCTGTCATGCTAAAGAAAGTTTCACGTATAATATATTATATAATTCGTTATACAGAATGTCTCATATTTGATTAAGTTGCTATAATGAGTTTTAAATATCTAATATTTCATTTCATATGTTGTTAATTGTCTTGACCCAGCATCAAGATTTACTTCAAAATAAATTGTGGTAAAACAAAATAAGTGCCCAAAAAAACTTACCTTGTTGTCGTCGTTGTCGATTTTCAGTTTATTCAATTCATCGCTTTCATCAAGATAGAAATATAATCATGGATAATTAAACAAAAATAACGAAAGAAATAACATCATGTTACATTTGGCAACATCGTAATGAAATGATCTTCAATCATCAACAGTACGTTTAACAATAAAGAGAGATAGTCGAATTTTCTCACGTAAATATTAAGATATATAAAATAAAATAACCATTTTAGAATCGTGATCAATTCAGGATTATTTCTATATTCATAAGATTCATAATAATGCCACCAATAATTTCAGAAACACAGAAAAAATAATCTTTTATATTTATGGTGTAATTTCATGCTGACGAAGCATCAGTTGATATGACAGGAAGTAGACTAGTACGTCCTGTGGAATAGATGTAACGTAAAATCTGTTAGATACTCCAAATATCGATATAAGAAATCTTGATAATACACAAATTTAATAATATTTTATTAATTTCAATGTAATTATAATGAAATCATTATTAAACGTGAAAATTATATTATCTGTATCGACTTATTTACTCATTACATCCGGTTTTGACACTTGACGTTTTTTACGTCTATGTCATTTTAGTCAAATTCGTATTTTGTACTCGATTTCGAGGATCGATTCTATTGAATAATCGATGGGAATTATGAAAATCGCCACATTTTATAAAAATGTTTCAGTAGCACAAAACTTTCGTGGAAGTTATACAAACAATAAAATTCTATAGTCGATTGTTTGCCATTTTTGTTCATTCATTTGTTCATATTACCACCTGGCGGACAACGATCAAAACAGATGTTTAATTTTTTTCTCACAATTGTTTTATTTTATCGGATAGTTCCGTGTACAAGGTGATACTGTTGACTTGAGTATATAACTATAAAAAAGAAAATGGATATGAAGTATAAAAAATTTTCTTGGTTTAAATATATAAATTCCAAACTTTTGCCAAATACAGCAATTTCTTTATTGATATTCTTGTTGAGATAACAGGCTAACAGAAAGTGTATAAAGGCGCCTACTGTTGACGACCTTTACACACTTTTAAAAGATACACACGTCCACCACCTACACCTCCTACATCTCATTGTCCGGCTAATAAAAAGCTATCGATATAATATGTATAATTTCGTCACGCTTTGAAAGTGTTCCAATTATAACAGTGTCTGTGATCAATCAATTTGCCGTTAAAAAATGTAGTTTGTGAAGCGAATTGTTGATGGTGTTTAAAATAATTCAGCAGTTGAAGATTGTTGTTGTACGGTGACGTCATGAATTATTCTGTCGTCCAGTAAAATATGAAGAAGGGTAGGAAACAAATCCACTCAGCAGTTTTTACTTTATATCTTTTGATTCCAGTAAATTGCAGCATTATATTTACCCTCATTCGATTCAGAACAAATTTCTCTATAAATTTGAAAGTTTCATTACTTTCATTATTGTATATTCAGAGATATAGAGCCTCAATGTTGAATGTCAAATTTTTAAAAAACCTCTCGATAGAATTTATAATATATCGTGGGACCCCCGTATCTTAAAGTATTATATACATGATAAATAGATTCAGATTAGATGTCTCTATAAAATTTAGAAATTTCTTGATTCTATTTTTAATATTCTCATAGTTATAGAGCCTCAAAGTTGATTGCCATTCTATATTATATTATATATCCTCTGACTCTTTTACTTTAAATCATTATATTTACCCTCATTCGATTCAGAACAAATTTCTCTATAAAGTTTGAAAATGTTATTACTTTCATTATTGTATATTCAGAGATATGGAGCCTCAAAGTTGACTGTCAAATTTTAAAAAAACCTTTCGATAGAATTTATTATATATCTTAGTACCCCCGTATCTTAAAGTATCATATATATGATAAGTAGATTCAGAATAGATGTCTATAAATTTTAAAAATTTCATGATCCTCCTTTAGATATTCCCATAGTTATAGAGCCTCAAAGTTGACTGTCATTCTATATTATATTGCAACCGCTTGATATATTATATTATATATCCTCTGACTCTTGTACCTTAAATCATTGTATTTACCCTAATTCGATTCAGAACAAATTTCTCTATAAACTTTGAAAATTTCATTACTTTCATTATTGTATGTTCAGAGATATAGAGCCTCAAAATTGACTGTCAAAATTTAAACCAACCTCTCCATAGAATTTATTACCTATCGTCGGGCCCACGTATCTTAAATTATTATATATATGATAAATGGATTCAGAATAGATGTCTCTATAAATTTTAGAAATTTCATGATCCTACTTTCAATATTCTCATTGTTATAGAGCCTCAAAGTTGACTGTCATTCTATATTATAATGCAACCGCTTGATATATTTCTTTTCTTTGGACACGATTATGCGATATTATACATAAATTCTTATAAAGCGTTACTAAAAATATTTAACAATATACCAACAACCATTTAATTATAAAATCACGCTCTGATTGTTTCTATCTGCCGCAGTAAAGTGTTCCAAGTAACTACCTAAGGACATTAATTGTATATATTATATAAACTGGTGTATAATATTACATATGGTAAATGGTTTTCATGGTTAGTATACAACCGAAGAACAAACCATCCATATCGACGATTTAAAGTTGTATATCATTATATTTCTATAAAAATTGAAGATCTGACAACGGTGTAAATACTACAATAACTGTTACAAACCGAATACTCACTTTGTAGTTACACTGATTTACTCCGGTTTTTATTTTCAATATTTTAATTCACAAGTAAATATTTTATTAAAAATTTTGCGGTAACTTTTTGCACCAACTATAGAAAATTAAAAAGTCGTTTATGTAAGTTCAAAAATAATTTATTATAACGGTACAAAAAAATACCAAATTGATTCTTATTAAAAACAGCTACACTATAATTTATATAAAGTCGATATTTCTTTATATTAATTATGAAATATGAAAATGTTTAAATGATTAATAGGACCATAGAACTGTAAATAAGTGCGTATATTGACAGATTTCACAATAATGATGTAGATTACAAATAAATAGAAGGTGAATAAAAAAAATACGGTTCATAATTATTATCGATAAAACAATTTTAAAGGATAAATAAATAAAAATTCACAATCAAAACCTATAAATAGTTATAAAAATTCTGTTTTATTATTATAAAGATACAACTTTTGCTTAAAACATCACCTACTAAGCGGAAACGCCCATATAATCTTCTTTTTTTATTCTCGTCTTATTTGAGAGTTGCCCAGCTACTTTCATAAACAAAGCGATTATTAACACATAGATAAATGTAAGTGAAATATGTTCATAAATATTTTACGCATTTGTAGATCTCCCTATAAGTTTATTATCGTTGTTCAGAAAAAACATCTGGAGTACTTCATGCTAAAATTAATTGTAATAACATTATATTTATTGATTTATATAGGTACGCATAAGGAAATAATAACCTATAAAAATTACATTACATTAAATAGATTTATAGAAAATGAAAGTCTACTTATAACAAGCGTTATATTAAATAAAAAAAACTATGAAATGTATTATTATTGTTTTTTCCACACCTGATTTAATAACGATCAAACTTGAATAATTCACTTTTTATTTGCTTCTATAAATATCGATAGAAATGAAATATTTGTGCGCAGATGTTGAAATTCAATTGATATTTGAAATATAATAAAAATAAATTGGTTACATAAAATAAATAAATAAAATATTAAAAGTACAAAGGGTACAAAATTTTACTAATAAAGTAAATCAACGCCCTCCAGCGAATGTTTATCGAATATAATAATGTACAGATCGGCAGTAAACTTCTACTTTTAAAATGGTCAGAGAAATATTTCGAGAATGAAGTGTTTTTATCTAGCTAGACGAGATGTTTTATTCTAATAAGAAAAACTGAGTTCATTAAATACTGTCTTTATATGTTTCCATATCTGTCGTCTGACTAAATGATTAATTTAAATGAACTTTAAGTCCTCTATTCGAATTAGTTGTAATTTCCATATACCTAATAATTTATAAACGGAAATTAAAGAATTAGGAACAAGCCCTTATAACATTAAATTATTTGTGGAGGTGTTTTATTATTGAGAGTAGGTAGAAATTATAATTGATAATAAAATTGTTTTGTTTATATCTCGTAGAACCCAACAATATTCGTGATGATTTTCTGTAACATCACTCAATGTCCGCCATAACCGAAAGTGGTTGATAGCTATAATATTTACATCAACTTGATTTATCTGACAACGTCATAATATGAAACAATCTCCTGCAAAACTCCTGTTGTACCCCGTATATGTGATTCTGATTAATTCAGGAAGCCATATTTAGTGAGAAATGTTTCGTAATACAATTTTTTTTCTTTACCGATCTAGCTACGGCTACAGTATTGCTACATACCATTAATTTTTATGAACGGAATATTTGCAGTAAACTATGTAATAATTATGATTTCCAAATCGTTAATTGACTTTTGAGGTTTACTTTCATTTAACATACATTAAGATCATCTAGATTGAGATATATTATTATTTATGGGAATATAAATTTAAATGCCACACGTGTAGATGGCGCTTTTAAAAAGAACAAGCTTACAATGAAATAATAGAAATATAACAAATTTATAAGGCAATTACATAATTAGAAAATGTTTTAGAACACTAATCAAGTAATCCCAGAAATGCTGATATGACGTTGGTAAAGCTGGCAACTCTGTAAAGTAGGTCAAACATCTTTTAATTAACATTAAACGTACAAAACAATGAACTAAAGTTTAATTCAAATGTAATAGGTTTTAAAATATTCATTAACTGAAAATCAGTGATTTATCAATGAAAACAATTAATCAATTGCTATATAAAATTAGTCCTAAGAGGTTTTGTTTGTATTATTATTAATTTTATCACATGTAGATGGCGCTTATGATTAGAATAGTCACGGAACTATTAATAGCGTTGGCGCGGCCAGCCCCTACCGAGAGAGATAGCCTGAACCTCCTATTTAAATCTCAGTACAGTCTCGGTAGAAAGTTTGATCTTAGTTTGGCGCAAAATAAAAGATCTGTTTTAAAAAAGGATTTAATAAGTCGAAACGTCAGTTTATATCTGTATTTTTGTCCTGATTTTCTTTTAAAACAGTATTAAAATCAAGACAATTTTCGAAAATTGAAAATATAAAAACACTTGATGAATAGACAAGCTTTTTACAGCTCATGTACCAATTGTATGTTACGTCATCGATACTTCGTTCTAGACATTTTTTTAGCGTCTAACGAATAGTTAGGAAAATAACTTGTTTCTTGTAAATTAAAAAGAAATTAATACAAAACTAATGACATTTAACGAAATGAATAATAATAAATATATGGTAAACATTTTGCTAAGATTTATTTCACAATATCGTGAAGTGTTACCAACTTTCTAGACTAAATTTCTCTGTTTATTAAGTGTTAATCGTATATAAACCTAGTTTCTTATTTGTTATTTTGTTGACTATAAAAATCACTAAAAATGTCTATTGATATAAAAATGTTTTATAAAAGGACATCGTGCAAATGAGTCATTCCAATAGAAACCAGCATATAAAACAATTTTGAGGTTATTACGGATTTTTGAAAAATGCTAAATCCAAATTAGAATCGTCGAATAATGAAACTTATTCTTCGTTTAGTTTTCTAATAACAATAATTGAAATCATTGATTTCGTGATGAATAGAAAACAATTTTATCGATTATTTACTTGTTATGTAAAAACTAGACTTTTGATACTTTGTTCATTCATGGTCAATAAAACATTGGAAAGTAATCTTGCAAATTGTTATAATTTAGCTAGTAAGTAAACAATACAATCGTGTATATTTTCTAAATAAGTAATAATTGATTACCCGACCTGGTATGCAAAGAAATATGCACACATAACCTATAATTTAGAAATCAGTATACCGCATAAAATTTTCACTTTTTTCCTTTATTTCTAACCCAATTATTAATATACAGGGTATATTATTATCTCAAATCATAACAGACGAATCAGAATGTATAATTTTTTTATAGAAACTGATTATTTTGACATTTCACTATGTCAAATAATATTTCGATTTATTTGTGACATTGATTATAGTGATGTGGTTCGAAATTTTACCATCTGCACTTATTATAACTGCAGCTCTCGCATTTCCTCACGCTTCCGCTTACGTAATGAATTATTTAGTATTTGGTAACATGTATAGGAGGTCCATGTATCATATGGAGGTAAGAATTACTAATCAAATCTATTTAAGGTAGGTAAGCAAGTTTATTAATTCTTATGAGAATAGTAAATGTTTTATTTTCTCGTTAAAACGATCTAAATGAGTAATGATCAAAATATCTATAACAAACATTCGACAGTAAATATAGATGAGATACTTTTTGGACGTCCTGTATAATGGATAATTTTAGGAAAGACGTCAGTATTTAAGAGACAGGAGGTTAACTAAAGATCCTTATAAAGTTCAAGGACTAGAAGCCATACCAGACGAAGACGACAAAGAAAACCAATCAAACAATTAGAATTTTTAATTATAATAATGGAAATTCTTTAACTAATTCTCTATATTATAAATGTTTCCGAAATAAAAATAATCGTTATTTAAATAATGTGTAGTTTTACATTTATATGAATTGTTGGTATTTGACCTTGAAAATTCACACCTTGAAGACATTACATCTCTATAACAGTTTCCAATCTATTTATCAATTTAAAATGTCAACAAGCGATGAATCTCATCGTAATTATCTTATTTATAGAGTGGAACTATTAAAGTCAATTAAAAAAAAATTAATAATTTATATTTTGTTTCTCTACTTGAAAATCATAAATCCAACTATAGTTAAATTTCTTCTCAATAGATAATCAAAAAAGAAAATTTCATTTCTGCGCCGTTGATGTTAAATAGATGGCGCTACGCGTTTTATAATCTAATTTCTTGTTTATAGTAATTCTACTTCCCTCCTTTTATTTCCCTCGATATTATCGATTAATCAGTAATAGACAATCGAAACTATTGAGAATATTAATACTTTCGATATGATTATCCACGATGTTTCATCAAAAGTACAAATAACCACCATATTTGATTATTAAATACAGTGGCGTCCTATTTTATTATAAAAATTTCATTCTTATGTACTTAACTTATTTTTTCGATTAATTTTTTGGAAAGATAACGAAATCTTTAAATGAAAACCAATCAATAACAATGATACTTTCCGGTTGAAATAAAAGAGCAGATGGCCTCGATCAATTGAAATACGTGTATATTCGACGGCAATGATTTATATTATACTATATTCTTAACCTGCGACCTGTACACTCACGAAAGAAAGTCAAAATTACGTAAAATATGCACAAAACAGTGAGACGCGTCTTTAAAATCTACTCAAAGGTCGATTAAGAGACTTCGGAACTTTTACTTCTCGTCCAAATCACACCAATAACGTAACAAATTACACGATTATTCGATGCCGTTACCTAATAATCGTACATCACTAGACAGTTAATTGTGTTTCGGGTTTAAAGAACGATATTTGGAAAGGGCCGTTAAATAAAATTAATGATTGAAAAATATATAAAATAATTTTTATTACATATATAATAATCTCGATGTGAATTGAACACAATTTTTATATTTCATAGATTGATTTAGAATGACAGCGATTGAATCCGATCTTTGACACGAGACATGTTAACCTACTCGAGAGGGGAGGATTCGACTTTAACTGTTATTTATAATTGTTATATCCGTACAATTTTCAAAAATACATTTGAATAATCATATTCTATACTACAATTGTGTTATTTTGTTAAAAACATAAATTTTGATTATATGTTGTATATGTTAATTGAATAAATAACAAAAGCTAAATTATACATACTTAGTTTATCTATTCAATCAATTGGATAACGAACAAACCATCGTTTATTATTAGATTTTCAATGATTTATTAAAGTTTTGTTGCGGCTATTCTCGATGTTGATAACAAACAAATGCCTGCAACTGTTTTATTATATAATAGTTAATTAGGTAGGTGATGATTTCAAAATTTTTAATGGAACAGTGAAACATCACAATTATTGATGGAGCGGTATACGACAGTACATCAAAAGTTCTCATAATGTCAAACAAGAGATTTCTTCAGGGTTGCCAGTTAATTTATATCGTATTAGCACTATAGATATACATTCTCTTATAAATAAATGACTACTATAATAAATTATTGGTGGAAAATATTTAAAAAATTAACAATCTTTACATGACTAATAGTAATAGTGAACTTGCATAAAAATGTCAAGGATGATTATTTAAAGTCACCAACGTGTTATATCTTTATTTCATAATAAAGGATTTAAAGTACGTAAATTTACATTGAAATAATCACGTTATTGTTACACACTGTATATCATTTACATTTATTAAACGAATTATTAATACCAATTAATCAATATTAAATTAAAATTATTATCAAAAATTACGTTTCTATCAATATATCTACAATCATAAAGTACAATGTTGTAAAAAAAATTCTCGTGAAACTACTTGTCACTTATATACGGAGAGTATACATTATTTTTCGTTCATAATCATTTGACAGAATTATTTTTCTACTCCAACTGCCATTTTTAGAAAGTTATTTAGGGGAAAAGTGTAAGAATTAACAATAATAGATATATTATGTTATATATATATATATATATATATATATATATATATATATATATATATATATATATATATATATATATATATATATTCATTATTATACAGGGTGTGTAGATATTTAATGTCGAAAGTTTAGGAAACTATAAATTAAAATTTCCCCTAAACTGATCGTCTCATTGATGTTTCATTAATAAATTAAAAGACGTATTGTACAGGTTGTCATTGTTGAAATAACGGAATGATAAGGAAAGAAATGAACACAATTAAATTATTCACGATTTATTGTAATTAAAAAATTGATAGATGAAAATAGACGTATGTATCCGGATAAAAATTTCCATTCCCAATTTAATCCCTTTAAAAATGAAATATATAAAACCCTTTTCTAGCGGGAGATAACAAGCTCTATAAATATTGAAAATTAAATATTTTCTTTTATAAATATGGTGGATCATTTTTGAAAATTATACAGGTTGTCTTCGTTAAAATAACTAAATATTAATGGAAAAAAGGAAAAAATTCAAATTATTTACGTTCTATAGAAATCGGAAGAATATAATTTGACAATTGACGTACTTTCATCCCTATTCAATTTCCTTAAGGGTGAAATCTTAAAAAATCCTTAAGTATCGGGATATTGCATGCGGGAGGAATATTTAAGTTATAAGGAGATCGATGTTTATAGAAGAACGCCGTATAATGTGTGACTGGTTGCCTACCCAATAGTTTCAACTCGTTTTTCCATGTAAAACGTTTCGGATGCTTAAAAATCGATATAAAAAAGGAAGTAAATAGAAAAAAATATTATATTTGTATATTTTGATAACTTTTTAAGAATCGTAATTCACAATTTCAATATATAAATTATCCTAATTCTTATATTCCACGTGTTTAATATTCTGAGGAATTCCGTTGATAGTTTTCGAGGTTAGAACGTCATTTTCGTATTTCATCACCGTTTCCTTGCCGTTTTCTAAAATTTTTTTCGTCGTTATTTTTTTGCCGTTTACGACTTTAGTAGCCGTCGCCACTTTCCTCGTATACGAACCATTCGGTGAGCTACTGTAACAAACAAATTGAGTTTCGGAAAAGATCAATTAGATAAAACTATCGTTCTACCTTGAAGCGCTGAACGAACTTTCCACGCTACTGAAAACAGATCCGAAATCTTTGTGTCCAGATAAAAAACCATCCAAAAATCCCCCTCCCATCGGACCGAATAACGACATGTTATTACTATGTCCCGACGACGAACGGTGCTTGTTTCTGCGATGTGGGAAATCGTCGTTCAAAAATTCGAACATGCTCGTACCGAAAAATTCTCTAAACACCTCTTCTGGGTCTCTAGAAATAACAATTCATTCTATTAAATGAAAAATTCGTAGGCTAACGCATTGTATACGCGTATATGATATGCATATGAGACCGTACGACCTGCAAGTACCACCATCGCGGTCGACCAAATGAGATGACGAGTCCAGAAATGTTGAGAAAACTCCACGAATTAGTACTAGGCGATTGTAAACTGGATGTGTGCGAGCTAGCAGATATAATAAGTATTCAAAAAGTGATATTAACTGAAAATTTGGACATTAGAAAGCTGTGCGTAAGATGGATGCTCATAATGAAACAAAAAAACGTCGCGAAGATGTTTCCATCGAGTGTTTGGCCGTTTCATTACCATGAATGAAACGTGGATCCATCACTTAACACCCGAGAAAAAATAATCAAAACAATGAACTGGTAGAGGTAGAACCGGCTCCAAAGAGGTCAAAGACCGTTACATCTGCAGGCAAGGTCATGGCGTCCGAATTTTTACATCGATATGGGGACAATAAAATATATTTCACAATGGAGTCCACGCGATCCTCAGCCGAGGGTACTGCAAGTGATGAGCCGACTCCAAAGCTTGGAAAGACGCAAAAGTCAGCTAATACGGTCATTTTTTTGGATGCGCATGGTATTCATTATCTTAAAAAAAGGCGCAAAAACGACCCTAATCGTTGTTGTGGTGGCTATTAAACCCAAAGGTCATAAAAATTAAATATGAACTGTGTTGAACCTACGGTAAGGACAAGGTTAATAGAAAGACCCAAAGATGAGATAAATGGCCTGGAAATGGCAGAAAAGTACACGACCGAACCAACGGTTACGAAAATAATATCAGTGGGTAATTTTTCGACGCTTCAAGAGATGCTGACCAAACTAGTATTAGTCATTAACATGAGAAAACGGCAATTATTTCTATAGGGGAACCAGTTTCAACCAAAATAACGATTTTAAAAGAAGAAATAATATTTCGTTTTTATGGATTCGGGGTTAATAACCTTCAAAATGTCACATATCAATAAAAATATGACGTGGGATGAAATAGCTTTCGCATCCACATTATTATACTGATATGATCCCAATTGGCTTTTTCGTGTTCTTGAACTTCAAGAGGGTGTCGTTGGATATAATTTTTTACAAAATTCGAAGCTAAAGACTAAACTATATTGAATAGTAAATCGAAAATCTATCACAAAAAAAATTTTTTGTACTCCAGCAACTTTATTTGTTCATAATTAAAAGATTAAAGATTTGTCTATCCAACTTTACCCAATAGCGGATTTTTCTGCAAATTATTACAAATTAATAATCAAATTTCTATTATATTTATGTTCAGGATTACTTTTTTCATTATTTACATCATAATAATGACTTATTGTACTAGAAATCACGTCAAAAATCTTATTTATCATTTTTTAGTACATTTTAAAATATATAACGTCTCGATACAAGATCGAAGAGACATATAAAATAACCCTTGACACTTTCCTGATTCAAGTTCAATTATAACTTAATTTTCTTAAATACGGACCTGAATTTATTTCAACAAAATATTTTATTGTATGTATACTTTATGTTTTCTATTCAGTCATCGTCAAACTTATAATATATTTATAATTATTTTAGGTACGGCCCTGAGCTTTATTCAAATATTTTTACTACGATGGTGATATTATTATTTATTGAATACCGAATTATTTGTTATCCTTTTTATTTACACAATAATGTGTATAATTACCTGAAAGTAAAGTGGAAAGATCCACCGAAATCGAATAAATCCTCATAATTCTGTGATGAATTTCTACCCGGATTCACCGTTCCGTATTTATCGTAAGTTTTTCTTTTTTTCGCATCCGATAAGACTTCGTAAGCTTCGGATATTTCTCGAAATCGTCTCGTGGCTTCTTCTTTATTATCGGGGTTTTTGTCTGGATGCCATTTCAGGGCGAGTTTTTTGTACGCTTTTTTTATTTCGTCGGTAGACGCGTTTCTCGGTACTTTCAAAACCTTGTAATAATCGGACATGTTAGAATTTCGGACTTGAGAAAATTTTTCAAGGAAACGTTAAAACTTGTGACTTTTCCTAAATCGTACGTCAAAAATGTTTGACAAACGATTTTATGACACAAGAATTTTGAGTTTGTATTATTTTTGCCGAGAAATTTGTAAAATATCAAAAAGGAAAAATTTAGAACGATCTTAAACGACTATACACGATTATAAATTCAATTGACGTCTTTGACTTCCGAAAAATCGAAATGCATTTATAACGTTTTTATTCAATCGGAAATGGCATTCGATTCTTTTTCAATTATTGAAAACATTGAGGAAATACTCAATATTAATCTTTTTTTTTTTAAATTTGTATTATTTTTCCCGAGAAACTTGTACAATATCAGAAAGGACAAAGTCAAAACGATCTTAAACGACTATACACGATTATTAATTCCGTTAACAGCTTTGACTCCTAAAGAATCGAAATGCGTTTATAACGTTTTTATTGAATCGGAAATGGCATTCTATTCTTTTATAATAATTGAAAACAAAAATAATCAAAAATAATTTCTATTTTTTCCAGAAATAAAAAAAGATTATCAATTTATAAAAAAGTGATATTTATTATCTTATATTGATTGAAAGGGAACAATTAGAATCGATTATAATATTCATTCAATAATCATTATTGAATCGATAATAATTGTAAGTTGTGTTGACTAAATTTTAATCACAATTAAAATTATATCATTTTCTTATATACTTTATTTAGTTCGTATAAAACATTTTTACGTATAAATAAGAAAGCTTACTTAACACCAATTGCTTGTTAACCTATAAAATTGCGTGATCGAAATAATAGAAATGTAAACGACTTACTCCATTCATATACCTACTCACTATAAAATTAACGTTGTAAAATAAATTCCATAAATTACAAACGTGTAATGGCTATAATTAATGATACAATGATACAGTTTGTTAAACAATACTTTTAATTATTGTAACCAATTATTACAAGAATTAATTAAATTGAACGAAAATTTAAATTCTATTACTTCTACTTTGAATAACGCTACCCAAAGGAACATGAAGTTAGTTGAGTATATAGGGTGATTTATCGGGGATTTCAATAATTTGTAGTTATCTTTGTTTACGAGGTTTCTCAGTGGCGTGCGTAAATTTTTTTTATAATTTTCTATAATTATACAGAGTGTTAACAACTAGATACAATACTATTTCAATTTGTTAAAATATATTTATAAGAAAATTAAATAGAGTTAAATGACGTAATGAATTTTAATTACTATTATATCATATTAAATATTATCGATATTTTGTTCAATTCCAACAGTGTTTTTCTTATGTCATTCATGATTGCACATTATCACTTTTTAGTATAAAAACGTAAATAATTCCAGAGTAAATGCAGTAACCACAAGCGAAAGTGAAATACTGAATTCTATTTAAAAATCATTATTTCTCATTAGAACCCGTTTTTGAAACGTATTACTACTTAATTCATTTTGGGGTGAATTCACCTTCAAAATGTTTGATATTCTTAACCGTATATTGCCACTAAATATTCTTCTACTTTCACTATAACACACAGTTTATTCAACCGAAAATTACGTCATCGTATGCATATCAACTTCGCTATAAACATTTTTATTTATTATTGTTATTAATTAATAGATATTACTAATTATCACTAATAATATTTATAAACAATGAGAGTTATAACTCAATATACTAAACCGGGAATTATTTACGAACCGTATATCCAGGTGGCTCTTTACAAGCCTATCGGTCGAAATGGAACATTCCATTATGAGTATCGAGGGGAGTAATGACACTTTAAAAATTTTAACGTATTTGAATACTTAATTATTCTGAATTTTGTAGATTAATTATAATGTACTTTCCTAGAAATAAGAAATGTAGGGAAATCCCAAAAAAACATTTAATAACGACGATAAAATGATATAAACATTTGATTTTTTTATATTAATCGAATAAGAGATTGAATTTTTATGTTTATCGTATACTACGAGGTACATCGGGAAAGTAAGTGTGGTTTGCTAATGGTACGATGCAGCACGTAGCAAATGATTTATGAGTCATGGATATGTTACGCATGCGCTATTGATATAATTACGATCAATTCAAATAAAAAAGAACTTACTTTCTAGATGTGCCTCGTAATATGAATGTTATTTTATGTAATACATCCTGTTATTCATATCCGCAATGATCGTTTTGATTTCCATAATATTGAAATAAATATTTTCTATCTAGATATTGTAATTATGAACTTTATATTTATTTTATTGATTTACAGAAAGCTTTCTATCGAGTCTAGAAAGATTATATGGAAAAATATTGATAAAATATAATGAAAAAAGAAGTTTTAGGTGCAAAATAATTGTAACTTGACGTTTGTTTATTATTATTTTACTAATAATTTGATTTTAATTATTTTCATTTTTTTATAGTGTCTTCACTATGTCCTGCTACATAAGGATGAAAAGATCCTTTTTACAGGGTACGTATCGTATTTTATTTTCATAATTCGTCAGAAAAAGTTCAATGGGATTAAGATCGGATAATACGGTGGCAGACTCGAAGCAATTTGATCATATTGTTAACTTTTTTTAAAGTTTTTTAGAACTTGTTTTATTTTGTTTTTAGTAATAAAAATAATACACGGTAGTGAATTTGGCTTTTGTGTTCATTTTTTTACTTTCCACGTCTGACTATATCGGTGTTGCCATTTTGGTGTTGCTTTTTTGATTATCTTTATCACATTCTCTCACTTGTTTTAATTTATTTGTTCTTCTTTTTTATAAGTTTTTAAGTCTCGTTACAGTACTTATAAGTTTTATTTTTATTATCCCCATCATTTCGTCTTTTATTTCCTATATAAACAGTGAAGATTCTTAATTTAAATTACTATTTTAGACTGCCTGTACTAAATAATTTTTTTCCTGCTTAATTTTTTTGAGAATTTTGTGGTACTAACCGCACCTGTTTACGAATTTGAAAACTAAAATTAAATAGCTTACTTTAGTCCCTATCAGTACTCGTTAAAATACTAATAGTATTTGTGATATTTGTTTGGTCTCCTGTACGAAGTTGATTTGGTCCACTGTAGTTATATCAGCTGATTCTTAGGTAAATGTCATAGATATCGAACGTTCAATTTTGTTCATAAATTCTTTTATTACCAAGACGTTTATGTTATAATTTTTAGAATCATTTTTATTAATGTTTGCTATTTCTATTTCAATTAAATTTCAAAGTTCATTTATTCATACATCAATCAAAATGTGTCTCCATCATATTTAATTATTAAACAGAATACGTATTGACGTATTATTAGACACAATCATATTGGATATTTCAAATGTGAACAACTGTGATTGATGACAACCGAAACCTTATTGAAATTCATTCTGTTAATTATCTTAACAAAAAAAACGATTCGATGTTAACATCTTTATAAATGAAAGAATTTAAATTAGACAAAATTTCTGATAATGTAACATATTTTAATGTGGTACGTGAATGCATTGTTTGTTGCCTATCCAGTAGGCTGGAGTATGATTTCTAATACTCGACATAGGGAACGTGGTAGTAAAAATATTAAGACAGTTGACAGAGATCAATGATAACGTGCACTAGCGTGCTTCTAAATGACGTTTCTGTTCCATTTTATTATTTTAAATAGATTATATTTTATACAAAAAGTCCACGATCAATAATTTATCTGAACCGTTCGGAAAAACACGCTAATATTATGAAAAATAGACAAAAAACACACAAAAAATATACCTTGCGATAAGTCAACTTCGTAAGCAAAAGTTAAAGCTAAAGAGGTAGGGGCGAGTAGGGTTCAAGTCAAAATATATTTATAAATGCAAAGAAACTTTTCAAATTAATACTAAATGGTGGATAATTGATAAAAATGCTGTCTAGAAATAGTGGGAATCTATTCAGGTCTGGATTCGTGGTATTATTTTCGGTTTGGACCCACGTACACTGTTGCAAGATGCTCTGAACGAATATCAGTGGCCCGTGTGTATAAAAATCGTTTAAAATATAAATATCGAGTCTCGCCAGGAGTTTATAGAAAAAAGAAAAAAATTAACTAGCTTTGATCCATCTTTTAAGTCAATTGCACCTAAACCAACACTGTAATTAAGCACAACTTATACTTAAATTTTATATATTATTTGTTTCAGGTCTTTTATGGCTGTACCTATACGGATTTGGTTTCATGGCGTTTTCACTCGAGCCTGGGGTAAGATTTTTATGTTTCATATATACGAGGTCAATCCGATAAGTAATTGTTGTATATGGTGAATCTTCTTCTTCGATATTGACCGTTAAAAATTACTTTAACGAATTTCAATGTCAATTTTGGACCGAAAACGGTTAATTCCATAGATAAAGTGATAAGAATCCACGATCTCGTATTGACACATCGCCGATTGGAGATGGGTCGTATTAGATTAATATTAATATTAATATACGACGCCCAGTATGATAACGCACAAGCTGGCTAAATTGAGCTGTTGCCCGATCCACCGTGTTTTCTGGATTCGGACCTGTGTGACTTATTTTTGTTTCCAAGTTTGAACAAATTTGAAGTTTGATTCGAACGAAGAGGTTATTGTCATCACGGAGGAGTACTTTTCAAACCTACAGAAAATTTATTTTTTTTTTTTCAGACAGTTTTTAGAAGTTGCAACATCTTCGGTTCAAGTGTATCGAACTGTATATTGAAAAATGAATCGACACTTTTTCTTATCGAACCATCCTCGTATAAACGAAATAATTTGTATTTTATTCCAATTTAAAATTATTCAACTCCCCCGGTACAATAACGTAATGTTATGATATGTTATAAAGGGTATTTACAAAATTATAACCAATTTTCGATGATATACGAAACCAATTCGACGTCCTGTATAATATAAACAATGTAATAAAGTTATAGACATATTTTTTTAAGCCTTTTTATATTTAAAAAAAATATTCACTATTTTTCCTTGAATCTAATACAGAGTAAATTAAAACAAATTTTAAATAGTTCACCCTGTATTTTATATGTTCGTCATCAATCACTAAAAGATACAATTCTTATCCACCCTTTATATGAAGATAATTAAATTTAAATGATGAGAAAAAAAGAATTAAATACGCCCCTGTTGTTTTCGCCCTAAATATTTCATATTAATACATTTTGTCGTATTCCTAACAATACGATGACTAGACACAATTAAATAATACAAAAAATGTAAATTTAACATTTAAATGTGATTATGGTACCTTGAAAAACTAATATAGATAGTGACAATTCATATTCTAAGGTATATAAACCCTGAAGAGGCTAGGTTAGTATGTCGGATGTTAGGTACGGTTATGACCTTGAAAATCTTAAGTAAAAACGTAATAGAATGTAAGCATTTATTGATGTAGGTGGAGACAGGCTCGGATTATGAATTTTCTTAGGTTAAAAGAATAGATTTTATTAAAAAGAATGCGGTGTCATGGGCGGTAACAAGATAAAAATCAACTCGGTCAAACTTATGATTATAATCTAGATTGGATCGTGACTATCATGTTAACAGAGTCTGTGTCCAGATAAATGCGATTACTTACCTTAATAGACAAACATCTTATTTTTCTCTTTCATTACCATATCTGAAATCTAAACTACGCGTAATTATTACGTAAAAAGTTTGTTATAGTTTATAAGCGATTCGTGAATACGTTTTTTGTGGAATGTATTCGAAACGAGACAATTTAATAACGTGTAGGACGGTCATTCACCTTTCGTAATAATATAAAACGGAAAAAAATAATATGAAGATATCTTACATACTTACTCTTTCCTGTCATTTTGACTGTTTTCTCTAGGCTATCGAACTTTCCTACAGACACTCGTTAATTTTTCTCTTTCAACATTTTAAATTTGATTGTGATAGTTTTCTTCTTCTTATATACAATTCTCTATACAATTTAGTTAATTACATATTTGCGTTATTATCTTACAAAACTTCGCTGTAGGGCGCCAAATTTAAATAAACGACTAGTTTTGTCCCTGTCAGTATAATCAATATTAATAATGACATTTACATATCGTTTTTGTTAACCTAATTATCCACAAATATTTTTCTCCTTTCACCAAATAATAGTCTCGTGTCTAGGTTTTATTACCATACAAAATCACGATAGTTTACGCAAATAACCAATTACGAACTACATATACATATAATTTTCTTGCAAAATAAAACTTCCTCAACTTTAAATTCATTACGTCGCCATATTTGGATACTCCATCTATCATTTTAACATTCTGTGACGTAGTACTAAAATAGTTCTTTAGGGCATACTTCATTTAATTTTATAATCTATTTTGAACGTTAAGTACGAATTATAACTCACGGTTTTATTGTTTATTGCTAGTCGAGATGAGGTAAATAAATGGGTACTTCGAAAAGATTAAACATTCTAAATAAGAGAATTGATCTGAAAGAATATGAAAAAGAATAACGGATTTCTTAGGATAAAGAGGAAACATGTGGAAGAAAACGTAATAAAAAAGACAAAATATGTTTGAAATACACTTATTTAAATTACATACACTTGTGCTTTGAGTTAAACAACGTACGTTCTTTTCATCATATAATGTTGGAAAGAGATAGCAACAATAACATTAATTATTCATAAAATTCAGTATGAAATTTTATCAATTACTGTACGGATTCGTAATAAAACAATGTTCAGTTATTCACATTTTTATTGTAAATTAGTAACAGATACAAAATAATCTTAAAAATACTACGAATTTTGCAATAAATGTGTATTTAGTTAGTAATATAACAAAATATTATAATAGTTAAAATATTTACGATCACAGTAACGTAACAGTAGCAACGTATGTTTATTGACGTTTTACCTTTTCGATACCTCAACGTGAAACGGTCATAATTTTATTGTAAGAATATTTACGTTCAAATAAAGTAGTAATAATGATACATATCTATTAATATTACATAATCCCAACTTTTGAATATAATTAATATACGTTTTATTAAAAGTATCACGGAACAAATCAATGAAACAATCCAATTGCTACATACCTTGAGAAAGGTCACAAATTTTACGAAAGAGAAGAAAGCGGGATCTGTGATAGTATATTATGTATCTGATAGTATAGATCTCCCACGAGAAAATACAATTGTCATTCAATTAAACAAATAAACAATACGTAAATTGAGGATATTAGATCGAAATATCACTATTTTATACAAATCAAAGATTTCACACTAGATTTTGAACCACCAATTCTCAATCGAATTTTCTACAAGCATATACACATTTTTTTTTAAATATATCATTAAATAAAATATTCGATATTCAAGATTTATATTATCACCTTAAGCAATTTGCTTATACCATAATCATCATTTCAGTAAAAATGTTTACCATTTAAACTGTTTACGTAATACGTTCATTGTAATATTGGTTGCCTATATTGGTAAATATTGTAGTTCTATGATGCTTGTCTTGTTAAAAAGTATTTAAAATAATAATGACGTAATGGTAGCGTCAGAATTTTCATTAAAGAAAAGTTTTGTACTAATATAAAAAATAAATAAAAAACGTCAGTTTGTGTGAATTGTTTTAATTATTTCTGCATAAAAAACATTTTGATATGTAAATAACCAATATAAATAGAGTAAATATATATTTTATGGATTTCTATTTTTTTCTACGATAAGTACTACACTTCAAAGTAGAAACGTTCTTTTAGCTATTGTATTATCACGCTATAAGTTGAAAAGAGATAGCGATAAACATAGAATTATATTCTAGTCATAAGGATCGTTTACCAATTTCCTACTAGCTGTCATTTTTAAAAACGTGATATTAATTTTATTTTTTGCGTTCATATTTGTAATATATCAATAAATATTGCTAATATTATGTTTATTTTTTTACACGAAGACAGATTACTAGAAACAACGAATGTTTTTTTATGAAAAATACTTTTATAATACAAGGGTTGTTTAAAAAAGTTTACCTAATAAATCAACTTTTAAACGAAGTTTTAGTTGTTGAAATAACTTCTGAATGATATACAGGGGTTAATTATTTAAGTCAAATTATCAGCAGTATCTAATTAAATTTTTTTAGTTTTTAGATTTTGACAATCTTCCAGATACGAATTTTTCTTGCGTAGGCAAAGTCATTGGTGGTTATTATGCAGATTTGGAAACGAATTGTCAAATGTTTCATGTCTGTACTATTGGTCAATTAGACGAGCCTATGGATATTAGATTTTTGTGCCTGAATGGAACCGTTTTCGATCAGGTATATGATGTTACACATTTTCCATCGATTTAATTGAATATCTTCAATTTTTTTCATAGGAAACTCGCGTTTGCGAGAGAATAGACGAAGTCGACTGCACGAAATCTGAACAATTTTATAATTTAAATTTAGAATTATACGGACATAGCCAATTTTCTAATTTAGAAGGTAATTATTAGATTTTACGCACCCTCCAATCGTCAGGCTCGATTCTACAATGTTCGTTTCTATTTTTTTAGAAAATTCTGAGACTGAACAGCCCTTGATAATAAAATCTACTTTACCTACGACCACCACGACGACATCTACACCATCACCGACGAAAAAAACAACGCACTTACCATTTTACACTTCGGTAACCCCACCGACGATTACAACGTTAGAAAACCGTTTATCTTCTACGGGAAATCATCCCAAAGGAAACAATCACGCGTCGTCGACGCAGAATCTCGTATCTGCGCATCATTTTCCCGTGATCAATCCGAGTGCCACAGATATACGTTTCGATCCCGAAGAGATCAACATCAGTTTACATCCCGGAGCGCCGCCGGATATAAGGACGTTTTATAGTGTTACAAATAGTGAGAATCAATTGGTGGCGACTACTAATCGTGGTGTGTTCGATAAACCGCCCCAAAATATCGCGTCCAGTACGCAGAAAAACCGTTATAATAGTGCTACGTCATCGGATATTAGTGGATTGGGGTTTACTTTTAAAGACGACGATTCCGGGGGGTATACAGAATCGCCGGAAAGTTTTAGGATACGTAAGGATTTCAGGCCTAGTCAAAATTATGCAGGTGAGTCGAAAATAAGATATTTGACAACGGTTTAAATGATATTTTGATATTCAAAATTATTACATTTTTTTTATATTATCGTCAGTTTAAAATGAAGTTTCCACAATTTCGTTTTAAACTTCCCGCTTAAACGCTCATTACTAACATGGCGGCGAAGTGACGTCACTACATAGTAAGCTTGTTAACAGTTAACGGAATTTTTTAATGTCTTATTTGTTTTGTTTTGTAAGAAGTTTTTTTAAAACTTATTATAATTAATGTATAGTGCTTCGGCGTACTAATACTTAATCTAAATCACCCAAAAAACTTTTTATGCACGTTGTTAGAGCTATAAAAGAAAGAAAAAAGTGGTTAAAATTTGCTTGATATTCAAAAATATTACAATCTTCTTTTTTATAATATCGTCAGTTTAAAATGAAGTTTTCACAATTTCGTTTTGAACTTCCCGCTTAAACGCTCATTACCAATATGGCGGCGAAGTGACGTCACTACATAGTAAGCTTGTAAACATTCAAAGGCATTTTTTATTATTTTATTTGTTATATAAAGTCTTTTAAAACTTTTATAATTGATGCAACATCAATTTACATATCTCGGTTGGAGATTTAAGAGATTTTAAGCAAGAATAACGAAATTTCGAAGATCTTAGTGAAGTATTGTTGGTTGGTTCAAGATTAAGAAAAAAAGGTCATTTGGAAACTTCAAGGTCTCGATGGACAATTAAAGTGAAAAACTAATTCCTGATATTTCAAGGTCAAGTACGGGTCCATTTTCATTCCTTTAATTAATTATTTGGTACAAAAAACATTCCAGGATCATCCCAAAATCAATAATCTTCGGAGACGATGTCCAGAAGGTCCTTGAGGATATTTATGAAAAATTATGTTGTCCTTTTGATTTAATCGAGGAACCACCATTACGTATTTCATGGGACTCTGAGGTACGTAATGGCGGTTCTTGAAGACTTTCCGCGATCTACGTTATTCTCGACGTGATCATATCAGTTGTTTTTTTAAAAATAAGTATTTTGAACTGATTAAACAGTCAGAACTCAAAAATTGTTTAGAATAAATATAAAAATATGATTTTGATAGTTTCAGCTGCCCTGCAAAATCCTCAATCTCAACTATATAAATCGAGTACGTTTAGAAATGATTATACGTTGAGTACTTTGAAAGCGAACGGGAATTTACCGAAATCTTCGACGACGTTAAGAAATTATTTTGTTCAATCCCTGAAACCACCGAAACCAGATCAACGGGATCAGTACGGTACACCTCATACCGAGAAAAATCCTTTACCGAGTTTGCCAACTTTAACTTTCAGTTCGCCAGCACCGTTTTCTTTGCAACAGAGAAATGAACAGAAAAGGTACAAATCAATTTATTATATAGGGTGATTCGATAAGCGTGTATTGCTACTTATGTGAATTTATTGTTGGTTTTTGAGATATTTGATGTTGTTATCTATAAAAGGGCGTTAGAAGAAATTTTATATCCTTCATTGTTTCAAAGTTATTAAGTTTTTTACAGGGGTTTGTCAAAATATTTTACAAAAATTTTTATTTCAACTTTGACCCTGTATATTTCCCACAAAATTAAAATTGGAAAAACCAAATATAGTTCGTAATTTAGGATCATCTTTTATCTTTTGAATGAAATTATGAAAAATACTATATCCTTCATTGTTTTGCAGTTATAAAGTTTTTTACAGGGGTATGTCAAAATATGTTACAAAAACTTTTATTTCAACTTTAACTCTGTATATTTTTCTGAAAAATAAAATTGGAGAAACCGAATATAATCCATAATTTAGGATTATCTTTTGAATGGAATTAGGAAAATTACTATATCCTTCATTGTTTCGCGGTTAAAAAGTTTTTTATAGGGGTATGTTAAAATATGTTACAAAAACTTTTATTTCAATTTTGACTCTGTATATTTCCCACAAAATTGAAATCGGAAAACCCAAATATAGTTCGAAATTTAGGATCAACTTTTATCTTTTGAATAAAATTACGAAAAATACTATATCCTTCATTGTTTCGTAGTTATAAAGTTTTTTACAGGGTTATGTCAAAATATGTTACAAAAATTTTTATTTCAACTTTAACCCTGTATATTTTTCTGAAAAATGAAATTGGAGAAACCGAATATAATCCATAATTTAGGATTATCTTTTGAATGGAATTAGGAAAATTACTATATCCTTCATTGTTTCGCGGTTAAAAAGTTTTTTACAGGGGTATGTCAAAATATGCTACAAAAAAATGTTTATTTCAACTTTGACCCTGTATATTTCCCACAAATTTGAAATTGGAACCCAAATATAGTTCGTAATTTAGGATCATCTTTTATCTTTTGAATGGAATTAGGAAAAATACTATATCCTCCATTGTTTCGTAGTTATAAAGTTTTTTACAGGGGTATGTCAAAATATGTTACACAAATATTAACTTCAACTTTGACTTTGTATATTTCCCACAAAGAGGAAGTTTGAAAAACCAAACATAGTCTCCATTTTAGACTCATTTTTTATTTATAAAACGACATAAAAAAGCGATACCTCTTGTTTTTTTTCTCATGATTATAAATTTTTATATGAGAGCACGTAAAAATGTTGTAACTTCTTGACGTAATTATTTCAATATATTTCATTATAGGTATACGAAAGACCACATCCCCCCACCAAGAATCGTAATAAGCGCAAGCGCCAGCGTGAGCGACGCTAGCGGAAAACGACTGAACTACTCTTTAGGTACCATCGGGGCTGCTCAACTATTCAAAACACCCCCACATTCCTACGACGAATATAAAGATGAAGACGTCGTTCTGGACCCTTTTTACCTAGACGTTCCCAAAGTAACCAAATCCCCAAGAAAAAAACGAAGCATACAAGAAAGAAAAAGCTACGCCGACATTATTAAAAACGACGAAGAAGCTTTAGATTTATTAAAATTCCTATTCGATTGGTACAAAAACGAGAAAACCAATAAATATACCACCCCTTTAAGCACCCCCTTAGATTTGGACAGTATAGCATCGATAAACCACGAACTGGCCCCCGAAAAGGAGGATAATTTAGATCTGTTCTTCAACACCAGCGATTCATTCGGAAAAAACACTAAATACAGTGTCTTCGGGAACGAAGGATCAATATTGAGTCACGAAGCAGAAACGAAAATTAACAAGGTACAAGAAAAATACACAATAACACACGAAACCGATAAAGATTACGTTAACGATAATTACGAACCGATAAGTTATAAAGAGTACGGTAGAAGAAATCACGAAGAAGAAATTGACGAATATAAAATACCAGAAGATTACGTTGATGATAACATCGAACCTATTTACTACAAAAAAAGGGATGAAAATGGATTAACAACTACGACGGTTCCTATATTTGAAAACGTAAACACCCTAACAACAGATTCAATATTCGTAACCGCAACAGAACCATCGCGAAACACCGAAGTTTATTACGAAACTAGTGATTCCATACCCACTATAACAGAAAATTCAATAATTACTACACGAAAAATCGTAACCGCAACGGAACAATCAAAAATGAGAAAAAATAAAACGAAATACAAGAAAACTTTTTCGACTACCCCCGTAGATGTTACAACTACTTCTTCTTCTTTTTCGGAACTTAGTACGTTTGAACTACCGGATGAAATGACAATCGAATCTACTACTGATGGAAGTTTGTCTATGGATTTGAAAGCGATGATTAGAAACATCGAAACTAACACCAATAGTGTGGCGGCTTCGGACATATATAAACAAAAATCGAAAAAAGAAATCAAAACTAACAATGATAGTAACGCGGCTTCGGATATATATAAACAAAAATCGAAAAAAGATATCGGAAATAATAGAAATCGTATGGCGGCTTCGGATATATATAAAAAAAAACGAAAAAAAATCACAGAAACTACTACAATGGGGTGGAGCGAAGAAAGTACCACGTCTGAAGAAGATTTAATGAGGTTAAGTGAAGAAAGTACCACGTTTAAAGAAAATTTAATCGGATTAAGTGAAGACAGTACCACGTTTAAAGAAGATTTAATGGAATTAAGTGAAGAAAGTACCACGGTTAAAGAAGATTTGAGTGTAACTACGGAGGGTTATGGTACTACTGGATCGAATGGGGATGATGGGGTTAATACTGAAGATGTTTTTGGTACGACTACCGATATTTCTGTGGGGGTAGATGAAAGATATAACGAAATATCGACTACTTTGGAACAATTTACTATGGAATCTACTACCGAGGTGGTAGATTCGACTGAAAGTACTACTACGAGGAAATTTAAACGGAGACGTGGAAGATTTGGTGGTGACAGGCATAGATTTGGTAGCGATCGGTTTAAAAAGCGGTTGAAAGCTACGGGACCTGCGGTGGAAGATGGGAGTATCAGAATTGGAAATCAGAAAGGTGAGGAATTGATACGGGTCGGATAAGAGAGTGGATTTTTTGATTATTTTTGAGAAATTGATAATACTTATGTTTTGTTCTAGAAGTTTCTGGGCGTTTTTATTTTTGTTCTTGATTTTTATAGAGTGTTCTTAAAGTTGTGAGATTGTTCTGGAACTAATTTTTTTTAATTACGCGTTAAACGTAAACTCGAATACATATATTTAAGAGTTTTTTCAATTTCCATTCAAATTGAAAAAATTTTTGTTCTCGATTTCTATAGTACGATAATGTTCCAGAATGTTATCATTTTATATAAATTTTCATGAAAACAAAGGTAGATATTTTTATTTCAACATTCCCAATAAGTTTTTGTCGTTTTTTTTCATTTTTTGTTCTCGATTTTTATCGAACATTTTCGAAAGTACGAGAATGTTCCAGAATTTTCTCATTTTCTACAAATTTTTCGTTAAAAAGTAGAAAACATTCAAATTACTACAAATAAAAGCTGCAGGGTAAATTTGACAATTTAAATCATCATTTTTGGGCAAAATACAATTAATTATAATAAATAATGCAAAACATAACCTCAAATACATATATTTATGATTTTTCATCACGATTGCTAACAAATTTCAACAAAAAAGTATTATATTACCATTAAGAGAAGATATTTTAGTTAGAAATTGAATTAATGTTAAAATTTTTTCTTCTAGTTTGCAAAATTCCGTTATTTTTGGAAAAACATGCAAACATTTTTTCGTATTATATTGACAGGAAACTATAGAAATTGAAATTTGTATATTTACACATTTTTTAATTGAAAAAAGATCGGTTATGGTATTATCGCGACACTTCAGCACAAGGTACCCACCTCGACAATAAAGATCGAGGTATATACGAGGGTTGTTCACAAAATAAGAAATGATATCGTTCAACGATGTCAGGCACGAATTGACGTTAATTTTGGTATACTTTTTTCAATTTTTTTCGTATTCGTGATAAATATTTAAATTTCGCTCTAATAATTCAACTTTGACGTTATGTCAATTGTAAAGTCAAATAAGCAGTTGAGATTTAGTTTAATAGATGTCGTTAATTCATTTATACAAATAACATTTTAGCGAACCATCCATTTGCTAGTTAAACTGAATTTTTCGTTGAAATAATAATGTACGTTACTAAAAAAATTCTGATTCATAAATTTCAGACGTGGCAACATCTACCGAATATCTTCGTAACCCGACGAAACGAAAAAGCTTCCCGCTGACTGATTATCCTCTAAGAAAAAGCGTGAATCCGACACAAGCGGAAAGAAGTGTAGTAACGAAGCCGTTTTCTCAACGTCCCCCCGTATTTTTCAATTGCTTCGATAAAGAAGTGAACAAATTCTATCCGGATCACAGGGATTGTAAATTATTTCATTATTGCACGCAGGGATACACCGAAAATCAGCTGCTCGATTTGAAATTCGTTTGCGATTTCAACACCTTCTTCGACGAACAGAAATTGATTTGTACGAAAGCGAAACCGACGCGATGTTCGTAAATACCGAATTCGATTTTTTTTTATTGCCGCTAAGTGATTAATTTCTCGCGTGAAAGTCGAATAAAAATCCATGAAATTCTACAAAAAATTTGTTCAAGTTTAAATTCAATTCATTTATTTAGATTTTGGGTCGTGAAATTCCATAAAAAAAAGGTTTTCCAGTTTGAATTCGGTTTATTTCTTTAGCCCTGAGTCGTGAAATTCCACCAAAAAAATTTGTTCAAGTTTGAATTCAGTTTATTTCTTAAGATTTGGGTTCAAAATATACTAGATCGAACGGTTTTTTCTAGATGGCGTTGGCTATAACTTTATCGCGTATATATAAACCAGAATTACTTGAGTAAGGGTCTAATTAAAGGTTCGTGGTCGTATAATTGTGCTCGTTAATTGAATATCCTTTAATTTCCACCAAAAACTATTTTTTTATAGTATAAATTCAGTTTATTTGCTAGTTAGAACGGTTTACGCTAGATTGAGGCGGTTTACGCTAGATTGAGGCAGTTTTCGTATGCTTGAACTGGAATCACTTAATAAAGTGTACAACAGTTGGATAGGGGTTGGAGTTGAAGTTTTCAATCGAATATTACTTGAAATTTATGAAATTCAACCAAAAATATTTTTTTCTAGTGAAAATTTAGTTTCTTCCTTCAAATTTGTCTCGAAAATGTAGTATTGCGAACGATTTTAGATAGATGGCGTCTCTATAATGGGTTTTCTTGCTTGAACTGGAATCCCTTAAAAGTGCTGTTGCGGGGTGGGTTAAAAACGAACTTTTCAATTGAAAATTACTTGAAATTCATTCAATTCCACCAAAAAAATGTTTTTCTAGCAAAAAATCAGTTTATACCTTCCAATATGGCACGAAAATTCACTAGTTCGGACGATTTTCAATAAATGGCGTCAGCTATAACGATTTTTCTTACCTTTCAACTGGAATTACTTAAGAAAGTGTCTAATGAGGGGTGTGTGGTAGGTTACAGTTGTGGTTTCATAATTTAGAAAAAATTTTACAAATTACGCATGTTAAGGACCAAAATACAATATTTTTATCATATATACTTACAGGGTGTCTAGCCATCGAGAAATAGCGGGAAAAAAGCGGGAATTTTTTGGCAGCGGGAAAAGACGGGAAAACAACGGAATTTTTTTTCGAGATCGGGAATTTTCGGAGAAATGCACAGAAAGTTGTAGTTTCAATACATAATATGCTTCCTGCTAGCAAAATTGATATAGGATTTTCAACTAAGAGCGCATTGAAGAATGCTAAAATCAAGCTCTCTGGTGAATTATTGACTAAATTCATGATTGATTGTAAGAATTGTTTCGTTAAAATTATTAAAAAATTCAAGAACGATCACCTCTATTGTATAAACTTACAAAGTACATAACTTGTGTGAATCCAAATTTAATCGTACATCAATCCAACGTAGCTCTACAGCGACTTGACTCTTGCTTGGCTGTTCTGGTTGACACAAACAAGTTGATTTCTGGCTCGACGGCTGACAAAATAAAAAAGAGTATCGAGATATTCTACAATTTTCTAACACCATTCAATCCATGAAGATATATAATCGAAGTGTAAAAAGGCTTGATAAATTTTGGATAGAATTGATAGAAGATTCCGGTTTGACCTGCCCGAACTTGATTAATTTTCTAGAAATAATTTTCATTTTATCTCATGGAAATGCAGCAGTTGAGCGCGGATTTTCCGTAAACAAAGAGGCAATCGTTGTAAATCAGGCGGAAAACAGTCTAGTTGCCTTGCGCATCATTTATGATGCAGTTACTGCGGCAGGGGGCATCAAACACGTATCTATCACATCTAAAATGATGTTGAACGTGCGAATGGCGCATAGTAGATATGTGGAGTTCTGTCAGAATAAAAAAAATGAAGATGCACAAAAACAAAAGGAGTCTAATGAAAGAAAAAGAAAAGCAGAAGAAGTTGAAGAATTGAAAGCAAAACGAAAGAACTTGTTAGAACAAACATCAGCTTTAAATGACCAAATAAAAAATTTAGAAAAGAATAAATAAATGAACCTATTGTGATTCGCTATTAATATAAGTAGTCATTAATTCAATAATATATTTCATTTATATTTTGTTATGAGTAACTAATATGTATCATTCTTTATGAAAAAACAATAAAAAAGCGATAATTATTTTTTTTGTATTGAATGCTATTGTTTATTGAATATTACTAAAAATTGGTTTACTAATATCGGGAAAATTAGAAAAATTTGTCGGGAAAAAACGGGAAAACTGCGGAAATTGAGATGCACGTCAGGTCTAGACACCCTGTACTTAATATGGTAACATTTCTTGGAACTAAAACGACTTTTTACATCTTTTACGTCCCAATTTTCGAAAATTACCTTTCAAATTTTCAGTTCTTTTATTCCTGATCATTAAGGACGTAAAGATTTCATTATATTTTGAAAAAAAAATCGTATCAAATTTCATAAAAAATGTTTATATAACAGAAATTAATCACTTTCCCATGAGTTTTAAATTTTCCAAAATCATTTAATTCAATCGAACATATTTATTAGACGATTTTTTTTAATTATTTCTTTTTAAACTTTATAACCCCACTGAGTATTGTAAATATTATCTAAACGTCAAAAAAAAAACAAAATTACATATTATCCCATATCCCTGCCATTTTTTTTCTATCTCCTGTACCAATTTTCTCCATTTCTCCTTCTGTACTATGATTCTTACTTTTTTGTTAACCTCTTTGATCACACATTCTTTATTATCTCATTTTCCCGTCTAGAAAAATTTCCACAACTACAAAACTTTTTGTATTTCCTTTTAGTTTAACAAACTGGTCCTTTGTAAATAGGATAATTAGATTGATAAACCAAAAAATTGGATAACCAGTCCTGGTGACGCTATAAGAACTGGTTTTTTATAACTATAATATATTTTTGTAATTATTGCAAATAAAAATTTGTTACCTACGTAAAAAATACTCATAGAATAATATATTGATTTAAATAAATTTATATATAATTAGTCTGTTTTTTTATTTCTTTGATAACACATTATTTTATCACTTAACTTGAAATAATACCCATTATCTCTTTTTGAATTCACTAAATTATTAGTACCTGCTTAAAATCTTTTTTTTTAATCACAATTTATCAGAAACACAATCATAATTTCACTTGAATGTAATATTATTTCACCAGTTAACCTTAAGATACACATAAACCCTTGTTAACCTCACTAATTTTATCAATTCTGACTTAAGACTATTGAATATCTTCATACTTACCCGTTTTATCACAAACATTACTATAAATTCACGCGAATAGAATATTATTTCACCACCTAACCTTAAAATACACATAAATCCTTCTTAACCTTACTAATTTGATTCCTGCACAAAATCGTTAGATATTTCCAAAATAACTCGTTTTTCCACAAACGTAAACTCACTAATTTTATTAATTCCGGCTTAAAATCCTCAAATATTTCAAAAATAACGCGTTTCCTCACAAACACAACCATAAACTCACTTAAATCTATGTGAAATGAAATTTTACCCCGCGCAATAAAAAGCATTCAAAACTATAACAAGATAGATAAACAACGCTAAATGTGTGCACTCATTATATAACTTTCGCCTATACAATGTTTACGGCCCTTTATGTTATATTTCAGCAACCACATATAATACTTTCATTAACTCTATGAATTCTCCAATTAGAGCGTTCGTTAGTGGTAGTAGTAATAACGGTCGCGTTCAGTGAACGAAACCGTTGTAAAATAAACTCAAAACGTGCTGGAGCAGACACCATAGATTTGTTCTTGGAATCTGCACTGGAATTCTACTGAACTGGATAAGTGCAGGCCAGTTCATAAGTGTATAGAATTAGTTCGATCGGATACAAAGAATGATATAGTGGAGTATTTGTTGATTATTGTATTTGAGGTTATTTGATGTGAATCAGGCCTTGAAGTATTAACAATAATGGAAAACAATTTAGTACTTTTTGATATTTTACATTCGTCCGATGACGAAGATGTAGTGCCACCGTTTCCAGATTACACTTATTGCACTGCATTGGCTGAACAGACGGTAGACCCAGTACAAGAAGTACAGTGAACTGGGTGAACTAGTTCTCTTGCACTGCTACTAAGAACAGAGACACTAGCGCTGGTTCCGCTGCAAAGAACGCTTTAGTATACACTTTCTGAACTAGTTCTGCCAGTAAGCTACCAAGAACAAACCTCATATTTCGGATCGCTTTTAAAAAAATTATTGAATTCGTTTATAAAGAAATAAAACTCTATTTAAAGTGTATGAATTATTCTCTATAATTTCGTTTTGAATTATAATGTCAATTTTGATTGATGATTACACCTTGTAATTGTTTAAAAAGGAACTAGACGAATACTTCCATATTTACCAACTTAATGTAATAAAAATAACCAAAATAGCCTTTGTGTTGAACATATACCTGTCATATATTAACAAGTATTTGGAGGTGAGAAATAAAAAACTATTTCCTTGTAATTCCTATTTTATGATATAAATTATTCCTGTAGAATATCAGTAAACATTTCATCAGTTTTTAATATTCCCCGATTTATTAACAGAAATATAATGAGATTCTGAACGCTATTTTACGTCCATTTCTATATATGAAGTTAGCTACAAATAATGACATGACAGCTAACTAGTAGGTGGTTCGCTCGTATAAGAAGAAGTAGACAAAAAAAAATTTAGTTTATTTTTATTTTAACGTATAAAGGAAAATGAAAGATTGGTGTTTGTGATTTATAAATTTTTTTCTAAGATCGAAAAGGGATAATTAGAAATCAAAACTAATAGCAAGGTAACAATAGTTTTATTTTCATTAATAAAATTACAATATATACAATCTTAAATAGACGGCGGTGTCAAACGGACTTTAGCGGAAAATTATAAGGTTTTTTGATTTAACTAATTTACCAATAAATAATAATTGAGCTAATAAAAAAGAACCAGAATTTTTTTCAATCAACTCATTGTTTTTGCTTTATGTATTTTGAATATTAGGTACTGTTTTGTTACATTATGTTTTCGCGCTACCCAATAACTTTAATTGCTTCCCTATGATAACAATTTTATTGTACACTTCGTTTTTTTTTATTAATTTCTTCTACATATATAATTTTTCTATAAAATTGTCCCAAATTACTTTTTGTAATATCCAAATTTGGTCAATATTAATTTAATTTTTTAAAAATTATTAAATTCAATATAAAACTTCGAATTTTTCAATTCTTTATAAATGTTTTAATATACTAAGCAAATAAATTTTATTAGATTATAGCAAATATCTCAATTTAAGTTGCCAATACGAAACAAGTGATTTAGAACCATTTTATAGAGAATTTGAATATCTACCATCTTGCTCCATACCAAATTCAACATTTTTTAACAATTCCTTCAAATTATATAATAATATTCATGAATTTTTATAAAGTTTTATAGAAAATCCAAAAATTTATCAAAAACAGTTTTGTGAAAAATTCATAGGAAACACCAACAAATCACTCTTAAACAAGAACGACATCATCTAACTTTTTAATCTCGGTATGAATGTCATAATCAGGTTCGCTTCCCACCCCGGTATCGTAGTAAGCATAATCGTAATCCTTCTTAGGCGGCGCTGGTTTTTTACCGATAGTTTTCGATGTAGTTTTTGGCGATTCCGTAACCTTACTCGTAGAAACAGACGTTTTCGTCACATCGTTATTTACTTTCTTAGTAGAAGGATAGGTTTTAGGTACTTCATAAGTCGATCTCGAAACAGGTACAGTCGTTTGGGTTTGCTTGTTATTCGTTGTTTTTTGTAGCTCGTTTCTACTCGCAGCTATATTCTGACTGTGCGCCGTTTTTAAAAATTCGTCTTCTCTTTTATCGCCATCGTAGTCGTACTTCGAACTGTAGGATCCGTCGTCGTATTGAGTTTCATCGAAGCGGCTCGATCTAAACGACAAAACGATTCAAGTTAGGACATACGTTCACTTTTTATCAAAATTTGATTGGTCATTTCGGAATAACGTTAGAGTCCGCCATATTGACATATAGGATAACCTTATTTATATTAAAATTATTATTAATAGTGAAATTTATTTTCATTTTTTTTATATAAGATACTTATTTAAATGAAAAAACACTCGAAATAATTATTTTTTGTATACACTAATGAAACAAAAATCTTTGTTAATTCACCACGACAATATGGCTAACGTTCCAAGTCACGTTACAAAAAATGATATAAATTAAAAAAGTTCGTTAATTATTATTTATTTTTTTCATTATACTGAACTAAATTACATTTTTTTATTATTTATTATGTGATTTAGATTTACTTTTTCAAGAAATCTTACCTTATGATTTTTATATCCAATAAATCTCTATTTCTTGATAATTTAAACTGGGACCTACAGCCACATTTTATCATTGTTATTAAATATATTGATCGTGGTAAAATTTTTGTTAGAAAACTGGGTTTTTATTACAAGGTGGGCCACCATTTTTTGCACTTTTGAAATTTCTATGAAAAAAATCGTATTCAAACAAATGTTTAATACTTTTTCATTTGCATACGAAACATTATACAGGGGCATACATAACATATTATAAAGGGTGATGGAGATATTCAATGTAAAAAAGGATATTAATTTCCGGTGTTATTTATGGAAATTTTAATTTCTTTATATATATAAGGTATAGGTTTAAGAAAGGTACATGTCAAAATGGCGTTATGACGTACGTGTAGAGTATATCGAAAAAACTATAAACGTCAAAAAGTTAGATTATTTCTTCTTATTGTGATTGAATTCGAAAGGTATAAACAGCAAGTGCGTAACATATTATACAGGATGATGAAGATATTCAATGGCAGAAAAGGCATTGACCAGAAAAAAATGTAAAAGAGACGTGTAAGATCTCGAAACCGAGGGCCAAATACGCCTTTAGAGCGTCTAGAATACGAAATCACTACTTATCGTCTCTGAAATGTGTACTGCCGATCTTTAAAAGAGAAAACAACTACTTTTATGTCCAATGCTTCGACGAATATTGAATTATATCCACGTTTTTATCCATATCAACATTCCTAATCGCTAGCAATTGCAAGTAGTAAGCTATGACTAGTTTCGAAGCTTTTGTGTCTCATCAGAGCGGCTTCTTCTCGATCGAAGCCGAAATTCAAACAATATTAGCGATTGTTGTTATTTGGTTCATGTAGTTAAACGTTCCCCAGCAGAAAGTATCTGCTGCGAACCATCAGGAAGGTAAAATCTGCATCAATATTCGTTTTTTCAATTAAAGATACTGTAAAATCCGCGGAAATTCATAGAAAATTTCTCTAGAGTGCCTCTCCAAGACTCAAGTGAATGAATAGCGTTCAACTTTCCGATAAGGTCGAGAAGTGGTTGCGAACTTGGCCCACAAAAAGTGTTACCTCATTTTTGGAGCCCGACGCAGTACTGTATACGATATGACTGAAGATTTGGGCATCAGCCTAGATAGTAGAAAAACTTCTGATTTTTGAGCAGAAGCTCACACGCTGGCAAGTTTGCACTCAGTGGTATGAAGAGAAAGGACAAAAAACAAAAAAAAGACGAAGACGCGCCAGTTAAAGCGAAGGTTTCTCACTAAACAACAAACTGTGAACGCGCAGTATTTTGTTAACCTCCCAAAAAACACGCCGGAACCAGTCCATTCGTCGAAACGACGCTTTATTCCAATACGTAGTGTGATGTCGCTGCGAGACCGTATAAAATTCGGTTTAAGATGGAAACGTTCAACGAATCGACTTGGGAAGTAACGGACTATCCTCCTTATAATCTCGATTTATCCCCATTATTCATTTGACCAATGTAAGGATTAAACTCGCGTCTATGGAATGAAGGAAAAATACTATAACGCGCTAGTTAAAGCGAAGGTTTCTCACTAAATAACAAACTGTGAATGTGCAGTATTTTGTTAACCTCCCAAAAAACATGAACCTATCCACTCGTCGAAACGTCGCTATATTCCAATCCGTAGTGCGATGTCGCTGCGAGACCGTATAAAATTCGGTTTACGATGGAAACGTTTAACGATAACACCAGTTTTCCAACGTTAGATTAAGAATTAACCTCTCACCTGCTGATCGGAGTAGTCGAACTAATTTTCGGCACAGTAGGTGTATATTGGGTGAAAGGAGTACTTTTCGGCGTGCTTGAAGGACTATTCTGACTGCTCTGTCTGTTCTGGTTGTAAGCGGCGGTTTGTTGAGCTATTTGACTGTAAGCCGCGTTAGTTCTAGGAGCGAAAGTCGTCGGGAAATTACTGTTAGAAACGCTGAACGGTTTCGGACTTAAAGTACTTGGATTCGTCTGTTTATACGACGTAGTTTGCTTCTTATCGAAACTGGTACTATATTTGGGATTGTTGTTGGGATAATTTTCAGTTTTATCGTATATCTGCTTCACTTTAGTCGTTTCGTAAACTTTTGAAGTATTTTCTTCGGTAGCAAATACGTTGCCAGTACTTCTACTAGGTGGCGTATTGTATTGTTGTTTAAAAGGAGCTGGTGTACTAATCGTGAACGTGGGACTATCTGTATAATCGCTAAATTGTTGTCGTCTTTGTCCGTTTCTGTTTCTATAATTATTTAATGTTGTTGTGTATTGATTTGCGTTCGGGGTTGTTGTAGATGGTTTAGTTGTTGATGGTTCGTAACTTCCGGCGAAATTATTAACGAACCTCGTATTTTGATTAACTGGTCTTCTAGTTTGTGATCTAGATTCTTGATTTTTGTTACTGAATTCGTTAATTTGATTATTTTTGTTTTCGTTTTGTACTGGTCTTCTCGATCTGTTCCTAACGACTTTTCTCTTACGTTCGTAATCTCGATTTTGATTGATATTTATATTATCGTCGTAATCTTCGTCTCTTTCTTTTCCATTATTTCTATTATTATAAAAGTTTGAACTACTGGAACCTTTAAATATATCTTTTTCGTTGTTGTTGTTGTTGTTGTTGAAACTCTGTCTTGGTGAATTTTGGTAACTTCTTGGTGGTGTTTTAGTTTGATCTACAATTTTTGTTTGTTGATCGTGATTTATTCGCGCGTCGCCCGTTTCTGCTCTTTGTAACGAAAACGTTTCTTCGTCTTCTCCATATCTGTGTGCTTTTGATTCATAACCTGCAAAGAATTGAACATATATGAAAGTAATAGACTGATTTTGTTTTATTAGCGTTGTAACAAAAAAAATTTGTCTGAAACCTACACTTTACCGTGTCTGTAAGCAAACCAGTGTAGCCCTAGCCTTGCAACTTAATATAATTGATTGAAACTAGTGTTTATGTGTTTTTAAGATGGCTGAAGAGGTATTGAAAATGATTCACGTTCTAGTCGATTTTCCACGTCAAACATAGACGTTTATATAGTGAAAATCGTTAATCATATTCGGGAAGAAACTGACTGACTTCCTGTACTGATTCGAACAATTGAAAATTCGTCAAATACGACGATCTGAAATCGAAGAATCGATTACTCGGACCAAGTAAATCGATATGTTGTATTAAATCTATTCAGTGAATCGATATTATCTCTTCCTCGTTTACCAATTGTCGGCAACATTATTATCGAATTCCCAGAACTATAAAATCCTAAATTTCACTGATAAGAGTACCTAGAGATTGTTTTTCATGGTTTTTTTCGTGTTTTATATAAAATAGTTACATATTTACATCGTAAATACATAAAAACCTATCTTTTAGACCTCGATTTTTTTATAAATCGATTCATCATGCTGCGATTCAAATCGATTTGGAAATCGATCTTTTTTGGAAAGTAAGTTTTAACCTTAAAAAAATTGTGATCCATGAGATACATTTCATTACAATGTTGTCAGTAGATTCGGAAAGAAGAAACGTAAAAAACTTTTATTTTTTTCTATTTAGATTTCGTATCTATTAAATTTGGAGTCACTTTTTTCAAACCCTTTGCTTAATGCTAATCAAAAGCTCGTGAACATTAAGAATTCAAACACATCGTTTATGAAAAGTTAATATTCAGGAAATGCATTACTGGATTTCATCCCACGTTATTATGGTTCTGTTCCCATAATTATTTATCAAGAATGATTCTTACATAATTATAGTTAAAATGTCTTTGATAATCGTTTTTACGAGGGGTGTCGCGTAAATTCGCCACATGTTGAAATTTAGTCCAAAAAAATAACAAATCATCTACCAAACGTGGAAATTATTAACAATTTTGATGATAATGATGTTTCCGATGATGATATAGTAAATTATAATGATGAAAACAATCAACATCCAAAGGATTCTGTCGCTTTTAGTACTAAATGTTTCGTAGGAATTGATTCGTGAACTATTTATGGTATGGTAATCAGTACTTGATTAGGGAAGGTTTTTAAAAGTATAAAAACAATGCATCTTCTAAAAAAACCAGTAATTAGGATAATTACTAATTTTCCTATCGTACAAAATGTATTTAAACCCTAAGTATGTCTTAATATCTAGAATTGTTTACATATATTTGAAACATTCATCTTGACAAAAAATTTTTATTGAATCTCGAACATTTCTATAACTTTCCACGTGGATTAAACTAACAGCAGTTTTCTGATCAACTAGCTTCGACTTTTGGTGATGAAACATCGTATAGAGTCATCAAAAAAGGAGTTTCTATGACTTCACGTGGATTAAACCAATAGGAGTGTTCTGATCAATTAGCTTTGACTTTTGGTGATGAAGAACTATCTCGATCAACCTGGTATATTAATTTTTCTGTCTTTCATACTGTTTATAGTTTATAAAGAATAAAAAGCTGTGAAATTATATCAATCCATATACTTTATATATTTATGATAAGTACAGAAAACCTTGAAACGCAAATTTAGTTCTTTACATAATATTTGAAAACATCTTGTTGCATATTTGAAGAAGTGAAAGTTTAAAGGCCGTTTGAAACGTCTAAGATAAATTAAAGGTCGTATTTACTAGAAGAATCTCGGCAAATAGGATGTACATTTACTATCGTGTAATAGTTTTTTAAACATAAAATATTTGAAACGTATCATCAATAAATAATCATTACGTAATCGTTTTAATAATTCAAATTTCATACACGAAATTGTGTATAAAAAATATAAAATTAGCTCGAATCAAGAAAAAGAAGATAAAATGTGAACCATCTTTGATCATGGTTCATATTTACATTGTGGAGTCTTCAGATAGGCCTGTCTTGACTTTACCAAAGGTCGATGACTTTTAAGAAGATGATCAGCGATTTTCAATAACTTCGATACCTTTTTTATAATAAGAATCATTGACTGCCGACATCTCCTCTTCATTTTTGGAAAATTTTGAACACCGCACCATTTTTCTCAAGTCTCAACAGAAAATAATCCCAGGGGGCTAGATCTGGTGAATAGGGAGCGTGAGATAGCAATTCAAAGTTTAATTAATCAATTTTGGCCATTGCAATAACGGATATGTGAGTTGATGATGGTCATGACCTTGGCTTCTGGTGGAACGGACTTTGCCTTATTTGGAGCCGGTTCGGATGTGAAGAGATGTTTCTTCAAGACGCTGCTTTTGTTCCATTATGAGCAAACGAAGCACCCGAAGTCGGAAAATACAAACAATCTGGCAACATCGTGAATAAGATCATCGATATGGGAATACCGAAAACTAGTCCAATATTTTTCGTTAAAATACGGATTCGACGACGAAAAAATTGCTTTTTCAAGATTAACTTGATCAAAGTTTGACTTTTATAAGTTCAGTTTGATGAAAAAGTGATTGTTTGAGATAAATTTTGTAAAATATTGACTATTTAAATTTTAATTTATCAAAAACTGTATTTTCTAATTCCGACTTTTCGAAAATTGGCTTTTCTAGTTTCCATTTGATCAAAAATTGGCATTTTCCAACATTGATTTTAACAAAAATTTGCTTATCTAAGTTTAATTTGGTGCAATCCTTCTCATTCTTAATTTATTTGTATCAAAAATTGGTTTGTCTACGGTTAATGTATTTAAAATTGTCATTCCTATGTTAAATCTGTTAATATATTTTGTATTTCTAGTTTAATTTGATCAAAAATTGGCTATTCTAGCTTTTATGTAGTCAAACATCGTTTTTATTGAATTTTTTATGAAAAAATTGACTTAATTCAAGTTTAATTTGTTACAAAAAATTGTTCAAAATCGGCATTTTTGAATTTAATTATAACAAAAAAATATTTTTTTCAAGATCTAATTTGTCAATATTGGTTTTTCTAAATTAATTTTTTCAAAAATTGGGATTTCTCCATTTTATCAGCATTGTCTTCCTTGGTTCATTAGGAAGTTCACTTTTGCCAAACATTGGCTTTTCTAATTCAATTTCATTTGGGTAAAAATTAGCTTATTTAAGGTCAATTTGGTCAAAAATTGTTAATATCGAATTATTTTAATAAGATATTCATATTATTACGTGTAATTTAACAAAAATTGTCTTTTCTGTGGGTAGTTTAACAATAGGTTTAATTTCTCTTTTTTTTTTGTTAGTTTATTCAAACATTGGTTTATCTCGATGTAATTTGTCAAAAATCGTCATAAATTGACTTTCCCGAGTACAAGTTGGTAAAAAATTGCTTTTTCCAACCTCAATTTGGTAAAAAATTGACTTTTCCAACTCCAATTTGGTAAAATAGTGACTTTTCCAAGTACATTTTGGTAAAAAATTGCTTTTTCCAACAATTTGGTAAAGAATTGACTTTCCCGAGTACAAGTTGGAGAAAATTGCTTTTTCCAACTTCAATTTGGTAAAAAATTGACTTTTCCAACTCCAATTTGGTAAAATATTGACTTTTCCAAGTACAATTTGGTAAAAAATTGCTTTTTCCAACTTTAATTTGGTAAAGAATTGACTTTCCCGAGTACAAGTTGGAGAAAATTGCTTTTTCCAACTTCAATTTGGTAAAAAATTGACTTTTCCAAGTTCAATTTGGTGAAAAATTGCTTTTTCCAACTTTAATTTGATAAAATATTGACTTTTCCAACTTCAATTTGATAAAAAATTGACTTTTTCAAGTTCAATTTGGTGAAAACTTTACTTTTTCATGCTAAATCTGTTTTATTTTTCTAGTTTAATTTTATCAAAATTGCCTTTTCTAAATCATGTCAAAAATTGTTTTTTTTTTAAATTTATATAGTCAAATATTAACTTTAATTATGTCAAAAATACGATTTGCTCAGTTGATTTTAATCAGAAATGGCCTAATTAATTTAATCTTAGTCAAAACATGGCTATTTAATTTAATTTGGTCAATGGATGTTTTTCTTTACTATATTTTGTTGAAAATTTGACTTTTCGAGTTGAATATGACGACAAATTGGCCTTATAATTTTTTTGGTGATAATTTGACCAAAAATTTCCTATTTTAAGTTTAATTTGGTCAAAACTTTGGTTTTTTATGTTTAATTTGGTCAAAAATTGTCTTTCTATATTTTAATCAACATTGGCTGTTATTTTGTTAAAATTTGACTTCTCTTGGTCAAAATGACCAAAAATTAACTTTCCTAACTTTTTTAATCAAATATTGATTTTTCTAAGGTGTAGAAAAAATTAGATATCGTGTCAATAATCGAATGGAAACAAGTGAATTTACTTTAAATACGGAGCTTACTAGATTTCTCTTACGAACATTTATACAATTGAGGTTATGAAACGCACTTGAACGATGCAATTGCACAATTTATATGGTTAAAAATTACCATATAAAATAGGTTTTGATGAACTCGTATATTTTTCTAAATGGATATTCGTTTGTAATACCAATCGTTAATAGAATCATTTTGTAATAAAGAACGTTTTATCTTGAATCAAACATACAGGTTTTTTTATAAAAAAAATACGTAAAAAAACGTATTTTCACACACTTTTTACAACGTCTGACAATAATTTTAAAAGCAAAAAAAATTATAAAAGAATGAAACCTATTGCTTGAAATTTGTCTTTTGCCTCAAAACGGGCTTTAGATTCAGCAATTGCGAGCTTTTATTTGAGATCAGTAGTCACTGGGGATCAGATCTGGATCATACGGTGGGTAAGGAAGTCTAAATCGTTCAATTTAACCATCTTTGTCATCGATTTGTCATACGGCGTATTGTCTTGGTGAAACAATGGTTTTTTCTTCGACATATCTGGTTTTTACATCCAAACGATCTATGTAATATTCACTATTGATTGTCTCTCTCTTTTGGATATAGTCTATAAACAATATTCCATGGGTATCTCGAAATACTGAAGGCATAACCTGACTGTTGTGTCTTTGAACATGGTTCACCAGCTGCGGTCCACTCAGATCATGATCATTTTAATTCCGGAATATAGTGATGAATGAAAAAATTTTATTTATCACGTCTTAAACATGATCAAACATTGCTCTGGACGTTCACCAAACCATTGCTGAGCTTGCACATTATTTTTTTTCATCAAGAAGCAATGATAAATTGTTTTCAATCAATTATTTTGAAAATAACAAATCTAATAATTTTACCATAAACTATCGATCTATATATTGATCTACGAGAACGATTTAAAAAGTTTTCGACCCAATTTTTCTATTTCCTTTTCAAACAACCCTCGTAGGTGTGGTTAAGGTGTACAAAAATCTAATAGTTAACTTACCAGATCCGATTCGATACAAATCGAAGTTATCACTGGAATAATACAGGGTGGTCGCGTCGCAATCTATGTCTTCCCATTCGGCACATATCTGATGATCTTGATCGAAAGCTGTGCCGTTGGGACACAAAAATCTGAAGTCTTGCACCTATAATTCAGGTACGTGTGACTAAATGTGGTAGAAGATTGATTTTTATAGAGCTTACCCCTACTCCGGCGACTTTAACACAAATGTGGAACATTTGACATTGCGTTTCGGCGTCCGCGTAGTAACCCCCCAATATTTTATCTCTGCAAGAAAACCCCGTCGATGGCATGTTTTCTAAACTGTATGTTGGAAATGGTCTGTGGTTTAAAAATACTGCAAAAACCCATTGGGTACAAAGCCCTGAAACAAATACTATCACAGATATTTTCAACATCGTTTTTTTGAATCACCTTGTATGTTATAAATAATTTTTTGTAAATATATTTGTATTGAACGATGTTTCAAACGGAATGTTGGTGAAAATCTCGCAAATTTTGAAGACATTCTTCGGGAATAAGTAGGATTATAGTATGAGGCTCTATTTTTCACAATTTAGGAGATGCGAATAAAGTTATAAGAATGCCAAGTTGCCATAAGACAGAAAATGAAAGTAAACTTTGAAACCCTGTATATCAGAAATTAGTGGATCTGGACATTTGAAAATTTCACAAATCATGAAGAAATTATTCATAAAAATGCACAGCTATAGTATGAGACTCTATTCTTGACAGTTTGAGAGTTATAAATAAAGTTATGAGAATGCCAGGTTGCCATAAGACAGAAAATGAAAGTTGACTTTAAAACCCTGTATATCAGAAATTAGTGAAGCTGGAAATCTGAAAATTTCACATATCATAAAGGATTTATTCATAAAAACGTAAAGCTATAGTATGAGACTACATTTTTGACAGTTTGAGAGATATGAATAAAGTTATGAGAATGCCATGTTGCCATAAGATAAAAAATGAAAGTAAACTTTGAAACCCTGTATATCAGAAATTAGTGGAGCTGGGAATCTGAAAATTCCACAAATAATAACAAAATTATTCATAAAAACGTAAAGCTATAGTTTGAGACTACATTTTTGACAGTTTGAGAGATATGAATAAAGTTATGAGAATGCCATGTTGCCATAAGATAAAAAATGAAAGTAAACTTTGAAACCCTGTATATCAGAAATTAGTGGAGCTGGGAATCTGAAAATTCCACAAATAATAACAAAATTATTCATAAAAACGTAAAGCTATAGTATGAGACATTATTTTTAACGGTTTAAGAGATATGAATAAAGTTATGAGAATGCACAGTTGCCATAAGTCAGAAAATGAAAGTTGACTTTGAAACCCGGTATATCAGAAATTAGTAAAGCTGGAAATCTGAACATTTCACAAATCATGAAGAAATTATGCATAAAAACGTAAATCTTTAGTATAAGACTCTATTTTTAACGATTTAAGAGATATGAATAAAGTTATGAGAATGCACAGTTGCCATAAAACAGAAAATGAAAGTAAACTTTGACTACTGTATATCAGAAATTAGTAGTGCTGGAAATCTGAAAATTTCACAAACCATAAAAAAATTATTCATGAAAATGTACAGCTATAGTATGAGACTCTATTCTTGACAGTTTGAAAGTTATAAATAAAGTTATGAGAATGCCAAGTTGCCATAAGACAGAAAATGAAAGTTGACTTTGAAACCCTGTATCTCAGAAATTAGTAGAGCTGGAAATATGATAATTTCACAAATCATGAATAAATTATTCATGAAAACATAGAGCTTTAGTATAAGGCTCTATTTTTAACAATTTAAAAGATATAAGCAAAATTATAAAAATAATTATATCATATATTTTCACTTCACTTGAGTAAATTTCAGAATGTGACAATCTCACAGTTGAAATGTTAATTCATAAATATATAAAGCTATAGTATGTAGTCCAATTTCCACGTAAATTTATAAAAATTTTAATTTTTTAATTGGTCCAAACGTAATTTGTACAAACGATCAAAATAAATGTTCTATTTTTTATACTGAAATTTTCTAAATAAAAATCACCAAAAAAATAATCCACAACGCCAAAATTTCCTTATATAGGGGTGGTACCACTGAACTCACCTAAGAAAAACAAAACAATAACACCCTTCATCGTGGTAAGTCAAAAATCGACTGAAATCCCATACAACGAAGAAGATACATCTTGATGATGATCGCTGAAGAATAGTGAAAGGATGTCCTTTGAGGGGGCACCGGCGGTGGTAAGGGGGGCCGTTCACGAAGGATAGTCGCGAAGATATACGTTTGCGGATGCCGCGGCACGTAACTAGTTAGATAATGCGTGTTACCATAACTTATTATACGATGAAATATTGTTTTTTTTATTCTACAAATTTATCATCAGAAAAATGTCCCATATCTCAAAATAATAAGTGTAAACATGCATTTTTACGATTTAAACTGTACTTAAGTACGCAATTTTCGATTATTCCACCAAACTATAATTATAGTATAACAAACAACAAGAGAAATTAGTCAGCTGTAACATCGGTACTTAAAACATCAAAACAAGTAATTGCAACTTGAATTTTTTACTTATAGTAAAATAATTATCAAAAAGGTTTAATTTGTAGTGGGAACCTATAAAAAACATAATAATGATAGATAAATATCTAGGAATCATTAGGCAAGAGATCTACAAATATTTTCCTCAAAAAAAAATATTATCGACTTCCTGTGATTAATGACAGTATCCGAAACACATTTCTGTTCATCCAACCAAATTTATAGAGATAGATACGCACGGCTAAGCATCAAATCCAATATTTCGAATCCTTTTTATTCGATACTGGAAATATTCAGTTATATACGAGGGTAGTTTGATAGGAAAACGAGGTAAAAGTGGAATAGTTTAGAGATAACGTGATTTTGATCAATTATTTTGAATGTTTTATGCAAAGTATCTTGTTTTAGATAAATTAGATACATTTTAATGATTTTGTTAGAGAAATTCATAATGAATGTATAGAACTATAGCATGAATCTCTATTTTTATTTATTTGACAGTTATGAGCGAAGATATATTGTATACTGTATATTGGAAATTAGACGACTTAGAAGTACGAAAATTTCACAGTTTATAGAGAAATTCATAATGAATATATATAGCTATAGTATGAATGTCTATTATATGTATATTAATTTGATAGTTATCAGCGAAAATATGCGTCATTTTCAGTTAGTTTCTTTTAAGCCCCTGTATATTGGAAATTAGACGACTTAGAAGTATAAAAATTTCACAGTTTGTAGAGAAATTCATAATGAATGTATAAAACTATAGTATGAATCTCTATTTTTATTTATTTGACAGTTATGAGCGAAGATATACGTCATTTTCAGTTAGTTTCTCTTAAGCCCCTGTATATTGGAAATTAGACGACTTAGAAGTACGAAAATTTCACAGTTTATAGAGAAATTCATAATGAATATATAGAGCTATAGTATGAATCTCTATTTTTATTAATTTGACAGTTATGAGCGAAGATATACGTCATTTTCAGTTAGTTTCTTTTAAGCCCCTGTATATTGGAAATTAGACAACTTAGAAGTATGAAAATTTCACAATTTATAAATAAATACTTCAGAAATATATAAAGCTATAGTATAAATATCTATTTTTCTCAATTTGACAGTTATGATCGAAAATATACGCCATGTTCATTAAGCTTCTTTAAAGCCCCCGTATATTGGAAATTAGACAACTTAGAAGTATGCAAATTTCACAGTTTATAGAAAAATTCATAATGAATATATAGAGCTATAGTATGAATCTCCATTTCAAACATTTAAAGCGGAATTATGAGTATGTCATTTTCCCTCGGCCTCTTTTAAAGCCCTGTATAATTTTTCAAATAAATTTGGCATAACTCCTTATACGCATTTGAATTATATAAAAAACATGTAACTGGACATTTCAAAGTCCCACTGTGTATATTTGGATTTAAATCCGTTTTAGTATATTCTCATCCTTGAAAATTAACATTTTGACATTTAAGGATGAGTTCATTCTAAATCAGTGATGATGATGATGATGACTATTATTATAAATATAATTTCATGTTCTTTTTTTACATCACAATTTATCGTGAATAGCACCTAATTTGAATTAGATCTTAATGTTTTTTTTGTTTTAATAAATTAAGTCTTGTCTTTACTAATAAAAAAAATCTAGATGTTTCTTTAAAACAACCCTGTATATTTATTTTATTTATGTATAACGTTTTGCAATTATCCCATTGCCCAAATTAAATATTTCAAATATTTTCCACTGCAACGATCTGACAACGTTGTCCGTTACCTATCAACGATGAGAAATATTTCATAGAAGGTACGTGCATTAAAACAATTTATTTTATAAATGAATTCTAGTTAAAAAAAATTAAGAAGCATTCTAAAAGAAAATACTTCCTATAACATTTGAATATACGATAGTTAAATCCTCCGTCTCGTTCAACTACTAGTGAAAGTAATGGAAGGTCAATCCGGTCATGATTTTTTTTACGCGGATCAACCTTTGAAGATGATAACTTCTACTCGATTCCCGTGTGAATTTTGATTTGTTCTACGAATTTGTGATCAATAAACAAAAAATGTAGTACGAAACAAAATGAACAATAAACTGTTTCAAGATTAATTATATCAATAAATTAAGATACAAATTCTGTTTTTATAGCCAAATATCATAAAAGGCGCATGTGGTACGATTCTTGACGAAAATTATTCAAGTGTTGTCGCTGCTTCCAAACTGACGTAATTAAAATTCTCTATTGCTGCCTCTGTTTAACAAGATAAGATAATACCTAATAACGTATGTCGTTACTTAAAAAAGAAATGTAAATAAAGTTTATTTTGTCATTAGAAAAGGTTAAAACATAAGAAGTTTGGTGAAAAATCAATTTGATCAAATAACATATGTCGTTAATTAAAAAAGAAATGTAAATATTTTTCTATTGGCATTAAAAAAGGATAGAACATAAGAAGTTTTATTAAAGATCGTAATTTACACCAAAAATTAGGATATTGTCTATACTTTTAATTTGAGACATAAAAAAATTTGTACCAAACATGTTATTTATGTTATTTAATACTATGTATATTCTGAATATATTTTTAAAAAAACCTTTGCAAACCAAACTGAAAAATACCACGCTTCCACTTCGTGAGCATTTAGATCTAATAATTTTATAATATCTTTTGGTGGAATGGTTTTATTAGATCGCGTATGGGCATTTTCGTTAATTGAAGGTCACTTAAAATGTGGTAAGATCCACATCCAATTTTATAATAAGTCACTGATGCATAAAATGGTTCTCACGCTATATGTAGTAACATTTGGTAATATTAATCATCAGTTATTTACCTATATTTATCTAGTTGTATGAATAACGATCTCTCTTTAGGCGATTGTGATTTAATTCGTTCATAATTAAATAATTGGTTTAAATTTATAGATATATACAGAGTAGCCGCAAATAATGTGTTCTATTAAATAAATTTCGAAATAGACAACGAAATATGTTATGACATCGTTTTTGTTTCTCATATACCCAGTTCCACTTAAAGACAAAAGAAAATTCATGGTCATTTTATTATCTTATATTTTAAATCCTCTTGTTAATTTTATAGCATTTTATTATTTTGTAATAATTACATTACTGTTGTATAAATAATACAAAATGGTATTAAATATATTGTTTATTTTTTATGGTTACATTTATGTTTAAGAGAATCGATTCTTAGAGTAGTATCGATTATAGAAATCGAGATTTAATAAAATGACAGTGTGATGTGAGAAGATATAATGGCCTGGTTCGTAATCAGTTAACAATTTCTCTAGATAATAACTAATGCTATTGATATTGCACTTTAATTATTCTATATATGTGTTGAAAACAGAAAAATTAATACGTTCTCATGACTGTTTAATTGTGTAAGATAAAAAAAAAACGAGTAAAAGTTACTTTGTTCCGTTTTTTTCACACAATTTTTTCCCTATCGTGAATCTATATATCGCCAACAGACAAATATTTAAATCGAATTGATGAATCATCCGCCTTACAAACACTGTTGCCACTAATTCAAAATTTATAACTAGAAGCAATTGAGTTGTAATACTAGTTCGTATATCAAATGAAAAATAATGTAATAATGTGATAATTTTCAATTAAATTAAAATAAACTATCATCAATAATTGTTTTTATTTAACTAACATCTCATATCCCGTCTAATACAGGTAGTTGAATAATGCAACACCGGACTCATTAAAAAAAATTGAGCAACCAACTTATAATCATTGAATATTTATTGTGGGATTAATTACATATTTTAATCAACAATGTCGAGTTTGTTTGTTAAATGAAAGTAATATGAGATTTCACCTCGAAATTATTTAATGAAATTCATATAAGATAAAATCTGTCGTCGCCATTATTGTGGTTACGACATACCTAAATCTAGCCGCAATAATATCATGCATTTTTTGCGCGGAATTCTTCTTCTTTCACTATACCTACGGTAAGTGGGTTAGCCGGCAGTTTATTTTCATTTATTTGCTATTTGAATAATTCACTATATTCGTGTGTCATCTTCACTTTCTCTTTCTCGACTCGTTTCGACCTTTTAACCTATTGTCATGAGAAAATTTCATAACGAACTCTAAACTTTAAAATGGAACATTAGCTTAAGGTAAATTGAAATAAAGGTCGTACGAAAGAGATTTAATACAAAAAAAATAGTTATTTTTTCATTACTATTTGCTAAAAATGACAAATTATATAATAAAAACTTTATAATATTTAATTTATTTCATAGTAAACTTCACGCTTGTCCACCATATTTGATTCATTTGTCATTTTCAAGGTCATTCACTCTATTATATCTATAGACGGTATTAATTAATTTTATATACAGGGTGATACAAAAGTTTCATTAGATTTGCAATTTATATTAGTTACATCTCGCTAAATTGTTTTAACTTCCTGTTCTTTTGTAATAGAATGTCGTGTTGTTTAGAAAATTAATGTAATGATCATGTAACAGTGAAATTATAATAATCGATCAACTTCACAATGGACTAAAAGAAAAATAATTGAACGGGGATTTTGATGAATTATTTCAACTAAGCAGATAACTGTGGTTGAAATATATTAACTTATTATCACATTTAGATTTATTAACTAATCAACAAGTTTGAATTTTACAATTTCCGTTTTAATTTTTACTAATTATTAGATAATTAATTTCGAAAGGGCTATTAATATTAGGTATATTGAAAATAGTGATTTAATGATTAAAACTATTTCAAATGGTTTATTGGTTAATAAAAATCACATTTCTTCCTTTGGTACGAGGGTACTACTTAAGTTTTCAGATATGGCAACACCGACGTGAGTATGTCAAATTCTATCGTTGTGTCAGAAAACATCGATGCTCTGCATAAACTGCACTATCACATGTTTTGGAGGTACCTCAATCGGAATTGATTCAAACGCATGCAAAAATCTATTGTTCTCAATGGAGAATATTTTGTAAAACAATAAATCCATATTATCCAATTATAAATATTTATATACCTGAAAACTTAAGTAGCAACCCTCGTATTAAATTGTTTGTACTGTATTTTTTTTCACCTGATTTCCAAACAACCTGTGAAATAACAAATGAATAGATCTATTGTTTTAATAGTACGATCGTGACTGCAATTTCAAAATTCCAAGCGATGCACTAAGTATTTTATTAATATAAAATATTCTACCATTTTATTATTTTATTTCATATTAATTTGTTAGTTTTAGTTAAATAAGTGTAAATGATTAGACGCCAAACGAACGCGTCAGTTCATTGTTCCGATTTTTATTGTTCTATGCAATGACCTCTGTCGATAGGGTAAAAGGCGTTGTCACGTTGTTAGAAAATTCCTTGAATCACAAATTTATAAATAGAAAACTGATTAAATATCGTTAATTATTTAATATATTATATAATTACATAACAACCGTTTACAGTGATGATTATACATTAAAAATATTTGTTAATACATAATTATACCGTTATGTAATTTACATATAACTATTTAAAAAAGAAATTATAAAAAAAGAAAGATAATTTATATTTATTTTAAACAATCCGTTGTGGAGGTGGAAGATATGAATATTCAGCGTTTGGAATACTCAATATTGTTGATTGACCTTGTATAACAAAAACTATAAATGTTTGTCACCTTCATGTTTCTCGGTGTATAAAAAACTATTCATTTTATAATTCATAACATACATTTAAGCAGTTTATAATTCTATCCACCATAACTTTAAAAAACTGGCAACAACGTATACGTCAAATGTAGAGTAGATGTTTTTATTAACTTAGTTTTTTATATTATATAAATTCAAACTAGTCAAATTATTCTTAATTAAACTTTACAAATAAAAGAAATTTCTTTTTTTTTCTATATCGTGACTGATATCTTAATACGTAATATCAAAATTGTCAATTTCGAAACGTATTCAATAAAAGAACAAAATGCAAATGAAAGATGAAATCACCTAAAGAAATACCTGACCAAGAATAGTTATCTGATGATGAGTCGGTGTATACATACCAACCTACAAGTTTGATAAATTTCATAAGGTCAAATTGAAGATGTAGCAAAACAATAAAAGAATCCATTGTGGATTCTCAAGGATAATATCAATCGTTCGTATAAGACGAATGTGTTTTTATTAATACATAATTTCTTACAGGACCGTATTTACTATGAGTACTAATAAATATATTTTTTTACGATTATTGATAATTACTATCATAACAAAACATTTTTGTGCTATCTAAAAACATTGAATCTAATATATTCCATAGATAAATTATAAACGGATAGAGAAATTTATTTAGTTGATGTCATACCTTAAGATGGCGCTACTTTGAGAATGTATGTTAAATTATATTGGCAACATATCCAACAAGCTTTAATATGTAAGGTTTATTTTCTTGGTGAAATTTTATAATTTGTTAACAGAAAAATAAAAAAATTAGTAATAATTCCGTTTGCCTTGATGGTTATTGACGATGAAAAAAAAATAATTCAATTGTTCGCGCTTACAAATTGTGCGATCACTTTAAAAAAATATGATTTAAATAGGTCTCGGTAATATTTTGAAACAATGGGAAGTGTTACACAATTTCCTAGACGTGAAAATTGTAGATAAATAAGTGCAAGAGGTCGGCCAGGTGTTTTCAAGAACGATTTTTAGGCTTACTTATTTTCACGTATATTGTATTAACTAAATAATTAGTTTTAATTTGTTTTTACATTTTTATCTTATTAATTAAGAAATTAATTATAACTGAGTTTTATTAAATTGTTTTGTGCTGCCATCTATATTTCAAACGCTGAAGTTATAATAAAATTATCGAATAGTCAACTGTAAATATGAAATAGTGAGGGGGAACAGGCGAAAAACCGAAACTGATTTTTTTGTGTATGTTATCACTTGTTTATAAAAGAAAAGTAAGTCAATGATTATTTTATATAAATTAATTGATTTTGAAATTTTCTAAATACCTAATAATCATATAATACATACATACATACATAATATTTGAATAAATAAATAATGTTTTTGTAATTGTTTATGAAAGAGATACATTATAGATGTGAGTTATTCGAATATATAATTTTCAAAATTTCCAAATTTAAATGCGCTGTGTGGTATTTTTTAATTGGTTCTCAAATGAATGACATATTTTTGTTGACAAATTATTTGACGTCAACTTTGATAAGTATTAAAAAAATTATTTTTCATTATTAGAAATGCAATTAATATAAACCTGTTTCCTTTTTACCGTATTAACAAAAAAATTAAAACCAAATTCTAATTAACTGTGTTATGCTGCCACCTATGTTTTAAAAGCTGAAGCTCTAATATAATTCTCGAATAGTTAACTGTAAATATGAATTAGAAATAGTGGAACGCATCGCGCGAAAATGTGAAACTAATTTTTGTGCGTATTTTATCACTTTTATCTAAAATAAAATTAAGAAAATTACTATTATACTATATTATATAGATTAATTGATTTAAAATTTTCATAACAATAAATTGTAATATTTGAAGAAGTAAAAAATGTTTATGGAAGTGATATATTATAGATGTGTTTATTTAACTTATTAATTCGTATATATATATATGAATATTTTTATATAAAATTAGCGTGTCAATTTTACAGGATTTTTTGTCAAATATACATTTTTAAGTGAATAATCAAAACTTGTCAAAAATATGATTGCGTTGGTGGCGTTTTTTAATTGGTTCTCCAATAAATGTCATATCTTTTTTGACATGTTATTTGAGGTTAATTTTGATAAGTAAAAAAAATTATTCTTCATTATAAGAAATGCAGTCATAATAAATTCAACAGGTTTTCAAACCAAATCAATAGTAGTTTTTAAAAAAATTTCAAGTAACTGAAAAAAAACTAGTTTTACATTTTTTGTTTAAAAAACAAATAGCCGGTTTGCCAACATGGCGTATCTTTGGTGGTAAGTAATTTCTTATATTTATAACCTAATTTATGTATTAAAATATATTTTTTATTAATTTTTAGGCATATTTACGTAATACTCTCAATTACGCTTTTAGTTTTTGCAGTAGATAAGAGTAATTTTAAAACTTGTGATCAAAGCAGTTTTTGTAGGTTCGTATTCAATTACATCGTACAAATTCTAAATAATAATTAATATAAATATATTTTAGACGTTTGCGAGGTGTAAAACCAGGGGAAAGTAAATACGAATTAGATTTGGATCAATTAGAAATTACAGACGACTCGGTTGAAGCAAAATTATTAAACACCGAAGCTGGTGTGCTTTTCAAGTTTTCATTAACAGCTATTAATGGAAACATTTTTCGAGTCCAAGTCGACGAAGCTTCCCCTTTATATCCAAGGTTTAGGCCACAATTTGCTTTAAATGGAGAACTACAAGTAGCCAAGTAAGTTTTTAGCTTTTCATACTTTATTTTGTGTTAAAAAAATGTTTTTTTTGTATAGATTGAAACTTATCGAACGAAATAAAGATTTTGTATCTGTGGGATATAATAGAAATAAAGTTAAAATACATGCTAGACCTTTTAAAATTGATTTTTTCGAAAATGACGATCTTATCAGTGTTATCAACGGAAGAGGTTTATTCTCATTCGAACATTACAGAAAGAAACAAGAACAGGTAAGTAACCAATTTAAATATTTTTTTTATATATAAATATTTCCTTTTAGGCTGAAGATGGTGGAGAAATAGTTGAAGATCCTGGATCGTGGGAGGAAAATTTCAAAAGTCATCATGATAGTAAACCGAAAGGACCTTCAGCCGTCGGTGTAGATGTCAGTTTTCCGGGAGCTTTAAGAGTTTACGGTCTACCAGAACACGCCGATCGGTAAGATACAATTTTTTATAATGAAATAATCGTAATTTCAATACTTTCAGCTTACCTTTAAAAACAACCCGTCCCGGTGGAACCGATCCGTACCGATTATATAATTTAGACGTATTTGAGTACGAATTGGATTCCACTATGGCTCTATACGGGGCGATTCCCGTAGTTTACGCCCATTCCACTAAAAGAACCTTGGGAATCTTCTGGCATAACGCTGCGGAAACTTGGGTAGATGTGAATAACAGTAAAGACGGCTTAGTCGCTTCAATAGTAAACTTAGTTTCAGGTGAATCATTATAATGAATTTAATTTATTTAATTGTATATTTGATGATTTAATTTAGGTTCTTCGAATGATAATAATGTTGATGTACATTTTATGAGTGAAAGCGGTATTGTTGATTTATTTGTCCTAATGGGACCGACACCTAAAGATGCAGTAAAGCAGTACGCCTCTTTGACTGGGGTTCATCCGTTACCTCAGTATTATACTTTAGCTTCCCATCAGAGCCGATGGAATTATAATGATGAAGATGATGTCACTACGGTACGTACTTCAATTTATGATGTCATGATTTTAGTTTATTTTGTTAGAAAAATGTGAGTGTTTGGTGTTTAATTATCCTGGAATGTGTCTCAGGACCATGAAGCTTCCAATTTATGGAGAAAATAAAAAAAATGTGAATATTTGGTGTTGAGATACCCTGGAATGTGCATCAAGAGCTAGAGGCTCTCCTTTAATCAAGAAAATGTGAATATTTGGTGTTGAGATGTCCCATAATGTGTCTCACGAGCTTGAAGCTTTCTATTAATGAAGAAAATGTGAATATTTAGTGTCGAGTTGTCCTGAAATGTGTCTCAGGACCTTGAGGCTCTACTTCAATGAAGACAAGGGAAAAAATATTCATATTTGGTGTTGGGATGTCCCAGAATAAGTCTTTTAATGAATATTGTCTTTGAGGCTCTCCTTTAATAAAGACAAGAGAAAAAATGTGAAATAGTGACTCTACAATTCAAGAAAATCAATTCAATTTCAACAGTTTTCAATAGTGTTACCAAATTGATGATTTTGACTCATCTGGTGGATTTTTATTGCCGCAAAGTGACTAAAACAAATGTTTAATTCAATCTTGTGATAAATTGAGTGTAGTTTGTTGAACAACTTCAATATTTGCTGCTGGATTATCATGAAACACGTCTCAGTAGCTTCATGTTTCCCATAAATGAAAGATTGGTGAAGACTTACCATGGAGTGTGTCAGGAGCTCGATACTTTTAATTGACGAAGAAAAAATCATAAAATATGAATTGTTGGCTCTAGAAATTAAAAAAAATAGGGCACAATATCTTTTCGTATACATATACAGTGTTTGAGGAAACTTTGATATCCTGAAATCCAGCCAATAGGTCCATCGATCTTTAAAGTGGAGTATCAAAACTAATTTGTTCAAGAGACATTAACATTAGGAAGAGACCATTCTTAGAACCCCAATCGGACCAAAGGCTCAAAATAAACTCGCCGGCTGACCTAAAAGGTGGTTTAATCATTGTAGATGGAGACGGAGGATCTAATAGGAGCTCAATGACTCAAAAAAGTTTTGATAACTAATAAAACAAAATTATAAAAAGGACTTTTATTGTCTTAATATGATAATGGTACATATTTCATTTTATATTATGTGTAGTTTGTTGAAAAATGTGTTGGGTTGTTCCGGAAAGTCACTCGAAGGGTAAATGCTCTCAATAAATAAAGAAAAATGGAAAAAAATTTGGATTCCTCACTGTAGAATACAAGAAAATCGATTCATCGGCTGCTACAACGGGCTAAAACTGATTATAGAGCCCCTTTTGGCTTATATCTATACATTTACAGTCATTATTGCTGAGGAAAGGTCTAAAACGAATTTTGGAGCCCCATTTAAGTATCTGTTGAGGAACAGAATGATTCTAGACCTATTAAGGTCCATATCCATATATTTAGGATCATTATTACCTAGTAACGGTTTAAAATAGATTTTGGAGTTTCTCGTAAGGGTTTCGGTAAGGAACAGAATGGTTTTAGCTCCATCGATGAGACTTCATAGTCAGAATATGATTTTGATACAAACTTTTATATCAAGTTTCTTGAAAATAGTCCATATTAGGGCCTATGTTGTCTTTGAATGTGTTTCAAGGGTTTAATCCTCCTCGTAAATGAGGAAAAATGACGATTCTCCACTGCAGGGTTCAAGAAAACCAATTTAACATCTCCAACTATCCAGTTTTGTTTCGATATTGTTGCTAAATTAATAATTCTAACTCATTCGATGAAATTTTATTGACATGATGAAACTTTTATTTTAAAATGTGGATGTTAGGGGTGGTATTGTCCTGGAAAGTGTCTCATTGAATTGACTTTAACGAACGAAAAGTGAATTACTGATTTTATAATTAAAAAAAATCAATACAAAATTCAGATACAGTATTTTGTTTTTACATTGTTGCCAGATTAATAGTTTTTACTACATTTTTTGTGAAAAAAAATTTATTTTCAAATATTTCTAATGAAAATTGATTATTTATTGTACTCAGGTGGTTCAAAATTTCGATGCCAACGATATGCCAATAGACACAATGTGGTTAGACATCGAATACACCAATTCGAAAAAATATTTCACATGGGACCCCATCAAATTCCCCCATCCCGAAACCATGATCAATAATCTAACAGCAACCGGTAGAAAATTGATAGTCATCATAGATCCCCATATAAAAAGAGAATCAGGTAATTCATTTTAGGTTTGCTTTTTATTTAAAAAAAAAACAGTCAAAAATTTGACATTTCGAATTATTCCGATCCTTAACAAAATTATCAAAAAGGTCTAAGAAATTATAAAATATATTAAACGTATAAATAAATTGAGTATTTTCGATATATAAACGAATGTGCTAGTCCGGTCCTGTCCTTTGTTTACGTCGCCAAAAGAATCTCATTATTCGGGAATGAAAACAAACGACAGGACCGGACTTAGTACGTAAAAATATGTTGTAGAATTCGTTATTTTATAAACAATTTTTAAATTAGTTTATTTTTAGTTTTAAAAGCTGATTTCAAAAAAAATCAACGAATCTATCATAAAATTACATCGTCTTAATACGAAATGTCGCAATCGACTATATTTAAAAAAATGAATAAACAAACCAAGTTGAATTTAATTAATTCGACTTTATTTTACGTCTGCTTTTATTAAATTTTTTTTTTCATAAAAACAGTCAAAAACTATCAAAAAGTTCTAAGAAATTATAAAATATACTAAACGTATAAATAAATTGAGTGTTTTCGATATATAAACGAATATGCTAGTGCGGTCCTGTCGTTTGTTTACATCGCCAAGAGAATCTCATTATTCAAACGACAGGACCGGACTTAGTACGTAAAATATGATGTACAATTCGTAATTTTATTAATAAAAAATTTCCAAAACTCATTCCAAATACCTAACATAACCTATAAACATTTATTATTATATACAGGGTATTTCGTACACGAAGAATCAATATCGAACGGTTATTATGTGAATAATAAAGACGGTGCGGTATACGAGGGTTGGTGTTGGCCTGGATCTAGTAGCTATTTAGATTTTTATAAACCGGAAACAGTTGAATACTACAAAAATTTATATTCCTTGGAAAATTTCAAAGGTACCACCCACGACGTCAATATATGGAACGATATGAACGAACCTTCAGTTTTTAACGGTCCAGAAATAACCATGCCCAAAGATTGCATCCACCACGGTGGTTGGGAACACAGGGATGTACATAACGAATACGCTTTATCACACGTAAGTTAAATTATAACATTAAATAAATGGGAATAATAATTTTTTTTGTTATTACAGACAGTAGCTACGTTCTTAGGACTTATCCAACGTAGTCCTAACCGTCGTCCTTTTATCCTTACCAGGGGTCATTTCGCAGGTTCTCAACGTTATACCGCCATGTGGACAGGGGATAACACTGCAGATTGGTCTCATTTAGCTATCAGTTATCCGATGTGTCTTTCGGAGGCTTTGGGGGGTATCAGTTTCTGCGGGGCTGATATAGGGGGTTTCTTTAATAATCCCGATGCAGAATTATTGCAGAGGTGGTATCAGGGTGCTGTTTGGTTACCTTTTTATAGGGCGCACGCTCATATCGATACTAGGAGAAGGGAACCGTTTTTATATTCGGATGACGTCAAAAATAGGATCAGGAATGCTTTGAGGTTAGTCCTATTTATATAGAAAATTAACCCCGGGGAATTTTTGGTAATAAAATTTTTGATTTTTTAATGTTATATAAAATTGCTTCGGCAGTTAACGTGTTAATATGTATTTTAATTAATTTGGTGGTACATAGATTTGAATTGGGTTGTATTGGGAACATTATATCCCCCCTTTTGCTAAAATTAGGGTGAAAACGGTTTTTCATGTAGATCAGAATCATCGAAACTGGTTTGGGGACATTAATTCCGATTTTATCAATAATAGAAATCCTTATACAATTACCTGTTGTGTTAAAAATAAATTTTGTATGATTTTTCACACTTTTCCCTACAAAATTGCTAGTCATTAGTTCCTTTTATCTATTTTTAATGTCTTGAAGGGTTTATTTAAGTGATAGTGCCTCTAGTGAGAAAGTGTGGGTTGTTTTTACCCGCATCGATGTAATTAAGGTCATACTTTCTCAAAAATGGTCTAAAATGGATTATAGAGGCCCATTTAAGTTATCAGATGAGGAAAAGTGTTCACCGAAGGTTCATATCGATGTATCTGAAGTCTTAGAAAGGTCTAAAATGGACTATAGAGTCCTATTTTGGTTGTCTGGTTGTTTTCTATTTTTATCAGTGAGAAACAGTCCATTTCAGTCCATGTAAGGCTTATATCGATGTAATAAAGGTCATAGTTACTTTGAAAGGTCTAAAATGGACTATAGAGTCCATTCTTGGTTTATTTAGATTGCTGCTAGTCCTATTAAGGCTCATATCCATGTATTTAGGGTCATAGCTTCTGAGAAAAGGTTTAAAACGAATTTTGGAGTCCTTTTTAAGTTTCTGAAGAGGAACAGTGTTCAGCGAAAGTTCATATCGATGTACCTGAAGTCATGGTGTCTTCGAAAGGTCTAAAATGGACTATAGAGCCCCATTTTGGTTGTCTAGGGTAGCTTTCTATTATAATCAGGGAGGAATAGATTAATTTCAGTCCAATTAAGGCTTATATCGATGTAATAAAGGTCATAGTTACTTAGAAAGGTCTAAAATGGACTATAGAATCCCATTTAAGGATATTATCTATGTATTAAAGCCATAGCTTGTGAGAAATGCTATAAAATGAATTATATATTCCCTGCTAAGTTTCCAATAACGTTTCCAGCAACTATGACCTTTAGTGTAGGTTGTTTTTACCTATAGCTATGTATGATCTAAAATGGATTAAAGGGCCCCATTTTGGTTGTCTGGGGTATTTTTCTATTATAATTAGTGAGGAATAGATTGATTTCAATCCAATTAAGGATCTTATTCATGTATTTAGGACCATTGATGCTGAGGAACTGTCTAAAACGGATTTTAGAGCCCCATTTGAGTTTCTGTTGAGGAACTGAATGGTTCTAGTCCTATTAAGGCTCATATTCATGTATTTAGGGTTATGACATTATTACTGAAGGATGACTAAAACGGATTTTGGAGTCCCAGGAAGGATTATATCGATGCACTTATGGTCATAGTTTTTGGGGAAAGGCTTAAAACGGATTTTGGAGCCCCATTTAAGTTTCTGGAGAAGTTTTCTGTTTTATTCAGTGAGAAATAGATTGGTTCAAGTTCTATGGAGGCTTCTCATTTTTCGTTTTAGTATAAAAAACAAAAATTTCAATCAATTGACTCCATTTCGGCTGAAGTATAACAAATTATAGATGAAATTAATCGGCTAGTTTATATGTTATACAAAAATGTGAAATTAATCAGCCCCTTTTTGTTACGGTTTAAAAAATAACAACAGAAGTTAATCAGTTCACTTTTCCGCTATAGTACAACAAACAAAAAATGAAATTAACAAGCGATTTTTCTATCTTTATATTTTTTTGAGTTGAAAGGCTCGGAATGACATATTTCAAGGCCAAGTTTAACGGAAGGCTGTATCCTAAAATTACCAAACATTTTTTTTTCTGATATATCGGTTGTGTTTCGTATCATAAATTAAAAAATTTTAATTCCCACTTTGGGATTAAGGTAATCTCATATATTGAAGTACATAGCAGACGCTCCATTTATTTTATAAACCCGATTTTGTCAATTATTATTAATTACAATAAATTTGATCGCTGTATATATAATTTGACTTTATTATTTACAGACTAAGATACGCCCATTTACCTTTATGGTACACGGTTTTTTGGCAACACGAAACCACCGGCGAACCGGTGATTAGACCATTGTTCTACCATTACCCAGAAGATGAAAACGTCCTAGACATCGACGACGAACTCCTAGTAGGAGATTCTGTACTAGCCAAAGCTATAACCGAAGCCGGTGTCTCCAACGTGAACGTTTATCTCCCAGGAGGCGATTCGGAATTGTGGTACGACATAGAAGACTACAAATTATACCGCGGTACTGGTAATCACAATATACCGGTGTCGTTGGATAAAAATTTGGCTTTCTACCGCGGAGGTAGGATAATATCGAGGAAGGACAGACCGAGGAGATCGTCCAAAGTGATACACAACGATCCTTATACTTTATACGTGGCTTCGGATTCGAACGGAAAAGCCGGTGGATACCTTTACGTGGACGATAAGGAAAGTTACGGTTATAAGAAAAATGAATATTTGTACGTGTATTTTTCGTTTGATGGGAAAGTGTTGAGCGGAGTTAGTGTCGATAAAAGCGATTATCCTACGACTGAATGGATCGAGAAGGTTGTTATCCTCGGTCCTCCCGAGGGGATACGAGGAGCTAGACTTGAGAGTGGAAGTTTGGGGGTAGCGGAATTGGATGTTTCGTATAGTAAGGATGAGAGGGCGTTGGTGGTTAGGAAACCGGGGGTTAGCGTCAGGGAACGGTTTACTATTACTTTGTATTGATTTTTATATTTTTTTTAGGGGGGGAAGCGGGGATTTTTCTTTCTTTTTTCGTTTAAATAGTGTAGTAGGTTTATCAGTTTTTTCTTTATAGTACCAAAATTTGTGATGTCTAATAAAGTATTAAATAAGAAACGAGTTTTATTTATTATTATTTTTTTTTAATTTTACACATATTTCGAAAACTATTTTCTTTACCTCGTTTTAGGAAATTTTTCGATATGTGGCAAGGTTTTGTGAGTTTTTGTTGATTTAATAGAAAGTAAATGAAATTTTTGTTATCATTCTGAGATAATCGAGAAATTTTTGATGAAAACCGGCAATTAAACTCAAAAGTCGATTCAGATTAATTTAATCATATATATTTTTTTAAACTTAACGCACCTATATTGCCAAAACGATTTTTTACCTCGTTTAGGGAAATTTTTCGATATACGGCAACGTCGCAAGGTTATGTCAATAGTTTTCATCGATGTAACAGTAGCCAAATGAAAATTTTTGATTTTTTAGAATTGCTTTTGACTATTTCCTTCGAAAAATTTAAACCAACCAAAAAGCTGTAATATTTTATGTTTACCTAGCAACGATCAAATTTCAGCGATAATACTGCACTAGTGCAAATTATCGATAATTTGCACTAGTGCCAAATTTTCGTCTAGGATTAATAAACATCATTTGGTTTTAATTTTATATTTTAAGAAAAGGAACAATTATTGTTTATATTAAATTAAATTTTTCTCAGGAAATAGTCTGCCAAAATGCCCTCTCGTGCATGTCAAATTGTCTCATAATCTCCTCTCGTGCGCATTCGCGCACTCGAGAAAATTAAATTATCGACAATTTGACATGCACTCGGGACATTAATATTGAAAATTTTTGTTATGATTCTGGAAAAATCTTGAAATTTTTAGTTTGTTTTATTTAAAACAGCAATTAATTTTTTTCAAAAGCGACTTCAATTCATTCAACCGGTAGTAATTTTATATTACTTTTATTATAAAGGAGAATTAATTTTTCAAAAATGAATTTATTTCTATTATAAAAAAAATGATACTACTTCATATTTCAATTTTTTCTGATACCTTACACAATTCATAATTCAAAAACAATTTTTTTACTTCGCCTAGGGAAATTTTTTGAAATATGGCAACGTCGCAATGTTACATCAGCTAATGTTTACATATCATTTAACTAGTTGAATTGAAATTTTCAGTTTTTTTAAATGTTTTTTATAATTTGAAATTTTTTATTATTCTAAAACAATTAGGATTTACATAAACCGGTGGGGATATTCCTATTCATTTTTTTAATTCGAAATGTAGCAACAGCGACATCTAATCGCTAAAAGTCAAAGTTTTAATTTTACTGGTAACTGTAAATACCAGTTTTACTTCATTACTTCAATTAGATGTCGTCACAACAGAGTCCAATCTTGTTACTTTTAATGCAAATTTGATCTTAACGAGGTTGAAATCGCTCGGTGCCAGATCAGGGCGATTAAGGTGGCTAACACTAACTTTTCAACCACACCTCGTAGTTGTTTATTTTCGATTTTATAGTTTTTATAATTTCTCTATTTGGGAAATAAAACTACGGAGATTTTGTATAAAAATTTATTGTACTATAAATGTATACAAATTAAACCGAAAATATAGTTTCTACCCTCTAGTAATACTTTTTATACAAAAAAAAGGTGCTGCTCCTTGAAAATTGCACTAAACGAAAATATCAAAAAAATGGATTTTTTAATAACTTCTCTCAAAAAATTATATACACATTTCGAAATAATAATAGAAAAAAACGTACTCGTATCCATCACATTAAATCATTCTACAAACTTTGGTAGGTACAATAAAACGTACAAAACTGGTTCGTAATTCAGTACGAATAATAAAAAACTAATAAAAATCGTAGTAAAAATTAATTTTTTAAAAAAATTCTTACCAAAAAGATGTTTTTCTTTAACAATTCGTTATAAATAAACGTCAATGGATATTAACAATTAGGTTATGTGTACAAATCAGACAAGTGAACGTGTAATGAAAACTCCTGTCATTTCGGTCTTCTTTTTTATAAGATGAAAATATCTACGAGATAATAGAAGTGTAGTAGATTTGATTGTTGAATTTGGAAACGAAATAACAGAAAAGGCCACTAAATTTAATTTGATAGAATTTTAGATAGTATAATAATAGTTTTTAATAATAAATAAAAAATAAATGAAAAATAAAATTATTAACGAATCATTAAACAAAAAGGTAAAAGAAGATGATAAAACTAGAGGTAATACTAAAATCAACATAAATAGAAAAATAGTCAAAAAACCGATATAGAAAGAATAATTTAAAAATAGAAAAGAGAATTCCGAAAAAAACTTTTTTATATATACATGAAAGAATTTTTCAAAAAAATTAATCATTTGTAACATACAAACAATTTTTTTTGAAAATATTGTTACTATTAAAATAATTAGAGGTGTCTTATTGTCGTTGGGATTCACCTAATGGTTTGAAAATATAATACGAGGAACATTCGAGAATTAATATGAACTTAATTGAATACTCCAGAATATAAATAAAATTTATAAAGGCAGTAATGATGTTATTTGAGGTTGTTTTTTTATTAGTTTAATTATTTCATTAGGAATAGCGAAAACGATCTAGCACGACCGTGTACGATTTTATTTCGTTTAATTACCTCAAATGAATCGATGATGTTCGAAAATGGTTTTCGATTCTTTTACAAAAATTTCTATGGATGGGATTCGATTTTAATTGTTTTGACATCATCAGAAGTTATTTTTTTTTAAGAAACCGATTATCAATTTCTGAAAATAGAATGTTATTATTTAAAAAGAATGTATGGATAAGAATCGATTTTTTATTCAATTTGAATTGTTTTGACAATCAGAATTTTTTTTAAAAAAAATCGATTATTAATTTTGAAAAAAAGAAGCAGAATTTTCTTTTAAAATCTAATAACGAAAAGGAATCGATTTTAGTAATTTTCCACAATCGGAAGTTTTTTTAAAAAATCGATCCTTAATTCTTAAAAAAGAAGCAGAATTTAATTAATTCACGATTCACGCTAGTCCTTTTAAAAGTTTTTGCCACTTTTTTTAGGGAGAATAGAAGAAATTATTCACGGAATTTTGCGGTTAAAAAATATATTTATCGATAGGAATCGATTTTTAAGCCGAGAATCGCCACAAATTCTCGTTCGATTTTTGATTCGAAAATTGCTACGTATTGACGTGTCTTTTTAAATGTTTTTCCCACTTTCTCTGGGGAGTATAGAAGACATTAACAACGGAATTTTGAGGTTAAAAAAATAAAAGAATTTTCGGAATCGATTTTAAAAAAGAGAATCGCCACAAATCGACGTTATATAAATATTAATCGATTTTCGAATCGAAAAGATTGACATTAGTCCTTTTAGATGTTACGCCATTTTTAATGGAGAGAAAATAAAAAGTAATCCACGTAATTTTTAAGTCTTTTTACCAAAATTATAAAAAAAATAATTTTTTGTATTAATTTATACTAAAACAATTCATTCAAATGCCATAAATAATCGAATATTACCACTAATATAGCGTTGTTGCCACTTATTAAAAAATTTCCTTAATACCAAGTAAAAAAAATCGATTTTCAATTAAAAATGTTATAATACGAAGTAAATTCGAAAATTCATAAGAATCATAACTTTTAGATTATGAACAAATTATATATATATATATATATATATATATATATATATATATATATATATAAAAACAAAAAGTAATAACGTAGAAATGGAATATTTGAGGTTATGTTGAACATTTTTTTAATAAATTGACATTAATCGTTAATTTCGTAACAATATTTTCAAAAAAAAAAAAATTATTCGTTAAATACACAGGGTAATGTACAAAATAAAGTCCAAGGTAGGGTTTATTAATAAATAAATGTTATATATATATATATAAGAAAAAGAAATGAAAACAAGTTATTAATTATACAGGGGGTACCGAAAAACTTTCGTCTCATATCAAACTATATTGCGGAACACTACATCGTTTATATCACTAGGGGGAACGCGTTATTACCGACAATTTTTTTTATAAAAAATTTTTCTAATCAGTAACGAATTTTCCGGTAACAACGATTCCTCTATCTTTTTTTTTCATTTAATATATCGATTAATCAATTTAATATATCGATTAATTCTTCTGTCTAACGTCGACCAATTTGATATCCCTAACCTGCAAATTCTTATCGCTTTTGGCGGCGAATTTGATAAGCGCTTGCGTCGATATCTGCAACGCGTGCCTACAATCCAACCTAACCAAATTTTCGCATTTCGATAAATGTTCCAAACTATTTTCCGTAACCAATTTTGAATGACTCAAATCCAAACCGATCAAATTAGTAACGGTATTCGATGGTTTAGTCGTCAATTGAGCTATACCGGCGTCGGATATTCTCGGACACATCCCCAAACCGAGATACTGCAATTTGGGTAAATATTGAGTTACGTACCTTAAAGCTATATCGGTTATATCGGTACCGGCCAATTTTAAATTTTTCAAATTTCTAAACCGGATTTTTTCCGATGCCAAAACCGTTCTGGTATCGCTATTCGGACCAATTATATCCCTCAAAGCGGAATCGTTGAAATCCGATATGAAACTCAAATCTAAAGCCACCAATACGGCGGAATGATTCGATTTCAACGATATGGCCGTTTTTACGTTGACGCTTACCAAAGATAATTCCTTCAATTGCCCCAAACGTTGTATCAACCAAGGTAATTGGAATTTGTTAATATGGCACCAATCCAAACTCAAACATTCCGGTTGTCTTCTAACTATACCTTTCAATATATCCGATGATATATGTTTCCGGTTGAAAGACATTTTTTTCCATAACGAAGGATCGACGGTGAAGGTGGCCCAACTTTTGCACACCGTTGCCGCCGTTAATAATTCGCCGGGCGTTAAATAACGAAATATCAACAACATGCAACGTTTATCCATGGCTAGGTTGTTCATCGGTGCCGTCGGTGCGGATGGTATCGGAGCCGGTCGTACAACTACCATCGGTTTTTTTAATACTTTAGTCGAATTGCTGACTATTTGTTGGGCGAGTTGCATCCGGAAGGCCGTTTTCCTCGGCGGATCCAACGGGGGAGTGGTTTTTATTTCGATTTCGGTATTTTCGCTGGATCTTCTCTTTTTTATCGGTAAGGGATCTTTGTGTTCGGTGTCGCTACCTGAATCCGAGATGTGTTCTTGATGGATTTTGTTATCGATGGCGCTCGAAGCGTCCGAACTTATCGACATGCGTCGTATATCCGAGGATTTTTGTCGGGCGCGAAAATGTCTCGGTCGGTAATCGGTGTTTTTGCCTAATTTGCAACACATCGGGCATTCCCATGAATTTGGCATGTCTTCGTTTATGTAGCCGGTGAATTCGGGGCATAAACGTTGGACGCATTGGGGATGGGCTATCTCGTAACATACCTTGAAGAAAAAACATTAAATTTCATCGAAAATATCTTAAATTTTGTAATGGACATGCAAATTTTTGAAAACTTACTATATATATATATATATATATATATATATATATATATATATATATATATATATATATATATATATATATATATATACAGCATTTTATATAAAAAAAGTAATTTGAGGTTATGTCAACTATATGTTAAAAAAATTTTTACTTCGACGTTTATTTTTTTGTAGAAAAATTTTTGGAATTTGTAACAACATAGAGGAGAGAAATATAAAAAAGGTTAAAAAAAACAAAATAAAATTGATATTTTCCAAATTTCGTATTATAATAAGTTGTCATGCTATAAAAATATCTGGATTTTATAATTTTAAAAATAGCACAATTTTCAAAAATTACTTTATATACAACAATTTACAAATGAAAAAAAATTAATTTGAGGTTATGTAAACGACAATTGGAGTCAATTTTTGGCAAAAAAAATTTGGAATTGAAAAAAATTATATTTCTACCAACATTGGGGTTAAGAAATTGAAAATGAAAAAAATTGTAATCAATTTTTGTCTCGACGTTAATTTTTGGTAAAAACAATATAGAATTTGAAAATTGAACATTATCGAAAATAAAACACAACCATATTCATATATTAAAAAAAAAACCGATACAAAAACATAAATTCAAATCATAATGAAGTTTAAAATTGTAAAATGCAAATATTTTTGAAGAATCCATCGACATAAAAAAGGAATAAAAAACATCTAATAAAATGTACAATTTTTTGAATTCACTTTATATAAGAGAGAACTTGGGGATAAAAAAAACATTTTCAGGTTATGTAATGGCTATTGTGACCAATTTCCACTGAAACATTGATCAAAATTAAAAATAATGATAATAGTAGAAGCTTTGAGGTTAGAAAATTTGAAATTATCAAAAAAAAATAAACCTAACCTCTGATTTTTCCAAAATACCATAAAAAATTCGTTTTATATCGAGTGTGAAAAAAGTATTTTAAAGGTAAGCGATGATTACGATAATTTTTGTTAAAACATCTAAATTTTGTAAGTAAATATTAGATTTTGAAAAAATATTGGAATTTATAACTAATTTTAGGTTAGAAAATTGTAAATTTTTCAAAAAAAAAAACAGACAAATTGTCCAAGAATATGATACAAAAGTGGAAAAATTCGTATCATTTTAAATTGAAAAGCTGCAAAACGTCAAATTTTATTAAAAATGTCATTAATTCAAAGAAATAAGCGAAAAACATTAATAATATAAGTAATTTTTGAAACATACAACAACTTACGAATGAAAAAAATAATTTGAGGTTATTTAAATAATTAGTAAGACCTATTTTCACTCCGATATTATTTTTTTCATTAATAAACTTTAATATTTAAATAAAAAAAATATTTTCAACGATTTTAGGGTTAGGAAGTTAAAAAAAATTGTAATAAACCCAAAACAAAATTCGAATTAAATAGAAAAACATAAAAATTCTGGAAAAAATATGATTTTAAAAATATAAATAGAAGAAATAAAAAACAAAAATAATTATTGATGAATATTTGAGGTTATAATCTTACCGAACATTCCATCAAGTTGCTGGCGCTTTCGCACCTTTGGGGTCCTTTCTGTAGGGGCGTCACCGGCGTCTGCATCCATCCGTCCAAGCCGCAATGCGAACACGCCGCCGTAACCGGCAACATCGGTTGCAAACATTGCCTCATGTTGCAAGTCTGTTTAGCACGTCCAGGTCCCCCGAATTTTACCATATCCAAACAAAAACTGCATTCCCCACAATCGCTCCGTTGACAAGCCTCGCACTTTTTACATCTAAATAAAGCGATCGTCTTATAATATCCCGTTTTAGTATCCAGTGATTTTTTTATAAAAATCAACAATCGATTTAGTATCAAGTGACTTTTAGAATCGATTATCGTTCAATCAAATTTGGTATCGAGTTATTTTTTCTAGAGAAACGAAGAATCTATTTTTTGTGAAAATTCGGTACCGAGTCATATTGATTTCATAAAAAAAAAATCGATTATCGTTTGATTTAATGTAGTATAGATTCAATTTTTTTAAAGAAATCTATAATCGATTATCGTTTAATACGATTTTTTTCGAGTGATTTTTTATAGAAACGAAGAATCGATTTTTCGTAACAACTGTTATCGATTGATTTCATGAAACAACAAAAATCGATATCATTCAATACAAACTTAGTATCGATATATTTTTTTTATAAAAATCAAGAATCGATTATCGAATGAACTCAATGTGGTATCAAGTGAAGTTTTTTCATAGAACACAATTATCGATTATCGTATTAACTCGATTTGGTATCGAATGAATTTTTTTATAAAAAACGAGAATCGATTTTCCGTAAAAACTCAAGTTGATAGCGACTGCTCGTTTTATGAAACATCAAGAATCGATTACCAAATTAACTCGATTTTTTCAGAATATCAAGAATCGATTATCAATCAATACAAATTCAATATCGAATGATTTAGTTTATGAAACATCTAGAATCGATTATCGTTCATACATATTTAATATAAAGTGATTTTATTACTGAAATCATTTATCAATTTAATTCAATTTTGTATCAATCAATTTTTTTATATCATATCAAAAATCGATTATCGATTTAATCCGATTTTGTATCGATTCAATTATTTATGATTTGGTATCGAATGAATCTTCTTTTATGATACGTCAAAAGTCGATTATCGTAATTTCTCGGCTTAGCATCGAATGATTCCTATTAAAATTTCTAAAAATCGATTATCATACACAATCGAGACATGGTATTAAACGATTTTCAGTCAAATATGATTAAATGGTTATCTTATTATCCAGATTTGGTATCCGGTAATTTTTTGATTCATACAGTTCATGATTTCTTATGGCATTTAATCATCCAGTCACCGTATTAAGCTGAATTAACACCAAGATTTTCGATAAATTATCACGAAGAAACTATCCATATATAAACCATATTTGGTATGCAGTGATTTTTTGAAGAAATTACATCAATTGGTCACCGTATTACGCTGATTTAGCACCAAATGACTTTTTATGGAATATAAATCGATCGTCACATAATCCAGACTCGATATCTAGTGATTTTTGATAAATTATCACGAAGAAACTGTCCATATATAAACCATTCATGATATGCAGTAATTTCTTGTAACATTACACCAATCGGTCACCGTATTACGCTGATTTAGCAACAAATTACTTTTAATTAAGTAAAAATCTATTATCACATAATCCAGACTCGATCTGTAGTGATTTTTGATAAATTATTAAGAAGAAACTGTCGGCATATAAACCAAATTAAGTATGCAGTGATTTCTTGTAAAATTACACCAATCGATCACCGTATTGAACTGATTTAGTACCAAATAACTTTTTATGAGTTAAAATGGATTATCACATGATCCAGACGCCATCTCTAGTGATTTTTGATAAAATATGAAGAAAAAAGCCGTTCAGACTTAACACCAAGTGATTTCTTAGAAAATATCATGAATTTGTTCAGCAAATAACGAAAATTCAATACGAATCGGTTATTATATAATCCCGATTTTGTACCTAGTACCTTTTTTTGGTTTAATAAAAAAATAACGCTCAGTATAATTATTAAACGGATACCCACCTAGTTCGTCTTCTCCTTGGTCCTCCTTTTTCTCCAGAGCTCCTAGGTCCCTTAAAAACCCCAGGAGGTTTCGGTAATTTATTTAAATTATTTCCTTTGTTGTACGGACCCCTGGGAATCGAAAGTTTCGATTTATTTTCGAAATCATCGGGAACTGTCGAGAAAAACACAAAATCAAAACTAGTACTTCCGATTAAAAACGGGAAAATCCTTTTATACCTGTTAGAATTGGTCGACCAGTTATAGCAAGTTCTCTGCTATCCTGTCGATGAAGACCGATCAGAGTCCTGACGTCCTGTATTAACGAAATCGGATCCTTGAGTAAATCGGGGACGTTTTTTTTGTGCGGCGGTAACATGTGAAGGTACAAAACGATTTCCTGTGAAATCATTTTTTTTAAACAAAATTAATTTGGTGTTTTTCGTTTATATATTTACTTTTAAGCCGTGCAGTTCGGCTTGCGTGAGGTGTATATGCATCCTATCTGGTGGTATGGGGGCGTCCTGACCTGTTGTTAAATGAGAATTTCCTAATAAACAATGTACGTACCTCTCGAGTACGTACCATAACATTTCTGTGAAAAAAGGATACCGAAACTTCTGTGGAACCTGATAAATAGAAAATTTTCGAAATTTATTACGTAATTTCATGTGATTTTCAAACTTCAATTACTGAAATTTATCGGTGACTCAATTATTTAACTCAAAATAATAAAATTTTGAAAAATATTTATCAATATATAATTATAAAACTTGATGTAAATAATTTTAATGAAAAATTCATCTTAAATACTTCTGAAATTAAAATAAACGTGGCAACATGGTATTTCGTTGATAAATAATGAAAACACTATACATTTTATCAGAAAACTACATAAAATTCTATGGTTTTTCCCGTACTTTCGCTATAAAAATGTATTTTCAACTATTATATCAAGAAAATCCAGAAATTGAAAAAAAAATTGACATGCTTGTATATAAAATTTTATATTTCCGAAACCATTTACGATATTTTTGACACGAATCAATTGAGGAAACGTGTGACTAACTGATTTTTGTATTGGATTCCACCAGTTTTATATTTCTGGCCACGTTGTATTGCAAAAAAAATCAAAAGAAAAATGTTGATTTTATCCTAGAAAAAATACAACAGTCCTTTCGTGAAGGTACAAAGCGAATTATATAACATAAAGCTAGAAGTTATGAAACGAAATTTGGTCACTGTATTAAAAGCTGATTTAATACCAAATGACTTTTTATGGAATATAAAACCATTATCCTATAACCCAAACTCGATCTCTAGTCAATTTTGATAAAATATATAGATATGATATCCATATATGAACCATATTTAGTATGCAGTGATTTTCTGAAAAAATTATATCAATTGGGCACCGTATTAAGTTGATTTAACACCAAACGAATTTTCATGGAATATAAATTGATTCTATTGATTTTTGAAAAAAAAAACATGAAGAAACTGTTGCGACTAATTATTAGCGGAAAATTGATGAAAATTGAATCGTTAAAAATGTAAATACGGAATAGTATTGAAAAAACTTTTTTTCTACAAGATGAAGAAAAATAGGTGATGAATAATATATTGAAATATTAGAAACTTGTAGAACAATTCGTGTTGATATTTACGCGGTAAAAAAATATGTTTTTAAACATAACTCTCACCCATATCCTTAATGATTATCTTTTAAACATCCTTTTAAATAGTCGCTAGGCACCAAGAAAAGTATTTTTTTATAAAACTAAACCGAAAAAAACACAAAAAAGTTCGAAATATTCATGTAAACAACACAACCGATTATTAATAAACGCCATATTGACACCATATTGAATCACGTGGTTTGAAGAATATCTTTATGGAATGAACGTTGCCAAATTTCATAAATTAAATTTCTATTATAATCGAAGTTAAAAATAGTTATAAATAATATTAAATATGGTTTAAAAAAAATTTTTTTTTCAATTTTAATAAAATAATGATTATTTCAACAGTTTTATAAATAAATAAAATAAAATTTATTATATTTTGCGTAACATATAAAAATTGAAATAAAAAAAATGATAGTAGGTATAAAACTTATTATTTTTCGAATTATTATTGCTAAAAATAGAAAAAAAATCACTTACCTTCGTCGTATCCTCGACTTGTGCTATTTTGAGCTGTTTATCTATACCGTAGGAATGCAAAAAATTCCCGCCGAAAACCAACGAATCTACGGGTGTGTAGACTGCGTGTATCCACCCGGTGGGAATGAAAAACGTATTTCCTTCCTGTAAAACAATCCTGGCGCATTTTTCCACCGTATCCCCGAAGAAAATATCAGATTGTTTACCAGATAATACCCAACGTTCGTACAATTCCAAATTACTTTCCGTCGGCGGTATCAACCAAAATACTTTCCCCCCTAAGAAATAATTAAAAAAAATGATGATTTTTTTTATATTAATCCAGATTTAGTTATAATACCTTTGAGGATGTGATACCAAACGGACGTTCCTCCGAAATCTACGTGGAAATCCGTGTAGCACCCTTTTACTGACATAAGGCAATATTTTTGAACTTTGGGATATTTCATTTCTTCGAGGACGTTAGTCGCTTCTACTTGACTTTCTTTTAAATGTCTAGGCCACACGCAATCCACCCAATCTATTTGTCTAAACAAGACATAATTTCGTAAAGTTAGGGTAGAATCAACTAACCTTGGAGTACTCTATAGTACACTTATGTCATAATCAGCTGTTTAATTCCGTTGAAAATTTTGTGCAATAAGAAATAAAGTTCTATCGAAACCGAAGAAGTGGCAACTGCGCTTTGAAACGAAACAGGTGCATGATCATGATTCATTGTGACTCGAAGTAAATTCATATTTTACGAATTGTTAGTGTTATAAAAAATTTTAAAATAAATAAAATTGATAAAATGATGAAAAAATTTGAGGTAGGTCACAAAACGCGATACACTTTGCATAGCTTGAAACGCTACAGTAATAAGGGTCAATGAACCCATTTGCTCGTAGACGCCATTTTGTAAAAAAATAGACTAGTCCAAATGCATCACATTTTTTAAACTTAAAAAAATGTCAAAGGAAAATAGAAAAGATCGAAGAGGTAAAAAGCGTCAGATTGGAGATCTAGGATTCCTGGAAACTCCTCGACGACGACGCGCCCGACTAACTTACAAAAAACGAGATTAGAGTCAAATCCTTGTGGTTCTACAGCCCTGGCAGACTCATTTTTGGTTTTTCAGCTAGTGGAAACTTTCTAGATGCTTCAGGTGGCACAAAATAGATCTCAGAGTAATGTCTGTCAGCCGGAGGAACCTTTACGCGGAAAAACTACGAATATTTTTTTAAAAAAGCGTCAGAATGGAGATCTGGGATTGCTGGAAACTCCTCCTCGACGACGACGCGACCGACTAACTTACAAAAAACGAGATTAGCGTCAAATCCTGGTCGGTCTACAATCCCTGCAGACTCCTTTTTGGTTCTTCAGCCAATGGAAACTTTCTAGATGCTCCAGGTGGCATAAAAAAGATCGCGGAGGAATGTCAGCCACCTGGAGGAACCGTTACGCGGTTTGAGGTGTGGTGACGACTCCAGAAATGTAGAAGAATGGACTGAAAAGGAAGAACCAGCTCCAAAGAAGGCAAAGACCGTTCAGTTGTGGCGTCATGTTTTTGGGATGCGCGTTTTTTCCAAATTTTTTTGTTGGGCCAGGTACTTCTCGTATAGGAAGTCATTTTCTGTTGGTTCCTTCAAGACGCGCGCCATTTTTTTCAACAGACTAGAATTTTGTTACTTTTAACACAGTTTTGACCTTAAGAAACAAATAGAAGTCGCACCGTGCGATATCCAAGATAACAGATTTTTGACTTGGAAAGGCAACTAGAACGTGAAAAATCCTCAACATCTTCTTGGTCAAATTGAAAACGATTAAACCACTTAAAAACACGTGGACGCGACAAACATTCATTGCTATAAATATGAATTATGAGTTTCAGTTGCAGTTTTTTTTCTAAAAATAAAAGGCTACGGCTACACTGGTTTGTTTACAGACGTGGTAAATAGTAGAATCCAAACTGACAGCTGACAGTCGTTGTTAATCGATAGCATAATCTCGTAGAAACTATTTCTTAGCGGATTTGGTACAGATTTGAAAAATGATTTGATACGTTTGGACGGTATCGGCTTCGTGGTAGAACTTTTAGTCAACAACAAACCAATTTGTGAAGAGATTCGTTAATAAGACGAATTTGATGAAATTAGGAACCATAAAAAGCGATTATTCGGTCAGTTGATGGACAAGATAATACGATGAATATTCCACAAAAAAATCGAGTTTCAGGTAGAGATATAAAAAGTTATGGGTTACCCTGTATGTAGTAAATGAAATAAATATATTTACTTTACCTTACTACGGTCGGACTTTGTACATAATTTTCTAATTTAGTATGAGAAAATTCTAAAGATATCACATTTAATAATTTGTCTTTTTCGGGTTCCTCGTAATATTTTTGCCACTCTTTCATTGTCATTTCACTATTTTTTTGCGTATTTACGTCCATTACGTCTAAAACGCGTCGAGAACCCACGCACATTCTTACGTCGTTTATTGTAAAATTCGAAGTTGGTACCCTTAGTCCTGGAACAAATACAATAATAGGCAAACGTTGTTCGGGGCGGCTAGTATATAACAACTTATGAACATTCCCCCATCAAAATCCCCACACCCACCAGAATAATTGCACGCACATTTGGAGATCGGCTTCCAAACATACCCAGGAGATCCTCGAAGACACCAATTCGACTTATAGGCGATCCAGAGTGGACCAGAAGCTTATAGTATAGAAAACAGGTCGATACTACCACGATAGATGCTCTTCCGAGCTGTCAAACATTATTATATCCTCCCTGCAGCCGGTCCTGCTCCGATATCGTAGAATTATAAAATTCAGCGAAGGCGAAATGCCCGGAATCCGTTTGATGTTTGTTTTATATAACTTTTTATTATAGCAGGCGGTTTATTTACATTACTTCTTTTGAATAATTTCTAGGAAGGTCTATTCATTTGTTTTGTTTTTTTTTTTATTTTCTTAGATCTTTTAAGAATTATTATAGTAGTGCAATTTATAATAAATAGTCGTAGTGAATAGACTGAAATAGAAAGTAATCGAAAAATTTATACAAATTAGTTAAGTGATAATGAAAAGTGAATTATTTTAAATTAGTGTAGTGTATAGTGTTTATTAACGCCACAAATAGAAGCCGTACAAATAAATAAGAAAAACATTGTAAGTGAAGACTTTGAACCAGATATTTCTGTCAATATTGACGCGAAGATTTGGACATTAAAAAAAATGATATTTTGGTTAATTTGGATGACAAGATTTCGATATCTAAGCAGGACCGACTCCAAGTCGGAGGTGAGTTCGTAATTTCACCTAGAGCAGTACTCCAAATATTTCCAGGAATCTTTGGAGGTCTTTTATGTCATCTGCTATCAAAACTGTGTCATCGACAAAACGTATATTATTGATCCATGTAATAGCAAAGTAATTTAAATAAATTAGTTAAGTGAAGTGAAGTGTCTAGTGTACCATTTACTTTTATACCTAATTTTTGGACCTCGAGGGCTTCTTCGAATATTTTTTTTAATAAAGGTGGGGGAACCATTCCCTTCTTGACACCTTTGAGGATTTTTTTGACCTTTAAAAGTTCTTTGTGAACTCAAACTGCGGCTGACTGGATCCATTATAAATAGAGCTTATCTGGTCTACGTAAAGACGCTTCAGTTTTTGAACGAGTTTATGGTGTTGCAGTTTGTCAAAAGCTCATTAGTAATCGATAAAACGCATAGCTACGTATTCCCTTTGGTCTTACGACGATTATTATATCAAATACTATTGATCAATGTAAACCACTCTTATGGGAGCAACGTTATTATAATTATATGAAAAAAAAATGTTTGTATCGGTGGAATTTGAATGAAAACTTACCCAATCCAGTCTTTTCCTTAAACAATAACGGGGTATTGAAACCGTGCCTTTGAAAATAAGCGACGTTCAATTCGCTACCGTGCATTTCTTTAACAATATTATGAGAAGCGAACGATGGATCTTCTAATTTTTCCTGTAGATTAAACGTTCGATGACCTTCGATGTCTTCCTCGCCCACGGCCCAATCTTCCGAATAAAGTTTCTTTTGTTTACGTTCCCTCTGTACAATAACAACGAAATCGTTTAAAACTAAATTATAGACATTCCCCGTATAATAAAACGAATGTATATTCACGATAAATACGAGGGTTGTCCAAAAAGTAAAGAATCTATTAGTAATTCGCGAAGCAATTCTGGACGTTTAATTTTAAAATAACTTTACCGGGCGGGCAATTAAAAACGATATCTCAGGGACGTATCTTTTCGATTTGGAACTGGCAGAAAACGATTTGATAGGATTTTCGTGTCCCATTTGACGTCACCAAAGTCCTATGTCCTTTGAGAAGCCGATCAGGCGCTTTGGCTTGAACCTTTTGATGTCGATGGAGTGGCCAGCATATAGACCTGATCTAAATCCGATAGAACATACTTTTCCTATACCAAACTCGATCCCACATCTTATTGTTGCAGTAGAAGCCATAGTAGCCATAAATATGACAGGCCGCCGTTTTTTTCGCCAACCCGGTATATTCGTCACTTTCAAATTTAAGAAAGAACCAAAAGTCGATGTGACCTACATCGGGATAATATGAAGTCGTATTCCATCTATATGATAAATGAGTACTTTTGGAACAAACCTCGTATATAAGTGATCGCATAGACCACTAGATTTATACAAAAATCTGTTTATTACAAGTTATAACAATTTTTGAGACCCGGAGATGACATCACAAATCAGCAATGGAAGATTTCAAAAATGATTCGACCCAAAATGAAAAATATTTTCCAAAATTCTAAATCTTGTTCGAATAACTGTTGCGTGAATGAAAGCAATTCAAATTAGTGTAACCTCCACAAACTTTTTAACAACCCTGTACATAGACCTTCCCAAAAACCGTGTTATATATTTTCGAATATTAAAAAAAATTAAAATAAAAAAATTTTCACGAATTCTATAAATAGAAAATCAGATGAAATCTAAAAAGTCCCCTAACGACGGTCCCCCAAATCCCCAACTGTTGAACCTCGACATATCAGTAACACGAGATGCAGAATCAATAAAAAACCAGATATAAATACCTCAGAATCTTATAAAAAATATTTGACTGATTAATTTATGTTTAAAAAACTTTTTTTAAACCAAAATAAATATTTAAAACCAACACGTACCATTCGCGAAATATAATTTGGTCGATCTTCGGCAGGAGTGAGCTTTTTACTCCTGTACGCCATCTTGAACACTACTGAAGCTCGTAATTTCTGCTTGGGTACGGGAGCTTTCAGCAAGAATATATATCGACAGTGTTGCTGGTTCACGAAACGATATATCCTTGATTATTATAAGTTAATAAAAATTATAAAATCTTTTATTTTATACGAAATGTAGTTGAAAAATATTCATTTCGATATTATTTCATTAATAGTCAAGTATATACCGAGGTTGATTAAAAAGTTTCTTATACAATAAAATTTTTGCACATGCTCAAAGAGATTTCAAAAAGATACACTGGAACAAATTTCTTCTTAATATTGCCAAGCGATGGTCGAAACGGTATTAAAAAAACCAAAAATAACAGTGTCGTTTATACGAGGACATGTTTTTATTCTTCTAAAACCATGATTGTGAAAAGGAGGAGCCTACAGGGTAGTCTCGAAAAACCGCAACCGCTGCAGATGAACGTATTGAATTGATCAGTAAACGTCACATAAATCTAATGAGCCTAGACTAAGTTGGAATTTCTGGAACCGTTGGCCAAGTTGACGTCTTCAGAAAATTAAGCTAACTTAAGATTATCTTCAATTTCTGGAGATGATTGTGAGTGTTGGTGTAGTCGTGGTATAAACAGTCTTCAGTCTCGTTGAAACGCGCGTCGGGCAGTGCAATTGTTAGTGTTGGTGTAGTCGTGGTGTAAACAGTCTTCAGTCTCGTCGAAACGCGCGTCGGGCACTGTAATTGTGAGTGTTGGTGTAGTCACGGTGTAAACAGTCTTCAGTCTCGTCGAAACGCGCGTCGGACACTGTAATTGTGAGTGTTGGTGTAAACAGTGTGTTCAGAATAAGCTTAAAGATAGGGATCCATCTGTGAATAATTCTACAGAGAAAAAGAGATTAACAGGAACAATGAAGAAACCATTGTAGGACATCAAAAATTAAGAAATAGCAGGATATAAAAATTGAACACATTTTAGAGTGGAGTTTCGACTGTGAAACACGACCAGGTGGAAAATAGAAGGATTTAAAAAAAATGTAGTATGCCATTTTATGTATATGCCAAAAAAGAATGTTTTAAATCCTCTACTAATAATGCCAATTAAACGTTTCGAAGACTTAATTAGCATTTAATTTTCCGCTTTTTTCTTAGTTAAGTCAAAAACTAATTAGATAAAGCTCTTATAATAATTTCGAAAATAGCACTTTTAACATTATATGTATATGAAATTGTACGTTAAATAATATTCTATAAGAATGGCGAACGTTACTCAAAAACAATAATTTAAATATAATTCATTATGATCGGGGAAATTTTCGTAGTATCGGCAACACGGTCGGGAAACGTTCGCGCAAATAACAGTAGGAAATCTAATTTAAAGCGCGCGCAGCAGTTATATCGTATCTTTATACCAGTGTGGTGGTATCAAAACGACTTTCTGTTTTAGTATACCGATGAAATCGGAAGTTTTATGATGAGGTGCGTTCTCGTTGTTTTAACTGCAGGAACGAAACGAGTTTCAGACATCGAAATTATTCTAAATACATAACCTCCAAATAAAAACAAACAGAAGTCGTAGAAAGCGATAATAATCAACTCAACTCGTGTCAAAGAAAAATGGTTATGTATAATTTTTGGTGTTTACAATATAAATATTATTTTAAATAAATTTTTACATAATACCCTGTATATGTATATATAGAACGTAATTTTGTTGAGAAACTATGATTTGAAAAATATATTATCTGGAATCAATGAATTAATGATGTGAAATAATGAAAAATTTTATGTTTCTATTCGTCTCAGATAAGACTAAAATGGATTCTGAAAGAAATACCTACATTTCAACGTGAAATTTGACATTAGAATTTTGACGTTCACAAAAACGTGTCAAATTTACGTAAATACATGAAATGTATTGTAAACAAAGACTTCCATTATTGCGTTACTAAGGATTATGATTTGTACCTGCATAAAATTCAATTTCTCGATTGACCTAAGTAGTGGATGCACCAGTTCAAGCACCCCGTGCAATGACACGACATACGATCATAATAATTCATTAGATTATCTACCGTATTAATATAACATAAATAAACGAAAAAAATATAATAATAAAACGTCTTATCGAAGTGTACGCAGTCGATCTTAGTGGGCTTTTCTAAAGATAAAAGCCATCCAAGGTATGGCGACCAAGTTAAATGTATATAAGTGCTTTACGTGAGATTTGTTACTACAACTATGGCGTCTGCATTATTGAATTTTGTACTTACCAACTGTCTGGGTGGTTGTTTTTTACTTGGAGCCGCGTTTACCGACATTTTCACGTGTTTTTTGCTAAACCTACGTAAATATTTATCGTATTTAATGCGAAATTTTACACTCCACGTCTGCACAAAGCGCTATCCAAAGCGCAACTGAACTAAAACGAACAGCTGCTGTACATCAAGTCACGACTGCGATACAATATTTTTATCTCCCTCGCTCCCATTAATCTCATATTACAACGTATGTCGGTTATTCAGCTTTTCTTTTCCACTTGTCATAATTTGTGAAATTACAAGGAACTAAGTTCAAGTCCTTATATTTTTCGTAGTATTTGCTAATAGACTTTTTAGGACACGTATTCAAAGTTTAAGGGCGATTATAGATCAGAAAAAAAAACAAAAAAAAATAAACGTCACGTGGATGAATGTAAGGTTGCATAAGTTCTTTGTTTAATTATTTTGTCGTTTACTATTTTTAAACGTGTGTGTATGTAGGTATATTATGTTTATTAATAGCCTTGTACGTTTGGTATTGTTTTGTAATAAAAGTGAAAACAAGTTTAATCATAAAAATATACCCCATTCACAAACAGCAGTAAACAAACAGAATCTTTCCAAATCTAATATTAATGTTTAGATATAACCTTAGTTGGAATGACGTTTAAATTCACGCCTACGGGGGTTATTTTAAAAATTAATCAGTGAAACTAATTTGTTTTGTGTTATAATTATAAAAAATTACGTAGTATTCATAAAATTCGAATGATATCGATAATAATAATTGATAGTTTGTGATTGCTCCGCGTGAAAATTGTTATAATTTTCTTTCGTCACCAAAGAATGTCATGGGTTACACTGGTAGACAAAAAAAATTTTACGGGAGGTTAGATCTTTAATTAACCATCATGGTTGTATTCCATCGTCTTGGTATAAAATGACACTTTAAATTTCAAATAAAACAAGTAACTCGCTCTATATAATATTTATGCTTATAAATACATGCTAATTTGTAGTTTAGTGTAAAAGTGTGGTCAACCCTAATTTTTATAATAAAAGATTAAGAGGACATAGGGAGAAATACCAAACCAAACTTAACCTAAAAATTTCTAAAGATTTAGAATTGTTCAAATTATGATATTAATTTTTTGTTTTTGTAAGTAATTTTCGAAAAAAAATGACATTCTTTGAAAAAAAATGGTTAATTACAGTTTCCGGACACAATCGGGAAAATTTATGGTTTTTGAATTCTTTACGGACAAAAGAAGTGTTCAAATTGTGGTTTTCAAAATTAGTTCTCATTTTTATCTTAAATAGCCTCAAGAAAATGCAATAAAAAGTATTAAAAATCTTAATTTTTCGATTTATATGACCAAAAAAGGGTCTAAAGAATCTTAAGAACATATTGAAAAGTCGTGTGGCTTTACAAATACTTTTTCCATTATTTGTAATGTATTAGCATTATAAGAATAATCATTTGAACTGTGTTTCAAAAATCGTGTAAGCCAGTGTTTATATTTACTTTGAAAACTATTCTTTAACTCGGGTTTTACTACTTCGAATTCTCATTCTAATGTATATTTTGGAAAAAAAGCAATATCTTTGTTCTACAACTGTATTATCCACATATGTGTTAGCAATTTTATATTTTTCTACATATTTATTAATATATCCAACCTCCCTCGTATATATTAATGAGTATTACTTCCTGTGAGAAGACGAATCAATAAACAAGTACCGCTTAGTTGACAAAATACGGTTGATTGGTTACTTTCTAAATGTAGAAAATGAAATATACCAATTATTTCATTTTCTTCTCAAAAAAAAACTTTTAATTTTCACGCATTTCCTAGAACCACCATCTTGTATATTATCTAATAAATTACATATAGTCCATATTGCAAATAACTTGTGTCCCTATAATATTTCAACCATTACGAAATAATAAAATTTGTTTACATTTTTTTATAAAAACTTTTTACTCTTATTTAAAAGAAATCTGTTAAAATTGAATAATTTTTTTGCTTAATTGTTTATTTTGTGAAACTACTCGGTCGGTAACTTATAAATATGACGTTTCTTATATATACTGAGATTTTTATTTAAAAAAAGCAGGAAGTTAACCAGTAGAAGTGGTGACGTGATTTTTTTGTGACAAAAGTACGTGAATTTTTCAAAATGTATCTATTTAGTAAGTTTTTATTGAATGAATTAATAAGTTTTCTTCTTTATATGTCAAATGTTGTTAAAAAGTTCTCGATAAGTCTGTCAAAAATAGAATGAATCTTTTGTACTCCTAGGGGGTATAATTAAAAAAAAACATTTGATGAATGCATTTTTATTTATTATGGCATTATTTCTAACAGTCTTATGGTTTACAACAAATTTCCAACAGAAAAATTAATTTCATGAACTAAAAGTTTTAATGAAGTGGTATAAAAACGTCGATGTTGCCACGTTTACGATACATTTACGGTAACCATTCCGCATCCGGATCAATTGTTTTCCTAACATCGTTGATTTGTTCGTTATTTCCTGATTTATCCGAAACTTTATGATAAACATCTTTCGCTTTACCGGAAATATACTCTACCCCATCTCCTAATTTTTCCCCAGCTTTTCTAATAACATCCCCAGCTGCTTTTGCCGATATAGTTTCATCGTTAATATTTATATTGTAACCGGCGTTAGGATCTTTAGGACAGTCGTTTTGTTTGATAATCGAAAGATCGAATGGGCTGATTTCCGCATTTTCCAACTTATTTCTCAACTGAAAAACATCGGAATAAAACGAAATCGAATCGATATTATACGTTTACGTACCTTAGTAATATACATACTATCCAAAGTTTTAGTTCTCGATAATATCGTAGCGGATTGTCTATGAGAGAAAGCTATTTTTTGACAAGTGAAAATACCTGCGTACGTTTCGTAATCGGTACTAAATACTGTAAAACTTGAAGAGCCGGCAACACCTAAAATAAATATATAAAACAACGTAACCTAACACATGTTTATTAAATTACTTAATGGAAAGCTGACAGACATTTTAGCTGGTACACTTTTATCTAAAACTTTCAATGTTCCCTTGTAGTGGTATCCGTGTTTTAAAGGTGTTAAGGCCAGAAGAAAATGTTGACTAATTTCTTCGATATTGAATTGACCAGGTTCGTCACTTCTGGTTATATTATATAATATACAACTACTTCCGGTACTTGTTTTCTCTATTACGTACCATATTCCCAACATCTAAAAATAGTTTCATAAATTAATCCATAGAGGAATCTACTAAATCAATTTAAGTAGGAATTGTTCGCCATTTTGATTATCTTAAATAGAGGGCGTCGTCTGTTGTACGTAATCATATACGTTAAAGAAAATTTATTATCTTTTAGGTTTCAGAATATTTATATTATAGATATAAAGAATCGATATAAAATATAATCGATTAATATACTAAATATAATTATGAGAAATCTTAATACTCAATTTATAATAATGAAAAAAAAATGTTTAGTTGAGATGGAAGTATAATGTCAAGTTACTTATACAGGGTGTGTCGTATGCCGTATACGGTTTCTAATAGGTGAACGATGGTATATTTCAAAATTTTTTGTCTTATAGTCGATGAGCATAACGAGCAATAACGAATACTATATAAAATTATTTCCAATCATAAAGGATGTCCCAAATTCCCATTATTTTTAGTAATTTGTTCATAACTTCAGAACAGTTAGAGATACGTATATAGGGTATTCTTATACAGTACGATAGAACTATAAGAATGCTCTTAAAATATACAGGGTGATTCATTTGATATAATAAAGTAATTGAGGTTTGAATTAGGCAAAAGTGACCTGTAATCGTAAAACTAATGTCACGATTGATAGTTTGAGATATTCTAAATCCCAGTAGTAGCATTCGCTTGAAGTTAATTGGATTTTTCGAGGTTAAATTTCAATGTCAATGCTTCATTTCCGAAAAAAATTGAAAATGTCGTAAACGACAAAATCTAGATATATGGAACCTGATTTAAAATTGACCTAAAAATCATATATTTGTATTATTCAATTCCTCTTGGGACATCCTGTATATCTGTTTTTACACTTACCCTGTTCATTTCGAAATTGGGCATAGGTTCGATAGTAGGACAACTACCTAGATGATATGTATGCATTTCCACATTTTCCACTATAAAAAACACTAAATATAACCTCAAAATATAATTAAACATTTTTTTTATTTTATTAAAACGAATAATTTTCAAAAATTTCCCTCAACTACTGAAGAAGCGAGTTAATGACTGAATTCATTCGGTTATTCGTTGTCGTTTTATACTTTGACGCCAGAAGCAAACCAACTAAATAACGTTAAATGAAAAGACAGAGACGGATTCGAACAGAATTTTCTTATTATCATGTTTCAGTGTTGAAAACATGTGATAAATTGCTTGAATTTAATCAAACGGATCGTATTTTATTGAAAATTAGTTTATAATAATACCCAATATTCAATAATTATAATTTTTATTTTAGATTTTTACGATAATTTAATTTCTTAAGCCGGTTCTGTGTGGTAGTTATACTTAAATTAACAATGACCCTAGATAATATGGAGACGTACAGCGGGTCAGATAGATCACGGTCGTATCGATTCATGTACATTATTTGTTTTGTTAATTTTATACTAACGGCATCTCTTGGAATAGTTTTATTCACAATTATTCATAGAAGTTGTTGAATTGAATGATACAATAAAATTAATCTAAAATACTTTCTCTTTTATAAATTGTTAGCTTTAATAAGATAAATGTAATTGGTGGAATGTCGAGTACGAGACAGTTTTGTTTTTCCTTAAAACCCATTATTATCCGATTTATTGTTTAAAAAAATCAACTATGATGTTTTATTTACAAATTGGGACATTAAAATATCAATAGGTCAAGTGTTTTTCGAAAAAAATCGTATTTGGAGTTTCAAGGTGACAAAGATTAAACACAAAATAAAAACGATACATCTGGCAACAATGAAAACGTCTAGAAACTGTTGAAATAACATTACAGAAAAATTTTTATGACATAACCTCATCTTTTTATGTGATTGGTTCTTCGATAAACACACATTTTTATTATATATATTTTTCGTATATTTTTTGTAAAAATTGCAGTTTAAACTCAAATATATTAAAATTCCCAAATATAATCCATTTATTTGATTAAAAACCAAAATATGTATTGGATAAAATGAGTGGGATTATATAAACGATAAAATCGGCAACATTGAACATATCTGTAATATTTAAGACATTTATAACTAAGTTTATAGTGTTTTGTCTACCAATTTTCTAAATTTTCTAAATAATAATTCATTTATAGACTATTGTTCCATTTTATAAAATTAGAAGTGGGATTTTTTATCTTTTACAAAAAATTACAAAGTAATGATCTCAACGTATGTTTTCCAGCAAACCTAATTTTATAGGTATTATTTATATTTTCCCTACAAAAAATTGTAGTTTAAACACATTATTAAATTTTTTAATAAATACATAATGTATTCTAGTCAAATATGATATTTTTCTTTTGTATAAAACAAAATTCATGGGGAGAAAAAAATAAGCTAATGGTAATAATAACATCTTATAAAATATAAAATCTGCAACAATGCAAACGTCTGACAATCAAATAGTGACTAGACGTTTCATATTATTAATTGACGATGTTTCTCGTATATTTTTTGTAAAATTTGATTCTATATACACCAATAAATAAAAATTATTTTCAAATTAAATAAAGTAGGATTTATACTCTATATGATTGAAAATGAAATTATGATTCTACTCTATTTGTAAACTGGGAGTAGTGATTTGAATTTATGTTGGCAATACTGTTGATTCCTGATTGGTAAGACTACAACCGATTTTACTCATCATATGATCAAAGCAATAACAGTGGCCATTTTGGTATTTCTTACGTTAACGGTTTTTTATTATTGTTTTAATTTGTTTAAATTATAAAATTTTTGTTGTAACTAAGTTAAAAATGAAATATATAAGTGACTACAGTGCAAGTGTCTAGAATGAATTAAATTTGACGTTTGTATAATTTTGTCTACAAGTTTTCGAAATAATTATTCTTTCATAGATCTTCGTTTATCAATCAGAAATCTTTTTTTTTTCTATATCGTACTGAATAAAATACTTGTTTTCGATGTTTACTTTAAATTTATTGTAGAAATAGTTTTTATACAAATATGAGAATCTTTCTCAGAAATACAAAATTTTTTAGTCAAATATGGTATATACTGGGGTCAAGTAGATAAACTCTCATTTGATTATTGATATTCTATGAAATGTATAAATTGAAATAAAAAGATTACTTTGTTTTTATTTACGACTTAAACAGGTCAGGACTCAAGTTGGATTTGTTCTAGTACTTTTTACTCCAAATAGAAATTGAGAAGAATTATTAATTATTGAAAATTTGAATTTTTTTAACTGAAATTAGACTTATTTATCACATTTCAGGACTAAATAATTTTTTTTCGCCAAAATTAACCATTACTTTGTCTTAAATTACGATTCAAACATGTCAAAACTAAAATTTGACTTATTTTAAAAGTTTTTTTTCCAAATTTAGATTTAGATTCCAAATTTGAAATTTTTGACCAAAATTATTCATTATTTTGTATTTAACTGCTTTTTAAACATGTCAGGATTAAAGTTGGACATATTTTTAACGTTTTTGGTCCAAATTCAATCTTTTGAGGCCGGAATTGAACCCTATGATAACGGTTTTGGCCCAATTTTAGATTTCCAAGACTGAAATTGGACTTATTTTCAATACTTTTGACTCAAATTTGAGTTTTTTGACCAAAACTAATTCATTATAAATGTTTTATATTATGAGTTTAACATGCTAGGACTAGAATTGGACCCGTTTTCAATGAGTTGACCCAGATTTAGAGTTCAACGACTTATATAGGACTTATTTATTAATAACCCAAATTGAATTATTCGAGACCGAAATAGGAGACTTCTTTTTAACGTTTTCGGTCCAAATTAAGATTTGATAGATTGATATAGGACTTATTTTCATCGTTATTAACCAAAATTGAATTTTTCAAGACTTAAATAGAACTTGACCTTAAACGTTTTTGGTCCAAAATAAGATTTGAAGGATTGATAAAGGACTTATTTTCAATGTTATTAACCAAAATTGAATTTTTCTAAACTGAAATAGGACTTAACTTTAAACGTTTTTGGTCCAAAATAAGATTTGAAGGATTGATATAGGACTTTATTCAACGTTTTTGGCCCGATTTGAATTTTTTAAGAATTAAATAGGACTTATTTTCAAAGATTTTGGCCAAAATTCAGATTTGATAGATTAATATAGGACTTAATTTTAACCTTTTTGGCCCAAATTTAGATTTGAACGACTTATATAGAACTTATTTTCAACGTTATTAACCAAAATTGAATTTTTCAATACTGAAATTGGACTTAACTTTAAAGGTTTTTGGTCCAAAATAAGATTTGAAGGATTAATATAGGACTTTAACGTTTTTGGCCCAAATTGAATTTTTAAGGATTAAGCAGGGCTTATTTTCAAAGATTTTGGCCAAAATTCAGATTTGATAGATTGATATAGGACTTAATTTTAACCTTTTTGTACCAATATTAAATTTGAATGACTTATTTTCAACGTTATTAACCAAAATTGAATTTTTTTTGGAATGAATTAGGAGTTTATTTAACCTTTTTGGCCCAAATTTAGATTTGAACAACGTGTATAGGACTTATTTTAAACGTTATTAACATTTATTGAATTTTTCAAGACTGAAAATAGGCCTTATCTTTACAGTTTTTGGTCTAAATTCAGATTTGAAAGATTGATATTTCTAACGTTTTTGGCCCAAACAAGCATTTTTTCGTCAAAATTATTAATTAATTTGGTAAATAAGGTAAATAAAAAACAAATTATTCTAAATACTATTTATTTTCGATTAAAAAAAAGTGTAGGTACAGAAAACTGATCTTACAATCACGAATAGGTAAATCAACTCATAATGAATAGTAGTTTGAAAAACATTCAATGTATATAGATTCATCAACAATATCTCATATGATACAGGGTGTACCAAAAAATATTCAATTGATCATCACCGTTTCAGTAAAAACACTCGACAAACGGTTTCACAAAAAAAATTAACAACAATGCACAATATTTCAAAATTAAAACTTTTTCCGAAAATAAAAAAACCATTTTTATACAAAGAAACTTTTAACATGACCTCCGAACAAAATTTTGGGACACCCTTTACTATTAATATGTCATCTTTTCGTTTCTTTTCACAATTCTATAAATAAATTACGTAAAAATGTTTATATACAAAATAATACACATCCAGAATGTCTTCTTTTCCCTGAAAATTAAAAAAAAATCCATTAGAAAAAATAAACCCGGCTCGAAGGACCACATATTATAAAATTGAGTATTTGTATAGTGGTAAATAGTGAAAAGTGGATTTAGTACTATGGAATGGATCAAATTGGGACTTGGGATACTCATAAGGAACTACAATTACGCTCAAAGTTACATTATCTGGTCCTTCGAGCCGGATTTGAACAGTTGGAAGGCTCGAAGCACCGATTATAACAAAATTGAGTGTTGGTATAGTGGTAAATAGTGAAAAGTGGATTTAGTACTATCGAATGGATCAATTGGGACTTGCGATACTTATACGAAACTACAATAATACTCAAAATTACATTATCTAGTCCTTCGAGCCGAATTTCAACAGTTTGAAGGACCAGTTATAAGAAAATTGAGTATTGGTATAGTGGTAAATAGTAAAAAGTGATTAAGTACTATCAGATTTTTTAACGAGATGTTGGGCCATATAACTCAAGATGTGATATTAAATTGTGTTTGTCAAAAAAAATTATTATTTTACCTCAGTCGTCCTCCATGAATTCTTCATCTTCTTCCTCCTCGTCTTCTTCGTCGGATGTTCCGAAGGAAAATGATTCATCATCGGTTGACGTATTTTCATCGCTTTCATCCACTAAGATGTTTGACGTTTGATGTTCGTTATTTTCTTTTTTCCTCAACCTCGATCTCAACACTCGTTTGTCTGATACCATCTCGTCTTTTTCCTCTTTTCCTCTTCTATTTTCGATTTCCTTGACCGTTATTTTTCTTGTTTTATCTTTATCGTTATCTTCTTTAACGTCAGTCTCTTTATCATCTTTACTGTCTCTCGATTTGGGTTCCGTTTTTATTTTGATCGCTTCGTGAATCGCCATTTTGTAATTATTTATGTCCAAAGTGCGACCGTCCGAGGGCGCAACGATCTTGGTGTCGATTTCCTTTTCGACGGCGTTATTGATCAAATTATCCGGTAACCTTTCGAGGGAAACGTACGGATTTTGGGGAACCGGAGCTGGGTCTTGCGCCGTATCCATACCCCTCTTTCGATTGCTTCTCCGCTTCGATACGGGATCCTCTTCGAGTTTGTTAACGGGAATATCTTCGGTTTTTGCGCTACTTCTCGTCTCACGTTTCGGACGGGCGAGTTTTTCGCGAAGGCGAGCGCTAGTAGGTGAAACACCGGAAAATCTCACTTCCTAAAATTTGCACCGAACAAAAATTAAGATAAAGACACAAAACGATAAAAAGATAAAAGAAAACTAAGATAAAAGGGAGAAGAAACAGACACGAAAACAAAATAAACAGATAGAGAGGCAGAAAGTAGAGTAACAGACAAATAAATAGATAAAAAAGGCAAACAAGTAGACAGGAAGGCAGATTGTATAAACATACCCAATTCATAGAAGTAAAAGAGGCAGATAGAAAGACAGATAGTAGAAACATAAACAAATAGAGGAATAAAAGAGGCAGACAAATAGATAGAAAGATTGTAGAAACAAAAGAAACACAGATAGATAAGAGTCAAGGAGAGAGAGAAAGGGGGCAGATAAAAGGAAAGTATAAAGGTAGAGAGATGGACAAGAAGCAAATAGAAAAACAGGAGGAACGTAAAGAGAAGACTATAAAGAAACATAAGCAAACAAAAGCCAAATGGATGGACAAAAAGCAGATAAAAAGTATGGATGGGAAGATAGAAATAAAATAAGATAAAAGGCAGATAGATGGATAAGAAGCAGATAGAAAGACAGTTAGTAAGATGGGAAACAGGTAGAGAAACGGATGGATAAAAAGACAGCGAAAAACATAAGTAGACAGATAGAAATAGAAATAAAAAGACAGAAGGATACAGGAGAAAGAGATAGTTAGAGGTGAAGCAAATAGAAAGTCAGATAAAAGAAAAGACAATAAAAAACAAAAACAGGCAAGGGAAAAATGAATAGAAAAGAAGCAGATGAAAAGTATGGATAGGAAGAAAGAAATAAAATAAGATAAAAGGCAGATAGGTGGACAAGAAGCAGATAGGTAAATGAGAGGTAAATAGAAAGACATGCAGAGAAGAAAGAAAGTAAAAAACATGGACAGAGAGACGTGAAAACTGATAAAAAAAAGATAAATGGACAAAAAATAAATAGATAGGAGAAAAATAGAAAAAGAGATAGAAGAAGGAGAAGAAGCAGATAAAAAAAGAGTTAGTAAAATGGGAGACGGGTAGAGATAAAAAGACAGCGGAAAAGATGAGCAGACAGGTAGAAAGAAGACAAGAGAAGCAGATGGGTAGAGGGGAAGCAAATATTAGGACAGACAGATAAAAAGAGATAAATGGATGGACAAGAAGTAGATAGAAAAAAGAAAATCGAACGAAGAAGCATAAAAGACAGAAAAACAAAAATAGTTAGAGAAAGAGAGACACAGATGAACTTACGTCGTCCTTTTCGCGTTTTATCTGTTTCCTTTTCCTCTTATTCTTCTGTTTACACGCGTCTTCGTCGGTTTCTTCTTCCTCTTCTCGTTTATGTTCGGATAGATGTTTTTTGATTAAAGGATACGGTACGACTTCGGTACAATATTGACAAGATTTCGAATGTATCCTCATGTGTAAATTCAACATATAGGGCGTACCGAGATTAACGCAACATCTGGGACACGTCGAACAATGGGAATTCATGTGATTGATATGGTCTTTGAGTAAATGTTTGACGCCGCATATGTAACACATGCAATACCTTAAATAAAATTTATTTAGTTGAAATCGAATTAATTTTAGAGATATTTGTTCCTCACCTCGTTTTACCTTCGAAAAACAACAAATTGTTTCTGGCATAAGGCGATGTCAAATAATCGTGATCGTTGACGTAAAATCCGTCTTTGGTATAGTGCGTGAATAATACGCACAATTCCCTATCGACGATTTTGACTTTTTCGGGGATTTTTTGTTCTTTACGGACGGTCGTTAATTTTAATTTTTTCCCCTTTTGCGTATCTGGAAAGAGAAAAGAAAATCCCATATGGAACGGAAATATATTCGAAATAAACGAGTTTCAACACATTTTCGGGAATAATTAAAGGGCGAAAGGCGATTTTTACGATGCGCGCGCTTATCGACTTGTCGTATACATCAAATTCTAACTCGTCTACTGATACACACCATGAAGCCGGTCCTGTACTAATATATAACGAACTTGTTCAATAACATAAACCTTGAAGCCGGGCCTGTCCTATTATATTACAAACTAACCCATTGATATAGACGGTGAAGCCGGTTCTGTCCTAATACGTAACGAACTTGATACAGACTCTGAAGTCGGTCCTGTCCTATTATGTTACGGAGTTTCTCATTGATATAGCCCCTGAAGCCGGGCTTGTCCTAACATGTAACGAACTCGATAAAGACTCTTAAGCCGCTCCTGTCCTAATATGTAACGAACTCGTCTATTGATATAGACCGTGAAGTCGGTCCTATTCTGATATGTAACGAGCTCGCTCGCCCACCGACACAGATTCTGAAGCCGGGTCTGTTCTAAGGTGTTGTTAAAAATGAATTTTGGTGGATGGGCGACTATCTGTTTTTAACCCATTTACATTATGTTTTTATAGAAACAATTTCTGATATGATTTTTTTTATTTGTTTTTCGGGAAATCCGGGAAACGGAAATTCTAGAATGTGATATTAGTATATATAACGAAGTTATAGCAACCGTAGAAATCAATGGATAATTTGATGTCATAGTGAACACACCGGGATAGTGAAGGTGGTAGGGGATTTTTACCATGCGCGCACATGCCGACATGTCGAATTAAATCTATTGTTATGAACTCGCCAGCTGATATAGACCTCGAAGCTGGTCCTGTTCTAATATGTTGTTAGAATGAATTTTGGCGGATGCGCGACTATTTTTTCTAACCTATTTACGTTGTCTTTTATGATTTTCTAAGAAGGTTATTATGTTTTTTACGGCAATCTAGAGATTTCCAGGTATAGCGGATTCTAGAAAGTGATTATAGTATATAAAACGAGGTTGTAATAACCGTAGAAGTTAGTAAATATTTAAAAGAGAAAAAAACATTAGGAAACGGAAATGTATATAAAATATTTGAGATTAATTTAACGGTGAGAGTATTACGAACTCGCCTATTGACATAGACTGCGAAGCTGGTCCTGTTCTAAATTTTGGCGGATGCGACGTTTGTAACTTATTCACATAATGTTTTCATAGAGACGCTTTCTGAATAAATTTTTTCGTTTTTACGGGAAGATTTCTAGATATCGAAAATACCAGAATGTGATGATAGTATTTAAAACGAGGCTCTAGCAGTCATAGGATTTAGTAAACAATTTGATGTTATAGTGAAAGCATCGGGATAGTAAAAAGTGAACTGAAAGGTGTATTTGAATAAATTAAATAAGTGTTAGTGAAAAATTGTTCAAGTGTTGGTGAATAGACAAAACAAAAGTTGTTTTTTCAATTTCATTTTCAAATAGGGGAAAAACATCGAATAATGTCGATTTTTGCAAAATATGAACGTAAATTTTGTGATTTCTCATCATATATGATAAAAAAATGATAATTTTTTTTCAAGTTAATAATTTATTAAAATAAACCAAAACACCTTCCTAAATTGAATTTAGTCATTTTCACAGAAAAAATCGACATATAAATAAAAAAAAAATTCAGTAGTATACGAGGTTCGTCGAAAAATATTAAAATAGATGGAATGATATACAATAGGGAGATGAATGAAATCGAAATTGATCAGACTAGTATATAAAAATTGAAAGAAAGGTCACATTGACTCCATTTAGTTTTTTAACTGAAAAATTACCCTAAAAAAGAATCACAAAATATATATTAACATAGTCAAAAGTTTTAGTGAGCTCCTTTAATAATGAGACATGAATTTCATCAACAATTTTTTACTGAACCCACTGTTTATACTACCAACACCACAATACTGCTCGAAACACGTTTCGACAAATTTTTGACCAACACTACTTGAAACACTTTTCGACAACCAAGTGATCATCTTTAAAGCACCAATGTTGATTGAAACACATTTTTATATCCAAATTCTCGTCCTCAGAGCACCAACACTGCTTGAAACACGTTTTTGGTTATCGAAACATGTTACAGTCAGTGTTAATGCTTGAAAGATGATCACTTGGTTGTCAAAACGTGTTTCAGTCAGTGTTGGTGCTCTGAAGACTAGAATTTGGTTATCGAAAAGTGTTTCAAAGTTGGTGCTTTAAAGATGATCACTTGGTTGTCGAAAAGTGTTTCAAATAATGTTGATGCTTTAAAGATCATCATTTAGTTATCGAAACGTGTTTCAGTCAGTGTTGGTGCTTCAAAGATGATCACTTGGTTGTCGAAAAGTGTTTCAATCAACGTTGGTGCGGTGGTAGTATAAACAGGGTATTCGGTTCTAGAAAATCCAGTTCGGTTAAACGTTTTCCTAAGGAAAACGATTGATATTTTATCTATTGTTAATTGAAATATATACCAGTGGTAATAGTTTGTTGTGACGTCATTGTCGCATTCGAAATTACGTCCGTCGATTGGGGTTCCTCTTGTTTAATCGTTTTTTTTCTCATCCTGTACATACGACAATATTCGGCGTTCGATTTCGTTTTGTTTATTGAAATTTTATCATCCCCCTTTTTCCTGTTACGATAATTTTTACATTTATCGGCGTTAGACAACGGCGAGTCTTGTACTAAAAATTAAAAAAATCAATGATTGATTTTTATCATAGAACGAAAATTTTATACAAAAAAAGCGTAAAAACGTCGCTTAACATCTGGTACATTCAAGAACTTTCGAAAACGATAAAAAAACCAACCTCGATAAATGGGTCGTACGATTTCAAAAACGCTCAACTAATGTGAACTTTAGATCAATCCAAAACTGGTCAGATGCGGAAATACAATTATAAAATTTGAAAAGGGCGTTGTTGCAGCAGAAAATGTTTCTGGAAAGCACGTGAAAGGAAAAGGATTCGGAACGACTTAACGAGGCTTTCCGGAAGATTATTTTAGACATTATTCCGATAATATGGTTGATGACGTTGAAAATATTCCAAGAAATTCGTCGAATTGAACAACAATTTCTCGCAACCTCGATGAATGGATCGTACTGCTTCGAAAACGCAAAAATACCAAGTTAAATTAACACCCTCAACCGAGATAAAACAAGAACAAAAATAAAATACTTCAAGAACAATGAGTATATATCGTTAGTAACACAAACTGTGCAGCCGGTTCTGGTCGATTATGTTAATAAAATCTTAAAATTTGGTGGACGCTACGGAAACAAATTTTCAAATACGGTTATAAGGCAGCAATTCTTTGTATTGTTTTTTAAGCTGTTTACAGTATGTTGTAGCCGTTTTTACAGAATCAATTTCTAAGGAGACATATTCGCTTTGGTTTTCAAGAATCTAGAATCCGAATTATCCACATACCCGTTGTGTATAAATAGGCGAATATTTATCAGCCGATCAGTCAGTATATATTTGAATTACATAGTAAATAGATAGGAATAGCAAAAAGTATACAGTACCGCAAATTCAAATAAATTAGTGTGTTAGGGGTTAGGGAATAGTTTAACATTTAGTGAATATTTTAATGTTTAGTGTAATGCCGTAGTGATTAGTTAATAGTTCAATATTTAGTGAATAGTGTAGTGTTTAGTGGAGAAGTGTAGTGTTTAGTGAATAGTTTAATGTTTAGTGGAGAAGTAAAGTGTTCAGTGAATAGTGTAGTGTTTAGTGAATAGTTTAATGTTTAGTGGAGAAGTATAGTATTTAGTGAATAGTGTAGTGTTTAGTGGAGAAGTGTAGTGTTTAGTGAATAGTTTAATGTTTAGTGGAGAAGTGTAGTGTTTATTGAATAGTTTAATGTTTAGGGCAGAAGTGTAGTGTTTAGTGAATAGTTTAATGTTTAGTGGAGAAGTGTAGTGTTTATTGAATAGTTTAATGTTTAGGGCAGAAGTGTAGTGTTTAGTGAATAGTTTAATATTTAATGTAGAAGTGAAGTGTTCAGGGAATAGTGTAGTGTTAGTGGAGAAGTGTACTATTTAGTGAATAGTTTAATGTTTAGAGAAGTGTAGTGTTTAGTGAATAGTTTAATCCTCAATATAGAAATGAAGTATTCAGTGAATAGTTTAGTGTTTAGAGAATAGTTCAATATTTAGTGAATAGTTCAATATTTAATGTAGAAGTGTAGTGTTTAGTGAATAGTTTAATGTTAAGTGAATAGTGTAGTGTTTAGTGAATATTTTAGTTTTTAGTCAATAGTTTGGTATTTAGTGAATTGTGTAGTGTTTAGTGATTAGTTTAATATTCAGTAAATAGGTTAATATTTAGTGACTAGTTTAATGCTTAGTGCATATTTTAGTGTTAAGTGAATATTTTAATATTTACTGATTAGTGTAGTGTTTAATGAGAGTGTAGTGTTTAGTGAATGGTGTAATGTTAAGTGAATAGTTTAGTATTTAGTGCATAGTTTGGTGGATAGTTTAATGTTTAGTGAATAGTGTAGTGTATAGTGAATATTTTAGTTTTAGTAAGCAAAAAAAGTCGCGTAATTTAGCCCATCATTATAAATTGTATAAATAAACAAGAAGAAAAACACTACAATATAAATATTCATTTAAACATAAAAAACATGAAAAAAAGGTCTAAAAATAAAAAAATCGAAAAAATTTGGAAAAAAAAATGGAGAAATTGAGTAAAAGCAACGAAATAAGAGCAAACAAAATAAATAAAATTAAATATTATAAATCATAACATCAAAAAATGTCATTTTGAGATATTTTTGTTTGAAAACGATTATCCCTATAACTAAATACAATACTTGAATTACGAAAATTTATATACGAAAATATTGAAAATTTTAATATAAACAAATAAGAATAAAAATACATAGCGATTAACAAAAAATTTTATACCAAGAAATTATTATCCACTACCATATATAACGTAAAATCACTTATACTCGCATATTTTTATATTAAATAATTTTTTTAACCACCCATCAATAATTATATAAACAACTACCTTTAAATCAAATAATTTCACTGATAAATTATTTTTCCACTTATCGTGAAAATACAAAACCGAAAAGGGAAATATAAAATCGTATAACCCCCGTATATTGAATAACTCACCTGATATACTGGTGTTCAGTTGTTTATTACCGTCCGGTTTATCATTACCTGTAATTAAATGTGAATCAAAATATGGAGGAGAGTCGATATTATTGAAAATAAAAAAAATTTTACAATTGGGTAAAATAAAAAAAAATTTCTACCTGTAATTGGAACACTGTCGTCTAATTTATAACCGTCTTCCGTTCTGATTAACAATCTCCCCCTATACATGAACTGATCGGGTAAATTGTAAGTTTTCTTTTCGACGTTTTTCTGAGGCGGTTTCAATACCGATAATTTTTTATTACTATTCAACATAGTTATTTTGAGATTGTCATTTTTTTCTTTGCCGTCTTGTACTTTGGTCTGCTTTTTGAGTTTGAAGAAATCCTTCGGAACGATTAAAAAACAAAGAAATGATAATTGTGCGCAAAGAATTTTTTTAAGTTAGGTTATATAGTTATTTACCTCCAAAGAAAAATTTTGTATCTCGACGAATTCTGGTACGTCTACGTATTGACTATTGTCGCACGAATCTAAAGAATTTATCAACTTCTGCCAAGAGCTTGTGTTACTAGCGTCATCTAAACTCAAATCCGGAGCACTAAGAGTGTCCTCGTTGTCACTAGAAGAGAAACATAGATAAAGGATACTACTACAAATGACTCTCCCTGTATTAAGAAACATACAAACCAAGTACTACTACAAATGACCCTCCCTGTATTAAGAAACATACAAATCTATAATTAACACAAATGACTCTCCCTGTATTGATTGTTGTAAATAATTGAAACAGCTCAAAAATCACATTGAAATTTTGAGGTTGACTATAGAAAAGATAAACGTGGCGTTTTAGAGGAATTTATTGAACATACAGGGTTTTTCAACTTTCAGGTTAAAAAAATTGATATGAAGTGTATTATGGGTTCTATAGAATTCTGAAGCTATAAAAATAGAAAAATATTTTTAATTTAGCCAATAAGAATGGTAAAATGGTGTTTTTCGTGACTATATTAGCAAAACTATTAAATATACAGGAATTTCCAGCTTTAAGGTTCAATAAAATTAATTCAAAAAATATTATAGATACTGAAGGATTCCGTAACCGAAAAAATACTCAAAATATTTCCAATTTAACCAAGAACAAAGGTAAAAAGGCAACCTCTATGATTATATAGACAAAACTTGACAAAGGTTTTTCAGCTGTAACTTTAAATAAAATTAATAAAAAAGTGAATAATTGATATTGAAGGATTATTAGGCTATAAAATTATAATTTAACCATAAACGAAGGTAAAATAGCGCTTTCTATAATCATATAGACATAACTATCAAACATACAGGGTTTTTCAATGTTAATGTTAAATTAAATTCATAGTTTCATGAATTATGGGTATTGAGGGATTTCCAGCAACAATAGAGATAAAAAGGCCTTCTTTATGATTATATAAATATAATTATCAAATATACAGGGTTTACCAACATTAAAGTTCAATAAAATTAACCTAAAACAAATTAGGGTATTTTAGGTTTTAGGTTTAGGTTTTTAAAAACACCCACCAATTTCTTATTAAACCACAAATAGAGGTGACAAAAGATGTTCTTCATGATTTTATGACCGAAACTATGTAATATACAGGGTGTTCCAACTTTAAAGTTCAATAAAGTTAACATAAAACAACTTAGGATATTTTAGGTTTCTGAAGCTTTAAAAACAACCTCAGATTTCTTATTATACCACAAACAGGGGTGACAAAAGACGTTCTTCATGATTATATGAACTAAAGTATGTAATATACAGGGTTCTCTAACTTTAAAGTTCAATAAAATAAATGTAAAATAACTTAGGGTATTTTAGGTTTTCAAAGCTTTAAAATCACCCTCCAATTCCTTATTGAACCACAAATAGGGATGAAAAAAGACTTTCTCATGATTATATGAACAAAATTATGTATTATACAGGGTTTTCCAGCTTTAAAGTTCTATAAAATTAACAAAACAAATTGGGGTGTTTCGGGGTTCCAAAGCTTCAAAAACACCCTCAGATTTCTCATTAATTCACCAATAGAGGTGACAAAAGACACTTTTCATGATTATATGAACAAATTCATTAAATATACAGGGTTTTTCAATTCCAAAGTTGATCAAAAAATAAATCATGATATTGAAGGTTTTGTATGGACAATGAAACAAAAATAAAAAAGTACCTGTCAAAATAAAATGAATTTTATTAATTAGTACTTACTCAGCTAAAGGATTCTTGGCAGGTTCCTCTAACGGTTCTGATTTAATCGTCACAGGACATAAAACAATATTTCCAGATAACTTCTTAACATTTGTCTCACTTTTGTTATTGGTAACCTCAACCTGTTTACTAGTAGCTTGTGATGGAGTTTTATTGGTATTTAGTACAGCAGTACCGCTATCGGGAGATAACACCAAATGCGTACCCAACAGATTATGAGCCGCTTTCATTTGTTGATTAGTCAAAGCCGTCTGTAGTACCTTAAATGAATTATCCGTCATTTGTTTATCTCTGTTTCAATAATCATTCCAATACTTACGCTGGAACTATTGAAAATCTGATTCGGGTTCCATTGTTGGGGTATCCTCAAATTTTCGTCCGCTTGAAAATTTAGTATATTTGCCGAAGACCCACTCTGTTTCTTTATTAAATTATCTTCTTTACTACTCCCTGCGGTATTATCGAATCCCATTGTGGGCGGTACCGTGGTGTTTTTTTTGGAAGTATCCTGTTTTGTTATTTGGTATACGTCGATTTTTTCTTCAAAATCGGACGCGCTCTTCTGATTATCTTTCTCTTTATCAAAAACCTCATCAGAAACTGTACAAATATTGGAAATTTTAAATAAATTTTCTCCTCTTATTTTCGCTTTTCTTTTTTCCGCTTCCACTTGTTCGTCCTCCAAAGGATTACCAGAAAAATCGAAATAATGTCCATTTTGGTCTCTCAATAAACCCGTTTCCTCGCAAATACTCATCGAATTCTCTATCACGATATTATCTAAATTATTTTGTTGTTTAGAGACATTCCCTTGGTTCTTATCCATTGTCGGTTCTTTTTTATTTGAATTTTCCTGATTTTTGTTATTTGGAAAAGTTGAAGGAAATAATTTCTCGTTTTCTTTATGCTCTTTATCAATATTCTCCGTTTTAATCTTTCTAACTACTGATTCCGGTAATTCTTTACCTTCCAAATTCAAATATTTCCCTTCCTTATTCTTAAATAGCCCCGTTTGTGGGCACACTTTTAAAACTTCCACTCGTTGTCGATGTTCCGGGGGTTTAGATGTTTTGTTTTCCTTATTAACCTCCTCAGGTTGGGTCGGTTTATTATTTTTACATTTTGAAGACTCCACCACGATTGGTTCGGTTGGTTTTGGCAATATCGGTATTCTTATCTTCCTAATAACTTGTTTAGATGCATTAGAACTAAGAATAGAATTAGTACTCAGTTCTGGGGTAGGTTGTTGTGGTACAAGTGTCCTGATCTCTTCAGAATGGACCGTATCTGTTTTAGAAGCTTGCTTCATGCCCTCGTTGCTTAAAGGATCCTAAATTGATCAAATAAAAAGTCTACATGACCCCATATTGAATTTGTTAACAATATTTGTTATTCAAAGTAATAAAATCATCATAATTCATAAAAAAACTTGTATAATTTCTATAAAAACGATGTTAATACGAATGAGAATTGAAAAATTGAAAAATACATCGAAATATATATATATATATATATTTGTTAAAACTCCATAAAAAAAAGGAAAACGAAAACTCACCTGAGGAAAATCCTCGATCGAATCTTCATTCCATTCAGATAATATACTTTGTGCATCTAATTGTCCTTTGAACTGTTTTATATATTCTATAACAGCGGACAACTCGATTACTTGAGCTGAGCATTGCATATTTTTTAGATAATCGCCGATTAGTGCTTCCGTTTCTAAACATCTTTTCCTAAATGTATAAGCAATTCTGAGACTTTCTTTACATTCAAAACACAATTCAGGTCCAGTAGACAATCCTAGATACTAAAATTAGGTTAGAATAATATTTGTTTTTATACGTAAATACACAATTTCTGTAACAAAATCTTCTTTTTGTTAACACAAAAGATAATTATTCGTCTTAAATATTTTTAATGGCATTTTTAACGCAAAAATGTACTGACGTGATTACTATAAAAAAATAGCTGTGAAATTTGAATACTTACTAGTTCTGGTACGATATATCTGAGTATGTGTGTAAACATCAATCCCTTACCAAAACCAGACTGTTCTTGTAATCTAAAAGATATACCCCTTATAGGCGTTAGACATGTTCGACAAACCGGAGGAACTCTCTGTTTATTTTCCACTTTGTTCTGCATCTTATAGCATTTTATAAAATAATTTTATTTTATTATATATACCTCAATGATATCAAAAATTGACGTATGACATTATTGACTGTAATGACAATCTGCGTATAACCTAAAATTAGGTTAAATATGCGCAGTACGCTATATAATTAGTAACTTTTCTATTTGTACTAAAATTAAGTTGGTATTCGTAACGATAATTGACATTTGACAGAAAAAAGATTGAAATTTTCAAAATAAATTTATAGCTTTTAACGTTCGTTCTATTAGAATTGTTTATATAATAACATCAATTTACATTAACAACAATACTGTATTAGGTATAAAGATTCAAATAACAAAGAAAAATGGTGTCGGTACAATTTTTTATAATTCATTTAAACAAATCAGTAGTACTGTCGAATTTTCTTGATATAAAACTTTATTCTACTATTAATAATATATGAAATTTGAGAATATCATCAATTGATTATATTAAGAAAATAATTGTTATTTTAACCATACCGCGCCATCTATTTTAGAAGTATCAAAGCTTATACGTCCTTGAAATCGAAACTTCAGTTTTCTTTAATAAACAATGGAATGAATTTACAGGTGAAACCGGTGTTTTTATTAACACGTTTAGCTAATTTTAATGTATAATAAGAAAGAAATATTTAAAGTTAGAGTTGAAAAATTTGTTTGAGATTCTCTATTTATATACTATTTTCCATTATTAGATAATAAGAAATTGAATACGTAAAATATTTATATTCAGGTTATGATCAGATATAAAAGATGATGCATGTTTTCAGAAAAGACAGTACATCGAACATTACATTTTAATTTAAAATAATTATAGTGAACATAGTTATGTACAGTTTCTTTCACAAATATCTTTTTAAAATAAAATAAAAAGAGATTATTAGCATTTGGTAGATTTATATAAATGAAAATTTATTTTTCGATTCATAAAGATAATTTGAGATTTAAGAAAGCGGCCAGCAATAAGAAGATATTAACTATAGTTTCATAAGTGTTGTAGATAAGCGCAATTTTTTTTTGATCTTATATAACAATTTATAATATAGTAATGCTATAACATAAATTTTTTTATGAAACATAATATTTAAATTATAAATATACGAAAATTAATTAGAAAATAATTGTAGCAAACTGATAGTTCATTTAAAGATTTATAATTGTTGAAAATATTAATTTTCAATTAGTTAAAATAGCGCTTAACAAATGTTTTTATTATTAGACTAGACTTAGATGAAGTGCTCATTTGTTTTGTTTAGTAACCTTATATGTAAAGAACCTTTATACATTGCAAAAAAATTATATTTTTATTTTCATAATTTCATTTTGACTTTGCTTCAAATTCGTGCTCCACTGAATCGTCGGGTGAAATCGGAAATTACTAAAGCAGCTATATTCACGCTGCTTAAGAGAAACGTCAAAGTTTTGAAATAATTTTAAAACGTTAACGGAATTGAAGTAAATATATTTACAAAAACGACTTCGATAGTATTTTAAATGGATAACTTTCAAACTCCAATAAAAAATAAATTGATAAATAATGTTATACAAATACCTCCGAGTCCTTTAATGAAAAAAATAGGATTCGGAACACGTAAGTAAACACAAAATTTTTTTATTAAATTCGATTCGTAAATCAATATATTTGTAGATGTTGTTGTTTATGAATTTCAAAGATCACCTCTACCCGAAAAATCCCGTTCACCTTGGGCAATAAAGAAATTGATCGAAAGCCATAAACAACAAGATTCTGCCAAAACTGCTAATAAACGTTTAAAAGCAGAAGCCGAAATTCTTCGTAAATTAAATCATCCCAACATAGTCGGGTTTAGAGCTTGTACTAAACAATCAGATGATACGTGTATAATAGCTATGGAAGGATGTACTAGCTCGCTAGGGGATTTAATAGAGAACCGATTAGATTATTTAGGAGACGTTCCATTTCCTCCAAATACTATTCTTAAAATGTCCAGTGACATTGTTAACGCTTTGGATTATTTACATAACGAAAAGTTGTTGCACGGTGATATTAAATCAATGAATATATTGGTTAAAGGAGAGTTTGTGATATGTAAACTTTGTGATTTCGGGGTGTCTTTACCACTCACTAAAGGCGGAGAAATCGATAAAGAAAAAGCCGGAGAAGATGTAGAGTACGCAGGTACGTTTATTACATACAATCTTTTTAAATTATTCATCCACAGGTGACTAAAAAATTGATTTTATTGGTACATTTTGATCTTTATCTACTAAAATTTCGTGTTTTTTGTTATTAATGATTAATTATAGGTACACCTCATTGGTGTGCACCAGAAGTTTTTCAAGATAATCAGATTATTACGTCCAAAGCTGATATTTATTCGTTCGGTCTCGTTATATGGGAAATGTTGTCACTTGCTCCACCAAATATGTCGGAAAGTTTCGAAGAATCGTCTTTCAATTCGTCTATTGATGAAAAAATCGAACCAAGACAAAGACCTCCTTTACCGGATGTAGATTTAGGACCAGAGTATAATTTAGTTTTGGAAATATATTTTTGTTGTACGATTGTGGATTTTATGAAAAGACCAAATGCTCAAAATTTAGTGAAGGTCTTTAATCAAATTATGGATAAAAAATGATGATTTTATGTATATAACAAAGTTTATTAATTAATTTTTTCAAATGAACTTCAAATAAAATATTCAAATTCATTTATTTCATACTCATTTAAAAATTATGAAAAATTTATATAAAAATAGCGAATTAGGTTGTAAACGAGGTACTTTGGAAAAATCAAACAAAAATAATGTAATAAAACTTGAAAATTGGGAAGTGAATTGAAAACTTTAAATTTTGTAACCATTTTTTGAAATTAAATCAAACATTTCTATAAAATACCCTCCCATGCACATTTTTTACCTAAAATTATATTACTAAAAATATATTTATTTTTAAGTATTTTTTTGGCGTAAATAAATAAATAGCCAAATCATATAAGTTGTTGCTTGTTCATTAAATTACCCCTAATTTTACCATTAACAAAGTTTATAATATTTTTTTTCAATATTTTGTGTTAAAAACTTGTAATATGGCACTGTTTTATTAGTTTTATTCTCACCATTACTTCTAATATACTTAGTGGGGATTATTGCATGTGTGCCGGTTATATAATATATAATATATCGTTAATTTTATATTATATAAATAATTAAACGGAATTTTAAATTAGTTGTTCTTTGAAGTCCATAATATTAGTCAAAATTTTATTAAATATGGCAACGTTGTAATCTTCTAGAACAATTATATTGGTGAAAGCTAGCACTCAACGCGACGAACATTTTGTGTTAATAAATGTTATTTCATCATTTATTAAATAGTTTTATTGTTTAAATTTATGAAAAATATCAACAATTACGTATACGTGTAGCTTGGACATCATTTTCACTCAGCTTTAACCTTAAAAATGTAAGTATCTTTACATTTTACAATTATTGAATACAATACAATACAATTATTGAATGAGTTATTGAGTATTTTTTTATAAATTCCTTAAAAGAAGTTAAATTTAATTATGTTTAGCAAAGTTTTTTGTAATTATTTTTGCTGTATTATATATTCTTGAGGACGCTATTTTAATAAAAGAATTAGTAATTGCTACGAAAAATAATTATCGCATATGGCATTTCAGCAGCTGCCAAACTCTTAACAAAGTTTACAAAGAATGCGATATAAAATGAGACAAAAACAGTGATAGTCCAAATGTTGAAACTAAATATTTATCTCATGATAATTATTAATTGAACAATATTAATTATACATTTTTTATGTTTAATTTATGTAAATTAATCTGGTTAAAATCATACTAAGCAAACTAATAAAACAACTTAAAAATCGGAAGGTAACCTCATTTAATCAACCAAATTTAGTTGAAAAGTTTGAGTCTGTATATATTTTTCCAAATTTAGTGAAACGTTTTTATAAAATACTCTTTTGCATGTTTTTTACCTAAAATTGTATTATAAAAATATATTTATTTTTACGTATTTTATTTACGTTAAGTATAAAACTCATGACTATTGAGTGTAGAGGGAACTGTTCGAAATGAAGGGAAAGTACACTAGTGCAGATATATTCAACAATATTGTTGTTATGGGAGGAATAGAGTATTTTTGGTCAAAAATTTAATAATCTCGCTTATTTTGGGTCTCTTACAATATATTTCTATTTTTATTATTTTATAAACATAATCTAAATAACTCGATGTTCACACCATCGAATTAAATATGGACAAGAACAGTGACGGAAATAGCCATCTTATTTTTTTTTTAAATTTTAATTATTTTCCCATTGGTTTTGAATAGATGTTTCGTAGTTTTATTTTTTATATAAATATGTATTAATTAGAACTTATAATACAATGCTTTACACTGATGTTATAGTGGCGCATCTTAAATGCATTTCACAAATACAGTCTTTACATTTAGAACATCACATCACCTTGTTTACAACGTTGCCATATATATTTATTTTTCTCTTTCACTTAGATATCAAAAGTTTATCATATTTAATGAGTTTTATGAATAAATTTTGTTTCCTCAACATTGTCACGTTTTCAAAATAATCCGATTTCAGTAATTAGTTAGGTACAAATAAAACAATTTTTTTTATAAAATATATTTATTTACAATATAAAATATACTTCTATATACACATATAATAAAATCAGATATATAATTAAATTAAATAGTGGCAATAGCCGAATTTTTAAAAAAATTATGAGCACATAATAAGGTAATATGAGGTGATTCAAAATTATACGAAATGATAATATTGTGAATAAATATTCGAAATCATTTATAAATACAGTATTTTCGAATGTTTATTTGATATAAATTTATAATACAACAAAAAAATCCACAGAAAAATACACGTTGTGAATAATTTTGTATATGGAATCGAGTCTTCTAATAAAAAAGAAGAAATTACACTTTCGTCCCGCTTTGATGATGATCGCCTATCGTGACTTGCGTCACGAAAGGTCCCCTCCCTCTACCGGAAGTGGGATGTCTACCTTGAATCGGTTGATTCCTCGGTAGCGAATTCGAATTGATGTCGGGTTGGTAAACGGATGGTTGGTGATTTGACGTTTGTGATGCGTTTTGTCGCGATCGACCGCTATTCAGAATCGATTGTATGCTTTCATATTCGTAATAGTTGGATACCGGACGTAGTTGGTTGTCGGTTCGTGTCTGACGTTGCGAGTGGTATTGATGTTGTTTCCGGCTGAAATTATTTAAAATATAGTAAATTCGGAAAGTATGGTCGAAATACGGGGTTTGAATTACTAACGAGTTAGAAACAATATTATATTTATAACTTTTTACTTCTTACACCTTTCTTCTGTTTTTTTTTGATAAATCGTGTTGATTGAGGTCCTTTTTGATAGAAAATCAAAATAGGTAAAAATCGGCTCATGATTACATGATTTCTTGTCAAAAGAGACCTAAATGAAGACGATTTATCAAGAAAAAATTACTTTTTTTTTCTATGCGCAAGTATAAAAATACGAATTGATATCACCAAAGTCAATGTTTGAAAAAAAAAAATAATTTTTCCCAATTACTTACGAAATACAGTTAAACGTGGCAACATAGCATACAGTTAAAACTATGTTTGTAATGATTTTTATATTTACGAAGTTGAATTTGGAAAAAAACTTAATTATGCTAGAATCAATAATATTTTTCCAGAAGAACCAAAATTTCAAAAATTTACTAAAAGAAAAACAAAACATGCAAAGCTGTATGAACATAAACACACTTTCCAATAGTTTATCATACATTTTCATTCTAGATGTTTTAATAATTATTTTAAATTGTAATTAGTGTGTTTATTTTCTTAATATAATACGTAAAAACACCACTAGTTGGAAATCACTCCATAAAAACAAACCCCCACGATTTGCAAAACAAAATAATCCATACATATAATAATTTACTTGAAATCTCAATTAATTTTCGATTACACGGCATTAAAGTTTGTAATTAAGTAAGAAACATAAAAAAATGAAGTTTAATCCGAATATATCTCTCCTAAATGATTTATTTTAATACAATCCAAAAATAAATATTCACTATATAGTGGATTTTTTGTGTAATACATGTGGCAAATTCGCGTTGTGAACTTGAAATAGATGCAGCGTTCTAAAACCTCATTCCTACTCGTGTCATAACAGTTTCGCCATCTTGGTATTACGAATTGATATTTTGTTTGTTAGAAATTGTGTTTTTATGAGATTTTCTTATTATAAGTGTTATTTTGATAATAAAAAATGATATTTTTCATGTATTTTACGATATAATATAAGTAGAAATAGCGTAAATAACGAAAAAAGTCATCAAAACTAATATAGGTTAGTATACAAATGTGATGAAATGTTTTTTAACTTGATTAGTTAAAATTAGTATGTGCAATGCGTCAATATTTTGTGATTAAAGATATTTGCGAACAAATATCATGTTTAAAGCATTTTTTTAAGAATATTTCAATCGAAGTTTATCCTCTTTGAATTGATAAGATGCTATGTATTTTTATTACATATGATATTAATTTTTAATCAAATATCTCATTTATCATATATCAATCATTTAATTAACTATATCTTCTCATCGGGTGTCTCAAAACTTAAATTTTATTTATAGATTCAATTTAGTAGATTGTTAACATGTAATTTCTTGAAATATATTTTTCTATAGTTTTTCAAAAAGTGTATTTACAAATAAAGGAGCATTTTATTTAAAAAAATTGCCACATGGATTAACAGAATCTAGTAAAAAACACAACATTTTTGTTGGAATCCAACAGTGATAGTTGTTTTAAAAGTAACACTGAGAAAACAGGAAATGTTTAAAAAATTGAATCCAGAATATGAGTTCAGATGAAGCATGCTACAAGGAGCATTTTATTTCAAAAACTCTCCACGTGGATCAACAGAATTTCGTAAAAAACAAAGTTTTTGGTGGAATTAAACAATAATAGTTGATACAGTATTAATACTGAGAAAACAGGAATTATTTACACAATTGAATCCTGAGTTAAGGCTTAGATAGAAATGGTGACGGTTTGTTTACATTGAAAAAAATTTCAATACGAGGAACGTAAATACAAAGTAATTGAATAAAATATTAATTGGAGTAGGAGCGAATTATGTTATTTCTAGATTAGAGAAAATTGTTCATTTGGTTATATGAGAAAAATCAAATTTTAATTTTCTATTCCATAAATAACTAAAAGTGTATTTTCAAATGAAATAAGTTGTAAGGGGCATTAAATTTCGAAATCTACACTTTGATTTAACAGAATCTAGTCAAAAACACTCGATTTTTGGTGGAATTGAACAGTGATTTGAAAAATTTAAAAGAGAAAAACTGGAAATATTTAAAAAACCGCATCCAGTTTTGAGCATGAATTCAAATAGGAAAAAATATTTAGAATGCTGGTAGTTTTTTCCATAAAAATATATTTTTTTTAAATTTCAACTATAGTGTTTAAAAAAAATATGAGATGGGTGATTTCGTTTTTTCTTCGACTGAATATAACATTTGAATAAAATTACATTTTATTGAATTGCAAAGTTGCTAATCATATTTTTGGCATAAAAATATACTTTTAAGTATCAATATTTTTCGAAAAAAAATCGCTTAGTGGTTATTTTACGTAAAGTATTTATGCTGTGGGGTAAGAAGCTTTAGCGTGAGTTAGAACAAGAAGGGATATAAATAAAACAGTAACATTTTGGGGTGCATACCTTTCCTCCTCCACCTTTAATCTTTGCTGTTGCACCTGAAGACGCATCTGTACTATCTGACTATCAGATAGGGGGTCTTTATTGCGGCTAACAGGACAAAACAAGTGTGTTACATTTATGGGGGACGTACACAATGTTTTATTGCCGATAACGTGATATTTCCACGTCGTTCGGCAAATCATTTGGGTTAGTTACAATACAAAATGTGCACGCGAAAAGTATTGGGGAAAAAACGAGTTTCCAGGAAAGTCTATATGAAAAAATATAAATTTTAATGCAAAAAATAGTATTACTGAGATTTTTTCAAATGTTGTAGTTCTTTAAATTAGATTTTAGGTATACCTAGTGACCCATCATGACCTAGGGGTTCCAAATGACGAAAATTTTTGTTGTTAATACCCTCTAGGTCAGAAACTTTTATCATTGAGCGATTTGAAATATTACAAACCTCAGGGTTACTGTTTTTTAACATATTTGAATGGGTAAAAATGAAGATCTAGCAATGAAAATTTAGCTATGACCCCTGTAGAGTCTCTTCTCTGAATCTCTGATGAAAGTTGCTTAAAACTGTCGAATTTCTGCCCCTAGATCCTTGGGAATTCACCCAGACCACAGACATAACGATAAAAAATTTTGCAGAGCCCTGTAGAGTCTTTATTCTAAATCTCTGGGGGTTTACCAAGATCACTTTTGAAATCAATGATCTAATGGTGGAAATTTTCTTAAAAATGTGGAATTTCTGCCCCTAGATCCTTGGGAATTCACCTGGACTACTTCAGATCACTGACATAACGATAAAATTTTTTGTAGAGCCCTGTAGAGTCTTTATTCTAAGTCTCTGGGGGTTTACCAAGATCACTTTTGAAATCAATGATCTAATGGTAGGAATTTTCTAAAAACTGTCGAATTTCTGCCCCTAGATCCTTGGGAATTCACCTGGACCACTTCAGACCACTGACATAACGATAAAATTTTATGGAGAGCCCTGTAGAGTCTTTATTCTAAGTCTTTGGGGGTTTGCCAGGATCATTATTGGAACCAATGATCTAATGGTGGAAATTTTTTTGAAAACTGTCGAATTTCTACCCCTAGATCCTCGGGAATTCACCCAGACCACTGACATAACGATAAAAATTTTTGCAGAGCCCTTCTTCTTCTTCTTCTTGTAGTAGGACGAGGTCCTGTCAGGTCTGTCATCTGCCCTCTTGTGACGCCGATGTCCAGCTATCGTACCAGCGTTTTGGGGGCCTACCGATTGGGCGTCTTATGTCTGGTTTCTGTGTTTTGGCCCATTTGGCAATCCGTTCTGGAGCCATTCGTTCTACATGGTCTCTCCATTGTCGGCGTCTTGCTCTTACCCATCTAACGACATCTTGTACTCCCAGTTCTCTTAAGGTATCTGTGTTGGGTATTCTATCGTGGAGTGTGGTACCCTTTATTGTTCGTAATATCTTCATCTCTGCTGTTCTCATTTTTCTCTTTGTTTGTGTTGTGTCTGCCCTTGTTTCTGCGGCATAGGTTAGTATGGGTCTGATACAGGTCTTGTAGATTCGCGTCTTACTTTCTATGCTCATATATTCATTTCTCCATATAATGTCCCGTAAATATCCCGATATTCTAGTTGTTTTCTTGATCTGCTTATCTACCTCGTCCGTTATGTTTCTGCTGCTCGTTGTTTCTACGCCCAAGTAGTTGAAATTCATTACTTGCTCTATAATGCGCTCATTTACTACCAACTTGCATCTTATTGGGACTTTGGATATTACCATGCTTTGTGTTTTCTCGCATGAAATTTGCATGTTAAGTCTCTGTGCCGTCAGGTTAAATTTATGAAGGAGGCGTTGTAGATCGTCTTCATTTTCAGCTATAAGTATAGCGTCATCTGCGTAGCAAAGGATTCTCAGGCGACGGTTATTCATTTCGAATCCTGCATTAACTTCGTTTACGCTCTCAATTATTTGGTCCATTATTACGTTGAAAAGGCATGGGCTGAAGCTATCTCCCTGTCTTATGCCGGATGAGACTTTGAGTTTTCTTGTTAGCCCACAGTCTGTTTTTATTCTTGTTTTGGTGTTGATGTTAAGTTGCCTTACTAGATTTGTATAATGCTTCTTGACGCCTTTTTGGTTTAGTCGGTGGATTACATCGTTGAGTTTTACTCTATCGAATGCTTGCTTTAGATCTACGAAACATGTGTACATGGGTTTATTGTATTCTATGGATTTCTCTATCAACTGGCGCAATATAAATATTGCGTCTATAGTGGTTCTGTTTGGACGGAAGCCTTGTTGCTCTTCTGAGATGCCTACCTTAGCAGTTATCTTATTTGCAAGTATCTTGGTAAATAACTTTAACACACTACTAAGTAGCGTTATGCCTCTGTAATTCTTCGGATCTGATTTTAAACCTTTCTTATATATAGGTATAGTTATACTAGTTCTCCATTCTTCGGGTATTACTCCAGTTCTTTCTATTTTATTGTACAGTTTTATTAATTCTTTTTCGATTTCTGGGCCCCCGTTCTTCAGTAGTTCATTTGGGATATTGTCTGTACCTGGTGATTTTCTATTCTTTAGTTTCTTTATGGTTGTTTGTACTTCTTCTAATGTGATGGTTTCTTCCTGTTCGTTTGGGGATGGCGGGTTTGCGACTTTTTCTTCGTCCCTGCTTCCGTTGTTATCATATAGGATCTCAAAATGTGCTGCCCATGTTTCCTGATTTATAACATTTATCACTACCTCCTCGTTGATTGGTTTCTTCCTTTTTCGTATCATGTTCCATATTTTTTTCTGGCCTCCGTACAAATCATGTTCCATTTCCACTGAGAAATTTTCCCAGTATGTTTTTTTCAGTTCTTTTATTGTGTTGGTTGTTCTATTTCTCACTCTTTTATAGACTTCGTATTCTTCCTGTGTTCTATTGGTAATGTATTTTATGAACGCTTTCTTTTTTTCATTTGCCAGTTCCTTAATTTCTAGAGTGAACCAGGGTTTATTGTGTGTTCTATTCGTGTCTATTGTTCTTTCTCCTAGGGATTCCTTTGCGCTGTTCTTTATGTTATTCTTTAGTTTCTCCCAGGCGGCTTCTACGTTGTCGGTTTCTTTTATAGGGTTTTGGACAATTTTTTCGCGGAGTCTGTTTTGATAGAGGTATTTAATGCTTTCATCCTTAAGCGACTCTATATTAAATTTCGATACGTAGTTGGGTGTTTTTCTTTTCTTTATTATGTGGGATACGCGGTATTTACACGATACTAAACCGTGTTTTGTGCCGATATTTGCCGATGTTAATACCCGTACGTCAAGTATCTGGGAGGGGTGGACTTTCCTGTTTGTAATTATGTAGTCAATAGTTGATTTTTGGCCTCTCGTGTTAGCGAAGATGTACTTTTATTGTTCCTTATGATCAAAATATGTGTTGTTAATACGTAATTCGTTGAGGGCGCATACATCTATCAATATATCTCCGTTATCATTCACTGCTTCTTCGTTGAAACTATGCATGATTCCTGGGATAACTGTGTTTCCAATTCTTGAGTTAAAGTCGCCCATAATAAACACTTTGTCTTTACTGGGTATTTTGTTTAACGTAGCTTGCAAGGCATCAAAAAAAGCTTCCCTTTCTTCTTTCGGTTTGCTTACATCCGGTGCATATATACTTAGTAGGTGTGTTCTTTCGTTGGCCAGCTCTACTGTTATCTGTATGATGCTATGACTTATATACTGTACTTCCTTAACATCTTTTTCAAATTTTTTATTCACTAGTAACCTTACTCCTCCCCGTGCTCGCAAGTTCTTGTCGACTCCACTATAAAACAGTATGTAGTTTTGGTACCTTTGACTACCATTACCTTTCTTCTTGGTCTCTGAAAGTGCGCAGAAATCTATTTTGTTTTTCTCTATTTCTAAGACCACCTCATAGTCTTTGTTGCTCCATGATGTAATGTTCCAACTTCCGAGTCTTACTATGTTTTCTTTCCATACTCGTTTTTTCCGTTTTCGTGCCGTGTCGTCGTCAATGCTCCGTCCAGTTTCCGAGGTTAATGTGACAGTTCTGTGAGCGTTTTTTCTTTTTACGAGGGGCAGGTTGCTGGCCTCACCCCTTAACCCTCCTCCTTTATCCGGGCTTGGGACCGGCAGTGATAGTCAATGGGCTACTCAATCCACCCATCAACCACCCTAGGCGGAGTTTTTGCAGAGCCCTGTAGAGTCTTTATCCTAAATCTCTGGGGGTTTACCAATATCACTTTTGAAATCAATGATCTAATGGTGAAAATTTTCTTAAAAATGTGGAATTTCTGCCCCTAGATCCTTGGGAATTCACCTGGACCACTTCAGACCACTGACATAAGGATAAAATTTTTTGTAGAGCCCTGTACAGACTTTGTTCTAAGTCTATGGCGGTTCACTTGGATAATTTTTGGAATCAATTATCTAATGGTTGAAATTTTTTGAAAACTTCCATAGATCCTTGGGAAATCACCCGCACCACTTATGGAAAAACTGTCCACTGACATAACGATAAAATTCTGTCGAGTCTTTGCTCTGGATCTCTTGAGGTTCACCAAGACCTTTAAGGAATATCTACTCGATACTATTATAATCCATCATTATTTTCAGTTGACTAACTGATCTAGTACCAAATCGACATTTGGTTACTTAGATACCTGCAGGAGATTTCATCAAAGTTTTGAAAATGGATGAATTTTCACAAAATAGCGCTCGATTTTGAACTAGAGTCCATTACAATCTTCGGAAGGTCAAAATTTCGACTTCTCTTCCATTTAACCCATGTTTTTGACATCTTGGATACCGTTAAGTTTTTATTTCGTCCAAAACATGGACCAAGAGATATTTCAAGCTTCTTGACATCAAAATCTATATTTTCAAGAATATAATGCTATAAAAGAGAAGCAAAACAATCAAAGCATTACGAAATTATAGTATATAATTGAAGAAAATAGCTCCAAAGGTCAAAAGAACCCATAGGGGTTGTTCGATGGTTGCCTGGTATTATCCATCGAGTCTTCAACCTCTATCAAATGATTCAATATTGATAAATCGAGTCCAAACGTAGAAATCTACTAGATATACAGATATTCTAAATAGCTTTTGACTTGGTCCTCTTCCATAAACTCGAAGATTTATCAACGGATTCGTTTTAAAATAATCTAAGGGTTTGTTAAATAATAAATTATTGAATATTTATACTTTAATCTTCTTTTATCTCGATTTAAATTGAAAATTGAAGACTTTAGGTAAAAAGAGTACCCTCGGTTTTCCCCTGTACTTTTCGTATATAGATATACACATTCACCCTAATTAAAATCATTCGAAACATTTGACGTATTGGAACGTTTTTCTCACCTGATATGATTCTGCAGTTCGTTATAATTAACATAATGCGTAAAAGGAACCGAATCCGTAATTCCAGATCTACTTCCCGGTCGTCCGTATTCGACGTACGAATTTATCGGTTGTTCCAATCTCTGTTGATGTCTCTGATCGTAAACGTCTCTATCTTCAGTTTGGTAATAAGTGTGTCTGTGTGTCGTTCTCTGTTTGTGTAAATCCCTTTCGTGACGGTGACGGTGTTCCGATGAATTTTGTCGGTATTTTATCGAAGGGGCTACGGTATTTTCGGGTATCACCTATTGATCATAATAAAAAGTGAGGTTAAAACAATTTGGAAATACCGTTCACTTCAAAAATTTCGATAAAAATTTTTCGCGTTTTCTAAATTGCGGGATCCATTTATCGAATCAAATATGAAATATTTTTACCGATAATCGGATTACTTTATTTGATATTTTTGACTGGAACGAATAGCATTTCCTTTTTATTATGGAAACGTCGTATTTCATAGAAAAATACCTATTTTTGAGTTATGGGCAAATTAAGATAAACTAAGTAAACTTTATCTAAGCCAAGTAGACCTAACCTAACCTAACATACGTCGAGTAAACCCAACCCAACCCGAAGTTAAAGTAAACCTAACTCAATAGAAGCTGAAGTCAAATGAACCTAACATAATCGAAATTCAAGTAAACCTGACCTAAGGCAAGTAAATAAGACCTAATTCAATAAAAGCTAAAGTAAACCTGACTTGTGATAAATAAACAAGAACTAACTCAATCGAAGCTAAAGTAAAACTGACCTAAGCCAACTGAACCCAACCTTATCGAAGTTAAAGTAAACCTAATTCAATGGAAGCTAAAGTAAATCTGACCTAAGCTAAATAAACAAGACTTAACTCAATCGAAGTTAAAGCAAACCTGACTTAAGCCAAGTAAACCCAATGCATTCAGTAAGTAAGCCTAATCTAAGCCAAGTAAACCCAACGTAACCGAAATTTAAGTAAACCTAATTTAATAGAAGCTAAAGTAAACCTAACTTAATAGGAGCTAAAGTAGCTAAAATAAACCTGACTAAGTTATACAAACAAGAACTAACTCAATCAAAGCTGAAGTAAATCTGACTTAAGTCAACTAAATTCAATTCAATCGAAGTTAAAGCAAACTTGACCTAAGTCAAAGAAACCAAACGTAATCAAAATTTAAGTAAACCTAATCTGAGCCAAGTAAACTTTACCTAATCGAAATTTAAGTAAACCTGACCTAAGCCAAGTAAACAAGACCTTATTCAATCGAATCTAAAGTAAACCTGACCTAAGCTAAATAAACAAGAACTAATTAAATCGAAGCTAAAGTAAACCTGCCTTAAGTCAAGTAAACCTAACCTAATTTTTTTTATCGCAAACCGACTAACCTGTACTTGTTCAGCGTGTCTATGTAAATAACCGTGTCGCTGATACAATTGCTCCCTTAAATTTTGCCCTTGTCCTAAGGGTTGTTGTACATGATTGGCAGTAGGCGACGAACGATTCTGTGGTGGTTGTTGAACGTTATGATGCGTGGAATGATGCGAACTTTGCGAATTGTTATGGGAATTTTGGTACATGGTATTTTGAGAATGTTGAGAACCCTGCGACAGATGATACGATCCTTGAGATTGATGGGATGTGGAGGGATTGGGAGTATTCGACGGTTTTTGCGTCGTTTCTTGCGACCTTTCGCTTTGACTACTCTGACTTTTGTTATCGGGTTCCTGTTGGGGTGTAACCGCCACCGCCGTATCGAAATCGGCGGTGTTGTAATGTTGGACCGGTTCCGCCGGTTGGAAATCGAGTTTTCGGTGCTTACCAAATCTGTAAGTCGAAAACTAAAATGCGATTCGTTATGAATTTTCGTTAATTATACCTAAACATCGATCCTATTCCTTTGAATATTCCCTGTTTCTTCTTGGCTGATTTATTTTTGGTGTCGATGGTCGCGTTCAAGGACGATTGTCTGGGCGCTCCTCTGCTATTTGTGAAACCGTCTATTTCGCGTTCGTTTTCCATAGGGCCGTCTAATAACCAATGTTTTTTGGCACCTATTTCGCTACGATGATTAGGATCGACTACGGCTGCTCTGAAACTTTCTTCGCATCCCCTACCTCGGATAACTTTTAGAGCCCCGTTAGGGCCTCTGTAACTGTAAGCGGGATCGCCTTCTTCTTGCATTTGTATCTAAATAATTAAACGAATAAATAAATAAATATTTTGATAAATTTATATTATTTATTACCTCTTGTACCATGGTTTGTAACGATTCCAAACTAGATGATTTTTTCATACCGAGACTCGGTCCTAATTGACCCAATTTATCGGCATCTGTTACGAAAAAACAAAAACTAATTAACTATTGAGTTTAATCGAATTAATTGATATTTGTGATGATAAATGATAATTGCTTACATTCGGGATGTTCTGAAGACCTGTTTACACTAATGACAGACTCCACCGAACCTACTCGAACTAAACCGGCTGCGGGATTAGATGAGAAAACACACATAATTAGCACAAATATAGCATTCAGTTAATTAAACATAAAAAGGCGGACAAGAAAAGTAATGATTTGACAACAACTATTTAGAACACCATCCAGATCATCAAAATGTAAGAATTAAACAATCACGTTAAGAGGATTCCTAATGAACAAGAAACCAAATTCAAGTCGTAGCGACTTTTTCTTGTCCCAATTGAAATATATCGTTACGAACTTATATTCGCCCAGTTTGGATATAATAGAATTCTAAAATTCGGCAAATGCGCCGCTTTTGAAGAAATTCCCGGAATTCGTTTGATCTTTGTTTTTATATAACTTTTTATAGCAAGTAGTTTATTTCTGAACATTTTTCAACCAACACTGCGCATTCTTCAACAAAATTTGCGCACTCTTCAAAAAATTCTGCGCATTCTGCAAGAAATTCTTTGCGTTCTTCAACAAAATTCTGAGCCTTTTCCACAAATTTTGCGCATTCTTCAACAAATTTTGCGCACTCTTCAACAAATTCTATGCATTCTTCAAGAAATTATGTGCTTTCTTCAACAAATTGTGCGCATTCTTCCACAAATTCTGCGCACTCTCCAAGATATTCTACGCATTTTTCAAGAAATTCTGCGCATTTTCCAACAAATTCTGTGCATTCTTCAATTAATTCTGGGCATTTTCATCAAAATCTGAGCATTTTTCACAAAATTCTGAGCATTTTCAACAAATTTTGCGCATTCTTCCACAAATTCTGCGCAGTCTTCAAGAAATTCTACCCATTTTTCAAGAAATTCTGTGCATTCAATTAATTCTGCGCATTTTCATCAAAATTCTGAGCATTTTTCAACAAATACTGCGCATTTTTAACAAATTCTGTGCATTTTCCAACCAATACTGCAGAAATTCTCTGCATTTACATTGTTTCTTTTGACAAATTTCTATTTACTTATTTTGTTTCTTTATATTCTTGGTTATCTTTAGAATTATTTTTTGGATATATAAGGGATTTACGTAGCGCAGTCTACCTTATAGTCGTAGTCACCAGTCTGAATTAGCGAAGTAATCGAAGAATTTATATAAATAAGTTAAGTGATAGTGATTAGTGAATTATTATAAGTTAGTGTAGTGTATAGTGTTTATGAATTGGCCCCACGAATTGAAATCGTATAAATAAATAAGAAAAACGTTTCAATAAGATTAAACTATGGTAGTTGAGACCTCTGGGGACCATTTAAAATATTACAACAGTTAAATTAGAACCAATTGAACATCTTTAAAAGTGTGTTAATATACCATTTTTATTGGAATAACGTTGTTAATCGAACAATTTCATTACTTTTCTTATACACCTCGCAGATAAGGTCACCAAGCAACAAATACAAACATCAATTTATATATATAAAAAATATGGTTTTAATGAGGATTAGCGTCTTTAAGGCGCTGATGTAAACTCATTGTATATTTAGTGATTTAAATGAGTGTTTATTCACTAATGAATTGAAATATTGAATTGACTTTTGTTTACCGAAAATTGACAATTGACAGATGAAATTGATTGATTGAAATCGATAATAGTTTGATAATTGACCATTCATTAAGACAGGTGAAAATTGAAATTAACAGTTTATTGAACAGTTGAAATTGACAATAGCAAATTAAAATTGACATAAGTTTTTATAATTGACAGTTAATTAGACAAGTGAAATTTGAAATTGACAGTAGTTTGACAATAATTGACAGTTTATTGGACAATTGAAAATTTATCAGAAATTTATTGATTGTCGTTTGACAACTGTCAGTTCATTAGACATTTGAAATTGACAATACTTCGACAATTCAGACAGTTGAAATGATGACAAACGTTTTATAATTGACATTCATTATACGGTTGAAATTAATAATAGTTTGATCATTGATCAGTTGAAATTGACAGTAGTTTAACAATTGACAATTTATTGGACAATTGGAATTGACAGTTTATTAGAAATTTAATATTAACGGTCGTTTGATAATAGACAGTTCATTAGACAGTCGAAATTGACATTAATTTGACAACCAACAATTTATTAGAAATTTGAAATAGATAATAGTTTGATAATTGACAGATGACATCGACAATTGACAGTTTGATAGAAATTTGAAGATTACAGTATGATAATTGAAAGTTTATTAGAAGCTCGAAATTGACATTTAATTGGACAGTTTACATACGCATCGTTGCCTGATTTTATAGATAGGAAACCTAATTTCGTTTAAAATTCGCTAGATACGGGATTATTAATTAAAATATAATATAGAATATTGACTTACGTTTCTCCTTTTTCCTTTCCTCCCTCAATTTCTTCGATTTTTGATAAGTATCGGTATTTTTAGCGTCCAAAGTGGCGTGTCTCTTTTCGGACATACTCTGCCTACCGAAAGCGTCCCTAGAAAATCCTTGGGGATTTTCTAAAGATAATTGACTGGCGTACGTGGCGTCCGTACACTGTACGGTGGTTTGCGAAGACGTATCCGTACTTCTATCACCGTTACTTCCCGATAAATTCGTTTTAGTGTCTTCGTCGACGCGATTTTCCGGAATTTTGTTCGTCACGTGAACGTTTATCCTGAAATTACGAATAGACATTTAGAGAAAAACGATTTTTCTTACGATTTTAACAATTTAATTACTTTTGCGGATGCGGCAATACCCTGGAACCGTATTCGTCTTCGATGAGAATCGGTTCCGCAGTTGCCACGTTCACCGTAGCGCTGGACATGTTGCCGAATGAGTTATTTCCAAGCATGCTACTAGACCAAGTATCGTGAGTAGCCTGAAATTTATACGAAACTTGAAATATTACGACTACATAATCTCCTTTTAGCTCTATAGCTCCTTTACGCACGAATTGCATACAATATTTTTTCTATTAACGACAATTTTATCGAAATACGAAAGTTTAATGGTAATTTTCCTTTATAAAATATACGATTATTAATATTTTAATCCAAATTTAAACAAACGGACGAAATTGTATAATTATGAAACTTTTATCTGCATGTATAAATGTCGCATATCAATAATTATTACTGAATGAATAGAAAAATAAAAAATGGCATCTGTGCGACTTGAACCTGGGACCATCGTCGTATTCTAGCCACTATACATTACGGAGACCTTAATAATACGTTTTTTTACGTGCTACTGTTTAAATAATGTTTTAATTTTTAATAAAGTTTTACGCACTCGAAAGTGTGAATAAAGTCTTATTTTGATCACGATAGTAGAAAAATTAATATTTTTAAAAAAATTTTCGGTATATTTAAGACAAAAATGAGGCCTATAAGTTTGAATACCAAAATTACAAGATTTTTGTTTACCACTAAAAGATTCAAAAATAATAAGTTAACCGATTTATCTCGCATCATATATTTCTATGTATTTCATAATCTTGTTATAAATTTAAAGGTGTTGTCACGTTTAACTTTATTTTGCGAATAACAAGATTTTTTCCAAATTAAAATTGATATTCAAATTAGCGGTTTTTTTTTGGTGAATCGTCTCGATTTTTTCATCTTATCTGATTGAAAATTAGGGCACAAGATGAAAAAAAATACGTTTGGACTTATTCCGAAGTTTTAATAAATAATTTTCAATAAGAAAAGAAGAAAAAATCGAGACGATTTACCAAAAAAATGTTAAATTAAAAAAAATCTAATTATGTATGAAATATATTTAAACTTGGCAACATAGCATATTTTTACATATTATAACCGCCATTATGGACTTAAACATATGGTATGTTGCCAAAATTAGGGCACAAGATTAAAAAATTTGTCGTTTTGACTTATTTCGAATTTTGAATAAATAATTTTCAATAAGAAAAGAAGAAAAATCGAGACGATTCACCAAAAAAAACCTTAAATTGATTATCAATTTTAATTTGAAAAAAATCCAATTATACAGGGTTAGTTTCCGAGATACGGGGTGTTCAAACTTTAAATTTTAATTTTCACAATAATTTTTTATGTTTTCACAATTTCTCTTTGAAAATTTGCAATTTTCGTTTGTTGGCATGATGAATCATAATTTTTACTCTAATTTAACATTGCTAATAGAGGGCGCTAGTTACACTTGTTTGTGTTAATTAAATCAAAGTAAACTTTTTTTGGGCTGAACTTACAACTAAAATAATGAAAAAATATTAAAAAGCATTAATCTCTACAAAAAAATTTACTCTTCTTTGATTCGTGTAACTTAATCGGTTATCGAGTTATTTGCTTCTAAAAAGTTCAATACATTTTAATTTTTTCAAAAAAAATTTTATTATTCCTTAAATATGTAACAATAACACATTTGTAAACAAAAATAAAAAACTTCAAAGCAAATGCTTAAAATGCCCACCATTTACTTCAATACACTTTATGATCCGCTTTCGTAAAGATCTCTTAATATCAAATAATCCTTGTCTATTGTTTTTAATTACATTCGCGGATTCTTCTATTTTCCGTCGCAGAAAGAGAAGTAATTTTTTCTTTGTAAACTAATGCCTTCATTTGCGACCAAATTGAAAAGTCCAAAGGATTTAAATCGGGGCCTCTTGGTGGCCAAGCAAACTCTCTTCCACGACCAATCCATCGATGCGTAAACTGTTCTTTTAAGTATTGACGAACTCGTAAAGAATAATGTGGCGGTGCTCCGTCGTGCAAAAAACACATATTTTGTCTTAAAGCGAGAAGTATATCCTCTAGTAATTCGTGTAAATGTTCTTGAAGAAAATCTAAATAAAGAGGTCCATTTAAATTGGTTGACAGTTCATAAGGACCTATTGAATACCCACATATTACACTACACCAAATTTTAACCTTAAACTCGTGCTGAAAATGTGTTTCCCTCATAGCATGTAGATTTTCAGAATCCCACAAATGATTATTCTTATAATTAAATATTCCTCGTCTGGTAAATGTTGTCTCACCAGTAAAAAGAATTGTATCCAGAAAATCTGGGTTAACATTTTGTTTATCTTGAAAAAAATGATCAAATTGTAGAGGCTTAGGTAAATCTTGAGGTAATAAATTCTGAACAGGTGTGTAATGATATGGAAGCAATTTTTCCCTCTTCAGTATTATAAAAATAGATGATTGGCTTATACCTATTTGCAGACTTGATTGGCGAGTACTGATATCTGGACTCTCCGTAACACAAATTAAAATTTCATCTTCTTCATTGGTAGTGATTTTTTTTGTAGCACCGTGCTCAGTTTTTGAGCGTAAAGAGCCCGTTTCACCTAAGCGGTTATTAAAGATTTCGATAATGTACTGCATTAAGTCTTTCCAAGTCTTTAAGTTTTTCATTACTCAATGGTAATGGCTTGTTTGATATGGGTCGTAAGTTGAAATAATAATCGGTGTTGGTAGAATGTCTCGTATCTTTTTTTACTAAGCTTATTGTTTTGAATTGCTCGTCATTTCCAAAAGAAATTTTGTACTGGATTTCATTTGGTTTATTCCATCGATATTGCATCCATTTGATTTTGGTCCCCTTAACTGGCTCCCCGGCAGTATTAACTTTTTTTTGTACAAATACAGTTCCGAGAAGTTCTTTAAAGTTTAGAAATCTATCTTGTTGCATTTCATGTACGATGATTGGTGGTTTTCTTGGAATCATTCTAATTAAATTTGCCCAGTCACGAGGAAGTTAAATGAGAGCATTTGTTCTTTTCCTTGTCTTCTCTATCAATGCATGCACTGAGTCTGCCTCCATGTGGGTGTGCCCTGCTTCGAGAAACTTGTGATTGATTACTATTTTCCTACCTTTGCTAGATAATTCTTTAGTTAAGAATAAAAACATCAAAGCAACAAAAATATTTCGATTTTGTCCTGGACACGAATCACTGAAAATATTGACTTCTTCAATGTCGACTGGGATTTGCTTTAAAAACGCGTATAGACATGATGCAATTTCTCGACCTCCTCTAGCTGCGATTGTCTCATCCCATAGATAGCAAATTGCTGCTGGGTTTTGGTTCCTACTAGTGATGTATAAAGTGAGATTCAGTGTCCTCAGTTGCCTTTTATAAAACGATATTCCGCTTGATAAAAGTGGGGTTGGGAGACATTTTTGCAGGTCAAAACTTATGGTCATAATCTTTTCATTTGTTTTACTTTTTTCGACATCATTTTTTTTCTCATCATAGGAAGATTTTGCCAAAAGCATATGAATATCTGTTTCAATAATTATTATATTTTTGTTACTCTCATTTGCCTCTGTTTTGATCAACATTTCGATTTTGTCACATTTTCCACATGTATCGTTTTTTGGTTTATGAAATGAAAGATTAAATTCTTCGACAAAAATTTTACGATACATAGATTCTTTTTGCGGGCTGACGTTATTTATGACACACTCTTCCTAGTATAACCTGTACATTTGTGAAATTGATAAATGAGATGGCAAATATTTTTTCTGAGAATGAGACCTTGAATAATGACTTTCATAGGATGGGAATTGGTTTATATGTCTTCTAATAAAATCTTTCTTTTTTTCTGGGATTACGGGCTGTTTTCCATGTTTTCCCCGTTTATCTGAAGCACACATACCTGCTTCACTAGCTCTTTTTTTCTCAATACACACTCTAATTCTTTTAATTGTTATATCTAAAGTGTTGCTAAACATTTCTTGGCATACTTCTAGCCCAATATTACCTTTATTTAAAAAATATCTCCGAGAATATTGACGCCTACTTTCTTTTTTGTCATTCCTTCCTTTGCCAGCCTTAGCCATCGTAAGATAATTGATAAAAATTTTTAAAAATAATTTCTCTCTCCTCATTACTCATAAGATCAAAGCATTTCTTTCTACAATTACATGGGGGCTTCATGCGTTTAGCTCTTCTTAATTTTCCTTTCAAGGTAACATACTCCTTACCTTGCAATTTTCGTTGTTTGCTCACATGTTTTTTCCAGTTACTAGGATTTATTTTACGCTTCCTGGATGCTTCCACTTCATCCCTTCGTTTTCTTCCCCTATTCTTTAAAATTTTAGCAGGCGTTTGTTGTTCACCTTCACTACTACTCTCAGAAGAAGGCACATAATCATTTGAACTCTCAGCAAGTAAATCAGCGATATCTGAACTTTCAGAAGGTAACTCTTCATTTGTATATTGAAAACTTCTAGGGAAGTTTGAATTTAATTCATCTAAAAAAATATGATTTGTAAGTAATTGTTGGGAACATTAATTTACATGCTTTCAGTTTTGTTAAAATCTGAAAAGATAACTGTTGAAATTTACCTTGTACAATGATAGTGATATTATCATTAATATTGTGGGTTTCAGCAGGTACCTCTTCAATCATAGGTTGAAAACTATTATTATAATCCAAATCCCTTTCTTCTAAACAAAAGAAAAAAAAAGATGTTTTCGTGAACAGTTCTTGAGAACATAATGCTTCAAAAAACATAATGTTTAAAACAAGTGACATAGAAAACTCGAAAAATTTACCTTAATCATATGCAATGATGTTGTTATTGTGATTCGCCTCATTGCTTTCAATCTGACTTCTGCTAGTACTAGCAACAGGATCTAGAAAATTGATAATTTATCATGTTTTGTAGTGTCAATTGTATACTTTTAAGGAATTAAAGGAGTATTCTGTTTGACTTTATAAGCATTTTTTCTATTTATTATAACATTATAGCATTAATAATATTACTTACCTTTTGAAACACTTGATTTGCGACACAGTTCTAATATTTTGTAAACTCGAGAATGAGACATATTGAACTAAATGCCTTGAAAACCGCGTGTTAAGATAAAAAGTAAATAAATGAGGGAGAGTGTCAGACAAAGTTCATTGTTGGTATGAAGAGGGGATAGACATGTTCAAGCTCGAAAAGTAACAGTATGAATGCTAAAAGGGCCAATGTCAACATAGGCCCTTTTAGAAATAAATCAGAAACCACTAGCAATGACTTTGGCTGACATTATAATGGAAATATATAAATTTCACAAATAATTAGATTTTTCTTAAATCAATATTTATATCAAAATTAAACGTTTTTTTTTTTTCAAATTATTTTGATTTCAGGTTTTTTCTGATTGAAAATTAGTTTTAGAAAATCAAAAATTAGTCGAAACATGAATTTTCAATTAGAAAAAACCAAAAATCAAAACAATTTAGTAACAAAAAAGTTTAATTTCAATATAAATATTGATATAAAAAAAACTTACATATTTCTGAAATTTAGATAAACGTGACAACATCGTTGAATTTATAACAAAAATATAAAATTTTATAAAAAAAAGACAAAAAAGAATGTAATACAAATAAACTGTAAAAAAATTCATTTTTTAATAAATTACCTTGTAATAACTTTCGTTTCTCAATTGTTGTTGTTGGAATTTTCCATTTCCCGTCAATCTTTCCAACACCGGATTCCAAGTATGCATGGGACTTAACGGACTAACATGTCCGTTGGTATTAATTTGCGATTTACCCTCAGAAATATTCCCCATTCCACCATGCGGATTAAAAATAACCGTATCAGCAGAATCACCGGAATTATTCACCGAATTATCGCTTTTCTCCTGCGAATCCCCACCGGAAGTACTAAAAATTTTTCCGTCACAAACAAAATCACCAAAAAAAAAAAATAATAATTTTTACTTCAAAATATTATCCACGGAATTTTTCCTCGAGCCGGTAATCGGCGATTCCACTTTCCTCGCTATCGTCAACGTGATATGTCCGGGTACGGGTCCTTCCGTATGCGGTATGGCGTTCTTCAAAGTTTCCATCGCGTCGCTATTCGTCTGTTGCAACAACGAAATCCCGTTAACGTTAAGCAATTGATCATTGGTACGTAATCTGTTGTCCCTAGAAGCCGCCCCGCCGAACATAACACCCTTGATGAATATCCCCAGATCTTTGGTACCGCTGGTTTTTCCTTTGACGCTTATCCCCAAACCGGCTTTTTCAGAATCGTGAACTGGTATATTGAACGTTAGAATCTCGCGATGTTTCCAAGGGAAAACCATAGTTTCGTCGATTTGATCCGAAGGCTGAAAGAAATTTCGTTAAATACCCACACGAAACCATAAAACGAACCCATCACCAAAATATAACGTTAACTATAATGGCGGTGTTGGCGCAGTGTTGCCACTACTACAAATTTCTACCTAAAGTACGAATTGAATGAAATAATAAAAAAAATATTTACATTATCCTGGAATTGAGAAATTATTTTTGCTACCGATCCTTTTTCGGGAGTAATCCGGTTTTGTAAAGCTTGTATATGACTTTGTGGTAACGGCGGTATGCTCGGCGGTATATCTTCGATCGTATCTTCTTCTCGTACTTCTTTTAAATCCACGTCCTGTATAAAAAGAATAAATACGCTAAAGCACAACGACGCAATAACACACAAGTTTCAATTTAAATTTCTGCTACAAATAACATCTATGCTTGGCAACACTGTATTAGTTTTAATACTTACAATTATCCTTGGTAGAACATTGTCTACGACGACGTCTTCTTGTCTGGATACTACTATTTTAACTTTACTACCTAACGGTAGGCTTTTAATTAGGGCCACTGCTTCGCTTTGAGTTTTTCCGGTCATTTCTTTGTGGTTTACTTCCAGTAGTCTGTCACCTATTTTGAGACGACCGTCCTCTATAGCAGGACCCTGATAAATATGAGAGAAAAATTAATTCGTAAAAAGTTTCGGTTAATAACAATTTGCACCAGTTTTGATGGCAACGTTGTCGGTTTCTACGAAAAATAGTAAAAGGTTTCGGTTTAAATCAACTTTACTACACGGAGTTTTGAACAACAATGAAATTATGGTAAAATAATATATATTCCCCCCAAGTACAAAATGGCCAATACGTCAAAAACGCGTTACTTGGAATAATCTATTGAATAACTGGAGTTTTTTTTTAGGTAAAAAGAAACAATTAATTCCTAGTTTAATTTGTTGATTTGATATGTGGTTCGTTAATAATTCAATTTTTTTTTCTAAAATCGCATTTATTGGTAAAAAAATAATGAAATCGTATCATTTAATCGAGCTTCTTCTGCGCATGCTTGTTATAAAGTCGATACATATTAAACGACTTCTAAAAATATATTTATACTCTATTTATAACTGATGATTGAAAATAAATCGATCATGAATCATTCGTATTCCAGCATTTTATTTCATTAAAATTTTTTTATGCATCGTACAACTGAAAAAAATTGTGTCATGTCGCGAATGTGCAATCTATCAGATGGAATTGCGCTGTTGTCGGCTTGTACGAAAAGTATTAAAACGTTTCGGTAAATATTAATTTATATGAGGTTAAAACGTAATAATTCCTCTTCTTGTCGATTTTTAATTTTAAAAAATATGATAGATTAGACAATTGACATGTGCAATGGCGGTGTTGTCGGTTTATATCAAAAATATTTCCAAATGCAAAAACATTTTATGGAAATAATAGGTCATGAGATGACGTCACGACGCGTCAGCCATTTACTAATCACATTGTGGAAATGGAAATAACTAGCAAAAATTCAGTCACTGGCATCTAAATCTGGATAATGCGAGGTATGATAACGAATTTAAAGTGAATTTTAAGTGAAATATGAATTTTTTTAAATAAATTCAGTCGATTTTTGAAAAAAATGAAAATATTTAGTGATAATTGAGTCAATGTTATCTAAATTTGGATAATACGAGGTATGATCACGAATTAAATGAAATATGAATTTTTTTAAATAAATTCAGTCGATTTTTGAAAAAAAATGAAAATATTTAGTGATAATTGAGTCAATGTTATCTAAATTTGGATAATACGAGGTATGATCACGAATTAAATGAAATATGAATTTTTTTAAATAAATTCAGTCGATTTTTGAAAAAAATGAAAATATTTAGTGATAATTGAGTCAATGTTATCTAAATTTGGATAATACGAGGTATGATCACGAATTAAATGAAATATGAATTTTTTTAAATAAATTCAGTCGATTTTTGAAAAAAATTAAAATATTTAGTGATAATTGAGTCAATGTTATCTAAATTTGGATAATACGAGGTATGATCACGAATTAAAAGTGCAAGTGCAAAAAATTTTAGCTGAAATGAAATTTTTTTAAATAAATTCAGTCGATTTAAAAAAAAATGAAAATAATTAGTGAAAATTCAGTCACTGATATCTAGATCTGGATAATACGAGGTGTGATACAGTTACCTTTAAGAAAATGAAAATAATAAATTGAAATCCAGTCACTGTTACCTAAATCTGGATAATACGAAGTTATTTTTTTTTTCGAAAAAAAAAAACTTACCACAGCGTTGATATTTTTGATGTAAATAGGACACTTTCCTCCGGCTGGGTTATCCCTCGTCGTAATACTGAACCCCAATCCGTGCGCCCCTTTCGTCAATTCGATCTCGATTTTTTTCCCAATTTTCCTTGTATTAGCAGTCAAAAGCCCTTTGAGATTTTTCGAAATGGCCGGCACTTTCTTTGTAGGAGACACAGTGGCCACTTTAGTGTTCGTACTTTCTGTAAGGTGGCCTTAATTTAAAAAATACTTCGTGTTCGAAACAACAATCTGAATAATAACAAAAAAAAAATTCAAAACTAATTCGAAGACATACGTTTTTGTTCGCATTCCACCATCGAAACGTTCTCTTTATCGTCGGGATAAGCGGGGTAAACGGGCGGGGGCGGTTTCCGTAAACCCTCCAATCCAGACGTTTTTATCACTTTCAGTCTTAATTCCGGAGAGGTTAGGGACAGTTTAAAAATTTCTTGCACCCTGAAAGAATATTAGATATGACAACTATGCACGGTCGCCGTTAACATCATCGTTGAATGATTCTGGTAGATCGGATCAGTTGATTGCGAAACGAAATATCCAACGAGTTCATTGATGCATTGATTCGTCAATACAAAAATTGCAAATTGCAAATTTTCCTCTTATTCCCCGTATTCCAATACCACAATTCCCTTTTTTTTTTCTTCTGGCTTTATCGGCGTTAATTTCCCCCAAATTGTACTGCTAGATTCTTGTACGTAAAGCTGGTTTTAAACAGTAAAGTCTCTAGAAAAGGCGCAGTTTCCCTGAGATCTCGGCGTTCGAACAAAAAGCAGGTAGAAGGTTTCGGTTTTTTCCAAAATCACGTATATTAAAGTGTAATTATTTAATTGTATGCTATTTGAACATTAAGAAGATTACGTGGAATCTCCTACGTCAGTCAAATGTCGACGGATTATTGTTTAACTGAAGCAAGTTGTTCGGGAAAATGTATGCCTGTATTAAGTATTTTTAAAAAGCAGACGAAAATCCGAAACAGGCGAGGCGTTTGGAATCGTTGAAAAATTCATTGTGTTTCGAGATCGCGAAGGGATCGGATCTCGAACGCTGTCTACAGATTCAGCACGCACGAAGACTTTTTTCTCGTGCTATCTCTCCATTACCCTCGATATTAAGACCAGCGTCCATAGGAAGCTTCTAGAGTTTTGTAGTGTGCTATACAACCTCTACTAAGCAGAAAGTGTTTTGAAACATACTGTATATACCTCAATGGATCGTCTCTTTCCGGTTAATTAGATTCTGGTAGTGGAGATAATAGTAGACAAACTAGTTTGTCTTTCTGGTCGAGTATAATTGATTTTTCCGATAATTTCCTGCTTTTATTTAGTTTTTTTTTTCTTATTTACAGTTGGTATAATGAGTAGATATGAAAAGATGACGATAAAACTAGCTTTGGGGATACGTTGCAGCCTATACTGTCAAAGTGACAGTTTGATTTTGATAATACACATATTTGAGTATTTTTCGTCGATATCTCGCTTGTTTTACAAGAATTTTAGTTCTCAATGAACGTTTTTTTATGAGATATGCGATAAACTGCTAAGTGTGATAAATTTTAAAATCAAATATTTCGATTTTTATATACATTAGATCTTTTAATTGAAATATTCATTTTTCTCAGTGTAGCGATTAGAATTTTTTTTCTTTCAATTTTAGTTATTTAGAATCACGATTTTAGGACAAATATAAAACAAATACTTTTTAAAACAAGTTGTCAATTAGTTTTTTGCTATTTCTTTTTTCTTATTATGAAGTCACGATACACGTCAATTTGACAGATTTAAATCAACACAAATTAATCATTATATGTATCAAAATATTATTTAACAAAAAAATACGATATATTAAGCAAAAAAAAATATTACATACGAGGGTAACTCGAAAAAACAATTATTTTTATCAACTTGTTTCTAATGATGAAAAATGCGGAAAAACAGTTAAAAAAATCGAGGAAAATGTATGGAAATATTATTTTAAAGTTGCTGCGTTCACTGGAATGAATCCTACATGATTTTTTATTTTGAAAATTAAAAATTAAAAAAACAAATCAAAACTACGGCTACTAACTCACCTTTGAAACGGTACATTAATTAAATTCTCCCCGTTGATTTCGACGACTCTATCATAAATAGCCAATCTCCCGTCCCTGTCTATCCTCCCTCCTGGTTCGATACCCTTCACCAACAAACCCTTCTCCCTTCCCAAACTGTCATAATCGGGTATAACGTGAATCCCCAACGGTCCGGGTTCGTTTCTTATCACGATGATTTCTTCCCCGTCCGTTCCCGCGGTGGTATTAGCTTGCCCCAAAGGTTCTTTCCGTCTCGATTCTCTCGGAAGCGAACCGGATATGTGCTGTCTGGAAACGGCGGCTCTTTCAGCCGCCTCCGCCCACCGATACCTAAATAATATAATCAAATTTCCATATCGAACGATATTACGACAAATTCCAAACCTACCCAGCGCCGTCCGCTCCCAAAAACTGCATCGATAATCGATTGCTACCATCTCTGGTTATTTTCCTGAACCCGTGGTCTTCTTCTTCTTCTCTGGTATCGTCCATCCAATCAGGACTTGCGTAACCCGAGCTCGGCGGTTCTAATATCAATGGGGCGGCGCTCCAACGTTTCGGATGTTCGGAAGGCACGGGAGGACCTGTTGGAAGTTGATTCAAGCTGGGTTCGCTGCCACGACGAACCTGCAGAACCGGTACACCGTTCGCTATTTGTTCGCCGGTTACTTCTATGTCAGTAAGGGGGTAGTTTGGACCGTATTTATGTTCACCGTCCTAACAAACAATCGATTATGGTTTTTATTGTCAAAAACGAACTGTCAGTTGTCTCCGGAAGCTGTCTTTCGCGGAAACAAACTTTCAATTCTATTTTTGGGAATTTTGAGTTTTTGACCACCCTATAAGCCGAGGATGTTGAGAGAATTTGGACTTTTTGGAAAGGTGGCAATGAAGACATCCAAATAAAATAATCAAGGTGGTAATGAAAACATCGAAATAAGGTTAAGCAAGAATTTGTATTGGGCGGAAAAACATTAAAAATGGATTCATGAAGAGCGGGAGAAGGTTGTATACCATGTCAATAGAAAAACGGCTGTTAGATCAATTTGTGAAACACGGCGAAGGATCGGTGATGGTTTAGGGATGTTTTGGAGGAGAGGCGACTGGTGAAAATTGAAGAAAAAAGCGTTTCGGCCATCAGAATGACAACGATCCGAAGCATTTCTCGTAGCTGCGCAAATATAATTTGAAAGAGCTTGGAAAGAATAATGAGCCGATTCACTTACCCGATCTCAACCCTATTGAGTTGTTGTGGAACGATTTGGACAGACAAACAATTATTTGTCGAAAATTGGACCAAAAGAACCTTGTATTCATATTAAGAGACTGTTTTTCACAAAAAAACTGTGATTTGTCTTTGGGGAGTGAACGTTCCAGTGTTTTTAAGCCTCGTAAATATACAAGGTGGTTCAAACTTAAGATAAGTTGTTAAAGGAACGGACTATAATAAAACCGTTATAGAACGACGTATAAAAGATTTATGTTAGTTAACAGGAAATAATAATTTTATTTCGAAATAAATTTAACAGGTGATGCATAAAATATTTAATACAATCACGTCTTTTGATTTAAATAATAATAAGTATTAAAAACAAAGTCCATTTCATAAATTAGTTTCCGGACTTTGTAACATTAGACACAATTATCCTAATAAACAGTTTTAAATATTTACCATGTTGCCAGATTTAGACAAATAAAATGACTTTGATAATTTTCGAATGCTTACGTGAAAAATATCGGGACTTCCTGTACCAACCGAACTCCCGCTAGCTCCGTCTCCTCCTCCATGGATATGAGCGCCTTCTCCATCTTCGAAACTCGCTAAAATTTGTTCTCTATCGTCCGCCACGTCGTTTAATTTATCATCGGGATCTAAGATTCCACCACCGTGAGACTGCAAATTGTGAACCGAGACCCAGGAATCGGAACCCTTAAAAAAATAATATTGATAATGAAGCAACTTGTTAATGCTCAAGCACGATACGATAAACACGGTAAACCGAAAGATTATAGCTCAACCGAGAGATAGTGTGCAAATAAGACGATAACCATTATCCACTTAAATGCAAAAAAAAACTGTGCAGCAATATTGGATTGACACACCCACACACAAACACGTGCAGATCTACACGCCTCCGCACTTTTTTCTAATCGCCATTGTTGATTTACTTGTACAATCAAACCTTTCCGGCATACCGGAACGTGTGTGCTGTACTTTATTTTTCCTTTTTATTTTATACCGGAGATGTTATTTGTACAGATTTCTATAAACGTTTCGGTCTATATACGCAAGCGATCCAGCAAAGGAAGTTTCCGGCAAACCGGAACGTGTGTGTTGGGCTTTAGTTATTTCCTTGTAAACGAAACAGTTTTTTTTCCAAAAAAAATTATTTTATACTCAGTATTCATCGAGATCCATATATTACAGCAGTAGAATATTCAGCTTAAATATGGTTCACACGCTACGATCTACCGGAGAGATTATTTGTACAGATTTGCCCACGCAGAGCTACCGAATATTCATATAGATACCAAAAAATATACATGTTTGTATTTATAGACGTTTCGGTCTACATACGCAGGCGATACAGCGCATGAGGAAGTTTCTGGCAAACCGGAACATGTATGTCGAGCTTTACCTAAAACCGAGTTGTAATAAAATGCTATATGTGTTATTTTTGACGAGCTATTTCATTATACGTAACGTAAAATATTATATATAGATCACTAGGTGAATGAACAATTTAAAAATGATAATTTTATATAAAAACTTATAACAGCTTCATAAATACGACGTGAAATATTTTATGGTCTGGTAAATATGTCCTTGGATGGATATTCCATGGTAAATCTTTCGATTTACCATGAAAAACGAACGTTTTTAATTTTTTTTATTCAAAAAATTAAACTTTCTCTACTAAGTCAATTCCGAAGAATTTCTAATAATTAACCAACCGTTTAAATTTGGCAACCATGTAAATAAACCGTTTCTCTATATAATAAATTGACATTTAACGATTACTTCTCAGTATTCCGGATCATTTATCCTTGAATATTAATTTTATGTCGTCGAAAATAACACTTTAGGCACGTACGAATATACCCGAAGCTCGTTTCAGAAAAGCAACCTGTTTAAATTACTGATACCTGCACGAGTGTAAAGTTCACACGATCCGTTAAAATGATACTTGATACCCAACAAATGTAATAACTAGCAAAATTTGTCATGAAAGTCACGTATATTTCTTCAAAAAAATTTATTATTCTTTTCAATTGACTATCTTACTTTTATTATCATATTTTGGTGGAATAATAAACTTATCAATACCAAAAGAAAATGGACGCTGGAAAACATAAATTTAAATAAATAAATATGGCTGAATTGGTAATGAAATAACTCTGTATCTCATAAATAGTTAAATTTATAATAAAATAAAAATATTAGATTGCTATTGACGTATAAACTTACAATGTGTATATTACGTCATCTTATTTAGTATAATAAAAACCTATTACTATTACTATTCCACCAAAACAAAATCAATATCGTCCACATTTTTGAAATATTATTGTACTTGTACTTGTCTCTTGATGGTACGATTTGAATTAAATTATGTTTATAAATCTAATTGCTTTTTAATAACCAGCAATTACTGATTATTTAATTTTTTCGTAGAAAAGAAATTTATTTAGAATTATAAATATGATAAATTATAGTAATATGAATGATGTCTCATAAATTATAGCTTCGAGTGTGTACGAAAGGGTAAAACAGTTTTAAAGAAAATCGTGTAGATTCTTCACAAAAATTCGATAATTTTTAAATTTAAGATTTGCCACATTGTCAAATTTAATTATAATTGAGTAAAAAAAATGTTTAATTATTAAACAGGATGTCTTATATACAGGGTAATTGATTCGTGTGATAAAAGATCAATGCCTCTTTTGTCTTTTGACACATTTTAAAATTATTTATAATCTTACTTTTTTTTAAATTAAACATCCTGAATTTTATTGCATCTTTAGAATCAGCTTGACTTCCCCATAACAATAATTTATGGGGTATTTAAGAAGTTATAACGAATTTCCATGAAAATCGGAACGAATTCAATACTCTGTACAGTCTGCACTAGATTCTATTTTGGATGAGACTTCTACGAAGACCAGCATCGCAATGGTCGACCAAATGGGGTGACGACTCCAGAAATCTTGAAGAAAATCCACTGGACAAAAACAGCGTCGTGAAGATGTTTCCATCGATTGTTTGGCAATGTTTTACAAAAGTTAAGAATGTGGATGGACTTAAAAGGTAGAGCCGGGTCCAAAGAAGACAGTTCCTTCCATAGGTGAGGTTATGGAGTCACTTACGAGACGCTTCCTGTAGAATTTTTCGACGTTTTCTGTATGGACAACGAAAATAATACGTTGCTGTACAATTTTTTTTCGAAATCGACAGTATTTATAAATGCATTTAGCAGTATTCCTGCAGTATGTTTTCTCGAGTCCATAAAATAATAATTTATGTAAATGATAGTTGATGCAAATTGAAGAGATGTCATAAAAAACCTGTCACGGTGTTAGCTCGAAAAACTCGTCCGTTTATGTATACAAAGATCATGGTCGTACTGCATATAACAAATCAATTTAGAAAATTTTTCGTAATACAACATGATAAATGATGTTTTTGACACACGCGTACGCGTGAGAAATCGCGTCCTTCTAAGCATTCACCCCAGGATAAATCCACGGATAGGTACGAATAAAAAACATTACGCCTCCTGTCATTTTGACAGGTCCTAATTTTCGTTCGCGTAGGTTCGCGCGTAGACAGGTACTTCTGGAAGGATGTGAAAGAAAAAAAATACCAGCGTCTTCCACAGGATAATTCAGATAAAAAAATTGAAGCTACAGAATCATCTAGATCATGTGGGGATTCAAGGATTTATGATAAGATTGAAAGCAGTGATATACCAATGAGCAAAAACGTCGTGTAAGTAGGTTCAACACATTGGGAAATGGGGCATAAAACTTCCAGAAAAACTGCTTTCATTGGGAGGAGTTGAAATGCGAAGTCTTGTAGAAACTTCTGGGTATAGGTGCAAAATTGTTGATGTCCTAATAATCTCATCAAGCCTTTCAATCCTTTGGATTACGACTATCGCTTTTGGTGCTTTAAAATCCTTTTTTGAGGTGGATTACTCTCAGTTTTCTTTATAGTTTATCGTTTGTCTTGGCTGCTTTTTTTATTATTTTTTTCCATTTCTTTCGTTTCTGGAATTTTGCCTTCCAGTTCTCTTATTTTTTCCTCTATTTTGTCTCTCCAAATCTTTCTCGGCCTGCCTCTTCGATGGGGTTCGACTGCGTTAATCTTTTGATCATTTCAGTTGATTTTTTTCCCATTAAAAGCCCAGTCCAGTTGAATCTTTGTGCTTTTATGTATTTCACCAAATTTTCCTTCTCCTTCTTTGTTTGTTTTGATCTATTGTAATCCTTATTGACTTTCTCAACGTCCTTTCAAGTTCTTCTTCTTTTCTTTTGTTAATTACTGTTGTTTACATAGCGTTGGTGATTACTGGCCTTATTAGCGTTGTGAACATTTTTGTTTTTGTTTCTTCCATAGTCTTAATATCCTTTTTGTATCCTTTCCTTTATCCCGTCTCTGGTTCTTCGTCCCTAGATGTTAGTTTTCACTTCGTTTGTGGTTTTTCAATCATTATTGAAGTACTATTTAACTGGATTTTTTCTCATTCCTTCAAAGTAAATATCGAAATTTTCTGAGTGAATAAATCAATAGATCAAAAAATAATTACTGCCAAAAAAAAAGACGAAACTTATTGAAATTTAATATATTAATTAGTTGTGTGCTAATTTAACAATTTTTTTATGCAATTATTGTATTGAATAAAAAACTGTCGACAATAATTGACCAACTGTTCGAAACGGGGTTAAAGACCTTGAAAAGAAAGCAATTTCGTACGAAATTAACCGATACATCAATATTTATATGTATTATATACATACACTTTCACTTTAAATAAATTCGTTGTTATTTTCTTAGAACATAGATAAACGTAAAACGTAGATAATAACATATTATTCTATTGTATTATGATTTTATACAGATTTTTGTACACGTTTTTGTAAAAACTAAATATTAACATAAAATATAGATGATATAAAGTTGTTTCATCTTATTACTGTATTTGTTGGATGTCAAAACTATTAATAACACACCACGCGTGTATATGCTGACTTAAATACTAATTCTATTGTATACAAAAGCTATAATCAATTATATTTTTTTATTTTCTTATTTATTGGACCTTTTGATATATTTAATCCATCTAAATGTTCTTGATTTTAGGTCCCTCCTGTTTTAAAATTAGTTTTTTTAATAATTTTTAAAACATAGATAAAATGACGTTTCGAGTTTTTATTAATAATTTTTGGAAGTAGAAATTTGACGTTTCGACTTTTCTTTAAGTCTTTATCAAAACATATTGAAAAAATCTTCACAACCTCTCGAACAATTACATGACGAACTACTTGCTTTAATGTGACCAGTATCACGTTACAAAGTACAGCAGTAACATGAGTTATTCAACGAATTTAGCAACATTCTCTATCGGTAAAAAGCGAAAGTAACTAACTTTATATAAATATCTGTATTTGGTTTTTTTCAAAACACAAAAAGTATCAACCCTCGTATATTTATAAATATATTTATACATATATACAGGATGACTATATATACACGACGAGTTAAAACTATCTGTATATATGGCAAAATACTAATAGTAAAATCATGAAAATTTCTACGTTTGGGTTTTCGGGTACGATCTTTTTAACTAAAATTTTTTCAAAGATAGCCGACTTCCGGTACGTGAAATAAAAACAGTTTTCATATCTTCCAAGGTATCCTCGTAAAAAAATATTTTATAAGGATAAATTTTTTTACAAAAAAATTAATAACTCAAAAGTATGCAAAAAAAAAAATTATGACAAAAGTATACTAAAATTCCACGTTTATGACAAAAGTATACTAAAATTCCACGTATATTTAAAAAATGTATTAATATACAGGGTGTTCCATTTAAAATAACAAAGCTACAGGTAGAACCGGAAGTCGACGATCTTATTTAATTAAAAAGATCGTAGCCGAAAACCCAAACATAGAAATTTTTATTATTCTACTTTAAGTATTTTGTCATATACAGATAGTTTTAACTCGTCGTGGTACACACTGTATATACATAAAACGAATTTTTTAATATTATATAGGTAAATCAATTTAAAAACAAAAATAAATCTTCGTACTTACTCGCAGTCTAGGTTGATTAACGCAACCGCACTCAAAATGTATTTTCCTTAAAAATTTTCGAAAACCGGATACGTTAATAAAAAGTTTATCGAGTCTCAACATTTTTTACTCGTATTAACATCGAGCTCGTTCTTCGATTGACACAGGTACACTGAGACTTGTCTCCAGATGCATTCAGTTTAGTAAGAATCCCTTGGAATTCCCATTAAAATCTAGAGATATTTTGTTTACCTGTCCCCGGGGGTGTTTCATCAAAAGGCACTGTATTAAGGTTATGTCAGGTAATTTAATTTCTCATGAATTAGATTGGAAAAAAGCAATTTTATTAAATAACGTATTTTTTTATACAAACACGACTTTTTGTTTCAAATTTAACTATTTATTTATTATCAATAAACTCGTTTTAGATGAAGGAATTTGTAATTGCGATATTCAAACTTTAAATAACACTGGTCGACAAAAAAATGTTTTATATTAACACAAGAATGATAAAAGTGTGATAAAATATATACAAATACGAAAATATGAAAAAAATAATTGTAACACGTGTGGTTTTTATGTTACATTCACTGGTAACATATTTAATATTTATTAAAAATATAATTTCACGTTTTTTAATCGTACATAATGACAATATTTATAGAAGAATAGAATCTAGTTTAGCTTCCATATTGATTAGTCTAAAGCCTTTCAAATAAAAGTTTACAAATCCACTGAAAACGTTCACTATTAATGGCTGCCAAGCAAATACTAAACGACGTATTTTTCAAGCAACTACCGCCATCTCTATGTCGAGTCAGGTACTTCTGGACCGATCCTCGTACTTACTCGGAAATTAAGAGCACTCGAAATACCAGTCGAACGAAATGTTTATCAGGTTAAAGTGGTAGAAAAATTATTTAAAACATATTAGGAATATAATCACTCGAGATAAATGAAATATGTTAATGACGGCGTTTTTTTATCGAAGAATGTCTTTGGGCGTTTGTTATCTCGCAAGTACCTCGTAAAAATAGTTCTGTTATATATTATGAGAACGCTGGTTATCTTTGAATACCTTTCATAAGCTAATGTGAAACGAGATGATTTATTCAAATTGTTAATGACGTAATAACTTTCTGTTCTATTGATAATTTTAATATCGAAAGTGAAAATATTTAGATCGCGTTTCGAAATATTTAGATTTGGGCGACTTTCTTACGCACCAATAATTTTAATAAGTATAAAACATTTTTGAAATCTACGTGAAATTTTAGTATACTTTTGTCTAAGAACTTTTTTCGAAAAATGCACACCTTTTGAGTTATTAATTTTTTTGTAAAAGATTTTGACCCTTATAAACTATTTTTTTGCCAGGACACCCTTAAAGATATGAAAACGGTTTTTGTTCGATTGCTTTTAGCAAGGCCAGACGTATTAGAATCTGTGTTGAAAAATTTTTTTATACAGGGTGTGTATAAAAAGTATTCAAAGTTTAACTCCATGAGTATCAAATTTCTCTATTTTTTTAAATAGAACCACCCGGTTTTTCTATTTTAATGCATTTAGGGGTAAAAAATAAGGCAAATTCATGTATACTTTCCTTTGTCTGAAAATTTTTTTGAAAAATGCATAATTTTTGAGTTATTAATTTTTTTTAAAAAAATTTTGAACCTTATAAACTATTTTTTTACGAGGACGTCCTTAAAGATATGAAAACGGTTTTTGTTCGATTGCTTTTAGCAAGGTCAGACGTATTAGAATCTGTGTTGAAAAATTATTCATTTTATACAGGGTGTGTACCAAAAGTGTTCAAATCTAGACCACACCTGCATTTCTAAAAATTTACAGAAAACATTTAATATCTGGATAACGATAAGGTTTAGGTATGGGAAAGTATTCATGAATTTGCCTATTTTTTACTTCTGAATGAATTAAAATAAAAAAAAATAAAGAAATTTGATATTTATGAAGTTAAACTTTGAACACATTTTATACACACCCTATATAAAATGAAAAATTTTTCAACGTAGATTCAAATACGTCTAAGGTTGCTAAAAGCAACCGAACAAAAACCGTTTTCATATCTTTAAGGGTATCTTCTTTAAAAAATAATCTATAAAGGTCTGCAACTGTCAAATTTTTTACAAAAAAATTAATAACTCAAAAAATATGCATTTTTCGAAATTAGTTTTAAGACAAAAGTATACTAAAATTTTACGTAGATTTCAAAAATGTCTTAATATACAGGGTGTTCCGTTTAAAATAACAAAGTTGCAGTCGACTTCCGGTAAAAGCGGAAGTTGGCCATCTTTGAAAATATTTTAGTTAAAAATATCGTATCTGAAAACCCAAACGTAGAAATTTTTATGATTTTACAATGAGTATTTTGCCATATACATATAGTTTTAAGTTGTCATGGGACACCCTGTATATAATGAATGGATAAATAAGCGAACCTTTGGAGGGACTTAATGAAGCCAAACGTCGAAATTTTCAAAACACCTCACTCGAGGGGCTTCAACTTTTTTTCCACACACGAAAACGAAAAATACGTTTTAAAGATCTCACGTATAAAATTTGGGGGAATTCATGGGATAAATTCAAGGGAAATTGGAAAAAAATGTTTTTTCTTGAATTAAGCGCGACATACCCTAGTCATTTATGGGGAGGGGTCCAGGAATCGCTGAATATTGGGCTTAAAATATTTTTAGAAATCCCCTCACTACCCCCTCCCACAAGTAATGGCCCCGATTTGCACCAGAGGGCTCGTATAGGTTTATTTCAAAACGTGTCTATGGCTACTGAAATGAAAAATTTGAAATTTTCTCTCATAACTTTTAAATTTAGGTTATATATAACTCGTTTTGTATCATCACGAAAAAGCTGTCGTATTTTATTATATTACAACGTTGCCATTTCACAACTATAGTTTTTAATAAACTTTATATAGTGTAAATTTAAAAAAAAATACTTCAACTTTAACCCTGTATATTTCTCACAAATATGATACTGAAGGAATCCGATATTCACAGTCGCTTAGACATACGATTTCTCAATCGATTCATTTCGAAAATAAATCGATATATCGAATAATTTCGGAATTATAAAATTTTTTATACAAGCCCATCAAATTTCTAGATTTTTTGACATAATAGTGGCGACTACACTTTTATAGCGAAAACATATGATAAACCATGAAATCCCATGCATTTTCATGTCCAAAAAATCCGAAATTTTTGTTATTTTTCATATCAAATTTATAATTTCATGAATTTTCCCTCAGTTTTTTTACGTTAGGTTCAAAATTATACAACTACTATGAATCATATATTTTTTATCGCTCTGTATATATTTTTACTTTCAATTATTGTTTGCTTCCTTTCATATATTGAAACAGAAACTTTTGATAATTAAAAACGAGTGACCGAAACGACCTTGAGCGTCATCCGGCGATTCTTTCAACGATCCCATATTTTTTTTAAATTCGACTCCAAGTAAATTATTCCAAGAAAATCCAACTAACCGAAAAACATACTACAAAAAAATGATGACTAAAAACTTTAAATACGAAAATTATCTACTTTGTTGGTCACAAGGGTGAAATTTAATTTTGTTATAGTCCATTCGAACTAGAGAGCGAGCGCCGATTCGAAACTTCAAATCCTGCCGTAGAATTTTAACTTTTACTATTAATTACGATGCGTCAACTTGTGACCGCGGTTGTCATGAAGATTAGACAACTCGAGACGTAAGATTACGCAGCTCGGGATTTTAATCGTGAACTAAAAAACAAAAATGTTTATTTCGTATTTATAAAAGACCCACTACCCAAATTCAAGTTATTTTATTTGACTAACTCAACCTAACCTAACATAACCTAATTTATTATGCATTATGCGTTATGATACATTAATAAAGATGATTTTTACATTTCTACACTCATTTTTTTATGCATCGTAATTTTTATTAACCCCTCCTAATTACGTTCTATAAACCTCGTTTTTTTTATTCATTTAGTTCGTTTCCCACAATGGTTATTGTGGAAATATAAAATTCATTAATTACACTAAGAACAAATCTCGTGAGAGATAATTTAAATTAATTTAAAATGCGGTTTGATTGTTTGTAAATTGACGTGACAATCGAAACGATAATGTGTGAATGATTGTTTATATTTTCGGAACGTACAGTGTTGTCAAGTCTCAAAAGCTGAGCTGACGTAAAAAGTATAAGTCTAAATAAATAGTTGCAGGTATTTAATTTATAATAGTGATTTGTTGGAGATACGAGATACACGTAATCAGTTGTCTTTATGTACAAGGTGTTTTTAAATTTATAACCGTTCGAAATGAAATAAAAATTTGCTAGTTAAAACAATATTTATACATTAACCTCAAAAATATTGAAATTTTTATCATTTTAGATCAACTTTTCTAAATAAATATAGAAAATAATGGAGTTTTATTAAATTTAAAACCCAATTTTCAAAGAATCGTTGAACAAACACTTCAATTCAATTTGGAAGAAAATTCCCAAAGAATCGTTAATCAAAAATTCATAGTTTCAAATTAACCCCAAAAATATAGGAATTCTCACAATATGCAGTAGAATTTCTAAATAACAATGGAACGAATCCTCCAATTTCAAAACTAACCTCAAAAATATGGAAATTTGTTCAATTGCAGTTAAAAACTCTTTCAATAACTATAACAACAAGGAGATTTGTTCAACTTGGAGCATAAATGTCCAAAGGATCGTTGAACAAACTTTCAAATTCCTAAACCAATACCAAAAACATGGAAATTTGTTGAATTTGAAACGGTAACTTTCACAGAATTGTTGAACAATCGTCCAAATGGCAAAGACATGAGAATTAGACCCATAATTTTCGAGGAATCGTTGAAACAAACTCTCCAATTTTCAAATTAAGTCCAATAACACGGATTTCTGTTGAAATTTAAGCTATCACCTAAAGGGATCGTAGAACAACCGTCCCAATAACAAAAACATGGAAATAATTTATTCAATTTGAAGGGGAATTTCCAAAGAATCATTGAGCCAACATCTCAATTGACAAATGAACAGAGAAATCGTTGAACAAACTCTCCATTTCTCAACCCTACACCAAAAACAAGGAAATTTGTTCAATTTGAAACAGAATTTCCAAAGAATCGATGAACAAACTCTCCATTTCTCAACCCTACACAAAAAACAAGGAAATTAGTTCAATTTGAGGCAGAAATTCCAAAGAATCGTTAAACAAACTCTCCATTTCTCAACCCAACACAAAAAACAAGGAAATTAGTTCAATTTGAAGCAGAATTTCCCAAGAATCGTTGAACAAACTATCCATTTCTCAACCCTACACAAAAAACAAGGAAATTAGTTCAATTTGAAACAGAATTTCCAAAGAATCGTTGAACAAACTCTCCATTTCTCAACCCTACACAAAAACAAGGAAATTTTTTAAATTTGATACAGAATTTCTAAAGAATCGTTGAACAAACTCTCCATTTCTCAACCCTACACAAAAACAAGGAAATTTGTTAAATTTGAAACAGAATTTCCAAAGAATCGTTGAACAAACTCTCCATTTCTCAACCCTTCACAAAAAACAAGGAAATTTGTTCAATTTGAAGCAGAATTTCCAAAGAATCGTTGAACAAACTCTCCATTTCTCAACCCTACACAAAAACAAGGAAATTTGTTAAATTTGAAACAGAATTTCCAAAGAATCGTTGAACAAACTCTCCATTTCTCAACCCTACACAAAAAACAAGGAAATTTGTTCAATTTGAAGCAGAATTTCCAAAGAATCGTTGAACAAACTCTCCATTTCTCAACCCTACACAAAAACAAGGAAATTAGTTCAATTTGAAACAGAATTTCCAAAGAATCGTTGAACAAACTCTCCATTTCTCAACCCTACACAAAAAACAAGGAAATTAGTTCAATTTGAAGCAGAATTTCCAAAGAATCGTTGAACAAACTCTCCATTACTCAACCCTACACAAAAACAAGAAAATTTTTTAAATTTGATACAGAATTTCTAAAGTATCGTTGAACAAACTCTCCATTTCTCAACCCTACACAAAAAACAAGGAAATTTGTTCAATTTGAAACAGAATTTCCAAAGAATCGTTGAACAAACTCTCCATTTCTCAACCCTACACAAAAACAAGGAAATTTGTTCAATTTGAAGCAGAATTTCCAAAGAATCGTTGAACAAACTCTCCATTTCTCAACCCTACACAAAAACAAGGAAATCTTTTAAATTTGATACAGAATTTCTAAAGAATTGTTGAACAAACTCTCCATTTCTCAACCCTACACAAAAAAACAAGTAAATTTGATGAATTTGAAGCAGAATTTCCAAAGAATCGTTGAACAAACTCTCCATTTCTCAACCCTACACCAAAAACAAGGAAATTTGTTCAATTTGAAACAGAATTTCCAAAGAATCGTTGAACAAACTCTCCATTTCTCAACCCTACACAAAAACAAGGAAATTTTTTAAATTTGATACAGAATTTCTAAAGAATTGATGAACAAACTCTCCATTTCTCAACCCTACACAAAAACAAGGAAATTTGATGAATTTGAAGCAGAATTTCCAAAGAATCGTTGAACAAACTCTCCATTTCTCAACCCTACACCAAAAACAAGGAAATTAGTTCAATTTGAAACAGAATTTCCAAAGAATCGTTGAACAAACTCTCCATTTCTCAACCCTACACAAAAACAAGGAAATTTTTTAAATTTGATACAGAATTTCTAAAGAATTGATGAACAAACTCTCCATTTCTCAACCCTACACAAAAACAAGGAAATTTGATGAATTTGAAGCAGAATTTCCAAAGAATCGTTGAACAAACTCTCCATTTCTCAACCCTACACCAAAAACAAGGAAATTAGTTCAATTTGAAACAGAATTTCCAAAGAATCGTTGAACAAACTCTCCATTTCTCAACCCTACACAAAAACAAGGAAATTTTTTAAATTTGATACAGAATTTCTAAAGAATCGTTGAACAAACTCTCCATTTCTCAACCCTACACAAAAACAAGGAAATTTGTTAAATTTGAAACAGAATTTCCAAAGAATCGTTGAACAAACTCTCCATTTCTCAACCCTACACAAAAAACAAGGAAATTTGTTCAATTTGAAGCAGAATTTCCAAAGAATCGTTGAACAAACTCTCCACTTCTCAACCCTACACAAAAACAAGGAAATTTGTTCAATTTGAAGCAGAATTTCCAAAGAATCGTTGAACAAACTCTCCATTTCTCAACCCTACACAAAAACAAGGAAATTAGTTCAATTTGAAACAGAATTTCCAAAGAATCGTTGAACAAACTCTCCATTTCTCAACCCTACACAAAAAACAAGGAAATTAGTTCAATTTGAAGCAGAATTTCCAAAGAATCGTTGAACAAACTCTCCATTACTCAACCCTACACAAAAACAAGAAAATTTTTTAAATTTGAAACAGAATTTCCAAAGAATCGTTGAACAAACTCTCCATTTCTCAACCCTACACAAAAACAAGGAAATTTTTTAAATTTGATACAGAATTTCTAAAGAATTGTTGAACAAACTCTCCATTTCTCAACCCTACACAAAAAAACAAGTAAATTTGATGAATTTGAAGCAGAATTTCCAAAGAATCGTTGAACAAACTCTCCATTTCTCAACCCTACACCAAAAACAAGGAAATTTGTTCAATTTGAAACAGAATTTCCAAAGAATCGTTGAACAAACTCTCCATTTCTCAACCCTACACAAAAACAAGGAAATTTTTTAAATTTGATACAGAATTTCTAAAGAATCGTTGAACAAACTCTCCATTTCTCAACCCTACACAAAAACAAGGAAATTTGTTAAATTTGAAACAGAATTTCCAAAGAATCGTTGAACAAACTCTCCATTTCTCAACCCTACACAAATAACAAGGAAATTTGTTCAATTTGAAGCAGAATTTCCAAAGAATCGTTGAACAAACTCTCCATTTCTCAACCCTACACAAAAAAACAAGGAAATTTCCAAAAGATCATTGAACCCACTTCCCATTTTTTAAAGTAACTACAAATAAAATAATAACTTCTAAGACCTTTTCATTTTCACTTTCATCTAAAATATATTTAAATTATGATAAAAACGTTGAACCAAAATTTTTTTGAGATTATATAAAACAAACGCCGATTTCGATTTCTTACCTTTTTGATAGAATTATCGCTGGAAGGTCTAGTAATAGAAATCCTAGTAGTAGATCTCCCCGGAACGTTCCTCTGTAATTTTTCCACATTATAAGTTTGCCTCCAACCGAACAAGGACACTATCTTTTCAGCCACTTCGTTACACTTTGGTCCTGTCGTTACAGTTTGACAACCGTCGAACATTTCATCCCGACGTCACTTACGACAATATTTATAAAACGTACATAGAAAACACCTTCCGTTGATTATAACGTCAATACTGATAACAAATTTCCATGATAAGAATTTATTTAACGCGAATTTGAGGCGGCGTTCGCTTCAAATAATATTTTCATCGTTAAGTTCCTTTCTCTTTTTAGAATGCAAAAACGTCCTCCGACTATTTAATAACAGCGAGGGTACGAGAAAACGGTGGGAAATTTTACCGCCTCGCCTGAATCTACTCTCTAAACTAAACCGTCGTATCAAACTGATAGCAGTCGGACGCACGTTCTGATTACGAGTCTAGAAAGAGAAAGGTAAGTAGAGGTGGTTAATATACTAATTATTCGGTTTTCCAATCCTATTCTCTAATGTTCTAATTAAATATGACAGCTGTCTCCATTATATACAAGGTAATTCGCAAATTAACTTAATATCGTATCAAAATTTTTAAACTGTATTTGGTAATTCATACGAGTACGGTCCAAACAAAGAAAAAACAAGAATTTTGGAGAGAAATATATTTATTTATGGACTTAAGCTCATTTTAGCTCCATACACTTTTCCCAGCGATGTTGAATAAGTTCGGTCGGTAACCTTTTTATAATAGGAATCATCAAGATCTTCAACTGCTGACATTATTTAGCTTCATTGTTGGAAAATCTTTGACCAACAAGCCATTTTTTCAAGTTTGAGAACAGAAAATAATCCGAAAGGAACTAAATCAGGCGTATAGGGAATATAAGGTAGTAATTCATTGATTCTTGATGAAGCAATACTCTTTACTTAGCCAAATGTTGTGATAAGTTCGCCGTTGATAGTTTTTCCTATTCCAAGATTTCCAAAGGATCATTGAACTAACGTCCCAATTGCCAAATTAACGGAAAATTTTTTGAATTTGAAGCAGAATTTCCAGAGAATCTTGGAACAAACGCTCCTTTTCTTAACTCAACATCAAAAACATGGAAATTTGTTCAATTTGAAACGGTAACTTTCGAAGAATCGTTGAACAACCGTCCCAATTACAAAAACATGGAATATTGTTCAAGTTGAAGCAGCCTTTCGAAAAAACCGTTGAACAAACTCTCCAATTTTCGAATTAATACTAAAAAAGCGGACTTTTGTTGAATTTTAAGCCTCCACCTTCAAAGGATCGTTGAACAACCGTCCCAATTAAAAAAACATGGAAGATTTTTCAAGTTGAAGCAGCCTTTCGAAAAAACCGTTGAACAAACTCTCCAATTTTCGAATTAATACTAAAAAAGCGGACTTTTGTTGAATTTTAAGCCTCCACCTTCAAAGGATCGTTGAACAACCGTCCCAATTAAAAAAACATGGAAGATTTTTCAAGTTGAAGCAGCCTTTCGAAAAAACCGTTGAACAAACTCTCCAATTTTCGAATTAATACTAAAAAAGCGGACTTTTGTTGAATTTTAAGCCTCCACCTTCAAAGGATCGTTGAACAACCGTCCCAATTAAAAAAACATGGAAGATTGTTCAAGTTGAGGCAGAATTTACTGTTGATAACGAAGGAGCAATCTCACCCATAGTAGCTTTCATATTGGTTGGTCTAAGGCCAATTTTTTCCACGTTTACAAATTTACTGGGAACTTTCGCTATTAATGGCTGCAATAGAAATATTATACAACGTGGTGTCTTCAAATTTGAAACATATGCTATATACATTATGTATTTTCTAATTTTTTAAATAATTACCGTCATCTCTTGTATTTTTTCTTCACTTTCACACACTTTTCACAATGTCTGACTAAAACTTCTTTGCCATCTGTTTAATTTCATCGTCGCTGTTAAATCGTTTACCCATTCAGTTTTGAGAACAAAAAATAGACGGATGGTGCCAGATCAGGGTTAAATGGTGGGTGTTCAATCTCCATACATCCACATTTGTGTACAACAGCCTTGGAAAGCGAAGCGCTGTGTACTAGAACATTGCCATAACTTTGTTGGTACTTTTCGGTACATTTGCTTTTTTTTTGACACGGGTTCCCCTTTCCGATGCCTCTCCACGAGTCATATTTTCATATATAAGCGCTCGTGGAGGATCCTTAGAAGATTTGTTTTGGGAATGTCGGTCTGCACTGCAATTTCTTTTGTTTCTCGGTACTATTTCTTAAATTATCTTTGATATATCAGACCCATTTTTATTTGCTGAAAACGATGGATACAAGTCGCCGTAAACAATCACCAATCAGTTCTTAATTTCTGTTGATGTTAATCATTTTTTAATTCAATAATTATAATCAATTGAGGAACTAAATAGAATAGTTTTTGTTTAAAAAACTAAAACTTTTAGTATAAATCTGGTAGTGGCAACATTAGGGTTTTGTTCTAAATATTATTGACCCCTGTAATTAATGTAAACAACTACGCGGTAATAAACTTTCTACATAATATTTATTTTCGTATATTGTTGGTTCAGTTACAAATTTATCTTTTTTGTTAATTACTCGCTAACAAGACAAACAAATTTATCTTTAGTGGTGTGTTATTTGCTTTTGTAACGAGGTCACTCATTTTCTCTTTTCAAATTTCCATATTTTTCACCGAAAAATACCCAAATAAGTGAAGTAACTCACGTTATAAAGACTTTTTATTCCCTATTTAATTATACAGGGTATTTCAATAAAAAAAAAACATCACATTTCATACTTTTATACGTATTCAAATACCTCCGATGTCATATTATTGATATTCTATTCCAATTTTAGAAAATATTCAGGAGATATGGTGTATATTTCTAAAGCCGGGTTGCCACTGCGCTAAACGAATCGTATTCACATCGAAACTTGTTTCACCTTCCGTAATGTGCACAGTGTATATGTGCACAATGTGTTTTCGTCCCGAAACATTTCGTCCAGTCGAGACATTTTCGCGCAGGGACAACCTGGGAAAATTGTATGGAGCTAAAATGAGATTACGTTGAAATATTTGAGCCAGGTGCTTCTGGAATCATCTTCTTATTAGGGCTTCCTTCCTTCCTAAACGTTTTTCGATTACATTTTTGAGTCCTTACTGAAAAAACTGTTCGATAAAGCGTCTCCTGAATCTAGGGTTTGTTTAACCCCCGGGGGCCAATTCTTGACGATAGTTTAATGTCCGATAAACTGACCAAAGATCCTCATTCATATCGGTGATTATTATAACAGAAAAATCAACTGCAGCCGCACAATTTAATCGACTAATTTTCTCACCTGAGCGCAACGAGAAAAAAAATGGAATTTTTAATTATAGATTATTAGTCTTTAACGATCTAATCAAATATAATCATTATTCATTTATATAAGTACGTGAAGTACACATATTTACATAAAAATTACTTGCGTTGTATATTAAAAATGAAGCGAAACAGTTATACGACTCCGTGCAGTACCGGACTCGGATAGTCCAATAATGGAAATTTGATTCGTTAATGAAACATTATGATAAGTTAAAATTCGTACAAAGGACAATCTGTATATAAATTGAAAAATGTCTACGATGATTTATATGAATTGTAATTCAATTATTATTCAATATAGAAGCTTTAATATGGAATTATATAATAATAATATATAATAATAATAATAATAATAATAATAATAATAATAATAATATAGAATTCTTTAAAATTTTCAGTAGGAATCTACTGACTCATCATCTACCAGATTTACAAAGTTTTCTGATTTTCCTCAAGTTTCTTGGATTTATTTTCTAGGTTCTACGATCTGAAGATGTCTATTATTGCTTTAGGTTTATCGAGATTTAATCTATTGTGTTCTAGCAGAATTTTCAACTTTCCCTGATTCTTATTTAGTTGTTTTTTTGGTGTCTTCAAACTCGAGGTTCTATAATAGCTCGATGCTCTACTAAACGCGAGCCTGTTCGAATTTATAGCATGTTTTTTAACATTTCCGATTTCTTCAGGTTCTTTAATATTCGAACATATTTGAATCTTTTCAGTTCTAGAAGGATTTTTAACTTTCTATGATTCTTATTCAATTGCTTTTTTGTGATCTTCAGACTCGTCAGAACACCTGATGCTCTAGAAAGTTCTATAATCGCTCAATGCTCTACTAAACGCGAGTCTGTTCGAATTTATAGTGTTCTAGCATGTTTTTTAACATTTAATGATTTCTTCAACCACTTTGATGTCTTCTATGAGTTCTTCAACATCCGCAGGACACCCTGAGATCTATAAAGATCTATAATTGGTTCAGGTTCTTTAATATTGGATCATATTTAAATTTATTGTGTTCTAACAGGATTTCCAATGTTTCCCGAGTCTCTTTTAGTTGCTTTCTGTTTGCTATTGAATTTTTAGGCTCTTCAGAACACCTGAGGATCTATAGGATTATATAATTGCTCTACGCTCCTCGAAATAGAAGCCCATTTTAATTTATTGCGATTTTCAACGTTGTTTGATCCGATATTTTCAGCAAAATAAGTGAAAATGTTAAGAGATTCTCCGGTGATTACATTTATAGAACATGTTTGCCACAAACGACACAACCCGTCATATATTCAAAGAGAGTTTAATCGTGGTTAAAGAAACTGACTTTTTCTTGGCCCAGTTCTACCTCCAGCTGATCGGTTTCAAGATTTTTCTTTTTAAATTCGAGCTAATATAAATAAATGGAGAACAATACTGTAATTAAAGAACAGTCTCCAAGAAATGGATAATATAGATAGTATAATTTCAGAAATAATTTTCCATTTTTTTATTTTAAATAAACATTCGTTTGACTACAATGTGTTTTTCTATCGTTTTTCTATAATGCCAAAATTTATGCCTCCCCTTGTATTTTCCCAAAAACGATTAAACAAGAAAAAGTTTCAAAATTAGTCTTCTATGTGGTTGTAATTTTGGGTATTACGTATACGGTCAAAAATATTGTAAACAAAGTATTTTCATCACGGGGGACGAAACTTAGATGCGAGGTCGTTGAAACTGATACCCAACTTATTTTTCACATATCAAAGGACTCGCATCACCGTGATTCCGGCGCAATTCAATATCCTTGTGTACACATTTTAGTCAGTGGTTGTTCGAAACTAAATTTTTTAAATATGCTCTGATTACACTGATCAACAACATATAAATTTATACCAAATTTCGAATGTACTACGGCCACCAAACAATAATAAATCAATGACACAACAGGTGTTTTTGTAAAAAAAAACAAAATTAGAAAAAATGTTCTTTGATGTACAATAAACAGCTTTGATTCTCGCGAATGTTTGGCTTTGTATGGAATTCTAGGCTCATTGATTAAGTCTTTGTAAATTTCCGCTTTATGGTTTCCCAGGGAACTTTAGACAACGTTTTCAAGCGATTTTTTCCAGATCAAGCTTTCCCTTTCCTTTAAACTTTATATTCTTCATTAGATCTCGTATTTGTGGACCAACTATAAGATCCCACTGCACAGCTTTTACAAAATTTTTCATCGGGTCGAATTTTATATGTAACGTTTACTGAAAGATCATTTTTAACATTATTCTGCCTTGCAGAAAGTGATCCACGCTCGTGTAGTGACTTTTATGTTTCTGCTGTCCCATTCGCAAATGACAACAGTATTTTGTGTAACCAAGGTGTAGCAATAACTCCACAAATTTTCTTGGTTACGAAAAAGGGTTTTATTATAAAAATTATTCTACATTCGAATGCTCCCATTCAATATAATCCCTTTCCTTGGCCACACACCTTTCCATACGTTTTTTCCATTGATCTAAGCAGTTCTGGAAGTCTTCTTTGGTGAGGTTCTTTAGGAGCTCTGCAGTTTTTTGCTTTATCGCTTCCCACGACTCAAATCGGGTCCCTTTCGAAGCAGATCTTTTTCTAACCTTTCAAGAAAATCTGAGCAGCCCAGTTGACGCAAAAGTTTTTGATCAGGAGTCAAATTTTTTGGCACCAACTTCGCACAGACTTTTCTCTAACCGTTTCTTTATCGACGTTTAGAGCCTCGACAATTGGTTGTTTCCAGTCGTTTAATCTAGTTCCCAAAGCTCATTTTTTTAGACAGATTCAAATCACGTACTAAATCTTTTAAATCACTTTGTATTAATAAATGATCTTGGGTCACCTTATGGGGTTGACTTATAATAAACAGAATCCTGACTTTCTGTTTGATTTGGAGGATTTTGGATAAGCAGTTCGGTAGTGTGAGGGATTTGTATGTTGATCGATGACAAATTTGGATACTGGGCAGTGTGTTTGGACTTGGTTGTGACGCGTTTGCATCAAACCAAGAATTCATCTTGGTGTCGCATAGGAAAACGAAAATAAAAAAGTTGAAAGCGAACGGAAAAGAATTTATAGCTCTATGTTTTTTAAATGATGATACATCGAAACAAATAAAACCCATCGCAAAGTTTGTGTGACAAAACCAGCGTTAAAATTTTAAAATTCTGTTCGTTATCAGATCCTGTATATGCTCATATATCTGTTAAAGACTCAAAGACCAAGCCTGGTAAACGAGATTAAAAATTGATGAAAAAAACTATAATAGAAACTATATTTGAAAATAAAAATTATATCTTTGTTAATTTTTTATTTATGGGTGTAGAAAAGGGATCACCCCTCGTATAATTTAATTTTTATTAGTTTATTTTGTAATATTTAATCAACAACGTTACTAAAACCAACATTTTATATTGTTTGTTTATGTAAAGAATGTCCAAAACAAATAAAAATATATTACCGGGTAATAAGTCGCTAAAGGGACCGTACTATATGTACAAACACAATTTTTTTCACACGAATCAGTTTATTTTGTAATATTCAATTACAACATTACTAAAACCGATATTATACATTGTTTGTTTATGTACAGAATGTCCGAAGCAAATCAAATTTTATTACCGAGTTATACGTCACTAAAGGGACCGTACTATATGTAAAAACACATTTTTTTTGTAATATTTAATTAACAACGTTATTAAAACTAACATTTTATATTGTTTGTTAATGTACAGAATGTCCAAAACAAATAAAAATATATTACCGGGTAATAAGTCACTAAAGGGACCGTACTATAAGTACCAACACATTTTTATCACACGAATTAGTTTATTTTGTAATATTCAATTTCAACGTTACTAAAACGGACATTATATGTTGTTTGTTTATGTGCAGAATGTCCGAAACAAATCAAATTTTATTACCGAGTTATACGTCACTAAAGGGACTGTACTATATGTAAATTTTGTAACACATTTTTTTCACACGAATCAGTTTATTTTGTAATATTCAATTGATAACGTTACTAAAACCAACATTTTACATTTAGTCACTATAAGTCACTAAAGGGGCCGTATATATTTAACGTGATTATAAAAAATTTCGTCATAAATCAAAAACGACATTCCAAGTAAGAATTTATTATCTAGAAGAAGGTATTATATAAATTAATAACAAAAATCACAAAAAAAGTCCCACTACATAAATAGTTATATATAGTCCAGTCAAATTCAATGTTTATACGACAACTGGAACAGAATTAATGGAAAAAAATTTTTTTCTCGAAAATACCATAGATATACAGATGAAAAGACGAATGTGGACAAGATATCGCTTGAATTAATTACGATGTTTGTAACCTCAAAATAGGCCCCAGTTTCGCCGATAACCACTATATGCACTAAATTTAAATCCAGAGAGTATCAGATCTGAACAATACGAAGCCCAATTTATGTAATTTCATCATTCTTAGGGGTCATATACAGCGAGTATCCTCTAGAAACCTGAGGATAGGAAAAACATCGCCGAAGCTCAGATCTGCAGAATACGAAGCCTAATTTATGTAATTTTATCATTTTTAGGGGAGATATGTGGTAGTGGGGTTCGGTGTGTAAGTTTTGGTAGAGGTTGGGGACTCTAAATATGAAATATAAAATCCTCGTAAGCAGCTGGAGGTGAATGTGATTTTGTGACCTTAATAATGCACTCTGGGATTATCAAACACGTAAATACAAGATTTGCGTTCTAAACACGTGAAATCCAAAAAAAAGGGACTAATCCACCCCAATAGAGGGATTTGTAGTGGTAAAAATCGATAGCCTGAGTTTCTAGATTCGAATTTAAAAGATTTCAAAATTTTTTAGGTTAGGTTAATTTAGGTTGAATGAATTTAGGTTATGTTATGCTGGTTTCAAACTCTCTGAGTTATTTCAAGCGATTTTTTTAAAAATTATATGCTTTTTATGCGGCTTTCTCGTTTCAATATCTTTTATTGTCCAATTGCAGCTGTAGAATCACTAACCGTCACATGATACGGAAGTCTTACCGTAAAAAATATCAATCAAGTAACACCTTGTATGTTTTAGTTTCATAATCGTTTTTATAATTACGTGAGAATAGAATGAACTCCGAGAATGCAGAAAAATGCATCCAGTTTGCAGTTATTCAGGGCAACGCCTAAGTTACTAATTTATTTTAGCTGTCGATAGTGCAAAGTTTACTGATATACACGTTTATCTATGATCCTTGTCCCAACCTTGAATTTTTTACAATAATTTCGGTTTAAGGTTTAAATTCGATAAATCAAACGTAATTTTGGTCTATAAAAATAAAGAAAATTACGATCGGTGCGATTTTCGGTGACTGAACTTTATTAACAAATAAAAGTATGTCACCATGACATTCCATCGATAATCAATCGAGGGAATTTCACGTATTGAACTGACTACAAAGCGTGAAAAGATGTAAAAATCACCCTTTTTATATAAGAGGAGAAACTATAACAAAATTACATGAATGAGGCTTGAAATTGTCCAGATCTGGTCCCCAATGACTTTTTTCTGTTCTAAGTATCGGTATCATAAAAACATTCTGGAGTGGGGTGGAACCAATCTGATTGAATTTAACGCAGTAAAAACCCAAGAAAATAGAGTAGATAGATATTGCAACACTGCATTACGATTTTCAAACGATAGAAATAGAGTAAAAATAGCACGGGAATATTAAATAATTATAGTGACATCGTATTTTATCGAAAATAGCAATATATGATTAAATTAGTTTTCTGGTATCTCAAACATATAGCGCCACCCTCGTACAAGACCAATTCGTATTAACTAAACGAAGAAAGTGATTTTTGAATCGATTATTTCATGGTTCACGTAAAGCATCAAAATTCGTGGTAAAGTAATAATATAACACCCCGCATATCAAGTATATTTCAATTTTATAACTATCATTTGAGTATTAGAAAAAGAAATATGTCGTTAAATAGTGTTTAAATTGCTTTTTTTTACCTACCCCTGTATATATAAATGTCAATCAATTTTTTTAATCAATACCACACTTGCTTTTGTTTCATACTAATGTCATATTACAAAATTGATGCCTATTGTTTTTTTTACCATAGATAATTATTAAAGATAAGTTTAATATTTCATTTGATACGTCACAGTTGAAAATACTTGATGATTTTGTTTAATTTGCGGTTTAAAATGAAGAAAGCAACGTGTCTATATTGAATTTATACCGAAACATTTTTTTTTATATTGAAAAAATTATATATATTAGATATTAAAGTGATAATTTTGAATTTGTGGATTATATTTCATATATTTACCCAACTCCCCCCGTATCAACACATTAATAGAATTCCATGTTCATTAAACTTTCTAACCTCAAATGAAATCGCGTCCCTATCTCACAGCGTAGTGAATATTTCGATTTTTTACGTTGGTAACCGTGAACGGACGTGAAAAAATAAGTAATACACCGGAATCGCGAATGGAAGTTCGCCTTGCGTTCGTTTATTGCATTCCGATTGCACTAACTGACAGAAGGTGAGGTAAGTAGATAAGCGACCGTTTTTACTAATATGGTGGGAATATTACGTTTTCTAATCATACGAGGTTCAATCAATATTTCAATTATTAAATTCCATAAATAATTTGTTAATAATGGAGATACAGAAAAAATTTTTTTTATAAAAGTTGTACAAAATCGACTAAATTTTTCCAAAAAAAATTCTCAAAATGAACAGGGTGGTCAGTAAATTAATTTCTTTAAATGATATTTAAGTAGACTTCATTTAATTGTTGTTTAAAATTGTATTATTACCGGATATGGGAGACGTAGAAAGATTTTTAGTATACCCGGTGGGCAATTAAAAATGTCCGTATCAGTTCCCAGTGTTTAGGTTTCAGTTACCCGTGAAACCAACAAACTTACCTTCCAGATTTCCTAAAAACTTTCACATTTTAGTAAATTTTTAATTAGAACCTTCCTATATGTCAACTTTAGCAATGTCATAATTTCAGCTTATGTTCCGTAAGAGGCACAGATTGTTAAATAAACTGAAGTTTTGGAACAAAAAGATTTGTTTTGTGCCAGAACTGTTTTAGAACTGCTCGGACTGTGACAGAACTATCACTGGGGTTTTCAGAATTGCACAGAATGTGCCAGAACTCTCACAGGGGTTTCAAGATCTGTTTAGAACTGTCTAGATTGTGCCAGAACTCTCACAAGGGCTTTCAACTTTGTGTTATAACTATGACATGAACTCCACTGTGTTTTAGAACTTTCAGTGGTTTTCAGAATTATTTTAGAACTGCCTGGACTGTGCCAGAACTCTCACAAGGGCTTTCAACTTTGTGTTATAACTATGAGATGAACTCCACTGTGTTTTAGAGCTTTCAGTGGTTTTCAGAATTGTTTTAGAACTGCCTGTACTGCGCCAGAACTCTCATAGTGTTTTCAGAACTGTTTAGAACTGCCTAAATTGTGCCAGAACTCTCACAAGTGCTTTCAACTTTGTTTTATAACTACAATATGAACTCCACTGTGTTTTCAGAACTGTTTTAGAACTGCCTGTACTGTGCCAGAACTCTCATAGGGGTTTTCAGAACTGTATAGAACTGCCTAGATTGTGCCAGAACTCTCCCAAGGGCTTTCAGAATTTTCTAAACGGTTTTAGAACTGCCAAGACTGTGCTACAGCTCTCCAATCTCTATCACTCCTCTAATGTGACGATTTTTTGCATTTTTTTTTTCAAAAATAAACTGTACAGCGTTGCATTTTTAGATATATAATTACCCGAGAAAATAATATAATTAGTCGTAGCCTTTAATTAGTCTTCAAAAACAATAAATCTAGTTCTCAACAAAGCTGAATATAAACTAAAATCAAAGTCGCATATAATTACGTCCGATCAAAATTCATCTCATCGCGCATACAATGAAATAAATTGCAAATATTTATTTACGAACGTTGTAATTTTACAGACACGTAATTCGAATAGATCGCAACACCACTCCCAACAGATACATTCTTCACCGATCAGAACCGGATTTACTTAAAAACCTGTACCACCATATGTATACAAATAAGAGCTAATCCGACTCTGTTCGTTGACTAAATAATTGAATCAAAGGCGTGACTTTCATATGCATACGTAAATAATACCACAATAGAAGATGTTAAAATTAATTGTACAATCCTCGTATATATACATACTTTCATAACTCATATCAAATCACTGATAGTTTTCTTTTCATAATAATTGAAAAAAAAATATTTATAAAAGGATGAAAGACACTCCAATGCTCTTCAGTTATTAACACGACAATAAAGATATAGATCTTTTAGAAATTCAATACGATTATTCAACGATATTATTTTACGTTAATTGAAAAAAACATCTTGAATGGGTTTTTACTCATTTACAAAGAACACGTGCAAGATTATTTCTTATTCGAATATGTATGGTAGATTCATACCTTTTACATAGACAACATACCATACAATTCCGAACTATTTCAATGTAATCCTATTACATTAAGTTATTTCCTAAGCGTAGGCAACCAGTATAACAATTCAGAATCGTAAGTTGCATATATCGTAGTTATCTCACGTAGAAAAATTAATCGATTCCCAGGTGTTTAGTGTGTATTTGAAATTGAAATAGTGAATAAAAAAGTAAACAAAAACATTTGCGGTCGGTGAATCATTTTTATCTCGTTCACCTTACGAAATGGGAGGTGATAACTGTATTTATTTATTATAAAAAGTGTTGAATCAATAGGTTTTATATTATATTAATAAAAATATTGAAAATAGCAGTCTTTTTTTTAAATGTGTAATTTTAATATGTGTTGTGATAAAAATGCGTAATTATTATGATAATAAACTTGAATCAAAACTGTGAAATTTGATATTCAATAATGAATTTACCAACAAAATGATTCTTTGTAATCTATGACAGTGTTGTATGACAAGCTATTGACATAACCTCAAAATACGAACGTGTATTTATTTAGGTCGTATGTATTTTTTTATTTAATCTGATTAATTATAAGATTCAATTACATGAAATCGTATATTATTCGAAAAATATCTCTTTTATCTCTTACAAAATGGTATGGAATGAAATAACCTTGAGATGTAATTGTTTTAACCAAATTGAATTTATACAAATAGAGGTGTGATTAATCGCCATTATAATGAAGTTGTATAATCAGTACCAAATCATTTGTTTGTTTTTTTTATATTCATTGTTTTTTTTACTATTCGATTCGTGTTATTCACTTTTAGTCCACCTTTGACATTGTTTGTTCCAAAATTTGGCAATTAAACGATTCTCCTATGTACGTGGGTTATCTAAAAAGTTTCCGTAATCATTCATATTTATCAAAATAATTTTTTTATGTTGTAACCTTTTCAATCCCTCCCGAACTAATAGTAGCCGTCGAACTGACATCTTTGAGTTGAATTCGGAAACTTTTAGTTGGATTTAGATCTTTTTTTTTCTTTGGACATTCTGTATATATTCAATCTCTCTTGGTCTTCTACTTCTGTTTATTTTATACTTTAGATTGATGCTGCTATACTGATTTGTTTACAGTGATAGTAGCACTGACAGTTTCGTAATTTAATAGCCATACCTCGTAACTTATCATCATTGTAGTAGCTGGTTAAGAATTCTTGGTAACGTGTATTTTAATTGTTAAATATGACTAATGTTATAAAAATTATTATTATAAACTTTTACGAGTTACCGAGAATTTCGATTTAATCAACGTGTCCAAGTAAGGGGACTGCATAATTCGATGGTGAATCAAGATAGTCGATTTGCATATTAGAATTTGCGGAATACAAAATATAAATATAAAAAAAATAATTGATACTTTTTGAAATCGAAATTACAACTTTTATTAACTATACATATAATTTGTAATCGTTGAAACAATATTTTAACAAGCAAAATTAATCTTTCAAGGTCTTTACGGTAACAAAAAACCATTTATAATTGCTATACAGGGTTATTCAGAAATCCCCAGTAGAATGTTTGAATATATTTCAAATAAAGAGATTTCAATCCGAATAAATGACTAAATTGGTATTTTTGGAACGCATTGTTAACACTATCACTAACAATTACGCCGTCTGACACGTGTTTCGTGTGCCAAGTATCGTCTTCAGAGACAGAAGGTTGGGTTGGGTTATTTTATTGGATATTTTTGTTTGAGCTATAGTTTATTATAAATATGACCCCAATATAGGAAAAATTATTCTCTGCGATGCAGGAATTTATAATTTATGAGATGATTACTTTCCGCGTGATATCGCACGTGTGCTGGCAGACCTTGTTGGATCCAATGACGTTATAACGTCTTTTATGATTAAAACACCATCCATCATCATTCGTACGTAATTTTACGATGAAATTAATAAATGGAGGAATCACACAAATGAAATTTATCGAGTATCGAAGAAAAATAGTAAACCAATACAATGATCAGTGCATGATCCACAAACGAAAAGACGCTTGAGAGGGGTGAGCGCCGCATCGCTGCTGAAGCCGCTAGATCAAGTATAGTACAGGGACGGCATCGAATTATCGTAATGCAGTTTGTTGTATAATTTTCTTAAACATATCTGACACAGAGACAGAAGTTGTTGATTATACCCCGCCTAAAAAAAAGTTTAAAGTCTTGATGCGAAAATTGTTGATGACGTTTTTTCAAATTATTCGTGAATACACCTAATCATCAGGGGCCGACTCAGAAAAGTATCCATCGAGAAAAAACATTGACAAACCGTTGTTAACGAAGATAATGTTACGATTAAGTTCGTGAAATGGGTCCTTAATACGGCCTTGTCTGGCTATTATGAAATCCTAAAATTCATTTGATGTACGATTGAAATACCGGAAATTCAAAAATTCTTTTGATTAATTTCCATTTATTTATTTGTTTTTTTTTTATTTTCTAGAAGTTTTTAGAATTCTTTTGGCATATATAAACGAGTTCGTTTAGCGCAGTTTAGTTATCGCAGTAATCGAAAAAATAGTAAAGTGATAGTGATAAGTGAATTATTATAAGTTAGTGTAGTGTATAGTGTTTATTAATTAACCCCACGAATTTAAATCGTGCAAATAAAATAGAAAAACATTACAATAATAATTTGCCTGATTTTAAAAGGTTAATATTTCATAATTTATTAAAAGGATTGGGATTTCAGTACAAGAAACAGTTTATTATTAGAAAAAGTAGAAATTATTGTAATCTGCTACTGGACTATAACAATTTTGGACAATTTTGATAGATGGCGTTCTAGAAACATCGTTCTAATGGATCTACCCTAATAAATGGACCTCTAGGCAGGTTGTCTCATAATTTGGTCCAAGCGTATACCATGTGGCATCCACCTGTTTTCGTAAACATAATTCAATGGCGTAGAAATTTGTATTTTTTTGTATAATTATTAAAATGGAGACTTTTACAGATATTTTATTCAAATGTAGATATTTTGGTTGTTTTAATCCTCGTGATTCGACAAAATATAAATTTTATTATGGCTATAAAGGAAGTAAATCATTTTCAATTCTATATATTTAGATTAACCTTCATATTTTTTTTTTCAATGATTCATCACAATACCATAGATTTTCATGGGAAATTATTTCATTTTAAATTGCTCTTAATTAATATTTTATATTATATTTTGAATAAAAATAAATTTACTCATTATAAATGGGGTTCCCATTACATAAGAATAAAAAAAGAATTTAATAAATATGCTATAATAACGTATTTTATTCCTTGCCTTTCTCAATAAGTCCTTTTAGTCTTTATTTTTTTCATAGAAGTCTAAATGGAACTCCAAGTTACACCCGGAATTAATCGTTTGTAATGTGGGTCCCCATTAGGATCATGACAATCTTAATGAATACAATAAACCTTGAAGTTAAATAACCGGGGGTGAATTAATTTACCCACGAGAGATTCTATATCTGCCTAGATTGCATTCGCGCAATGTTTTTAAATTAACAGAAGTCTAAAGTTAACTTTGCACACCATCAAATTGTAATGAATCTTAGGGCTAACCAATGATGGTTGACCACATTCGTTGTATAAAAACATCGAAATTACTTTGAAATAAACTTTTTATGAAATAATGAAATAAGTACGAAATCAATCGTTCGTGATGTGGGTCCCCATTAGGATCGTGTACAATCTTAATGAATATAATAACCCTTGAAGTTAAATACCCGGGGGTGAAGTAATTTACCCACGAGATATTCTATATATGCCTGGGTTGCATTCGCGCAATGTTTTCAAATTAACAGAAGTCTAAAGTTAACTTTGCACACCATCAAATTGTAATGAATCTTAGGGCTAACCAATGATGGTTGTCCACTTTCGTTGTATAAAAACATCGAAATTAGTTTGAAATAAACTATCTATGAAATAATAAAATAAGTACGAAATCAATCGTTCGTGATGTGGGTCCCCCTTAGGATTGTGCACAATCTTAATGAATACAATGAATCTTGAAGTTAAGTAGCCCGGAGTGCGTTAATTTACACATTAACAGTTTATTATTGAGGTGAAGTTTTTCTCACAGCTAAAATTTGGTTGGTAATTATTTAGGAACGGGTTTTCTTTGATGATTTCATCTCTGAACATTTTAAGTAAAGTTTTTCTGCCTCGCTTTCCAGTAGTACGTGGAGAGGTATTCAGAATCACTTATGGTGCAGCTGTTGGGGAAGATTTCAAGACCCCAGTTGCACATAAGCAAGTTCCTCGTGGTATTCAGACCAGTTCTAGTACCATAAAATCCCACTACTTTCTCATCGAGTTTATTTTCCTTGACGACTCGATAAAAGTGGTTTCCAGAATTTCTCTCATTGAATATTTCACAATCACCCCTTAGAGATCGATTCCAAACAAATATTTTCGATTCTCTACGTAATTTTAAATATTTAAAATTTGTTTATATTCGATATACTGTATTCGTTACGTCGATTCACCATCTCGTAATCGTAAAGCATGTAAAATGTAGGAAACAAGTCAAATTTTTTAGGGCAGCCTAGCATAACATCGATTCAATTGCACCTGTTTCCTATGAAGGTGTCTGTCTACCTGCGTGAATCCTCATTTTGAATCGACCGCTCGTCTGTATACGAATCGGGTATTAATAAGAAAAAATCAAACAATTATAATTAATTTCAATTAAAACCATATTTGAAATATTTCATATTAATTAAAATTCGTGAATTACGAGGAATATTCAAATAGTACAGATGTTTCTTTGTGACGCAACCAAACAGGCCTGTCAAGTTAGAGAATCAATTTACGAAAAAATTAATTCTGGCGTTTTCTTTGTAAAAACACCTAATCTAATCATCACAAAACTAAAAACCTATGGTAATTAATTGAAAAATTCGATAAACCTGTTTAGAAATGACGTAATTTTTCAAAAAAATAAACTCAACGTTTATCTGGAAGGTGGGTGTCGCGATTACTTAATGCTGATTGAAAACTCGACTGTATTAAAACGTTTAAATATCTCGGGTACACCTCTAGACCCCATAAAACAAAAATGAAATCAAAACAACTGAATTTATACGAGGAAAATGTTCCCATAAGGTCTTATTTCGACCAATAAGGTATTAACCATAATACTGGGTGTTTCCAAAAGTGTAATTATTAAAAAAAATGGTAAAAAGTTACGTATTGTTTAAAATAAAAGTTTCATCCACCATATTCACCCGATCTATATTGAGAATTCGTTTGATTTGGTTTATGTGTCATATAATTTAGTCAACAAATTATAAAAAGAAATATTTTTCAAAGTACAATTTAGAGTTTTAGACGTGCCTCTAACTAAATTAACTGTCTGGTAAGTAATAAGTAAATAACTTTTATAATTTATCAAATCGCCCTCGTAATTATGTTCGATAAGAATAAAAATTTCCATGGCTACGTCCATGGGGTTGGTCATAATTCCCCGAAACCTTTTAAATGCACACAGCGAGAATCCCGATTGATTTATGTCTACCAAAGGCATAATACTTCGACTTTCATTTCATTTAAATTGAAAAAAAAAATCTTTTAGGATTTTAAAAGCGTTATACGTGAAAAAAACCTGAATCAGGTCGATTTTTATTCTTAAATTGACAATTTACAGCCTGTAAATTTCATGCCTGATACCAACAAGGTTCCATACGACACCCTTTCTTAAAATTTTCGCATAATTCAAAGGGGGCGCCGAAGGTGGATAATATTTTAATACTATAAATTGTCAATTTATAGACACTCTTCTAATCATCTAATCAATAATGTTTGTTCGATTTGACCATGAGATGGTCCCAAAAGTATAGTTTTTTCAATATCAATTGCAGATTATAAAAACTGGTTCGAAACCCTTTTGATCTGCCATATTAGATAAAAAAATATAAATAGACAAGTAAAATGTGAATGTCTGTAAGGGAGTTTGGTTTAAACAGGATACTAGACGTGAACTGAGTCCGTTTTTTGTACCCCAATCGTTTTTTTTGCAAAACGAGATTTTAAAGCAGAAACCATAAAGGAAAATGAATTTTATGCATTAAAACAAAAGAAATAAAATTATTTCGATCCAAAGTATGTTTATAAACAATAATGGTAGTCAGAATCGTCTCTGACGAAAATATTATATTATAAAACGTAAATAGACGAGTAAAATGTGAATGTCTGTAAGGGAGTTTGGTTTAAACAGGATACTAGACGTGAACTGGTCCGTTTTTTGTACCCCAATCGTTTTTTTTTGCAAAACGAGATTTTAAAGCAAAAACCATAAAGGAAAATGAATTTTATGCATTAAAACAAAAGAAATAAAAACATTTCGATCCAAAGTATGTTTATAAACAATAATGGTAGTCAGAATCGTCTCTGACGAAAATATTATATTATAAAACGTAAATAGACGAGTAAAATGTGAATGTCTGTAAGGGAGTTTGGTTTAAACAGGATACTAGACGTGAACTGAGTCCGTTTTTTGTACCCCAATCGTTTATTTTGCAAAACGAGATTTTAAAGCAGAAACCATAAAGGAAAATGAATTTTATGCATTAAAACAAAAGAAATAAAAACATTTCGATCCAAAGTATGTTTATAAACAATAATGGTAGTCAGAATCGTCTCTGACGAAAATATTATATTATAAAACGTAAATAGACGAGTAAAATGTGAATGTCTGTAAGGGAGTTTGGTTTAAACAGGATACTAGACGTGAACTGGTCCGTTTTTTGTACCCCAATCGTTTTTTTTGCAAAACGAGATTTTAAAGCAAAAACCATAAAGGAAAATGAATTTTATGCATTAAAACAAAAGAAATAAAAACATTTCGATCCAAAGTATGTTTATAAACAATAATGGTAGTCAGAATCGTCTCTGACGAAAATATTAAATTATAAAACGTAAATAGACAAGTAAAATGTGAATGTCTGTAAGGGAGTTTGGTTTAAACAGGATACTAGACGTGAACTGAGTCCGTTTTTTGTACCCCAATCGTTTTTTTTGCAAAACGAGATTTTAAAGCAGAAACCATAAAGGAAAATGAATTTTATGCATTAAAACAAAAGAAATAAAATTATTTCGATCCAAAGTATGTTTATAAACAATAATGGTAGTCAGAATCGTCTCTGACGAAAATATTATATTATAAAACGTAAATAGACGAGTAAAATGTGAATGTCTGTAAGGGAGTTTGGTTTAAACAGGATACTAGACGTGAACTGGTCCGTTTTTTGTACCCCAATCGTTTTTTTTGCAAAACGAGATTTTAAAGCAAAAACCATAAAGGAAAATGAATTTTATGCATTAAAACAAAAGAAATAAAAACATTTCGATCCAAAGTATGTTTATAAACAATAATGGTAGTCAGAATCGTCTCTGACGAAAATATTATATTATAAAACGTAAATAGACGAGTAAAATGTGAATGTCTGTAAGGGAGTTTGGTTTAAACAGGATACTAGACGTGAACTGAGTCCGTTTTTTGTACCCCAATCGTTTATTTTGCAAAACGAGATTTTAAAGCAGAAACCATAAAGGAAAATGAATTTTATGCATTAAAACAAAAGAAATAAAAACATTTCGATCCAAAGTATGTTTATAAACAATAATGGTAGTCAGAATCGTCTCTGACGAAAATATTATATTATAAAACGTAAATAGACGAGTAAAATGTGAATGTCTGTAAGGGAGTTTGGTTTAAACAGGATACTAGACGTGAACTGAGTCCGTATTTTGTACCTCAATCGTTTTTTTTTGCAAAACGAGATTTTAAAGCAGAAACCATGAAGGAAAATGGAATTTATGCATTAAAACAAAAGAAATAAAAACATTTCGATCCAAAGTATGTTTATAAACAATAATGGTAGTCAGAATCGTCTCTGACGAAAATATTAAATTATAAAACGTAAATAGACAAGTAAAATGTGAATGTCTGTAAGGGAGTTTGGTTTAAACAGGATACTAGACGTGAACTGAGTCCGTTTTTTGTACCCCAATCGTTTTTTTTTGCAAAACGAGATTTTAAAGCAGAAACCATAAAGGAAAATGGAATTTATGCATTAAAACAAAAGAAATAAAATTATTTCGATCCAAAGTATGTTTATAAACAATAATGGTAGTCAGAATCGTCTCTGACGAAAATATTATATTATAAAACGTAAATAGACGAGTAAAATGTGAATGTCTGTAAGGGAGTTTGGTTTAAACAGGATACTAGACGTGAACTGAGTCCGTTTTTTGTACCCCAATCGTTTATTTTGCAAAACGAGATTTTAAAGCAAAAACCATAAAGGAAAATGAATTTTATGCATTAAAACAAAAGAAATAAAAACATTTCGATCCAAAGTATGTTTATAAACAATAATGGTAGTCAGAATCGTCTCTGACGAAAATATTATATTATAAAACGTAAATAGACGAGTAAAATGTGAATGTCTGTAAGGGAGTTTGGTTTAAACAGGATACTAGACGTGAACTGGTCCGTTTTTTGTACCCCAATCGTTTTTTTTGCAAAACGAGATTTTAAAGCAAAAACCATAAAGGAAAATGAATTTTATGCATTAAAACAAAAGAAATAAAAACATTTCGATCCAAAGTATGTTTATAAACAATAATGGTAGTCAGAATCGTCTCTGACGAAAATATTAAATTATAAAACGTAAATAGACAAGTAAAATGTGAATGTCTGTAAGGGAGTTTGGTTTAAACAGGATACTAGACGTGAACTGAGTCCGTTTTTTGTACCCCAATCGTTTTTTTTTGCAAAACGAGATTTTAAAGCAGAAACCATAAAGGAAAATGGAATTTATGCATTAAAACAAAAGAAATAAAATTATTTCGATCCAAAGTATGTTTATAAACAATAATGGTAGTCAGAATCGTCTCTGACGAAAATATTATATTATAAAACGTAAATAGACGAGTAAAATGTGAATGTCTGTAAGGGAGTTTGGTTTAAACAGGATACTAGACGTGAACTGAGTCCGTTTTTTGTACCCCAATCGTTTATTTTGCAAAACGAGATTTTAAAGCAGAAACCATAAAGGAAAATGAATTTTATGCATTAAAACAAAAGAAATAAAAACATTTCGATCCAAAGTATGTTTATAAACAATAATGGTAGTCAGAATCGTCTCTGACGAAAATATTATATTATAAAACGTAAATAGACGAGTAAAATGTGAATGTCTGTAAGGGAGTTTGGTTTAAACAGGATACTAGACGTGAACTGGTCCGTTTTTTGTACCCCAATCGTTTTTTTTTGCAAAACGAGATTTTAAAGCAAAAACCATAAAGGAAAATGAATTTTATGCATTAAAACAAAAGAAATAAAAACATTTCGATCCAAAGTATGTTTATAAACAATAATGGTAGTCAGAATCGTCTCTGACGAAAATATTATATTATAAAACGTAAATAGACGAGTAAAATGTGAATGTCTGTAAGGGAGTTTGGTTTAAACAGGATACCAGATGTGAACTGAGTCCTTTTTTGTACCCCATTCGTTTTTTATGCAAAACGAGATTTTAAAGCAAAAACCAAAAAAATGAATTATTTCGATCAAAAGTATGTTTATATATAATAATGGTAGTTAGTACCGTGACAGGAATATTTCGGCCAATAGAAACGCATTTAAGTTTACGATTCGATGTTTTGATTGGTTAACAGTGGAAATGATGAGTCCACGTGGACTGACGGTTTGTTAGATTTTATACGGGGAGCATACATTATTCTTTATTTCTTAATTTAGTACGTTGGTAACTTGTCCAGTTATTCCTAAAAAGTATGCAACCGTTTTCCGGCACAACAACCGATTTTTAACAACCTTGACATATTCGCATCAGTGTTGCCATATCTCAAAATTATATGAAATAATGTATTATTACTAAGAAATGAGTCAACTTGGATCAAAATTATGTAAAATCCTTCTCTTATTTAAGAATAACATTCAACATTTATCATTTTAAGTGTTATTTATAATGAACAATTCATTTTTCTGACATTCTAGAGTGAATTGAAACACACCATAACCGTTTTATTGAATGCCTCTTACTGTTTTAACGTAATCAGCTCGACTAAGAACTTCGTTTAGTAAGCTGATATAATATTACAACCGTGAAAGAAGCTCAAATAAACTGTACACAATTTTTTTTCTACGAGAAGAATGCAGCATTGCGGTAAGTATGCAAATGCATTAGTCAGGGAGCGCTCACTTCGATAAGTTTAAATTCTATCACAACTACAATCAAAACTTCGTACGATCATTTTAAATATTTATCGAAAAATTATCTAAAATTACCGCAACCTTTTTCCTGGAGAAGGATTGATAATCTTTATCATTTCGAAAAGTTGCAAGAACTCTAATGTCAGAAACGCGGTTGCCAAGTACGATTAGATAGAGTCCAGCTTCTTAACTAAACCCAAAGTTTTACTGGACCTCCTGGCATCTGGTGCACAGACGGCGCTTGGAGGAATTACTTCAGCGGATGACACCCCAAAATAAATCGAATCTGGTTCGTTTGGAATGTTTACGTGCTATACTCAATCTGCTCAAATAACAGAGCTGCAATACAAACTATAACGATCGGAAAGGTGTACTCTAGGCTTTTGTTGGAGTGCATTGAAAATCTAGTGAGTCGTAGCTGAGAAATTCGGTTCGTTTGGGTGCCCGGCTGACTTTCTCGCCAGACTAAGTTTGGCGAAATCACCGAGGGTACCAGAGGGTACTCTCTTAACTGTCTTCTTGCAAGACGGGCTCTACAGGAAGGGATAGAGACGTTTGGCATGAGATAAATGAAGACAGACATCTGAGGCGCCATTTGCGCACCATAGACATCAAGGACGACCCGGTTTACAGCTAGTCTATGGAGGAGGATGATCCCAGGTCATCTGTGAGTGCCCACGAGCGCGGTTTGAGCCTCACAGCTTGCGAGCACATTCTTAAACGTTTTGAGAAGTAAGAAATTGGAGGGAATCGTAGAAAGAGATAAATGAAAACAGACATCTGAGACGATCCTGATTACAGCTAGTCCATGGAGGAGGATGATCCTGGGTCATCTGTGAGTGCCCACGAGCAGAGTTTGAGCCTCACAGCTTGTCGAGCACATTCTTGAACGTTTAGTAAAACAACGAATCGAGGGAATCGAATAAAGTTTTTTTTGTTTAAAAATGTTTTATTGAGAAAAATAATTCGTTTTTATGTTTATAATAACAGACGTCTGAAAGTTTAGCAAGGGAGAAAATGACGAATAAAGGGTGAAGGGATTATAACAGCTGCTGGAACCGTTGACTCGTGACCGCATTCGCATGACACGCTTTTTTCCAAATCCCACCCCGCATATATCAACGTAAAACTATAATTAAAATAACCCTATTTTCTAATATTTTTTTTCATCGATTTTATTGTACCAAAACCAACGACATCTATTTAAATTAACCTTTTATGGTGTGTTTACCGCCTACGATATCCCATAGATTTTATCTTCTTATGTATATATATATATATATATATATATATATATATATATATGTGCGTGTATCTTCCTGTAGCATTACATAATTTATTTAATATACAGGTTGTGAAGAAAAAGAAATAAACCACGTCGACATATCCTAAGGGTCAGTATCCTTTCTATCGAGTGTATTATCTCGTAAACAACACGTTATCTAACAAGTGAAGCGTCAAAATGCACGTTGGACTGTTATTTTTTTTTTCCTTATTATTTATCGCTACTTGTAAATCGAGTGTTATATCATACAGGGTGATCAATTTTATTCGAAGAAATCAACACTATGCGTATAAATAATAATAGTTATCAAATAGTATTTAGAATGCGTTGGTAGCGAAGTTTTTATGTAAAACTGCATATACAGGGTCGTAAAATATGAAACGAAATAGATATGTTAGAAATTAAAGTGAATATTTATATACCTAGTAAGTAAATAAGTTTTTCAATTGAATTTTTCTTATAATTTCAAGTTACCCTCGTATTTTAATAGTAGAAAATTGAAAAATGCATTTTGGTTAACATCAATACAAAAACCTTTAGAATATGGGTCTTTGGACATGCCCTTTTAGACCCCCAGTTTAATTTTATTGATATAACCCAAGATCACCTCGAACTTTAGTGGTTTTAGAAGAAATAAAATATTAACTTTCAATTGTGTCTGTTTCATGATTTATAACACATGCTCGTCGAATAGATGCGTTTCAATAATGATTAACCGATACAAGAAATAATTAATCTGCACGGAAGATGTATCAGGAAATCTTAAAAACAGGCTCTGTTGTCGACGCGCCGCGTTCTAGACGACAGTTGAGCTGCCGAAGCGATTTGCGTTGCGTTTTCTCAACGCACTTCACGAGGATGATTTTTACAGCAGATCAGAAGTTTGCGAGTGGTCGGATGAAGCAATCTTCGAGCTGAATGGTTCGGTCAATCGGTATAACTGCTTGTACTGTTATAACAAGAATCCTGACGTTTTCATTGAAACTTTTTTGTGCAGGTATCCGTCCAGTTTTTCGAGAAACACGCGGCAGGTTATATGTGCGGGAGTTCGTCAACGTTCATTTTGGAAACTGACACCTTGTGGGACCTTCTCAAGTACCGCGTTTTCTTAATAGGATCACGTACTTTACATTTTTTAAATTCAATAAAAATCCTGTATCCCACCTCGTATAATCACAAAATGTAAAAATAAACTACCGGTTTTGTTTTAATTCATAAAATTTCCGAACTAAATAGTCAAACATCACGTATTTAACTTTGTATATCAAGCATTCGACTTCCTTCATATACCTATTCGTAAAATTCCACGCATCCTACTAATATTTTTCATATTTAATCAAATATACCTAGTCGTAAATTAATTAAGAAAAAGCGTTCACTTCGTAATCAGCCAGTTTCCGTAGGCTTTAATTTTACTTACTACCTATCAGTTAACCTTCAATTTCAACTAGAAAACTTAATTCATAATAAATTTCATTCAACACGGAGATATTATATTAGTTTTTGATTCACTGTGTATATCAATCATCCTTAAAATAACATTTTTTTATATTTATTATATTAATTAAGCTTAGGACTATCCAGTCATAAATTAAATTATACGAGACACGTTCGGAAACTTTCTCTTTAAAACTTTTTTTCCAAAACAAATATTTAAAAATTTATAATAGGATTTTCTCTTTTATTTTTATTTACGCGGGGTATCCTAAAACTTGGAGAAATTATTTGATTGCAAAATTAAATTTTGTATGTTGTATATTACGAGGGTTTCTACTTAAGTTTTGATATATATGTCAAATCTGACATTGACATCACAAAGTTTGACGTTTTTAATGGTGAACGTACTAAAAAAGGAAAACACCGATGAGAATATGTCAAATCTGACATTGACATCTCAAAGTTTGACGTTTTTAATGATGAACGTACTTAGAACGTGTTGTTATACGAGTGATATTTGAGATGTTCGTCAAAAATGACGAACATTATCGTGCGATCATTTTCTATGAGTTTAAACGTGGATTAAATCAATAGCAAGGTGCCGATCAACTCGCTTCGACTTTTGATGATCAAACACCATCTCTAAAGACTGCGATTCGCTGGTTTTCCGAATTCAATCGTGGTCGCACTTCACAACAAAATGAATTTCGTGAAGGTTCGTTCAAAATCGGCTTTTGTGCCAGGAAACATTGATGCTGATATCGCAAAACCGTCATGTGATATACCGGGGAGTTTAAGGCATACTTAGTTCTATTAGAGCAAAGTAGAACGGTCAATTCTGAATGGGATAGGTTCTGAACCAAGACGTATCATTCTTCACCACGTCAATCATCCACCGTACAGTCCCTATTTGGCATCCACTGATTTCTTCTTATACCTACATATCAAAAATAAATTGCGAGGTGAACACCTGAAAAAGTCTTTCAACATAAAACTGTCCACGAGTTTTTTTAAATCCCAATCCTTTATTTCAAATCTATCGACAATGTCTCGAATGTTGAAGCCTCGATAAAGATAAAATAAAAGATCGAAACGTTGGGATTTGAAAAAAAACTCTTGGATAGTTTTATTTTGAGTCCTCAACCTACAAAACCATTCGAAATTTCATAAGAAAGTCTTTAGATAGATCTTTGAGCCCTCGGGGTCTGAAATGACCTGTTTTTTAATAGACACTAGGTATTTCGTGGGTTTTTAAATACTTTAAAGAGGTTTTTCAACCCCCAAAATGAGCCCTACTTAATCGATTTACTGCCTTTTTATTTCAATATAGAATATGAGTTCAATTTATATTAATTCAAATTTTTGTTTGTATCAATTTATAATATGTTTAGAATACATTCCTATTGATTGAAATCACGTCAATAACATAACCTTATATTGGAATTCATAATGTTGACTAACAATGGTATGTTATACCAGTGAAACAAAACACTATGTACATGACCTGAGTGGGAATTGCCATTGATGACGAATCAACGTTTAAATGTTAAATAGATGAACTTGTACTTAAACAATAGATATATAAAGATTACGTGTTTTGTTTGACGTAAAATAATCAAAATGTATTTAAAAATATATTTGTAAAATCGAAAACAAAAAGGTTAAAAGCATAATAATCATTATACTTAATTTGGTACAACAAATCAAATACCCCCGGTAAAAATATTTATCGACGCCGTGTGTTAATTCATAACATATTTAGTAAAGAGTTAGAATTAATATAAAAACACGTGTTTATACTAAGATAAAACTGGTTTCCAACTAAAAAAAAATAATAACACATCCAATTGTGAAATATATTTTACATGAATGTGATAATACTAGAATTTTTTAGTAACTAAATATTTAATAATGTATTTAAAACATAAAATTTGTCAATAATTAATAATAATATTGATATAAAGCTATGATGAACATTACCAAGGAAACGACGTTTCACATTGCATACAAAACATAACCACAAATTCTAAAACACAAACAGAACTTACCTTTCCCGTAGCTTTCTTATATCTCAAAGTAGCTTCCCTTATTAAGTCCTTGACCAAGATATCGCCGTCACCACAAGGCACAACCACACGTACACTACCAAAACACACTGTAACCTTCATTTTACATTAAAAAATCGCGGTTTCATAAACTTAGGTATGTTGACGCCATGCTACTATTCTAACGTACATTTCACCTTTACGTTTATTATCACTGCAGTCGCACTCCAACCGTCCGGTGTTCGTGAATCGAGTATGAAAATTTTCGTTGTGTCTTTCCGATTTGTGCACAGGGGCACAATTTTCAAAACAAACAATCGTTTAATAACACAACGTTTGCTTTCACTCGTAGAATTTTACGAACTAAAAATTTTAAACGAGTTTTCCCCCCCTTCGGCTACCTGTGCGATGTGGCCAATGGTTTTCGGGATACCAGCATGTGGCTGGCATGACAACTATCAATGGAATGTCGTTTTGGCTGCGTTGCCGATATGTACAGGTAAATTTGAGATAACTATTTGTTAAAATATTTAAAATTAATTTTTTACATATTGATATGAATTGAAGCCGATTCTAATTCGATTTTTAGAAATTAAAAATATATTAAAACGTGAATAAAAAAGAAAATTAATTAAAAATATCTATACTAACTAATAAAATTAACAATAATATCTACATTATTAATATACAATATGTAAATATCGGCACGATTCTAATATATTTTTTTTTTTATTTTAAATTATAAATCTTTTTATTATTCATTATATGGTTGACGATTTAAAATTTTCTATATTATTAAGAAAACATATGATACTAGACAACAGCGCTTTAATAGCGTAGTAGGAAAATATTATGGTTAAAAATAATAGAAGGTACAATACTATAGACAACTAGCAATATACAACTATATTGAATGTTGTCTAATATTGGAATAATGGTTTGTTACGAATTTAATATACATAAATAGCTTTTTAATCCAAAATATAGTCTTAAGAATTTGAATTATAATATGAACAAATATATTAAGAAAACCTATAAACCAAATCATTAATTTACAAACAAATAATATGTTACGTGATATTTCCAATATAAATGATACTTAGGTATTGCATAACGAAATGATTTTATCGGATTTTCAATAGTATATAATTAGATAGTTTTATATGATGATTTTCATAAATATATGATTAAATTGTATCATTATTAATAATCAAAATATGAATTTTGATAAAGACCGTAATCGGTTCAAACGTCATCTTTTACTTGTTTTTTGAAACTAATTTTCTCTCAAAAGAGACCTAATCAAAGCTATTCATCAAGAAAAACATATAAAAATGTCTAAAAAAAGTATTATTAATATAATTTTAAAATAATTATCGGAGCTCACTAGGCTAATAACACTCAATACAGAACTGTTATGCTGGTTGCCTGTATAACTAAAAACTTATTTTGAAGAATTTAATTAAAAAACACATTCTGTTTCATTCGGTTGATTGAATATCGTAAGATATAAATTATTTATAATGCGAAATTGTTTATTTACAATGAAATTAATGTAATTATATAATAACGTTTGAAGGTATTGTCGTGGCCGTGAAAAATTAAATTAACGTAATGAAAGGCATAAAAGATTATATTTGTATTGTCAGGTGCACGCCTGTTATACAGTGTTGCCGTTTTTATTCAACGTATTTAAGTAGAGCTTTTTTGTTAGATATTATGTTTGTATATTATCACTATATTTATTATTTAATTAATGAAAAGGGATAAGATAGGAGTAGAATGATTTAAAAGAAAATATACTTCAAATAAAAGTCATATAATTGCATAAATAATAACATTTATTGTGTATTTTCTAACTATATATCAGATTAATTGAATTAATATTGAGGTATTCGGTGCTAGTATGACATATTAGCATTAGTTTCTCTCGATTTCATCTTCTTTATTGCCAAAATTTCGAAAATTAATAGAATCAAACTGAAGATAACCCCGCTGGCGAATATTAAAAATGCCGCATAACAATCTAGTATACCGGCGCTTCCGAAATTACTTCCCTTACTTTGACAAACCGGTTTTTTAGTGTAAATTCTATTCGTATCACGTCTTTGTATTCCATTTTCCAGCATTTTTCTCAAACTAAAATAAATAAATCAGCGGCGGGAACAATAATGTTTGGAAACCCCGAATTAATTGATTTTTACGTACCCCACTTTAATAATTTCTTTATAAGCAGATCCTTTTTTAATAGATACCCATGGTTCTATCAAATTAATAAACACGATTTCTTTCAAACTACATTTTTCACTTTCCTGGAAAGTATTTCCTATCATTTTATAACCGGAAGAAACTTCTACGTGGAAAGCGAAGAAACCCTTTTGCACTCTACTGATCCCTTCCTGCATTGTCATGAAATTCGGTTTTTGTCCTTTAGGTGCGATTTTTTGTTGATAAATCGCTTTTCTAATAGGTTCATCTGCAGTCTACAGAGAGAATAAGAAAACTTTGGTTCTAAATAAATTAGAATCATACAGTAGATAAGAAATTAATTTCAAATCATTATAATCAAATGAAATACAAGACATCTACGCCACTGCTTCTCCACGGCGCAACAACAACGCACAGAGAGAATAATAGGAGCCAATTGTTTTTTAAAACTATACTACGTTAAAAATAAGTTCGTCATTATATTTATTCAACACATTAAATTCATATAGTGAATGTATTTTGTAGAAATCTAATAGAAAATGTTAATTTTTATTTCCTTGTAGTGAACGTCAACTTCTTCTTCTCTTTTATAATTTTTATAATGTATCTGTGGTTCTGTGATTAGAAGTACACTTATTATCATAAAGTTAAACGGTTCTGGCTACTGTGTTTTATAAAAATGTTAATAATTTGTAAAAATGTTATTTGGAAAACATATAAATAAAAGTTTGTGGCTACTGTACCTATTAACGTTTTTTTAAATAAATGTATCACCTAGTTTGTGATACTATGATTTGGAATAGAAATATTGACATTATTTTGAAAGGTTCTGGCTAATTCACTTACTTAAGTGAATATAAAAACCAAGTTGATAAAATAAAATTTAAATATTTTAGATAGTTGTAATGTAGTAGGAATTAGTAGGAAAATCACAACTCACCTTGAAATAATAATGAGAATAAACAATATCTTCAACCCCTAACGAAATTCTAGAATTTAACAAATCTTCTAAAGTTTTAATACTTTCCGTTGTGCTTTGTAAAATGGCGACAATATTAGCCGAATAAGAAGTATATAAAAACATGGTAGCTATAAAAGCGAATATTGTAGCTATACGACCGGCGTTACTTTTAGGTTCGGATTCCGCCCCCTGTTGCGTCACCGCGCCCAATTCCATCACCAAAACATCGAAAAACCCCGGTCTCAAAGGCACCACTGAATTCGAATTATTTTCTTGTACTTTTTCTCGAAAAGTAGGATCTTTCCACTCCCATTTTACTATTATATAAATTACTATAAAAATCAGCGGTACTAAACCGAAACAGCTGTACCAAACGTCGGTATCGAAAGGTAAAGTGAACACGTTCGATACGTACGATAGAGGGGGAGCTCTGAAGATGAATTTAGCGTAAGTTGGAGCACTCGGTGCTACGTATTCTATCACGTCTATTCTGTCAATAGTGAAAAATAAAGCTGTGCCTGTAAAAGATTAAAAAACAATCCTAAATAGTGAAATTATAGGCGATTTTTTTTTAACAAAAATGGTAAAAGTTGAGCAACTACTATATTCTTCTGATATAACTTATTTGGTTTTGAAAAATAAATTTTTTTCAACTATTACGAGATTTACTATTTATGCATTGAGAACCGGCAACACTGGTATTACCAAGTGGGCTCGGTCGTAACGAACTTGAAGCTAGGCATTTTGACAGTATATGCACGTTTTGCTGTGCAAATTTACATTAATTGAAATATAATCTTGTGCATTATGTGATTTTAAAAAAACATATAAATATTAAAAATTCGTTTTTTATAATATCAGGATATAAACAGCAACCGTTATAGAATTCTTCTTTTTGCTAACAACAAAAAAATTCTGCAATCTAATAAATCGTCAATATGCATTTCAAAATGGCCGGCGTGAAGTAAATAAATGCTTTTGCTATAAGTTCCTGTGTAGTTTGTGAAATTATTTATTTAATTTGATACCCAGTGGTACGGCAAAGTGGCTTCTCAAAGGATAGCCTTCGGAAACATTGTTTTGCGTTGTTTTTAGTGTAGGTAAGCAGTAAATAAATTCTGAAAAGCAGTATATTGGAAACTGGTACATAGAAGAAAGTCAATCGCTTACCCCACGACCGTTGTTTTGACGTAGATCGCCTGTTTTCTAAGTTTGTTTAATAAAAATAACTCTTCTTCTATTTTAAGAACGTGATTAAGATATAAGAATATTTACCTCCAATTTCAGCTCTATCTGATTGTAAATCTCCAATCATTCCAGTAAACTTGCTAGTATTACTGTCTCTATAACCCCAAGTTGTATCAAATATAGGGGTAGAAGTGGCGTTTAAAATAACCAACAAATATTTCATTATTAGCCAATTTAATTTGGATAATGGATCGATATGGGTATTTCTAGAACCCCAAAAATTCAATTTTAATAAAATTAATTCAATAGATAATATCAGAAAAAGAAGAAGAAAACAAGCTAGTACCTGTAATCTTCTAGGTGTTTATATGTATCGGAATTAGTAACCACGTAAGAAATATTCAAATTCAATCCTTTCAAATTTGTTCTATTCCTCGAAAATGAAAGTTCATCGTATTTAAAAAAACCTTGTTTCGAATTCCATCGAGCTATATCATTTTCTAGAAATTCCGAAGAATCTTTAGACACTTTATACAAAGCTTTAATCTTGTATACGTAATTTTCTTTTTCTAAATTTTCCACGACAAAAATTTGACTGTCCAATCTGTAATAATAATTTTTAAAATCCTCATAATCGCCGTCGGAGAGTATAATCCATCTAAAGGGTTGCTTAAATAGATCCATTTGATTACCCTAAAAACGATACGCAGGGCTACAATTTATATGTTCAGATATTGTGAAATGGCAACGTTGTAATATTATAGGCGAAACAATCAAGAAAATTGGATAATCGGGAAAACTATACTTTTAATACGGAAAACTAACATGATTTTTGGATTTTTCGCACAAAAACACATAGTATTCCATGTTTTTTGGCATACTTTCGCCCCAAAAAGGTGTATTTATAATATCAACCGACAATGCTACTGTTGTCATATTTCAACCTAAATACCAATTTTTGAATTTTTAAATCAAGACGTATCATATACCACGTTGCGATATTGAATCAAACCTGATTAAAATATTTTTAAATCATGTATAATTCCATTCATAATAGAAATTATACAGTATAAATCTAAATAAAACTTTTATTCCCGCTATCTTAGCAACCACAAAATGTTTAAAGGTCGTTTCTAGGAAACGCGCATACGAATTTACACACCAGCTCCATCTATACGACAGTACCTAACAGTTTACAGATTTCTTCTGCTTTTCGAATATATTTTTACTATATTGTTTTATTTCATTATCAACTATGAAGTACTTACTTGTTCTAGTACCATTTTCGTACCGTTACAACTCATATCAATAAAAAATATTTGATGTTCTGGTGGAAAATAGTACGATATGTTTTTATTTGGGTTCTGAATATCGCAAGGGACGTTATTTGATGACAATTCTTTCCAAAGCAGTAATTTATATTCTAAAAAAATATAGTTACGTCGGTCTAATATAATATGACGCAAATCTGACATAAGATGGCGCTACGACATGAATCGTATATATACTTACCTCGTGACCAACAAATGAATGCATTAAGTTTAACTGGGCCCTGTAATTTTAAAACGAAATCATTTACCATTTTGATAGTTTCATATTTTGTTTGTAAAGACAACTTGAATGCGATAGTAAAAAAAGGCAAAACTACGTTTAGCCTCATTCTTGAATTCTTTAACGTAATCCTTGATAAAGCCCGTATTTATACTATCTATGCATTATTTATGTATAAATCGGAAACGAGGTGGATCACAATAACCAGTGATTATAAGCATTTTAATTCAAGTACGCGGAATGTGGTGATTATAGGTTAGGGTTAAGAATTACACAAATATCGTATAGTTCTTTACGTTATTTAATTATGTACCGGGTGGGTAATAAAATTCGAAAAACTATTTTTTTAATTTTACTTCATTAAGTGGCACTTTATGTACGATAATTGAATTCTGCGCATTTTTTGAGTGTATCAAATAAGAGATGGGGGAGAATGGGAACAAATGCCTTTAAATCCATTGTATTTAGCCGATTTTCATAAAATAGATGTTGTTTGAAAAAACTTTTGTCCAGAAATACGAAATATATAAATTAAATAAGTAATATACAGTGTTATTTTCATGATATTTGATTTGAAACGAAACCAAATTTCTGGTTTATTATAATAGATTCAATCAGGAATTAACGCATATTAGTTGCGTTTCGTTGACTCTAGCCCCCAATACCATTTCAAGGTTATTTATTATAAGCGTTTCGAAGGTATTCTTTTCACCAAATATTGATGCGGAAATTAATTATAGAAAATTGATTTTGAATAGAAAAAAATCTATTAAAAAAATAACATATGTAAAGGAAAAATAAACGTTCGCCTCGTTACTTTCAAATCTTATAGCGAGTGGATCAAAATTATTTATGTCTCAAAAAAAGTTATGCAATACCATGTGAAAGTAAATAATAATTCGTTTTGATTTACTGATTATCCAACAATATTTGTCAATTTCACTTTTCATATTTTATATCAACGAAAATTGTTTACAGCAAACATTAAAAATCACTTAAGAAAATTACGTCACGTCACGTGAACGATAATTTAAGAATAATAGAGATATACGAAGTAAATTATTAATATTTAGGTTGTTTATTATATGTTGTAGATAATAAGTGTAATTTTTTTCTATATAAAATCCTCTTGACATAATTAAATCTACAATTTTAATAAGTTTTTGTCATAATACGAGATTATTACGAATTGACAACCGGCAACACTGGTGTCGTCAGGTGATCTGTCATACCATCTTGAAGTTTGAAATATTTGACAGCACATAACTATTTATGGCGCGAAAAATATCTTTGTTGTTTAAACATATGATATTATGAGAAAATTTTCAAATTATAATATATGAAAGATGTGTTTTATCAAAATATGAAAAATTTTGTGTTGTTGTGTTGTGTTTTCCAATAATAAATTAGTGATAACATCAGAAAGCAAGCACTTCAACTTTACGTGTCGTAAGGTATATGAATAATATACTTTAGTGATAGTATAAACAAAAGTGGTATTTTATACTGATGTTTATGTAAATATGTCCGTAAGGTATATAAAAATATTATTACTCTAATGTAAGGATAGAAAACATTGAAGTATTAATATCTATATCTCCATCATTGAACAATGGAAATGCAAATAGATAATTTACTAGTTCATAAAGTATGTAAATGAGTTACTTAAGATATATTACGAAGGTTACCTGTCGTAATATTAAATTGCATACAAAGCTGTGTGTGAATTTATATTAAAACTATTAGAATGAGAACGATTCAATGACTATTGTTAAATTGGAAATCTGCAATAGGAATCATTAAAAAAAATCTTTTTTTATAATCAAGGTGAAATCTCGATGTCGAATATTCAAACTTGGTTTGTTCAACTCTTAGACTTATAAATTATAGTCCAGTCAAACTAGACTTCCGTATTTAATTGAACAATTAGGTATAAATAATTTAGAGACCAATTGAAGTGCAACTCTTTAGGAGACTGTACAATCTCAGCGAGACATCCCAAGACATGCCGAATGCGAGAAAGTACAGAGCAGCTCCCGCCTTGTCTCGCCCGTTTTTGTTACCGTGTCGGATTTTCGTGTCCGAGTCTCGGCATTTCTCGCGAGGGAGCCTAGAGCATTATTTTACACTATCCCGCGATTCAGTGTCCATATAACCTATTTCTTCAATAATTAATTTTGAAAAGTGTTTTTTTGTTGTAAAACATATTTTTTTAATAAATAATTAAGATATCGCAAACGTTAAATACATCATTTGATTCGTTTCGAAAATAATATTTCGTAATCGAAAAACGTAAATTTAGCCTTTTTTTTTAAATTTTAACACAACTTCTTCGCAAAATAAAAAAATTAAATTTTGACCCTTTAAAAAATAATATAAACAAAAGCTGTGACCTTCATTTTACACAGTATTAGCGTAATGAAAAAAAATATTTTTTTTTCGATAATCATTTATTTTTTAAGCTAATTTGACCGGACTATTTCGTAAACTGTGTTTCCGATGTTTAGAAATAAAAAAGTTGCCAGTTTGTGATGAATTAAACTTATAAGATGGCGTCGTTCGGTGTAATTATTATAGTCTATTTAAAAAAATAGTTAACAAACAATGTTCTATAGTGTAAATTAGGGATCAAAAATTCAATTCCAAACTTGAAATAATAATAAATAGTTTTGATTTTCATATATAGAATTGGCTTCACTGTTTGTAAAGAGTAAAGTAAAATTTACTTGTTTGTTTTTTTATATTGAGTAAAATAAAATCTTCATTTTAAAAAATCGATTTTAAATAGAAAACTAACATATGATGGCGTCTTCTATAGATTTAACTACGAAAGAACGTGTACAGTTTGCACAATGTATTTAACATCGAATCAAAACTAATTAACATAGTCATTCTTTTATGTGCCAAATGCAGTGGCGTAGCATAAAATATTTTAAATACAAATTTATTTCGATTTTATTGGTTCCTAATACAAAATTTTATTTTATATTCAAGATATATACACTTAGGGTTACTAATTTATTTAAATAAATAATTGTTATTGTAATTTATCCCAATTATTACATTTTAATAAATTTATAAGAAATATTAAATAGTTCTTTCAATACCCGCCGATGAAGGCATCGTCAGTGGGAGTAATGAGATGTAGAAGGAGAACTTGAAATAAAAGTTCTTCTTTCTAGTAGCGTTTAGTTTTAAATTGTTTCCATAGTACAAACTAGAGAGCAGGTCAGGTTCGACCCACTGTGATTTTCTGATAAAATAAAAATATGTTTTTAAAAATCCTATTTGTCGTATCGGTATTTTGTTTTTCGGGTGCGTTCGCGAAACTTGACGAAGTTTTCGAATGGAAACAAGTGAAATTCGAATGGCCAACCGAAGAAGCCGAGAAAGTAGCCATTGAAAACGGGGATTATGTACCGGAAAATAATTTACCGTTGGGATTGGTTAGGTGGAAGGATAAACTTTTCGTTACTGTTCCCAGGTGATAATTTTTGATGTTTCTACTGGAAAAAAATGTAATAAAATGTAAATTTTTTGTAAAAAAGTTTTATTTTATCATTTTCATGTTTTAATATCAATTTTCTTTGAATATTTAATAATTTTATTTATAATAGTGTTGTTTAATGGAAATAGAAAAAGATTCAGTATTGGGTGGTGGGTTTTAGATGGAAGCATGGAGTGGCTGCAACTTTGAATTACATTCTACTCAATACAACAGAAAAATCACCTAAATTCCACCCTTATCCCGATTGGAACGCGAATCTACTTCCAAAAGAAGGAGAGGATCCAGTAGAAAACCAGATCGTATCAGTTTTTCGAATGAAAGTCGATCCTTGCGATCGTTTGTGGATAATGGAAACTGGTTTAGCAGATATTTTGGGTAATCCAAAGCTCGTTATTCCACCCTCTATTGCTATTTTCGATTTAAACACCGATAAGTTGATAAAAAGATATAATTTATCAGAAACTGACATCAAGGGAGAAGATTCTTTCTTCGCTAATATTGTAAGTATGTTTTTTAAGTAAATACGACATAAACACGAGGGTTGGTGATTTAGTTTCGAAATAGAAAAAAAAATTTTTTTATTAAAGATCGTTGATGTTACTAACGAAACATGTGACAAAGCTTTCGCCTACATCCCCGATTTAGGAGGATACGGTATAGTCGTATACTCCTTAGCCGACGATAAATCGTGGAGAGTTAAGCACAATTATTTCCATTTTGATCCGTTAAAAGGCGACATGACCGTCGGCGGAGTTAATTTCCAATGGACCGATGGAGTATTTGGAGTTGCGCTAGGACCATTAAATGAAACAACCGGGTGAGTGGATTTGATTATTGCGCGTTAAATTTGATGAAATGATGACGTGTTTGTATAGTTTCAGAACGGCTTATTTCCACGCCTTGGCTAGTTGCAATCAATTTTCCGTTAGCACGCAAGTTCTGAAGAACGAAATCTTGGCAACTGATCCAGCGTCGTTTGATTTATATCAAGTAGGTATTGGTCGTAAATATATTCAACTTGTTGTGAAAATTGGCAACGCTGTAGAAAATAATATATCTTGACGGGGGCGTACTTAAGAATCGGGAAATTTCGTCGAATAACGGATTTTTTTTCAAATCTACTGTACTGAACAGGGGCGTACTTGAAAATCGATAAATTTCATCAAATAATTCATTTTTTTAAATTCTATTGTTCCTGATCAGGGGCGTACTTAGGAATCGTAAACCGAGACGTACTTAACACTCATAATTTTTTTTTTCCAATTATACTACATCTAAACACGTACTTAAGAATCGTGAAGTTTCATCGACAATTTTTTTTCCCTTCCATCTACTGCATTAATCAGGGGCGCACATTTGAGAATCGTGGAATTCGATCAAATAATTCATAATTTTTCTCCTTAATTTAGTTGGAAGGTATCAAAGATGATAAAGGACAATCTTCATCATCAGATTTCGATGTGAAAACCAACGTTTTATTCATAACGCAGCTACAAAGAGATGGTATAGCCTGCTGGAACCCCAGAACTAAACTCGAACCTGATAATTTTCCATTGATAGTTCAAGATCATGAAAAATTGATTTTCACTAACGATATTTCGGTAATAGAATCGATTTTTTTTTATTGGAAATTTAATATAATGAAGTTTTATTTTCAGATCGATGCCGAAAGGAATCTCTGGATTCTATCGGATCGAATGCCAATTTTTATTTACAAACAATTAGATCCGAATCAAATCAATTATAGAATAATGAGAATTAAAATCGATGATGCAATCAAAGACACTGCGTGTGAAGCTTGAAATAATAGATCAGTATTATTAAAAACGTGATTTGCATATTGTAAAAAAATTTTAATAGTGGGAAATAAATTTTTTTTAAGAAATTGTTATTATTTTAACCCTTACATAAATTGGGGTAATAGCATCAACCGTAGAATTATTCTATTTCGTACATTCCGAGTGAGATTATTTATATAGTAGTTTTAGTCAAGTTCTGGTTTTGACCCTAAACCCGTGTGTACGTTATTTGTCATGTTTGTGGAAACGTATTCTCAAAAATGGTTGAGTTAGCGACTTGTTAATTTTTTTCCTGTTGAACCTTATCTTGAGTAAGACTACTCTAGAATTTCAACTTAATCCAGTCATTAGTTTGGTAGATATGATTTTTTAAACATTCGTATGTTTTGCATTAGTATTCGAACATGGATAGGATAGAACAGTTTATTTTGTAGAATAATTAATTACTCTGTATATAAATACCAGCTCTGATTGTTCCATTATTAAAATAAAGCTCGAAAATTCCAAATTCCGTTGAATAATTTACGGTACGAAATGGAATAATGGAAATTTCGAAAATCTGCTATGATGAGCAGGAAAACATGGCTATAGCTGGATCTTCAGTTTCATAAGTTATCAAAACGTCCCTAAATTTATCCAACAATTGCAACAACTGACTCCTCCGCAGATTCTCCAGGTACATAATCTCCTCCACGTGGTGGTTTCCTTGGAAATATTCCTTTCTACATAACCGGGCGAATAATTTCAGATCTTCCGGGGTATTCGTCGCAGGGATCTAAAAAGGAAACTAATTAAGGTAAACACCACAATTTAAAATCAAATCGTGGTAAAAAGAATATAAAAAAAAACAGTTTTTCCTTCAAAACTTCCCGCTATATTCAGCCCTAAACTACATAATCATTGAAATTTGTAATTCGTCAAAATGAATTGTACATTTTCTTGGTATTAATAACCTAACCTAATCAAAATATTTTCATTGATGATTAAATTAAATGACAGGATCAAATATTTATTGAAAGGATTAGTGTTGTCCTTCCAGTTAAGAAGCAGTAAAATCAAAAAGTCTTGTGAAGGATTAATTAAAATTGAAGTTGAATTAAATGTGAAAAAACTGAATTTAACTATTATTTACCTTAAAAATCGAACTTCTTTCTTCATCTGGAAAGTCCAATAGTAATTCCTCTTGATAATCCTGTTTATCATCTTCTGTCGAAGTGAAACTCATATTCTCTAATCTAAATTAAAAAAAATATTCTGGAAAGATTAACCCAAAAATTTTGATGAAAGCTAGTCGATAAAAGGTTTCATTCATCCACCAGCCTCCTTCACAATTTGATTAAATATCTATGAAAATATTTATTTTGGAAAAAAAAGTTTTAAATAAAAAATGAAGCTCATAAAAAGCTCTACAAAAAAGGTTATATATATTTTTTACTTAAAATTATTATTTTGGCTATTATGACCCAAAATATCTCATCAAGTGTCAAACTAACCTAACCTATTTTCCTGCAAAATATTTTGGGTCATAACATCCAAAATAATAGTTTTAATAAAAAAATTTATATAACCTTTTTTGCAAGCTTCATTTTTTATTTAAAACTTTTTTTCTAAAATCAATATTTTTAAAAATATTTAGTAAAACTTGGTACAGTAAACGAAGCTTTAAACTTCTATTCTGCTTTGGTAAATATCAGAAGATTCATCTTTTAGGAACCACATCCAAAAAAAATGAATATTAAATTATTTTAAAATTTATATACTACTTACAAATAAGCGTTTCTACTAGACGTAATTTCTGTTGCTTCAGAAATTGTTGAAGCCCCACTTTCTGACTCAGTCCTATCAGCTGTTTGATAATTAGAAAGAACAGTGCTGCTTCTAGGTGACGGTAAATGTTTTTTAACAGCATCCCTAAAATTAATAACAATAACAACTAAATAATGAAAAAAAACATTCAAACTAACACTTTATTTATAAGCAATCCGTTATCTGTAGGCATGTACTGAATATAAGTATGCAGCTGCAACAATAAATGTTGTTGTAACATCCAAATAATAGTTTGTACTAGTTGTGATTGCTGAGAAGGGTGACATAAAGGGTTACACTTTTGTCCCAAAGACGTCGGAAGGGAAAATTCACCTATACAACGTATCAAATTCAAACCTACAAATAAAAACTAATCAAAAAATCGATCTTAAATCTAAAACAAACAGATTCACCTGGAAAAGCTTCTTTAAATTTATCTATTAATGGCGAGTTCAAATGTATCGGAGCATTTGGAGATATAACGTATTTATTAGTAGAACATATCGGGAATATAACCGTTGCTTTTGCCCAATATACTAAATGAGAGGTTAGTTCAAAAACCTTAAATTAAAACAATAAAAATCTAGTTAAATACGAAAATCACTTACCTACATGTGTTAATGTTAAATCAGAATCAGCTGCAAGGGTTTGTAAATTTTTTAGAGGTGAATATTGAGAAAGCATTCTGTTTAGAGAAGGTGAACCATCCAATGATGTAAAATCGTTCATTTGATTTAAAGGATGCAGTAATAATAAACTATGATAAGGTCTTAGTGCATTTAGACATCTAAAAATTGAAATCAAACTATATATATATATATATATATATATATATATATATATATATATATATATATATATATATATATATGAATATATAAAATATGAAAAATACCTGTCAATATCCCCCGGTTCTACAATCTTCCCTCTCATATGCCATTGATGCACTTTTTGTGGTAAACAAAAACTTAGAGGAATCCATTTGTTTATTCTTAAACTAACAAGCCCCGTTGAACATAGATCGTCGTACATTTTCTTAATATTAGCAGCTAAAGAACATTTTTCTAATATCAAAGTAAAAGCATTACTTGGGGTATTAGTAAATCCATCATCGTGAGCAGTAGTCATTAATTGAGTTTGATCCGAAACGTAACCACATCTCTTTTCCTCGTATTTAAGAACAATACCCATTCTCTTACTCAAATCATGATAACATTTTACTAAAACATCTTATATTAAAAATAAATTAATGAACTAAACTTTTTACTTACCTACAGAATGACTAGCTAATGCTTGTAACGCGAAAACAATATTAACTAACATTCCAGATTCATCCTCTTTTTCACGCTTATTCCTTAATTGTAATAAGGTAGGATGACTTACGAATCTAACATCGTTTACTTTTAACTCAAACTTTTTGTTATACAACTCAGTTTTAACCGCAAAAAGTGAAGAAAGAACTTCATCGGTGAAACCGGTCAAATTTTCTTTGTTTATATTTGAAAAAAGATTGTTATTACGATGAAGTAAATCGTCTACTACAGGGAGAGTATAAGGATTTTTTCTTCTAGTGTTAGAGGGTTCATTATTTAGTTTACTTTGAAATGGATACCTAAACAATAATCTGTCACCCTTACTATCAGATTTAACCAATATAATACAAAGAGGACTAACTTCCATCCCTACAACTTTTTCAAATCAGCATCCCTCTAAATTCTTTGTTGCCACAAATTCAAATAACCTAACAAAACATATCTGTCAAATTTAATATCAATGTCAGTTAATTACACAAGGCATATTTTTCGAAATGTAAATCAATACACTGACTGGTAGTAGCACGTAATCAACCATAGAATTAATCTTCTTTTTTTCTATACTAGTTGTTTACTAAAAAGAGCTTATCGAAAACTATGATTTAAAATCAGGTAGATCATCTATCAGTTGATTATAAATCCTAAATCAAATTTTGATTAGTTGTACAAACAACTGTCAAATAAAATTGCTAACGTCAAATGTGAAAACAATTACGAGAACTGTCTTTCAAAATTCGGAACAAGGGAGCAAGGAGCAATAGAAAGCCTAAGTACACTTGACAGAGACGGGCGGAGCTTATACCGACTCCAAACAATTTCGTTGATAATGGTAAATGCCCATAAGCAATTGTTCATTTAGTGTTTTCGTGGACTATGTGATAAAATAAGACTTTTCAGTTGAATGAACGTACTATTTAAGAAGTTTTTATTAGTTTTTCACCAGGTGAGTTAATTTAACATATTAATTCTGCTTTAAAACTTGTTGAGAAAAAAGGTATGCATTTTGTTGTAGAAAATCCATTAGTCTAATAAACCACTTTCTTTAGAAAGCGAACTGTAAAAAACCTTGTGACCGACCTACTACCAGGACCTTCAACCGAACCACTACCAGGTCCTTCAAGTGAGCCACTACCAGGACCTTCAACTGAGCTACTACCAGGACCTTCAACCAAACTACTGCCAGGGTCTTCAAAACGAGATCATGAAGTGACTCATATTAAACTTGATGCTTCACTCCTGAGTCCATCATCTGCATTTCAAGATGCTGAGAATTACTTTTTGAGGCAGCAGGTGGTTGATTGATGATCACAAATTTCAATTATCTTTCAATTGTGTGCAGCCCTCACAAACTTGCAATATCCCCCAATTAAAGAAGTTGAGTATTATTGGTAGGATCTATAATGTAGGTTATACCATTTAATGTGAACTGAATTGATTAACCGTATGGAGTTGAGCCTAAGTAAGACATATTATAATTTTGAGTTTTAAATATTTTTTATTGTAGCAATATATTTCTTTATTCGAATTTTTTTGTAAAAAGTTTAGAAATTTTTATTTAAAAAAAATGTATATTTAAATTTTACTTAATTTATAAATGACTTGATGTAATACAATTATTGTTAAAAGTAATAATAATACGGTTTTTCTAATTTAATAAAAGCCTGTGAATTCAACCACAATTGTCATAAAGTAAACAAATACAATTTGTTTCAAAAATCTTTATTGACAAAATGGCATTGTACATTTATATTAAAAAACATAATTTCCTGAACAAAAATTTGTATAGAGTGGCTTTTCAGCCTAAAATGAATAGTAAAGATTTTTCCAACTGTATACTCCATCTGTTAACACTGTAGATTAGCCTAAAATCGCATTGAAAAACGTCAAAAATTTTTATTTAATTGTCTTAACAACTTTGGTAAGTATTGTTCTATATAGAAATTTTCCAAGAGTAAAATGTATTCTTTCCATGAATAGTCAAACTCTACAATTGTCACAACTGTTTCCTTCAAGGTATAAATACATAAATAATATTTTTTATTTTTTAAAATATGTAAAGCTCCTTGAATTTGGTGATAATTGTGTCTTGTATTTAAGGTCAAGTTACCCTCATGTCATAAAAAACTATATATTTATTAAAATTCCTCAATTTTTCAGACAACTTACCATTTTTGAAAGAATATGGGCATTTCACTTCTACAATGGCTCAATGGCTTCTTCTTCATCAATAATTCCATCAGGGCTAGCACCAAGAAGTCCTGAATTTGTAAGCCATACTCCAGTTGGCAGAACATTTAAATTATAAATCTGGTTTAAATGATCTAGAGCAGGGATGGGGAAACTTTTTTCTTTGCGTGCCAATTTTTGTTAATGAAATATATGACGAGCCAAGTAGCATTACATTATTTACTAAAATAGAAATATTGTTTTAATTTTTCTGAAACACTAATTTATTGTGAAATATTAAAAAATAACATTTTTAATTGCAATTAATTGAACTCAAGTTAGCTGCAAAGTAAAAGGTTAAGGAGCACTGGTCTTTGTGGGAACATGTGACATGTGGAACTATTTTTGTTTCTGCATGACTTAATCATAAGCCGGCTCCATTGTGATACTGAATTGTTAACATGGAAAAAAGGAGGTCATCTGAAAGCCTAAGAAGACAATTTTTTCTTAGTTTCATTATTGAAAACGTTTGTCCACACAAATAGCTTGTACCAAACATAGCCATTATTTTCTGGGCGTGGGCAACTATATTTAGGTATTGTGTCTTAGATAAGGACTTATAAAATTCCAATTTGCTGGTGTTCAGAAATAGTTGTTTCAAATGGGTAGTGCGTTCGATGACAGACGCACCTACTTGAGCTTCATTTTCAGTTTTCGCTCATATCCCCGTCCGCGCTCGCACATGTTGTTTTATGTATGACATGCACTGCCATTATTGCCAATTGAAGAGAATGTAATTTCTGATAAGAAAGCTGTACTTGATTTTTGTTTTTGGTCGTGAGCCGAAGTTTCCCCATCCCTGATCTAGAGCATCTTTTTCATGAGTTCTACCCCACTGGATTGCTTTGATACCATCCAAATTGTATTCACCTCGAAAAATAATGAATAGATTATAATAAAACATGTATGTCAAATTAACCTAGAGTAAGGAAATGCTACATAAAATACCATTTTTGAAAAATCAATCTTAGAGGCTCAATAAGCAAATTATTGATAACATCTATGATTAAACTATGAAATAAATTTATAATTTATTACTCACCTAAGAGTGTGTTGAACAAACTCACTCAGAATCTGTTTCTTCTGCATGCTGCAATAATAGCACTGAAGTTGCCAGCATTTAATCTAAATTTTCTTGCAAGGTACCATTTTTCATTTGACACCTGGCCAGTAGGGAGGAAATATATTTATTTTATTAGCTGATCATCAACATCACATTTCTCTTTGAACACAGTCAGTATATCTGTGGCTTCCAAAAAGTCCTTTGAAGAAATTATTTCTTCAATTACTGGAAATTCATTTTCCAGCAAATTTATTGGTTCCTCGTTCAATAGCCAGGTAAAACCAACAGTATTTCCAAAGCTGTGTAGCCCTTCCTTCAATCTGTTGATTGATTCTTCTGGTACCCCACCTTCAAGAGGTGTATAGGGCTTCGGTGAGTAAAGCTCTTCTGTAGATTTCACTGGCCCAACCTTTGGTTTAGGTAGGCCTTCCATGCACACGCTTATCTGTTACAGATATATTGTAAAGCCCAAAAAGTGCCAACACCAAATTATAACAGGATTAATTCCATAATACATTAACAAAGGCATATATTCCTACCTATAGACACCTTGTAGCTTTTGTATTTCATACTAGCAAATACTTCACCTCTGATTACCTGCAAATCAGAGTCATAGTCCATTTTCTTGGCATGGCTGGACTCTATTGCGTTTTCACCCTTTTTTATAATTTTGTTGTGTCATCTATAAAAGCACTGATGCTGGAAAATTTTAGGACATGTTTAAAACCCATTATTTTTTTAACAATAAAAGGATCTGTAAAAAACAAACAAAAAGGTACTGCAAAAATAAAATATACATAACCTCAACAAGTTTTAAAGCAGAATTAATATGTTATAACATATACAGAGTCGGTATAAGCTCCGCCCGTCTCTGTTACGTCATACTTAGGCTGTCTATAAAATTTTACTGAACTATTAAAAAATTGATATTACCGAACGCGAATCGAGTAGTGAGTGTATTGCCGAACGGTACTGAACAATCAGAATTACAGATTTACCCAGCCGAACGCAGTAAAAATCTAATTTCTATATTTTTATTTTATCTATGTTTGACATTAACAAAACAACAACACAATCGAGTATACAATCTTAGAACACAATTGTATAGTCTCCATACGTATGAATTTGATAAAATAGTGAATTTTCGAAGGGATTCATCATGGGTAATCAACTAGTGGGCATAGCGCCTTCTCAAATCTACACAGTAGACCGATATCTAACTGATATTCCAAATATAAAATTCGACACAAGGTAAGTAATGATTTATATAAATATATATATAAAACATTATTTTTTTATTATGTCCCGTAGTCTCGGAAGCACTCGGTTTTTAAAAGTAGCCAGAGCTGATTCTCAAGAGGGATTGTTAGTAGTAAAGGTATTTACGATTCACGATCCCTCGTTACCGCTCTCCCCTTACAAAGACCATTTAGAAAATGTGAGAAAGAAATTGAGCTCTGCAGTCAACTGCTCACCATATCAGAGAATTATTCTAACGGAAAAAGCGGGAATAATAATGAGGGAGTACATAAAATATAGTTTGTATGATAGAATTAGTACTAGACCGTTTTTAACGGATATCGAAAAACGTTGGATAACTTTCCAAATATTATACGCCCTCCATCAATGTCACAAAGTTGGGGTTTGTCACGGTGATATTAAACTCGAAAATATTACAGTAACTTCTTGGAATTGGGTTATGTTGGTTGATTTCGCTTCGTTTAAACCGACTTTCCTTCCGATTGATAATCCAGCTGATTATTCGTATTTTTTTGATACATCTCGTAGAAGGGTTTGTTATTTAGCCCCAGAAAGATTTTCTAGTACTAGTACTACGATAACTGAAAGTAGTTCATTAATTGCTGAAGCAAATTGTGATTCTGGTGACTTAACACCGGCTATGGACATTTTTTCTGCGGGGTAAGTTTCTTTTTATTAATAAATATCTAATAATGAATTTATTTATATTTTATTTAGATGCGCGTTATTAGAACTTTGGAACGAATTACACGTTCCTTTTGAATATTCTCAACTATTATCCTATTGTAATGGGAAATATTCTCCTCAAAAACATCTTAATAAATTAGAGGATCCTAATCTCAAGTCTCTAATATCGAACATGATAGAAAAATATCCTTCTAAAAGAAAGAGCGCCGAGGATTACTTAGCGGAATATCGTGGAACTTTATTTCCAGAATATTTTTTTTCGTTTTTACAATCGTATATGCTGATTTTTTCATCTAGTCCCATATTATCAGCCGATGAGAAAATAATTCGTTTAAAGAACGATATAAACGATATATTTACCTTTTTGGGGCCTATGACTAAGTCCAAGGAAGATAACGATAGTGATAAAACAGATAATGAAAAAATTGATAAAGGAGAATGTGAAGGACTAGTTATTATAACAGCTTTAGTGACTTCTTGTATAAGAGGGCTCCATACGTGTTCCTCTAAACTATACAGTTTAGAAATTTTATTAGAATTAGCATCGCATGCTAGCGACGAAACTGTATTAGATAGAATTGTACCTTATATAGTAAGTACTTTGTTTTATTTAATTTTTTGAAGTATTTACAAAAATATTAACTCAAGTCGCACGCTCGCAATCAAAAGTCAAAAGATTACAATTAATAGTAAAGAAAATACAAGTTTAAACTTGTAAAAATAATAATTCGTTTAGTGTTTCCCTACCTGATTCTAATGAAAGCTTTTTCATGGATGGAATAAGGTTCTTTACTCCATCTTGTTCTATACTATTCAATTATTCCGTGAGAACCATTTTGACGACAGACTTGATGGCTAGTACAATTTTTCTAGCCTTCCATAAACGCTCGATAGGATTTAAGTCCGGCCTACGCGTTGGATAATCCATTTCGACATCTTGTAAATACTACCGTAAGGAACCTGCAGTATGCGGACAGGCATTGTCCTGCATTAGGATGGAACTAGCGCAGGGAACGACGCGATTCACTAAAATTTTTTCTTTGTATCGTTTCTCTCCACCGCCTGTTTCGATAAAAACAAACTCGATTTTGATTGCTGTAAATTCGTCCTCTTCCATCGCTACAATACAAGCACATTCTGCTTACGTCTAAAGAGGAAATGGAGCCCCATTGTTCCTCAATTCAATTTATTTATTCTTTGGTAAATCGTAAACGGAATGCTCGGTGGACTGGGGTTAATTTGGGGCCAGTATCTAAGCTTTTTGCGTGGGAGTTAGCTGCTTTAAGACTTCTTCTGACTGTTCAACTACTTCTCTCGTTTCTTTGGGCTCTTGTTGGACCATTCAAGAACTTCCACTAAAAATACTGCGCGAATCTTTCTCCAGGTCTTCTGTAGACGCGTCCTCTTCTATCACTACCATGCAGACACATTCTGCTTTCGTATTAGAAAATAATGAAGCCCCATTGTTCCTCAGTTCAATCAACGTGTTCTCTAGTAAATCAAACGGAATGCTCGGTGGTGGGTTGGGGTTAATTTGGGGCTAGTATCTAAGCTTTTTGGCTTAGAGTTAGCTGCCTCAAGACTTCTTATAACAATCCAGCTACTCCTCGCGTTTCTCTGGGTTCTGAATACCTGTAAGAGCCCCATTTTTCCAATGATGTGCTGACATCTCTCTTGGATTGTATACACTGCGTCCCTATTGTGTCCAAATCTCTCGAATGTCTATCTTTTCCTTTCCCGAATCGTGTCTTCAATGGAAATTACTGTCTTAACAACGAGAACGACGTTGAACTCGGAAAGTAGCAAACTGAAACACGTTCAATGCACCGGCCACTGGATAGTTTGACTGTTCGAGCAGCTGTATCGCTTGTTGTGTTCATCTTCAGGTAGAATTATTGGTTGGTATTGAGGGAGGTGTGTACAGTTGACGTTTAATGAGTAACTGATAACTGATCAGTTATCACTAACCGTCAGCGACTTGCGATTGCGGGAGTGTCGATTTGTTTGCTTACTAGCGAATTTAATCATTTGTAGATGTATTTAGCGCACGATAGTTCCACGCGAGTCAAAATATCAGCTATAAATACAATAACAAAATGTTTAGATTTGGTTAGTAAAATATCTAGATCGGATGCTAACGTCTTTCCGGAATATATACTACCAGAACTTGCTCCCCTAGCGACCGATCCGAATACTTGTGTTAGAGCGGCTTATGCTAAAAATATAGCAACTTTGGCCGAAATAGCTTTAAGGTAAAATACTTCATTTTCACGATTACGTTAAACGAATGAATAAAAAAATATATATAATTTTTGAAGGTATTTAGAACAGATACAAAATGATTGGTACGATAATAATAATACCAATAAACAAACAGAGGAACACACGTTCAATTACGAGCTGGAATTGCAAGCTTTACACGATATGGTATCACAAACCGTAACTGCCCTTTTGACTGATACACAAGCCGTCGTGAAACAAACGATGATGGATAGCGGTATTACGAAATTATGTGTGTTTTTTGGAAAAGTCAAAGGTAATTTCAATCGATACATTTTCGGTATTTAACACGTTGTCTTCTGGAAAATAGTACTGCGCTGGAGTTAGTTTGGGACTGGTAGCTGGTCTATTTGGTTTAGAGTTAACTTTGAGTCTTCTTCTAACTGTCTAACTACTATACGCGTTTCTTTGAGCTCTTGTTAAACCGTGGAGGTTCTTCTTTCAAAAGTCCTCTTCCATCCCTACCATACAGGCACACTATGCTTTTTCAATAACGTTATTGAATTCTTGTGGTGGTGTTTCATTGACACGGCGTCTAATTTCGGCTTTTAATGCTCCGATGGTTGAAGACTTATTGGCATAAACCTGTGACTTCAGATAACCGCACAGTCAGAAGTCTGAAGGCGTTAAATCGTAATAACGCGGATGCCAATTCTGGTCACCAAATCTGGAGCAAACTCCTGCAAGATCATGTGGAACTGTCCGACTGAAACCACATGTCGAGATCAATAGCTTCCAAATGAGGCACCAGAAACTGTGTTATAATAACAACCATTGTGGAAGCATTGCTTTCTTAATGTTAGCTGTCTTTTAAGTCTTCTTCCGACTATCTAACCACTTCACGCGTTTCTTTGAGCTCTTGTTAGACTATCCAGAAGCCACTTTTTGTTTTACGTTAATTTTGATCTTGAATAAGAAAGCTACAAAACAAGAACTGTTCGACCCATCAATTCGATGTTTTTATAGTTCAAAAACGTTCTTGTTTGAACTGATCGTTTTCTGCGATTTGTTTTCCCGATTTTTTCTATGACTTCTGGTCGCTACGTTACTCTAATGGAACTGTAACAACATGTCCAGTTATTCCGATTTTGCAATACTAGTTTACGCCTGACGCGACAGCCTATTTTTGACGATTTTTACGAAATGCATCTTGCAGTATTTGGAAAACCAGCGATAGATCGCCAAAAATCGAGGCGAGTTGATCGGCATTTAATTCAAGAACTCTTCCACAAAGTATGAATGGTTCATTTAATCGAATCGAATAATATCTTCTGACGTCACAGTCACTCTACGCGTTTCTTTGAGCTTTTGTTAAATCATGGAGGTTCCTCTTTCAAAAGCGACGTTTTATTTTATGCAACAACGCGCGAATCTTTCTTCGGGTCCTTTGTACTCTCGACCTCTTCCATCTTTACCATACAAACACACTTTGTTTCGTTTAAGAAGATGATGGAGCCTCATCGTTCCTCAATTCAATTTACTTGTTCTTTGGCAAATCGGAGACAGGATCCTCGGTGGCCTGAGGTTAATTTGAGGCCAAGATCAGCTGCCTCAAGACTTCTTATAACAGTCCAGGCAATTCTCGCGTTTCTCTGGGCTCTCGTGGATTTTGTAAGCCCCAAAAAACGACAGTTTTGCCTATTGACGAAGCCATCGAAACGAAAATGGGTCCAATCGGTGAAAATAATTTTGTTTGCAATTGGTGAAATCCCTTCGCTGTTATCTTCTATTGGCAGAAGAAGAAATATTATCTAGCAACCCTCGTATAAGTTAATTTTTCTTTGATATTTCGATAATTTCATGGTTAATTGAATCGGGAAAATTATTTTTGATGTATTTTAGCAAACGACATTTTACTATCACATATTATCACATTTTTAAATGATAAAGAAGACAAAGAATTACGAGGAACTTTTTTTGATTGCGTAATTGGTGTGGCGGCTTATATAGGGTGGCACTGTTCCGGAATATTCACCCCCCTTTTACTTCAGGTAAATATTTATTACTATAACATTTAATTCATCGAAATTATGTAATACCGCCCTTTAAATATTTAGACTTTCGAAATACCAATTTGAAACAATTTTTTGTTTGATATGATTCAATTTTTCTTTTCCTCCTGGTATATTCCGGACATAACGGCGATTTTTCTGATCTCTAGGTCGTTTTTTTTGGAAACTTTTATTATTTCCTATGATTTAATTTTTCATTTTCCCCCGGTACATTATGAATCTAACTTGAATTTGAGAGGAAAATAATAGTTTTTCATCCTACAGTGTTTTACCACTCATAAAACACCAGTTTTATGGTTGCAATTCATTTCTTTGTATCTTTTAACGAATATTTTTGGTTTTATATGATTTAATTTTCCTTTTGCCCCTCGTACATTTCGTTTCGAACTATCTTTGATTTGAATGAAAAGTAAGAATTTTTCGTTCTACAGTGTTTTACGGACCTTAAAACACTAGTTTTATGGTGCTCAGCCATTTTGTTGGTATCTTTTTGAAAAATTTTAAACTTTTCTATGATTTAATTCTTCTTTACACCTGGTATGGTATAAGCCGAATCGAATTTCTATTTGTTTCGTCTTAAAGTGTTTTAAGTCTTTTAACGGCAATTAAACTGATCTCCAGATAATTTTTTGGAAACTTTTATTATTTCCTATGATTTAATTTTTCATTTTCCCCCGGTACATTACGAATCTAACTTGAATTTGAGATAAAAATGATAATTTTTCCTCTTATAGTGTTTTACGACTCTTAAAACACCAGTTTTATCGATTTTACTTATTCCCCTGGTATATTCAAAATCCATCTTTGGTTAGAAAGGAAAATGGAATTTTCTCGTCCTACAGTGTTTTACAATCCTTAAAACAGTAGTTTTTTATTGTTCCAAACTATTTTTTAATCCTTTTGAGAATTCTTCTAGTTTTTTTCATTTTTCCCCGGTATATAACTCGAATTTGAAAAGAAAATAACAATTTTTTTATCCCACAGTGTTTTACGACACTTGAAACACCAGTTTTGTTTAAATTAAACCATCTTTAATATCTTTTGAAACACTTTCATCATTTAATTTTTCTTCATCCCCTGATATTTTGTAGATAGGTAGATTTGACAGATATTTTTCCTATGAAAATTCTTTTATGTTTACATGATATTTTTAGGGTTTAAGTGATTCTTCTGAATTTGTAACGGCTAAAAGTATAAACGCAATGTCCCATTTAACAGAACTGAACCTAGTGACTAAACCATCGCTGTGCGAATTAGTCACAGAATGTTCCTACTTTTTGGTACACCCTAGTTTATGGATAAGACAAGCAGTAGCCGGTTTCATATCCACTGCGGCTAGAAACCTTCCAGTTCTGGACGTACAATGCAAAATAATACCGAAATTGAAGATCTACATGAAATATCAGTTGATACAGATAGATAAGTGAGTCGATAATAATCGAAATTATTTTTTTTTTCGAATTTGGAAAATTTTTAGACCGGAACTTCTGTTGGAATGTTTGGTGAGTCCGATACCGAGGAATGTTTATGACAGTGTCGTTAGTTACAACGAAATAGATTCGATTTTCGAGTTATTGAAGGAAAGAAGATGTTTGAGAGAGTGTGTTAATACAGGGAAAATACCAACTACGGATTATTACAGGGACGCCCAACCTAGTTTGAAAAAAGTATATATTTCTAACACGAGAGATATTTTATATCAGAGGATAATTATTTTTTTATTGTAGTTGGTTAAGAGATTGGAAGCTAACGGAATGAACGAAAATATCGAAGAGTATTTTTTGAGAATGGCGCATCATTTGAAAAAAATCAACAAGTACAAAATAATCCAATCGGAAAATAGGTTGAATAGAACTTCGGAGGGGAAAATTGAAATAAGTTCCATTAACGGATCGGTGAAAAGCCACGTGATGAATTTGGGGGAGACCCAAAAGGGGGACTACTTAACTAACAGGTTTTTATACAAAAATAATATTAGTATCTAATTTGCTTGTGCTCCATTTCTTTTTAAATCATTTTCTTAGGAAGATTGCCTCCACCTATACCTAGAAGACATTTTGTATAAGACTTTCCATCTCTTTGTCCTGCTTCCAAACTACGTAGACTCATCCTAGAGGAGACTATTTTTTTAGGAGCGTTATATCTCAATTTCCTAGTCCTTCAAAGGACTTAGGGTGATGTTTGACAGGGCAGTGAACTGTCAGAAGATCTATCAACGGTTTGATATCGTTTATGTTCATCATGAGAAGTCCATCAACCTTTATAACTTCTTAGCATCTCACAAATTGTCTTTACGTACACTTAAACTGATTCTTCAACTATCTGGTCATCATATGAAGTTCTTTAACTTTTGTAGCCTGTCTTAGATTGTCCTAGGCCACGAATATTCGTCCAAAAAGACTCTAATCGATTCTTCAACTATCTGGTCATCACTAGAAGTTCTTCAAACTGCTTAGCTAGTCACAGTCTCCAGTAAGACACCGTCTGAGTTTTCAATAATCCAATCAGTTAATTTTTGCTTCATGAAACCTCAGTACATCGTTGGTTTCAAATATAGAGTCATTGTCCCCTTTTTGGAAGGTTTCTGTTTCCTCATTGCTTATTTTTACAAATTTTTGCTAAAAAATGGTGAGAACTGGCAATTTGGTGCCCAAATACTCAATCCAGCTCCTACGGAATATCTTTATCTATCTTGCAAAGCATTTGGTACAATGGTTTTTCACTAATTTCCTATCGGATGTAGTAGTTTCAATTTAAGTGTCTGAATTAGCACCTGGAAATTGATAATTGCCTTTTTCTTAGTTACTTTGTAAGTTGTAACTGAATTTTGATAAGAGTCCATGTGTCCAAATCGTTTAAATGACCTAAGAATCCAGTAAATACGAAAATGTTTTTTACATACATTATTAATCAGGATTTTATAGAAATAATGAATTAATACCATTAGTATTACAACTTTTCGCAATGATTAATTAAAAAAAAATTCGCCTAACTTTAGACTACACAGAACTAACACTTCCGGATCAATAGACACTAACATTAACTCAGAATGGAATTATAGTACTGAAGTATTAACAAGACATTCAGAAAGTACCAATTCCGGCGGTCCACCATCGAGATCTACATCTAGCAGACCATCTTCGCCTCCGCCGGATACCAACATTCAATTTAATACCACAGAACCGTCTTCGAATGCCAGTCTACACGAAAGATCTTACATACAATGTAAGTAGTGAGAAATTTTTTTATTTTTATCAATTTGTGTATAATTATTTATATTTTATCGTAATTAGTGCTACAAATGACATAAAAAATATTTCTTAGTCCCTTAAAAACCCTTGTACAAATAATTAAAATTTTTGTGGAAGTTAAAAATTTGATAGATCAAGTTTAGATACTGGTTTAAGTGATTAATGTATAAATCAAGTTGCTGCATCATTTTATTAGAGTTTACAAGACTAGAATCACGAATTAACCATTAACTTCATCCCCTATTACCACAAAAATGTTAAAAATTTTATATTTCACCTTTAGATTTCAATCGAGTTGATTAATTGTCAAAACAAGTTGCTGCATCCTTTTTTTACAGTTTATAAGACTAGAATCACGAATTAACCCTTTAATTCATCCCCTATTACCACAAAAATGTTCTTTCAGTCACCTAAACACTAATTTTGAAGTATTTACATCATTATGAAAGTTGGAGATGAAGATTTCACATTTAGGAACCTGCCGAAGTGATTAACAGATAAATCAAGTTGCTGCATCGTTTTTTTACAGTTTAAAAGGCTACAATCACGAATTAACCCTTCAATTCATCCCCTATTGCCACAAAAATGTTAAAAATTTTATATTTCACCTTTAGACTCAAATTGAGGTGATTAATATACAAATCAAGTTGATGCATTGGTTTTTAGAGTTTTAAAGACTAAAATAACAAATTGACCCTTCAATTCATCCCCTATTACATCTTCAGATCGATAGGGAAGTTCGCATTGATCTAAATAATGATTTTTATTATTTACACAGACCGAAAATCGGATTGTTACATCGAACTGGCAAATTTGAAAAATAGACAACAGGATCACTATTTTGAAGCTTTAAGGTAAGTAAGAGAGTATAATATGAAAAATTCTTTCAAAAATGATACCATAGAGAATTTATTTTAAAACATGGTTCAAATTCATTTAATATTTACTTTCATAAAAATAATATACTACTACTTACATTGACTTTTATATAACTTTTTCGTACAAATTTTTGACTAATCACTGTATATTTTTATTTCATATTATTATTAACTTTTTTTTCTTTTGTATTTTTATCAGATCGTAGTCGTTCATCTTAGACTATTTAGTTACATTTTGTGTGACTTTTAAAGCGGTAAAAAATAGAATTAACGTCAAAAACGAATTCCAAATGATCGATTAGTGTTTTCCAATGCTTTTCGATTATTTTACTAAAATCGAGAACGTTTATAAATACATCTTTGAAGAGAAATCGATTTTTAAATAATAATAATTGACGATAATCTTGATATATGTTTTGCTTCTTTCTTTTTACTCGCTATTCCAACATTTTCTCTTTGTTCTTCTTTTCAGTTTCATAATGTATCATTTTTTTGCATAATCGTTGTATTTGTCTAATTCAATTTATTTAAGTCATAACTAAGTTCGAGAAATGCTTTAATATATTAATAAATCTATTAATACACAAGGGTATTTTCAAGCGTACTTTGGATTATTTATTACAAACTTCAAATATAATTCAGGGTTGTTTCCAAAAGAATTTATTTACTCTCGTAAAATGGTTTATTGAGATTTTCTTTTTTTTTTTTGGTAGTGCATTAAATTACTTAATATTGAATAAATAATACGGGGGCTTTTTCAAAAGTAGTTATTGTCTCTTATAAATGTATTATGGTTTTTCTTGATTATTCATTACAAACATGTAATTTAATATAATACTGGGGCACTTCCAAAAGTACTTGGAGACTTAAAACTAACAGTATAAATTGGAGAAATTAAATATAATTCATACGGTGGTACTTTCGAAAATAATTGTTGAAAACGACCTTATAATAATAATTATTTTGTTGCTCATTTGAAAATAAGTGATACGGGGGTACTTTTAAAAGTATTTGCGTTAAAAACGACCTTAATATAATAATTTTTATTGAATAATTGAAAATAAATAAGTATTACGGGGGTACTTTCAAGAATAATTATGTTGAAAAAGATATTATAATAATAATTTTTAATGAAAAATTGAAAAAAAGTGATACGGGGGTAGTTTCGAAAGTATTTATGTTGAAATTGAAAATAATGATACGAGGGTACTTTTAAAAGTATTTATGTTAAAAACGACCTTATAATAATTTTTATTGAATAATTGAACATAAGTGATAGGGGGTACTTTCAATAGTAGTATCTTCTGTATAATTTTGAAATATGGTTTTCCTCATAGTTTAAAATATTTTTTTGGGTATATATTGAACTAACTCGCAAAGTGTTATATTATATTGAAATAGAAACAAAGAATGGGTGGAACAGGCAACTTGGCGTCCACAATTACCGCCCCCGGGTTGGAGATTGAGAGGCGTTTTGATAGCCCATTTGCACGAACATAAAGGAGCCGTAAACAAATTGTGCGTTTTACCGGATACCCCGTACTTCGCCAGTTCTTCTGTAGACGGTTACGTAAGGTAAAACTTGTTCTCAAAATACCATAATCTAATTGAAATTATCACATTTTTCGATTATAGGTTATGGGATTGCGCTAAAATGGAAGGTAAAAACATCGCCAACAGATCAAAACAATACTTCAAACATTCGTCGAATATAACCGGCATGGCGGTGTGCGAAAGCGGACAATCCTTAGGCGTGATATGTCAAGATGGTTCCGTCAATATATTGAGAATAGACAACGCGAACAATAAGTAAATTACGTCACCGAAAACAACCCTCCAGAATCGTGTGAAATAAATCGATTTTTTTTTTCAGGATGACGCCCGGACAATTTCGACAATTGAACCCGTACGACGAAGGTTTCGCCGTCGACGTTCAATGTTTGGATTCGGGATCGCAGAGCGTGTTAGTTTACGCCACTCTGTACGGTTCTTTGGTCGGTTGGGATCTTAGAGCGCCGGGGGTGGCTTTCAGATTGGAAAACGGTTTAAAGAGCGGGGTTGTAACGACTTTCTGTTTGGATTCGCACCAGAGTTGGTTGATGCTCGGTACCAGTAATGGTACCCATTCCGCGTGGGATTTGAGATTCCAATTACCTATCATGACTTTTGATCATCCGTCAGGTATCGATTTCGTTTACTTTGGTTTATTCCAGGAACTCTTCTACATTTCGGTATATATATATATATATATATATATATATATATATATATATATATATATATATATATATATAATTTAATAACTGCGGTGATTATCAATTTTTTTTTAAATCTTGATTGGAACGCACCGTTTACATAATTACAGCGTCTGACGCGCGTTTCGGTTACCAAGTTATCGTCTTCAGAGACTATACCTTCCCCAACCGGTTCCATAAATTCCGACTTGGTATTTAGTAGGATGTTCGATGGTTAGGTTAGGTTATTTGCGAAAATTGGGGTTACTTTCTACATATTCGCGAAATAACTGGGGTCGTAACAAGGTTTTTATGGAATATTTTTCGATTTTTCGCGATGTTCTGAAAATGAGTGAAAGAAAAGATACCATATGAGCGTAATAGAGTGAAACAATATCATTATTACTCACATTAGCTTTACACATGGAGTAAAAGAATGGAAACATGGCCGATAGAGTGAAAAACTACCATTATTACTTGCTGAAGCCTTTTACAGGAAGTGAAAGGGAGAGAAGATGCTTGTTAAAGTGAAAAACCACTATTATTACTTGCTGCAACCTTCTAACCTTCTGCAGAAAGTGAAAGAGAGAAAAGGTGATTGTTAAAGTAAAAACCACCATTATTACTTGCTGCAACCTTCTGTATAAAGTGAAAGAAAGAAAAGATGATTGCTAAAGTGAAAAACCACCATTATTACTTGCTGGAGCCTTACACAGATAGTGAAAAAGGAAAAAGATACCTACTAAAGTGAAAAGCCACCATTATTACTTGGTTGAGCATTCTACAGATAATAAAAGAGGAAATAAATGCCTGTTCGAGAGAAAAACCACCATTATTATTTGCTGGAGCCTTCTGCGGAAAGTGAAAGAGATAAGATATGCTTGCTATAGTGAAAAGAAAAAAAGAGAGAACCGGTATGATTGAACAAGAATGAAAAAAAAAACTAATTGCGCAGGACAACCAATAACTTGCAGAAATATCAATTTTCTTAGGACCTAATATACACTAAGACTCAAATAAAACGAATTGGGCCTTAAACTACAAAATACAAAAAGTTATTTGGATTGAAAATAAAAAAAACTACAAAAAAACCTATTGAATTTTTCTAATGCTTCTAAATGCTTTGATTTTAGGTCTCTTTTGTTTTAAAGAAACATTTAGAAGCATTAATATATCAATAGGTGTAAGATATAAGAAATTTGAGTTTTGTTGTTTTTGTTTGAAATTCCCGAATAAGTAGAAAATAACCCCACTTACTTCCAATTTTCGTATTTTCAACGACATATCGAACAGATATTATTAGAAATTAATATTTTAGACGAAATTTTTGTTTTGTAATATTTATATACAAGAAATTGACATTTTTTTTCAAATTTTCGCACACAAATAAGATAATAGTCTACTATTTGATACTTAAAATGAAATTAACGAAATGGTGGTGGTATTTCAATTCTTCTTTAATTATTTTCTTTTTAATTTAGATATTAGTAGCTGTACATCAAATTTTGAAACTATATATCCACCAGAACAATTATTTCAATGGGATTTTGTTTTTCAGTCGTAAAAAGGCAATGCATATTTAAATATTAATAACCTAACAAATATACTATTGTTTTATTAAAAGTTTAACTATTATTCAAAAATTATTAACTTCATATTACATGTATTTAAAGCAATCAATCTACATACCTTTACATATAAGGCATATCAAAACAATGTGTCACACAATATTAACGAAAAATAACAACACAATATTACACAAAAAATTATATTATCATCAACCCTTTTTCCTTTTACTTCGTTTTGAAGCAATAGACAAAATTTGGAAATTTTTCACACCACACATTCCGCCATTTTGGAATTCAACTGTTCACGTTATAACAGCCATCATGGATTTAAATATACGCTATGTTGCCACGTTAAATTATACTTGAGAAATGTTTCAGATTGTATTAATTTTGATTCATACAAAGATATTATTTCAATATTGGAAATTTAGTAGTTAGTATTATCAATTTTTTCATTATTGTATAATAATGACATGTTTTATTTCAAATAAAATCATAGAATTAATATTAAAAATAAAGAGAGGGAGCTTGTTCAAATGGGTCCTAATTGCTGATAAAGAAAAACAAAATGTACCACTCTCGATCTCTCCCTACTCTATTCTGATTGGATCGCCATAATGTCGAAGTATGGACAAGCATTTTATTGGCGAGTAGAGAGAAGTAGAGAGTGATAAACCAATGCTCTTTCTCTCTTCAATCAAATAGTACAATCCCACTCACATGCCCCTCTATATTTAATATTAACTCTATGATTAAAATGGAGTTGATTGTAAAATTGATTTTTCTTCGAATTCAAAAGGTAACGTAAGAATAAAAAAAGTGATGAGTCACCCGACGGAACATTCTTGGGTACTTTCCAGCGTTCAAGGTAACAACGAAATATCTATGTGGAACATAGAAACCAGCTTCAGACAGGAAGTTTTATGGGGCAGTACCACGCCGCCTCTCTCGAAACAAGTGAGTTCGTTGGTAAATTGGAAGGAAAATATTATTTTTTATGGTTTTCAGGGTACACCACACAGCGTGTGCGCAATGTTGGGCGGTTGTATTGATAGATCTCCATTTCTTTTAACCGGTGGTAGCGATCAAAGATTGAGGTTTTGGAATTTGGGAAAATCTAGTTTTGAACAATCTTATTTGGCCATTCCAGCAGCTAGCGATCCCGTCGGTACGGCGTTGAGCTACAGACAACGAGTGATTGATGGTAAGTACCATGATGAAATATTCATTTTGATACAGAATTATCATAAATGAAAAAGTTGTTATTATCATTATTATTAATACGGGGGTGGTTTCACGTGTATTATAACCTCCTTCAGGTACTAGCGTGATATACGAAGAAGCTTGTACTATGAGAAAACTCGATAGGGGTGAAGAAATACCAAGACCGGGACCAGAACCGCCAGCTGCTGGTCATAGAGATTGCATTTCAGATATCGCTATGTGTAAAGCGTCGCAATGTTTCTTGGTAACTTCGTCTAGAGATGGTGTTATAAAAGTATGGAAATAAGGAATTCACCTCTAAACTTATTTATTTATTAGGAAAAATTAATCACGTCGTTGTCCTATTAACTTATATAACAAAAACTTTATTATTTTCGTCATATAAAAAAAAAACTTTGTGAGTTAGAAAAACATGTGATATTCTCAAATATTTTAAGTATTTTTTCAGTTTATGTAAATATTATTACATAATAAAGCGATTATTAATCTTAAATTGTTCAATTTTTTGTTAATACCTAATCAATTTCCTAAAATTATATCTTTAATACCTTCACTGCCAAAGCAATTTTCATAGTTCTATTTAATCGTATTGTATCATTAAAAATTCTAATTTACATACAAAGTTTCGCCAAAAGATATAGAGAATATTAAAAATTTAAAGAAAAATTATCTCTTAGATGAATTATATGAAAAAAATTTCTTTGGGAAGGTTAATTAAAAGTTATTCCATACACAAAGAAAATATAACTTCACAAATTTATTTCACACAAAGCACAAGTTTGTAAATGAACGTTTAAATTTTTTGACACTAAACATCTGTTTTACACTATTTTAATCACTAATTACGTAAACATTGCACATATTAAGAAGAAAGCAATAAAATATTATAAATGTTTACACATCTTTACGTAATTGGAACAACTGTCAAAGTCATCTATCGAACGCTGTAACCCACAAAACGTACCCTTCGATATGTTATGTATACTCACCTAAACCATAGATAATTTTTAACATTGACCTCCATATGATAGCACAATAAAAAGTCAGAGCACAAAACTCGTATATGCGTTTTGTGGTTTGGAAACAATACATCGATATTTATGTAAAAGAAATATCAAAATTCAAAGTAGTGTAATAACTATTTAAAATGTTCAAGTTTGAATAAAACAATAATTTACTAAGTTTTCAATAGAACAAGGCTATGCCGATAACACACATTTAACCATAGATAAACATTTACTCCATATACATACGATTGAAAGATGAAAAGTTGAATTCCGGGTACGAATTCCATATACGTGATCTGTGATTTTGTTATACATTGTTTTTAAGTTAAATAAATATCGAAATTGAGAATGCTGAATAATAACTATTCAAATAGTACATCTAGTTTAAATAAAGCAAAAATGTGTATGTACACTAAATACCTAAATATTTCACACAACATATTTAGAAGAACAATTGACAAAGTCACTAACCATAGATAACCATTTAAATTAATAGATGGAAAGTTGAATTCAGAGCTCAAAACAATACATCGATTTTGATATAAAAGAAATATTGAAATTCAGAATAGTCTAATAATATTGAAATTTCTATATAAAGTTTGTAGAATGTATATGAATGTACATGAAACATCAATTATTCGTTTCTTAATATAACTAAAACTGTCAAAGCTGTAAAAAGAATATGATTTCGTTGTCAAGACAGTAACACTAAACCATAGATAATAACTCTATATTTGTACATATGATAGAATTAAGTAAAGTTCGATTCCGAACATAAATGACATATATATGTAGATCTGTGATTTACAAATTGAAAAGGTATATGATCAATTTAATTTTTTTTTCAAACAATGTTTACCACTTCCATATTTTCTATTTATATACTTTGATAATATGAAACATTTTCACCAGATAAACACTAGATAAACATTAGGTCACATTCTAACATGTTAAGTGGCTATCATAAAAACGTTAAATTACATTAGAATCAAACATAACATCAATTTCTAGGTGATGTATAGATGTCAAATAATGTGAGGTTATCTACGTTATTTTAATAAGGTATAAATAACACTTATAAACATTTAGAAAACAATTAAATTATTTGAGTGTAGATGAATTTAGTGATAGAATAACATATAAGTGTAATAAATTGAACTTAGTAAGTGTTTTATTTATTCATTAAAGATCTTTAATTGACTACATATAAAAAATATTTCATGTAAAGTCAATCAAAACTCAATGAAAAAATAATCTTTTTAATATTAAATAATATCCATCAAATACTGCTAAAAGGTTCTTTTTTATTTATTGTATTAAGTATGCTTGAGTTAAGATCTATTTTGATAAAGAGCGTGTTTATTTTTTGACGTTTTGTTTCTTGTAAAAAGTTATCAGAAATTAACTGTTTTTGGAATGAATGTATACTCCTCTTAATGAGCTTTCTCATTTAATTTCTGTACAGATAATCATTCAACAGGAAATGATTAAATTATCTGTTGATTTTATTGCTTGAAACCACAGTTTAAAAACAAACATTTCCTGTATTACACATAAGAATACGTGTTTATAATCATTTTAGATTCGTATTTAAAAATGTCTAGTATATTACATAAAGTAACAAACCCTTTTAAAAAAGCGACATTCGGTATGGGTTGTTTTTGGGCCAACGACGCTTTGTATGGTGCCCAACAAGGAGTACTTAGAACTAGAGTAGGATATTCCGGAGGTACCACACCCTCTCCAACATACAAATCCATGTAAGAATAATACACATAAAAAAACAATCAATTTTTATTTAAAAATTCAATTTTTATTAAAATAATACTCAAATATTTATTTTTTATTGGTTAATTATACAAATAAAAACATAACCTATTCGTTATTATCATATTTCTAAACCATTGAGTTTATATTCAAGATAGAGAAATGGAACTTTGATAATTAGAGAAAACATCAGTATACTACTCTCTATCTCGCTTTATTCTATCCGGATTGGATCTTTGATGCATAAAACACCAATCAGAAGCGAGTAAAGAGAGATAGAGAAAGGTAAAACTGATGTTCTTCTAACCACACTTTTGAATGTAACATTTTGACAACTGACACAGAACATAAATAAACGGTTCTAGCGGTGATCACACTGAAGTTATCGAAATCGATTATGACCCAAATGTAATTAATTTCGAAAAACTTCTCAAATTATTTTGGGACAATCATGAATATGGTTTAACAACTAGGATAAAAAAACAAGTAAGTCGTATAAAAAAGACTTTAAGGTTTTTAAAACTTGTAACTGAACTTTTTTCAAGTATGCGTCATTGATTTTGTATCACGACGAAGAACAGAAAAATATAGCTGAGGAGTCGATGAAAAAGGAATCTCAAAATCGAAATGAACAACTGATAACTCAAATTATTCCTGCTGGACCGTTTTATCCGGCTGAAGAGTAATGAATATAGATTTTTTTATAGTTATAACGTTTAATTTTGATCAAAATTTCAGTTATCATCAAAAATACAGACTTCAAAAACATTCTTTTCTGTGTAAGGAAATATCTATTACCCCTGAACTTCTTCAAACGTCACATGCAGCAGCGCGTTTGAATGGGTACTTAGCAGGAATCGGGAAGGAGAACGACCTTGAAAACGACATAATTAAATTGGGATTGTCAAAAGCAGCTGGCGAATATTTGAGAAAAGAATTTAAAAGAAATGCTGGCGGTACTTTATACTGCTAAAATATTTCTAAATTCGATATCCAACATAAATAGAGAAAAACTATTTTATAATTATTTAAAAGCTAATTAAAAGTTTAGACTTACTGTTTTTCATTTTCACCTTTGAATTCACGAATCATTTTTCGAATTTATAATATATGTTGCAACTATTTACAAAATGAAGGTAAACTAAACAAATAGCAAGTGACAGATGTTTACATAGCTGCCACGTTGTGAATTTTTTCCTGATATTAGTATGGAATGATTTATAAATGAAACTATAATCAGTGGTGTTGTGCTAATTTTTTTTGACAGAACGCGTATATATAATTATATAGACAGGGCTGATCCTGGGTAGGTGGCCGCTCTGTGCGGTCTCATGTCCCAAATGTAACGACGGGGGGAGGGGAAGATTTTCGCCCGTCGCCAGGATCGGCTCTGTATATAACATAAAAAGGAAATGAAACTAAAATCATTATGAAACTCATTTTGTGTATATGTATATATATATATATATATATATATATATATATATATATATATATATATATATTTTATAAAATATTCCAAATAGGGATTATGTTCAGGATCTTGTGGTTGAATTTTCCTTGTTTTGTTGTCATCCACTGAACGATGAGACCTTAACCAAATTTTTACATAATCATCTGGTTTAAATAATTGTTGTGGTGGGCCGTTCATTTTTATAAATAAAAGATTTGCTAGATTTTCAATTAATATTCTATTTCTTTGTTTATTTAAAATAATATTCATATTACTGAAACCGCGCTCGCACTCAGCCGAACTGCAAGGTATAATATTTATGTATCGAATTAAGATTTCCACATCTTCAGGAATTACTTTGCCTCCAGTATCAATATAATCTCTAAACGCATTGATACATTGCATCGGTGATGTTAAATTAAATCTGGTGCATAATGACTGGATTCCATTTTCTCCATAGCCAATTTCAATATCTGCTGGCCACTCCGTTGGATCTAGTACTCGAAATTCACTTATCAAATCATTTTCTGTATGTAGTCTTCTAGTCATATTATTAATGAGACTTACAAGGAATTGATTTCTGTTAATAATAGTAATTTTTTTATTATCTGTTAAAGTTAATGCTCCTGATTTCATCACTTGAACAGCCTCTGATGCTTCTATGAGTTTGTTTCCTTTTTTAACGCCTTTTAGTGATTCCAAATAGCGAATAGTTCGACGGATTAGTTTGTCCGCATATACAATCGCTACACTTCTGTTCTGTAACGCTTCAGACAAAATAAAAAAGTTCATACATTAATGCCAAGTTAATTACAAACTGTTTAGATATGATATATTTTTTTACACTACGATCAGTTTTTGAACGAATTTCATCAGTTGCGGCTTGATGAAAATGTTCAGCAAGATATTTTAAATTTTGCCAAACTGCATTAACAGTTCTGAGAGAGAAATTGTAAGCCCGAATCACACCATACACAACACTAAAAGGCATTTACTGGCAAATTTGAATTGAATTTTAAATGCTTTTTTCAAACTAACATTTTTATTTGAATTTTAAATACTTTATTTTAATATCATATCATATAAATAATACTTTTATTTATCAATTGCATAGCATTCATACATTAAAATATTCGTTCACTTAGTTAACTACTAAATGTTATACCTACATATTTCACACGTTGCTATAAATATATATAATTATTATTTTAATCGTAATTTTGTTTTCCCTAACCTTAAATAGCTGGACGGTTTTTCAAATTTATGGTATATTAAAAAAAAATGTAAGGGTACCTAATACTGTAAAGTAATATCTAAGAAAGAAATGTCGTGCTATATGTTTTATTCAAATACGTATCAAAGGTTATAAAGTAAATTCATACAAAACGATATACATAAATGATAATAATAATCTTTATAAACAACACAAGGTCCCTTTCCTGAATAAATTCTTTGTTTTCAAAAAAGGTAGTTACGAGGGATATAAGGGCGGATGAATTTTTATTTTAATCTAAATCGGAATCTGATTCCGACGAGGACGAATCAGCTCTTAAATTAATTATTAGAGGTTCCATTTGTTTTTCCATTAAATTATCAATGTTCCACATTTTATTTCGATAAAAGCAGACATGTTGGATTGCCTTACTCCAATTGGTTTGGGTAACATTATTTAAAGCTTTAGTAAATAAAGTTTTCCTTGCCACCTCACCCTTGATTTGTGCCCATATCAGTTCAATTGGGTTGAATTCACAATGGTAAGGTGGCTCAAATGCATTTTGTCAAAATTTTAAAAGTATTAAAGCGATGACGCGTTTAGAAATGATTGAATAACGAAAATAGACAGTTTAAATTTAGTTCCATGAATATCACAGCCACTTTTAACAATAAAATTTATTTTAAAATAGAGGATAGTCAATGTATAACATAACTATAATACCACATATTAAAGAATAATAAAAATTAAAGTACATGTTTAAAATGCGCTATTATACAGTCACATAATTCTTACTGTAAAAGCGCATGTTAGAAATGTAGTTTAATTTTTAATTTTTATCAAAGTAAATAAATAACATAATAAAACAAAAGCTTACAATAATTATTAATATAAAATTTTTAGAATATAATAATAATGAATTAATGTAACGTGCAGCTGTGTGAACTTGACTTTCTCAGACATTGCTTCAGCCAATACGAATCGTTATAAAAGGTACCACTAGCATCCCATGAGCCGATCACGCGTTTTTATTGCTCTCACTACCGACCGGCCAGATTCTAGTTCGCGTTGATTTTTACAAGATTGATAATAAATGGTATATAATTTATCCATAAATAAGTGAATATGGTTAATACCATTTACTTCCGCGACAGCATCGTTAACAGAAAGCTCCAGACGATGATTTAAATTTATTCAATAATTTTGTAGCAACTCCTGACCTTTTTCCTAACATTACACTTGCTCCGTCACTGGTAAATGCAATTAAATTTTATTTCCAAATTATTTAAAAGGTATTCTGTAATGGTGGATGCTGTTTGATCGGACAATTCTATTAAATCAAAAAAAAAAAGGAATCGTGGTTCGCTGATTTTATTTATTTCGAATTTTAAAAATACAATTATTAGAGTGGATTTTTTACTTAATGTTGTAGATTCATCAATGAGAATAAAAATATTTCCATTTGTTTTAATAATTTCTGAATAAATTCTTAATTTCATATTTTTGGATATGTGATTAATTAATTATATTTGTGCAGGTATATCTGGACCGTAAACCAGGTGCCAAAATTGTTCCTTTTAATTCTTGCAATTGCAATAAATTATAATATTCGGAATATGGTCGGTCCTGTTTGGCTAAATAATAAGCAGTTCTAAATACTAAAGACGCCTTATTTAAATTGTCTATTCTCCATTCCTTTGAAATATTTACACCACGGGTTTTAGATACCCCTAAGTGCTGTATTTTGTTACAAAAAGAGCAATCTAATATTCCGGATTCGGAAAGTAATCAAGGAAACTGTCTTTTTCTTTTCTAACCACATTTCCGCACCTCAAATATTAGGCCACGAGACTTCGTCAGAATCGTTATCATTATAATTACCTACTTGTTGACGTTGCCGTTGATGCTATGGCTGCAAGTTCAACAGATTCCAGTTGATAAGGCGTTTAAATTGGTGTTGGTTACATGGCTGAATGTTGCATTTTCCTGGGTCATTGACTCATCTTCGCTGCTAGTTTTTAGTTTATTTTTAAAAAAATCGGTGATGCAACTGCTTTTTTTAAATTCAGTTGAAATTACTAATAAAATAAATACTATGAAAATCGGTATGTTTGTCGGCATTTTTCTTGGCATCACTGTAATAAACTAATAAAGTTTAAAACATCTACCAATACTAGAAACCAACATCTGGAAATTCTAGTTCACAACAAATGTATGATAAAAACTCTTAGCGTTAGCCGCAGGCCCATTTGGGTATGGCAATAAACTATACCAGGGATGAGTAACGTACGGTCCGTGAGCCGCTAGTATTAAAATTTATGTATGAAATCTTTACTTTTTCAAAATTTCATATTTTTTTCTTCTAATGTTTATTATAAATAAAGTTTAATTCCCGTTGAACCGGTTCAGGTATTTGTTTCGGTTCGGTTTGAGTTTCGGTTCGGTTTGAGTTCCGGTTCAGCAGAAAAAAAAAAACGTTCCGGACTCTGGTTCACGGTTCGGAAAAAGAAGCCGGTTCGGGTTCGGTTCAATAATAAAACATATAAAAATACGTCAAAAATTAGAAGAAAAAAAATCAGCAATTCTTTTTCATTTTTTATTCAATAAGTCAGCCAATTCTTGTTATCAGAAATCATCTTTAGTTCCGGAACGCGTTTCTGTCCAAAAAGGAAGTACCGGAACGACGTTCCGGCTCGACAACACCACTGACTATAATAACATTTAAGAGAGGGAATCTTAATTGTTTTAAACATAAACGTATTGTGTGATTTACAAATTTAAAGCCTGAAGTAATAATAAATACAAATATATTAAACTCTGATTCAACTACTTGATTTTTATAATAAATCTGACAACGCCGATGACCGTTACCACACGATTGTCAATGTGTAAAATGACATTTCTCCTCACATACGAACATTGATTTCTCATACACTTCGGGTATTTGAACTTCGAACTTTCAAATTCAATTGGTATTGAAATGATCATATTCAATTATTCTAATTTTAATTATCCATTATTATATTTCAAAGTTAAAGAAATTTGATTGGAAAATTATCAAACTTGATACAGACACTGTACTTACGTGAATTTAAAAAAAACTTTAATTGATTTATTTTATAACCTCCAAAATTGTTAATATCAATACATATTTATAAAAATATATATATCTTAATCTGATTTAAAAAGAATTGACAAGTCATTTCCAAAAGTCGCCGAAGTAGAATTCACCCAGGCAACCCAGAAATTAGTTAAATGTATTTTTATGCAGTTGGTACTTCTGTTCATACCAATATCTTTCATCCTAATTTTGAAATATCGTAATTAGAATCAACTATATCAGAAGTTCTCAAACAAATTCATTTTTATTTATGTACGTTTATGTATAAAACGTTCCTGAGAAAAATGCATAAATTTGCTATTTAACAGTTGTTATTTTTTTCAATATTTTTAGGTGTACACAGAAATAAAAATAAAATGCTTTGACAGGTTAGAATATGTCATATATTACGAAAACACTTTTTTTAGTGTGCAGCAAGTCAGCACATAAGCTCGGGATTCCCCGTGCAATGTGTACACAGCGCACGTGTTCAATCACAGTAGCATTTAGTAGAATGCGATAAAAACAAAAAAAAACTTATTTGGAAAACCGTCTAAAGCGAAAACGTGTAAAACAAGTACCGTGTAAATTGGGAGATAGGTGAACAACGAATATGTAGACAATATAAAAAGATGAACTGAAACTGTAAACATAACCTCGAAATGCGAAATTTCGACCTGTAAGAAACCGTCCTTATAATAGACAGTCTTGACGTCACATAGACGGGCAGAGCTTATACAGACTCCAAACAATTTCGTTGATAATGGTAAATGCCCATAAGCTGAAGAACTTTAACATAAAATTACCAGAAAAAAGGTATGCATTTTGTTGCTGAAAGTCTATTAGTCAAATAAACCATTTTTTTAAGGAAGCGAACTGTAAAAGACCTTGTGCCCGAGCTACTAATAATAAATAAATAAATATCTTTATTTAGCATTTGGCTACTTATAACTAAATTAGAAATATTACAAAATCATCTTTGATAGCGCAAATACGTAAACAGCCGATTACTAAATTTATATATGTTACAGGAAAAGTGGATTCTCCAGTAAGAGTTGACTCTTCCTAGGTAAAGTCGACTCTTACTGGACATTTTAGTAAAAGTTGATTAAAATAAAAATAAATAATAAAAAAAAATAAAAAAGCAGAAACTCCTAACCTAACCTCAATTTCGAAGAATAACGACACACATCAGGTAGATAACTTTAAACTACATCGTTTACTGAGCTATTAATGAAGTTTTATAACAAACTGCAACTAATTATTGAATTGTAAACACTTACTGAATCCTTGGTCGCTGTTGTTAATAGCATCAAATGACACGTGAACGGAAAGACAACGGTAAAGACAGTTAACAACTAGAGCTGGAATAAACATAAACAAAACAAAGATATGCGCGCGCAGTTATATGAGAGGAGCAACAACATAAACTACAGTAGTTGACTCCGAGACTTCTACGAGTGACCAAGTGCGAGTGTGAAGTGAAATGAAAGCGGACTCAGGTAGTCAGGTGAGACCCTGATTAAACTTTCTTTTTTTTGCAGGCAGCTGTGCTTTCATTTATAATGATAAGAAACACTTCTGCATGAAAGAATTGTGTTTGCTAACACAAATTTGGTTGTGCGGAATTTATCCGTTCTCTAAACAGCCGTACTTGTCAGTATGGCTTAACATTTTCTTTTTAGGTAATTTCCAGGTACCCAAGCAAAATAGGAAAACCGAGACAGAGAGTAACAGGCATGGAGCCTGAAAACTCCAAAAATAGGGAAAAACTCTACGACAGAGTATCGTCGATAAAACGACAAAATGAAGAGAAAATAATTGAGTTGTCAAAACTGATAACTCAACAAAAAGCTGATTATGAATTATTGCTAAAGACGATGGGACAATAAATTAAATCCCTTGAAGAGAGGATTAAAAATTCTGAAGAGACGATTATTGGAAAAAATAAGCTTAAAGGAATATACTCATGAACTGAAAGTCGAAAACGAAGCATTTGAAAGAAAAATAGAAGAGATGGAAAGAAATCCAACTACAGAAGGAGTGGATAAGACGAAAACTCAAAACAAAATGAACGAAGGAACACAAAATGAAGACTGCCCTATGGAAGAAGAATATATAGAAGTGAAGAATAAAAAAAAGAGAAAGAAACCAGAAAGACAATCATCAGAGGAAGAAGACATATCAACGGACAAACAAGTCCAAGAAGAATTGGAAAAAATAAGAAGAGAAGAACAAAGAAAACAGACAAAACCCGAGAGAAGGCCACCTCCGATAATACTAAAGTCCCCACTAATGTGGATAGCACTTCGCAAGCAGCTATTGCAAAGGAAAATCGATGCCCAGTGTAAAATGGGAATACACATAGGGAAAATAACGACGGCGACAAAAGAAAACTTGTCATAAAAGGACTGGTTGTTAACACCCCAGTGTCAGAAGTAGAGGAAGAGCTGAGGGAAAATGGATTAAGACCAAAAAAAAGTATGGCAGCTGACAAGTCGTAGACAAAGAAATGAGGACAACACCCGAAAACTACTACCTATATACATGGTAGTAATCGAACCCGCAGAAGAACCAACTTATAAGAAGTTGAGATACCAATGCCACACAAAAATAAGAGTGGTAGAACAAAAAAGGCACGACGGACCTGTACAATGTTACAGATGTCAGGGATTTCACCACGGACAAAGCACGTGCAACATAGACGTGCACTGCGTGAGATGCGCGGGAGCGCATAGAGCGGCGGAATGGACGCTTAACAAGACAGAAAAACCAAATTGTAGGAATTGCGGAGAACACCCCGCAAACTACAAGGGGTGCCCTAAACACCCAAAAAAGAAGGAAAACAAACCATCTAAGAGCACCACGCAAACAGGACGCACTTACGCACAAGCTGCTAAGAAAACGACAACGACAGGAGAAGGAACGCCCGAGCTACTGAGTGTGCTGCAGAACATGCAGACACTCGTCGCCCAACAGGTTTCACCGAAGTAATCCACAAGAGGACATCCCCCGACACGGTAACTCTGCATTTCATAAGCAAATGTAGAGTTATACATCGGGGACAGTTATAGAGAAGGCGAAGGACCACTCGGATTAGATCTTTTCCTACCGGTAGGAGGTAGGAAGAGGTTTACCCGAGGCAGCGAAGCACACACACACGAAGACGTCCAGACCAAGAAGCCAAGAGTGTATAGCCAACAGGCTAATCTCTTAACAAAAAGATAAGACATCCCAGAATCTCCCATAGACCTCAGAGGAGAGGAAGGAGTCTACGCGCGACTCTGCGACGCGAAAGAGGAGAGGACCTGTCGAAATGACACGGGGTGGTGGAATGTCCTTCTTCGCACCCCTTCGTAGATTTATCCGGGGGTGGATGCCTAGAGGGACGGGTTCGTCTCACGGGAAAGTGTGTGTGTGTGTGTGTGTGTAAACCACAGTAGTTATAGTTAACTCTTCTTAGGCAGAGTCAACTCTCCCTAACAATCTACTTTTCCTGTAACATATACGAGCCCTTCATAAAACAGTGTTTTTTGCAATGCTGAGGTTCGTACAATGTCAAGATTATAGTTTTGTTTGGATCTAACATTATAATTATGGAACTGCAGTCGTTTCTTGAAGTATGCATTTAAATACCCTGGCATTAGGTTATGTTCAATTTTATATATTAAAAGGAAATTCTCTCTTTTAATGTTCTGCTCAATTTAGAGTTTCAAGCATGTAATTAATCATTTGATGTATATTTACTACAATTTAACAAAATACGCATGATTTTGTTCTGTTGTATTGTTGTAATTTACGCACCTCTTCCTTATTGCAAGAAATTAATACTTAGCTACAATATGTAAAGGGAGGCAAAATTATGGTTTTATATATCATCATTCTGGTCCATTCAGAAACACAATAAGATATTCTTACATAAATAATCAATATGAATTGAAAAATTTAATTGTGGATCTAAAATGACACCCAAATATTTAATTTCGTTTACAAATTCTATTATGGATAAAGACAAATTTAGATTATAAATTTTTTTACAATTTATAGCTGAGCCCACCACCATACATTTTGTTTTTGAGGATTTTAATTTTAATCTATTCTGACAGAACCATTTATACAATATCTTAAATTCATCATTTAAAATATATACAATTTCTAAGTAGTTTTGTCCAGACACTGATATAAGGGTATCATCAGCAAATAATTAAACGAAACAATTTTTTAAAGCCATATGAAGATCATTAATATACAGGGTAATTCATTAAGAATGTCTATTCTCTGAACTGTAGATTCTAGACCTCAAAATATGATGATTCTGCTCAACATGCCTTATGCTAATATTGCTAGTTCAAAGTTTAAATTTAAATTTTGATTTTCGCAATAATTTTTCATGTTTTCACAATTTCTCTTTGAAAATTGGCAATTTTACGTTTTTTGGCATGAGGGATCATAAGTTGCACTCTAATTTAACATTGCTAATAGAGGGCGCGCACGTGCTTTGTCCGTGGTGAAATCCCTGACATCTGTAACATTGTACAGGTCCGTCGTGCCTTTTTTGTTCTACCACTCTTATTTTTGTGTGGCATTGGTATCTCAACTTCTTATAAGTTGGTTCTTCTGCGGGTTCGATTACTACCATGTATATAGGTAGTAGTTTTCGGGTGTTGTCCTCATTTCTTTGTCTACGACTTGTCAGCTGCCATACTTTTTTTTGGTCTTAATCCATTTTCCTTCAGTTCTTCCTCTACTTCTGACCATGGGGTGTTAACAGTCAGTCCTTTTACGACAAGCTTCCTCTCTTTTTCTTCGTTGAGTAGGTACGTATACCACTCAATCTCCTTATACTCGCTCAGGAGCATCTTCTTTTGTCGCCGTCGTTATTTTCCCTGTGTGTATTCCCATTTTACACTGGGCATCGATTTTCCTTTGCACTAGCTGCTTGCGAAGTGCTGTCCACATTAGTGGGGACTTTAGTATTATCGGAGGTGGCCTTCTCTCGGGTTTTGTCTGTTTTCTTTGTTCTTCTCTTCTTATTTTTTCCAATTCTTCTTGGACTTGTTTGTCCGTTGATATGTCTTCTTCCTCTGATGATTGTCTTTCTGGTTTCTTTCTCTTTTTTTTATTCTTCACTTCCATATATTCTTCTTCCATAGGGCAGTCTTCATTCATTTACCAGACGAGGAATATTTAATTATAAAAATAATCATTTGTGGGATTCTGAAAATCCACATGCTATGAGGGAAACACATTTTCAGCACGAGTTTAAGGTTAACATTTGGTGTGGTGTAATATGTGGGTTACTTTGATTTAATTAACACAAACAAGTGTAACTAGCGCCCTCTATTAGCAATGTTAAATTAGAGTGCAACTTATGATTCCTCATGCCTAAAAACGTAAAATGCCAATTTCCAAAGAGAAACTGTGAAAACATAAAAAATTATTGCGAAAATCAAAATTTAAATTTAAACTTTGAACTAGCAATATTAGCATAAGGCATGTTGAGCAGAATCATCATATTTTGAGGTCTAGAATCTACAGTTCAAAGATTGGACATTCTTAATGAACCACCCTGAATATTATAAACAACAGTGGTCTCAAGGCACTTCCCTGGATTACACCCAGTAGGCTTTCCTTCTTTTGAGATACCCTGCCTGATATTTTTGTTTTATGAAATCTGTTTTCTAAATAGTTATTAATCCAACTTAAAGCACATTTATTCACACCATAGTGTTCCAGTTTTCTTATAAGAATTCGACGGTCAATTGTCTCAAAAGCACGCTAAAGGTCAACAAAAACAGCAATCACTAAATCACCAATATTTATTTTATCTCGCCAAATCGCTGACTCCCTAAGTTGATTACAGATAATGGTTACGATGATCTTAACTACCGCTGGTAAAAGATTAATAGACCTAAACTCTGAAGGTTTCTTTGGTTTATTTACTTTTGGGATAGGTGTTATCGCACTAGTTTTTAGGTAACGTGGTATTTTCCGGTGGTGATTAATAAAGTATAGAAGGGGATATCCAATTACACAGAATAACTGCTTTACTAGTTTAATATTCAAGCTGTTATCGCTCGAACCTTTATTTTTTAAGCCGTATATAACTTTTCTTAACTGAAATAAATTTATGGTCTCAAAATGGGAAAAGTTTGTTTCGGTATTAAAATCTTGACTTTCCCAATTTTCATACTGAAACTTCATGCAACGAGTCTGAAAAGAATTCATTGAAGTTTTCCTCTACAGAGCTGTTGTACTGTTTAAAATCTATTTCCATGAAATCAGTACATTGTTTCTTTGTTCCAGTTACTACCTCGTTCTCCACAACCTTTTGCTGTCCCCTTTACAGTTATCGATATTTTGTTCATAATGTCGTGCTTTGTTTTTTCTAATCGCTGACACAACTTCATTTCTATATTTTTATAGCATTCCCAATCTGTGTTCAGTTTTGCAAAACAAAATTTTTGGTAGGCTCTATATCTTTTTTGTTGTATCAGTTTAATATCATGTGTCATCCAAGGGCAATTTTATCTAAAGCCTCTTCAATATTTTTCATAAAATATGCATAGATAACATCTACATCTACAGCGGTGTAGTTCCACATTTTTCCTATTGATAACATTGAATATATTATCGTCAATCAGATTTCTACAGTAATATGACTGTTTTACCTCTGACCTTCTATTTACCTCAATATTAATTCCAATTATTTCATAATCACTTATGCCAGGGAAATTTCTCTGAACCTCCTGCATATTCTTGACTTTGAATAATGTTTCTTACTCTATTTGTGTCACTGTTATTTTTTTTCCCAGTAAATGTTTCTGACTCCCAGAAATACTGCTATTTGCTTATGTAATAATTCATTACCCAATTTATCTTCAAAATATTGCAAGAAAACAGCCGAACTTGCGTTTGGGGACCTGTAGAATGCACCAATTTTTTGTAACAGTTTCAATTCCACCACAAGTGACCAAAAACTTTAGTCAAAGAGTCATTAAGCACAACAGATAATCCAAAACAGTTCATTGCATAAATAACCACTCCACCAGTATGCCTGCTGTTAGATCTACTGCATGTTGCAGTATATCCATCGATATTAAATTCATTTTCCTCAATATTTGGAGTCAAATGTGTTTCATTTACACAATACACAACTGGCCCTGTATGTTTATGTGCAAAATTAAGCCTTCTTTTTTTATGAGTACCATCTGTTATCAAGTTTAGCTGCTAGATATACTGTGTTCTTGATTTGAGCCTGTCTATTGCCTTTTATGCGATGAACACTGTTTATCAAAAACTGTGTGATCATATTTAATATCCTTGATATTGAGAACATCACAAGCTTATCTATAGTTTGTACATTCCTTTATTTCTGACTGGCATTCATCACTTTTATGATTTTTGTTACACATTGGACAGACAACGGCTTCTTGACGACAAACATCAGCTTTATGTCCATATTTCCAGTATTTATAGTATCTGAGAACTCCCAGATGCTCATAAACTAAACAAGAATCCCAATCCAAATACACTCTTCTGCACTGTAACAGGATTTTAAAAACTTCCGGCGACACATCCAATAAAACATCAAGCTTATTGGCGTTTTTCGATTTAAACTTTTTCAAGAGCTTTACTTCCACGTTTAGAGCATTTTTAAGGCTATATTGGCTTTTTATTTTCTGAATAAATACATCTTCTTCCTTAATATATTCATCTCGAACACCAACAATTGTAATTTTCGGATTTATCATTCTAGGAATTTGAATATCATAATTTACCGAAAGTTCCGCCACTGCTTTATTTTGAAGTATTTGCAAATATTTGTTATCATCTTATCATCGCAATCCACAACAATACACCCATTGCCGGCAGTCTTCACCTTGTTTACTTCAATTGATAAGTCTGAAGGCTTTGTTTTTTTCTCTAAAACATTTTTTGTTTTTACCACACAAATTACACGCCATCTGTTTATTATTCACGATAAAATGATCGCTGCAGGACGCACAGACGTGCGTACAGCTCAACGGCATGTCTATTCTGTCTATACTACCAGGACCTTCAACCGAACCACTACCAGGTCCTTCAAGTGAGCCACTACCAGGACCTCCAACCAAACTACTGCCAAGGTCTTCGAAACGAGATCATGAAGTGACTCAAATTAAACTTGATGCTTCACTCCTGAGTCCATCATATGCATTTCAAGAAGCCGAGAATTACTTTTTGCGGCAGTAGGTGGTTGAATTAACTGAGAAGCTGGAATAGTTATCGACAAGGTTCAGCTATGAAATTGTGAAGAACAAAGATGCTCATATACTAATGTATACTGGTATTCCAACCAATGAGCTCTTCATGGTTCTTTTTGAACTAATGGGCAGCATTAAATTAAAATATTATGCTGGATGGAATGTTCAGATCGTTCCTAAAATTGATCAACTGTTTATGACCTTAATGAAGCTAAGGCTTAATGTTCCACATGAAGATTTCAGTATTAGATTTAGTTGTAGTATAGCCGTCTTTCATACTAGCAAATAATTCACTTCTGATTACCTGCAAATCAGAGTCAAAGTCCATTTTCTTGGTATGACTCGACTCTAAGGCGTTTTCACCCCTTTTTATATTTTTGTTGTGTCATCTATAAAAGCACTGATGCTGGAAAGTTTTAGGACATGTTTAAAACCCATTATTTTCTTAACAATAAAAGGATCTGCATAAAAACAAACAAAACGGTACTGCAAAAATAAAATATACATAACCTCAACAAGTTTCAAAGCAGAATTAATATGTTAAATTAACTCGACTGGTGAAAAACTAATAAAAACTACTTAAATAGTATGTTCCTTCGACAATATATTCAACTGAAAAGTCTTATTTTATCACATAAACCACGAAAACACTAAATGCAAAAATTGCTTATGGGCATTTACCATTATCAATGAAATTGTTTGGGAGTCGGTATAAGCTCCGCCCGTCTCTGTGACGTCAGACTTAGGCTGTCTATTAGTGGAATAAGTTACAGTGTTGTCAAGTTTCAATAAAAAAAATCTTCAATATTTTCTTTTTTATTAATAAACACATATTTTACAAAAAAATATACTACTTAAAAAAGACGAACAACAAAGTTTGTACTTTTTTCAAGTTTACAGGTATTCTACATTTTTTATTACATTTAGCAATGTTATCCAAGAACTTTAAAAGTTCTCGTAAAAAAACTGGGGTAATTTTTATTTCATCCTATAATTTGTCAACTTGGAAATACCATATTGTCAATTTATTCTCATTATTACAAAATATATAAATTAAACAAATTTTTCACTTAAGACTATATATAGAAAAAATAGTTCGTTTTTATAAAAAAAAACAAGATGTTAATAAAAAAATAGTCAAACTAAGTTACTAAATGATTCAGCAGCTGTTCAATCGGTTATAACCTCAATATACGTACATATAGAGAAGAGAATAGTTTTTGTAACACCCTCGTATTAATTATTATAAAAATAAGTATATGACACTACGAAGATAGATAATAATAATTCAATATGCTGCTAAAACTTCGTTTTTTATAAAAAACAGGAAATTATTAAAAAAATAGTCAAACTATATAACAAAAAGATTTGACAGCTAGTGAATCGAATATAACCTCAAAGTAATACATGGTAACGCTTTTAATTCACTCATTCAGATGAGTCGAAGTGAAACAAGGCAATATTTTCTCAAAAATAGCAAAGGGGAGTTCAGGGTTTGCAGCTCATTTTTTCAAGCAACTCTTTGTATTTCCAACAAAACCCATTCAGTGGAAATTTTGAATGATTTATCATTTTCGTATTTTCAATGAGCGTATCCCCGTTTTTTTGCTCTCCTGAAAAATTTTGATTTTGTTACTTAATCTCTTTTACCTCCAAGCAGACAATATATATATATATATATATATATATATATATATATATATATATATATATATATATATATATATATACATATATATATATATATATATATGTATATATATATATATATATATATATATATATATATATATGCTAAGACCCCCGTATTGATATTTAAAAAAATACATCACGATTTTATAACACAAAGTGAATCAGTAGCATAGCTAGGGATGGATCACGGCCCCACGGGCCATTTGTTACAACTTAATTGATTAAAAATACAAAAACGTCACATAGTGCTAATTTGAATCATTGTAATGCTACTACGGCTGTTACTATAATGATAATTAAAGAAGAAACGAACTCGTTGATATCATTTTGCCCCCTAACTACTCTTCTAATATAGATTTATGTAATTTTAAAACTAAAATAAAATTGCCCAATTACGACCAAATATTTACATGAATCGTTTATAAAACTTATTCACATATACATAAGGCACTATTTGCACTCCTTTGTTGTCAGCAGTAAATTCTATAAAAGAAAATAAAACCCATAAATTTCCATAGAAATGCAAAAATTTAATAGAAAATTTAAGACCAAAAATATTGGTAAAAAAGGGGTGAAATTCTGTAAATGGAGATTATTATAATTTTATAAGGAAAGCAAAAAAATAAAAAACAAATATTGTGGATAAAACAAGATGAAACAGGCAAAATTTGAAAAAAAATCATTATAATCACAATTTACTCACCTTTACGTAAATCTTATAAAAATTCTTCATATTCTGTTGAAATTTATGAATATCCTGGATCGTTACAACCCCTTATATCGAGAACTAGATGTATGTCTTTGGGCATAAGAGTCACCCTATGGCAGTGCATGGCACATTTATTGGCATCTTCGAATAGATATGTCAAATATATTTCTGCAGCTTCTTGTATAGCTTTGAGAGCTTCAATTTGAATTTTGTGCGATCCCAACCCTTGTTCCATCAATATTTCTCTAATAAGACGAGAAAATGGGAGACGGGGGATGCAGCTTTGAACTGATGCTTGTAATCTTTTAATTTGTTTTAATGTCGTCCTGAAAAATGATTATACAGATTTTCAGCGATTATTTATATAAAACGTACCTAAAAATTTTGAATTCTTTATTTCCGATATTCATACACACTTTGCTGGTACCGTATTTTCGCTTTTTCGGGGTCTTTGGGGAAACTTCATTATCAGAACGTTGCGAATTCGTCATTGACTTCCTTCGAGGAGCAGATTTTCTTTTAACCATTTTGTAGCATCTGTTGAATACTTTTATATAGCGGCTGGTTTTATTTTATTATTAAAAGTAATATATAATAGTATATATAGTAATATAATAGTAACAGCTACAAACATAACCACAAACATATACTAAAAATGTTTTTAACTACTTTTAAATCACTTTAATAAAATAACAATAAGATTAATAACAACATTGTTATTTTCAAGTTATTTTAAATTAAAGAAATAAAATTAGAACAAATCTTGTGTATATATAGCGACAAGATTAACCGCCAATATTTTGACATGTATTTCGATCGTGGCTAATACTCCGGCACACACTCCGAAACCAATTATATTTTCAAATTTGATACAAAATTGATTGTAATTAAATACAATTACATTTTATTAAAAACTTTTTGATTTCAAAACCATGAAAGGATTATAATTGTTATCTATAAATATATATAAATATGAATAATAGTAATAAAATGCTTTTCGTACATTTTAACGTTTAATTTTGGTTAAATATTTTGATATAAATTATAATAACAATGTTAAACTAATATTTTTTCATTATAACAACAAATTTAAGTAATCTAACTTTTGAAATATAATTTGTGTTGCCTATAAACAAACTTCTGTAATATAATAGTTATGACTAAAAGTACGTAACTCGTTTTAATTATAAAGTAATATATCTATGTAATATTATTTAAACGAAATTAAAAATATATTTTATCAATTTAACAGATTATTCGAGAACGTATAAACAAAGTTTAACGATAAATAAGTTCGTTCTAGATACATCTCTTTTCCCATATGAACTAATCGTCAATAGAAAATTCTAGGTTATAAAATGTCAAAGTGGAATGTTAAGTTTATAAAAATAGTTTAAAAAAAATCAAAAAGGATGAGTAAACATATGTACTCGACAGCAAATCTTTCCGACAAAGATTTAAAAGAACAAGGAAACCGTTTGTATAATTTGAGAAAATACGAAGAAGCCATAAATTGTTACAGCAAAGCCATAATCAAGAACCCAGACGTAGCCCATTACTTTACGAATCGAGCTCTTTGTTATCTGAAATTATTAAAATGGGAACAGGCGTGTATGGATTGCCGAAGGGCTTTAGACATGGATTCAAATTTGGTGAAAGGTCATTTCTTCCTTGGACAAGCTCTATTTGAAAGTGATAATTATGACGAAGCTATTAAACATCTACAAAGAGCGAATGACTTGGCGAAAGAACAAAAAATGAATTTCGGAGATGACATTGCCTCACAATTAAGAGCTGCTAGGAAAAAACGGTATTTATATACTTGTTTTGATTTGGTGTATTTTTATTGGAAATTTCGACTTTTTTTCACGTTTGATTATTTTATTTCTTGCGGTTGTTATTCTAATAACTTAGGTTATCATTTCTTGAACTTCAGATTGTTTTTTTTTGTGAAATCTCGTCAAGTTTTTGTAAATATTGAAAGAAAATTCATTTAATTTTGTAATTTTACAGATTTTCCGTTCAGGAAGAAAAACGTATAGCGCAAGAAATAGAATTACAATCGTATTTGAATAAATTGATTGAAAGAGATAGAGAAATGAGGATACAAGAGGTGCAGAACGAAGAAGGCGACAATGAAACCACCAAACAAACCATCCAGAACATTAATGAAACATGTGAGAATTACCTAAACGAATTGAACCAATTGTTTGCGAAAATAGACGATAGGAGAAGGAAAAGAGAAGTGCCAGATTATTTGTGCGGGAAAATTAGTTTCGAGATTCTACAAGAACCAGTAATAACACCAAGTGGTATCACCTACGATAAGAAGGATTTGGAGGAGCATCTACAGAGAGTGGGGCACTTCGATCCTGTTACTAGAGTTAAACTTACCCAGGATCAGTTGATTCCTAATTTCGCCATGAAGGAAGTTGTCGATGCGTTTTTGACCGAAAACGAATGGGCTTTGGACTATTAATTTTTTTTTATTCGTTATCTGTTAAGTCTAGTGTTATGGTGTGCTATTCACATATAATTAAAGTTCTTTCAAAATGAGTTTTTATCGTTAAACGACGTTTCGACCCTCGTCGACCACCAAACGCATTCCGAACGACATTTCTTTGGTATCAAATTTTGAAAATTCAAAATGGCGGCCATGTGAATTGGATTTATATTGTGTCGGGTACACAGCCGCACGCCATCTAATAGCACCGGTCATAAGATAGAATCAAATATGTAGGGAATTTTAAGCCCTGTAACATGATGCAATTAAATTTCTCTAAAAAATCTTTTTCGGCTCAATTTTTCTAAAATTTGTAATTTAATCAGGAATTATAATGAAAATAACATAATTAAGTCAATATTTTATGAAAATATAGAGGAAATGTTTCTGGGAATATGGTTTTTTCAAAATTTGAAAATTCAAAATGGCGGCCATGTGAATTGGTGTTATATTGTGTCGGTTACACGGCCGCACGCCATCTAACAGCACCAGTCATAAGTTAGTGTAATAAAGAGCTAAAAATGAAATTATAAGTGGCTCCATCTATTGGGTAACCATAGAACTATGCTCTAGATGTTTTTGGAAGTAAAAATTGGTATTATTAGACACTTTTGGAGGTTGTAATGTGTTTTGGATTATGGGAAAAGTATATATAAGGCAGGAGTTCATAAAAAAGAAAGTTTTGTGGATAATTGGAGATTATTTTGATTATAATTTTTGATTGAATGTACATTTTATCATATTTTTGACATTCTTTCGAAAAATTTATAGGTTACGAATTTTTTTGGAAATTTTTTTGACACTGTTTATTAAACAGCAAATCTTCCCCTATAGATTTGAAAAATCCGCATTTTGAAATTGTTAATATTAATAAAATGAATGGAGATTGAAAAAAATTTATATATAAATTCAATTTGAATGGGAGCCATTTTGAATTTTCAAAATTTGTTTTTATGATTTTCACTATAATTTTTTCATAAATAAACAAACTTCAATTTTTTTATCAGTTTTTTTGGAAAATTGAGGAATGAAAAATATTTTTTTTTTTGGAAATCTAGTTTTATCACGTCATACGGCTTTAAATTTCTTATAAATTGGATTTCTACAACTTTTTTGTACGATCAAAAATCGCAGAAATAAATTTCTAGTTATGGATATGATCGTCTTCGATGTTAATTTGTCCACTTAATCTCCCGGAATATAGAATGACAAAAATTCAAACAACCAGAGTTCTCATATTTTATTTATAAAATAAATAACAGTGAATTATTTACAAACTTAAATCAAAATAATTAATTTTAATATTTTTATATAATAAAAGAGTCTTAAATGTGCAGCATAAGGCAAAAATTTCTTCGTTATTGGCACCATTCCTTCCCCTTAATCTAAATACTTATTTCACAATGTCAAACTGAACGTACTAAATACAGGGTGTCCAAAAACCCTCCAAACACAAACTACATATACCAGACGTCATTTTATCTCAAACTAACCTAATTTTTTTCAAAGGAAAACGTCAAATTTTGAGGTTATTTATCTTCGAATGCCGCTTACTTCCGGATAAATATTAGGTTAGATTCATGCCAAATCACATCTAGTGAATGTAATTTACGGACATCCCCCGTATTTATCGCGTCAAATAAAATAAATCTTTCCAACTAAAATCATATCCAGTCATAATAACTATCATTTAATTAATTTGAAAATGTTTGATTAAAATAATTCGAATTTCAACAATAAAAAAATATACAGGATGTCCTAAAACAGTAGATTTGTTGTTTTACGACTTCAAACATTTTACGAGGGTTAATTCGAAAATAACAATGCTGACGAACTTAAAGCGGGTTTAACGCCGCTATCTTGAAGATTTTATACATGTTACTAGGGTTAATTCGAAAGTAACTATACTGACGAGACTAGGGTGGATTTAACGCCGCCACCTTGATGATTTTATACATTTTTCGAGGGTTATTTTTTTTACTACTTTTTACATTATACGAGGGTCGTTCAAAAAAAAAGGAATAAAATTTAATTACATATTTTTTTGTTTCCTATACGTCCAATTATTTTACGACCCCCGTATTTGGTGCTTAAAGATTATCACATGTAATTGAGACTGCGTAAACTGATATCGAAGCGTTTCTACGAGGGTCGTATTAAGAGTGAGAGAAGTTTGGGTCTGAAGTAACATTGGGAGGAATTAGCGCCGCCTTTTTGACATCCTCGATCTATAAGTAGCTTGCGTATCAAACTTCGTATACAGGGGAGTGTTCAAAGTAACTTTACTAATGGAAGTTTATAATTTTTCTGAATGTAATACATGTTTTTATATGATTAGAATTGCTAAAGAAAATTTTATCAAATTATAGAAAGTGAACGGTTAAAAGGTTACTAATTAGAACATATTTGGTGATAAGTTTCGTTTTTTCAAAATATTTAGCGACTGTTGAACGAAAAGTTTGTATTCATCTTATGGCCCCCGTATAAATCGACGAAATATTAAAAAATGATGGAAACTTGATTTTTACATTGATAACTAAGAAATAGTGACCGATTTTTCTAGTAAAAACATTTTTCTCTTGTTTTTAATTAAAAAAAGTTGAATATTTTCCAAACAACCCTCGTATACATACATATAATTTGTATAATTTTTTTATTATACAATTAAACGAACGATTACTTTTCGTATAACCTTGTAAATCTATTATTCCAATTTTTATACATTCTACGAGGGGCGTTCAAAAATGTTTCAGTGTATTAGACTTCCTACAGTTTTTCCCTTCCTTGAAAATGGAAAACGAACTGCTGCAATTGAAAATTATGAAGTTCAAGCTGTAATAATTTTTTTTTTGACAAAAATCCAAAAATCAAAACAAATATCAGGAAAAAACTGCAATATTTGACCCCTATTTTCCATAATATCCTTGAAAAGAAGTTTTTAATCATCTTACTGCCCCCGTATTCACCAATACGCAATCGCCATCTATATCCAGAGACATGATTTTAACATTGATATAAAAAACCAACCACAGATTTTATATCTCAAAAAGTACAATATTTTACAAACAAACCCGGTATACACATTTTTAGTGTTTGCACATTTTTTATAGTATAATTAAAAGGATTGTTTTTCGTATAACCCTGTAAAACAATTATTTCAATTTTTATACATTCTACAAGGGGCGTTCAAAAAGGTTTCAGTGTATTAGAATTCCTACAGTATTTCCCTTCCTTAAAAATGAAGAACGAACTGCTGCAATTGAAAATTATGGAATTCAAGCTGTAATTCAAGTGACAAAAATTCACAAATTAAAACAAAAAGTTTCTATAAAGTTTTTCCATAGTATCCTTGAAAGGAAGTTTTTAATCATCTTACAGCCCCCGTATTAGTAGAAGAAAGATTATTAAATGAGAAAAACATGATTTTGATATTGATACAATAAACCTGTGATTTTTCCAGTGAAAACATTTTTTTTTAAATTTTTTGTTTCAAAAATTTTCATAATTTTTTATTGTACAAATAAACGAACGATTGTTTTTCGTATAACCCTGTAAAACTATTATTTCAATTTTTATATATTCTACGAGGGGCGTTCGAAAAGCAACGAACATTTGGACTTAGTTTAACAACATTTCCCTGGCTTGAAAATGGAAAACCCACCGATGCAATTGAAAATCTCGCTAATAATTAAGTTCAAGCTGCAATTAAAGTTTTTTATACAATACACAATCGGCATCTATATCCAGAGATAAGAAATTGTTTATAATGCGATAAACCAGTGAAATAATCGATTATTTACTTTTAAAACAACCAATACTATTGAAACATCCGATACTTTCAAACATCCCTCCTACAACTCGATTATAAATATCCAAAAGTTTCCTAAACAAAAGAAATTATACAAAAAAAATACCAAAAAAATCGTTTCGATATCCGAATTTTCCCTAAATTGGTATATCGAGGTTATGTTTTTCGATGTACCGCCTCCTGGCGGTGGCTATCAATTGTTCTTTGCGTTCCTGGAACGATTTGGTACGTTCCGAAGCGGATTTCGGAAAAGAAGAAGCCGCCGTGCTAAACGAAGAGCAATTCGAAGAGCCGGAAGTCGAAGGTTGGTTATTAGACGAAGAGGATTGTTCAGGGGTAAAATGAACTCGACCCTCGAGAATATTCGTAATCGTACTATCTACATTCCTCGTTATATCTAAAAAAAAACAAAAATAACCAAAATAATAATACAGAATGGAGATTGATCAGCCACCATATAGTCTTGATCTGTATCCGTACTACTATTTTTTGTTCATAAAGCTTAAGACCGATATATAAATTGAAATTGAAACGATATTTAAGACGTATAATAAGTATTGTCTATTATTAAACTTAAATTACTATACAGGGTGTCCCACGACGAGTTAAAACTATCTGTATATATGGCAAAATACTTACTAGTAAAATAATGAAAATTTCTACGTTTCGGTTTTCGGATACGATCTTTTTAACTAAAATATTTTCAAAGATGGCCGACTTCCGGTTCTACCGGAAATCGACTGTAACTTTGTTATTTTAAATGGAACACCCTGTATATTAATACATTTTTGAAATCTACGTAAAATTTTATTATACTTTTGTCTAAAAACTTTTTTCGACAAATGCATATTTTTTGAATTATTAATTTTTTTGTAAAAAAATTGACCCTTATAAATTATTTTTTACGAGGATACCCAAGTTATGAAAACAGTTTTGGTTCGGTTGATTTTAGCAAGGTCAGAAGAATTTGAACCTATTATTAAAAATTTTTCATTTTATACAGGGTGTGTATAAAAAGTGTTCAAATTTAAACCATACCTGCATATCTAAAAATTTACAGAAAACATAACGGATAACGGTGAGGTTTAGGTATAGGAAAGTATACATGAATTTGCCTTATTTGTTACCCCTGAATACATTAAAATAGAAAAAACCGGTTGGTTCTATTTAAAAAAATGAATCTGATATTTATGAAGTTAAACTTTAAACACTTTTTATACACACCCTGTATAAAATGAGGAATTTTTAAACATAGATTCAAATACGTCTGACCCTGCTAAAATCAATCGAACAAAAACCGTTTTCATACCTTCAAGGTTATCCTCGTACAAAAATAATTTATAAGGGTCTGTAAAAGTTAAATTTTTACAAAAAGTATGCATATTTCGAAAAACGTTTTTAGACAAAAGTATACTAAAATTTCCGTATATTTCAAAAATGTATTAATTGACAGGGTGTTCCATTTAAAATAACAAAGTTACGGTTGACTTCCGGTTCTACCAGAAGTCGGCCATCTTTGAAAATATTTTAATTAAAAAGATCGTATCCTAAAACCCAAACGTAGAAATTTTCATGATTTTGCCATATATACCAGATAGTTTTAACTACGTATCGTGGGACACCCTGTATATTATTAAATACTTACATAAATCAGTGTAAATTGCGTTTAGTGGTACATGCGGTAGGACTTCTTTGACTTGTTTCCCCATTCTGGTAAGTTCCGGGGTATTTAGTGATCTGGTACGAGTTTGGGGTCTCGGGGGGGCGAAATTAGCACGTTTTTCCCATTCAGTTACATCGTTCGAAGTATAATTAGTCGTTTGTACCTGAAACGAATTTAATAAATCACGCAAAAAAATTAAATAAACAACTTGTAGTTACACCTTCAGCGCCGTTGCCATATTTCGACGTACGTTTTCCGCGAATTCTTGATCGCTCATAGTTTTCCTATCCGATGGTTCAAGAAACGTCAGTCTGTAATTAGTTACGGGGGAAAACAGATAATAAACTAAATCACTGAAATAAGATGAACCCATTACGGTTACAGAGATATCCAAAAAGGGACGGTCGACTGTAATACAAATAGGTTGAACCTAAAAAATTATTTATTATATGAAAAATAAAAAAAAACAATAGTTAGGGGTTGAAATCGAACTTACTTTGTTGGTAAATTCGAAGGGGTATGTTTTGAATTTGAGAAGCGCTTTTCCGTTGGTTACTTTATCTTCGGGGGCGAAATAAACGGGGGTCCTCTCTTCCATAAATTGTTTTAGGTTATTCTTAAAGTTATCTACGTTTACGATAGATCCGAAGCAGTAAGTACTAAACCCTAACACCCTTTCTACGGTCGTTCTACAACTAGGCTGGAAATTTTTATACTTTACATATATTTTGGCACGAGTACGATTTCCTTGGCGCCAGAATTTCGCTACGTCATTTTGTAAAATCGTGACGAAGCCAGGGGAGTTCAACACCGCCAACTTGATGTTTACATACATGTTACAAGGGTTGTTTTAAATGTAACAAATCATCACGAAGCCAGGGCGAGTTCAGCACCGCCAGATTGTTGATTTCACACATTCTACGAGGGATGATTAAAAGTAACAAAGCTGATAAAGCTACTGAGACATTTATATATACGAGGTAGTATTGAAAGTAACAAGCCCGACAAAGCAAAGGGCGGATTTAACAACGCCATCTTGATGATTTTATACATTTTACGAGTTATTTTGAATGTAACAAGTCTGACTAATCAACAGCCGGATTTAACACCGCCTTGATGATTTTATACAGTTTACGAAGGTTTATTTGGAAGTAAAATGTGCATCAAAGCAAATAGGGGGTTCAAAACGCCATTTTGATGATTTCAGGCATTATACGAGGGATGATTCAAAAGTAAAAATGCTGATGAGGCTACGGCGACTTTAACATCGCTATCTTTATGATTTTATACATTTTACGAGAGTTATTTTGAATGTAAAATGCCTAAAGAAGCAAAGGATGGATTTAACACCGCCATCTCGATGATTTTATAGGGTTTACGAGGGTTAATTTGGAAGTAAAATGCCCATCAAAGCAAATAGGGGGTTCAACACCGCCATTCTTATAATTTCATACATGTTACGAGAGTTGTTTTGAATGTAATAAATCATGACGAAGTCAGGGCGAGTTCAACACCGCTATCTTGATGATTTTACACATTATACGAGGTGGTATTGAAAGTAATAAGCCCGACAAAGCGAAGGGCATTTTACATTCAAAATAACCCTCGTAAAATGCCTAACGAAACAAAGGACGGATTTAACACCATTATCTTGATGATTTTTTACATTTTACGAGGGTTATTTTGAATGTAACAAGTCTAACTAATCAACGGGCGGGTTTAACGCCGCCTTCTTGATGATTTTACACATATTAGGAGGGTTGATTTGGAAGTAAAATGCCCATAAAGAAAAGAGGGGGTTCAATACCGCCATTTTGATGCTTTTTCACATTTTACGAGGGTTATTTTGAATTTAACAAGCCCAACAAAACAAACTAACTAGTTTGTAACTTTAAGTACCGATATCTCTAAAACGAGACGAGATATCAAAAGATTTCATCATGGGGATAAATTCGTTTTGGCGCTAAGAAAACCGTACCCTCACTAATATACTGATGAAATAATATGACAAAATGTTATAAATATCATAAAAATTACGTTTTCATTTTTATTTTATAAAAATTGTTTTTAAAAATTTATACTTACCGATACGGCACCTGTAGCTTTACAAACAGCTACTTGGTCAAAAACTGATACGCTATTACTAATATATACATGAACCTTTTCTTTAACTTTAAGATTTTCAACGTGAACTGATATTCCTAAACCTAAACAGGCCAGTTTATTAACAAACTTTTGAATCCTCGGGGTATCAGGCAAAAATTGACAAATGAGAAATAAGAAAAGTAGTAAACAACATCGTAATACTATTAAAATTAATCCCAAAGGGAGATAAAATATGAAAAATATAAAACTAACGTCACTATCAGGTATCCTGAAACAAAAAACCCTACTCAGTACATACATTTATTTTTTAATATTTACGTAGTTTAACTAATTTTAAACTGTTCGTATTATTATAATTTAAATAAATTGTTTTTATAATATTTATAATATACGTTTCTTACCTATTTCTAGCTAAGAGATTTGCAATTTCTACATTTGCCATATTTCAGTTGAATTTTAGCACGAAAGGTCAATAAAATACTAACATTACTTTTGTAAAGAAAAGATTAAATAAAATGCATTTCTTCTGTTATGATACGTGTGAAATTATGATTGGATTATTTACAATCACTAACAATAATTTTTCAATCAAAAAATTTGGGTTTTAAGCATCAACCTCAAAAAAATCTACGATGACAACTAAAAATTAAAATGACGTTTATCAAAATTCTGGTATAAATTTCGACACATTTTCTCCCTCTTTCTATCACATTACGTGTTAATTCATAGACAAATTAATAGTTGGTAGATCCAAAGTGAAATTTTTTATACAATAAAAACTCGTTTTAGGATAAATCTTTATTAGTCGATGTTATTCCAACAAAAAAATATATCTCCTTGATAAATAACGTGGAATTATCAATAAATACAAGCTGCCACTAGAAGTTAAGGAGCAATTTTATGTTGACGCACGATGCTTGCTTGAAACGTTAAATGAAGTCACGTGGTATAATGTCAAAGTTTAAAACGCTAAAAAAACTATAATCTATTTAATAATTGATCGATTAATATATGTTCTATGTTTAGGTTATGATATAATATCTAATTGCACTTTTTAGAAAACTAGTGCTCTTGTAATTGATTGTCGTTTATTTCAAACGACGAATAAGTTATTTTGGGATGACGTCACAATCAGCCGCCATATTGTCTTGAGGGACAAATATAGCGTTATTTACATTAAAATTATTATTAGTTTTATTTTTAATTTTGTAATCGAAAATATTCATTTCAATGAAAAATGGGATCGAAACAATTAATTATTGTACACAAAAGAAGTGAAATTTTTGTTTGACTATCACGATAATATGGCCGACGTTTCAAGTCACATTACGTGATATTTTGCGACAAATTAAGTATTAAGAAATAGATACCAATAGTAATTTATATATTCTAACCTCTCTGATATACAATTATAATAGTTGAAAATCCCGGTATTTAACGAAAGTATATTGATTGAATTACAATATTTTGTTGATATTTATTTGTTATAATTTCAAAAAGAGGCATAAAAAACCAAACAATTGATACATTATAAAGAAGATATATATAACAATATATAATTTAACTTCACTAAGTTGTTTATTTTATTGCAAGATATATGTCGATTATCATTATTTTAATTTTCACTCGATGATATACCAGCGATGAGGTTCAACATTTTAACCTTGTCGCTACAATTACTTAATTGGCGAAAAATTCGTCACTCAGAAAAACGACAGCGACAACACGAAACCCTGCCTTTATGTATACTGTCATATATTAGTTTATGCTATTTTTTCTCTAAGCATTCGCATTTTCTATGGTGTAAATTTGTGACGTACGTGTCAAACAAATCATGTGATTTTAAAGAGCTTATATAAATAGTGGATAGGGGGGATTTAATGTTTATTTATCTTTAATTGCCTTTGTGACATATTTAGAATAAGACAAACCAGTAATAAAAAAGGTCAAGGACGATATAGACATCGATAGTAAATAACAAAGTGTATCAGTTTACGTTATGTAGTTATTATCTCTAGTGTTAAATAAAACTTTTTTTACCAAAATTTCAACGATCGCTAATTTCGAACTAGCGAAAATGGAGCGTTCGAGATCGCAAGAAAATGAAGACGTAGAAACCTGTGATAGTGAAAATTGCTGTGATTCATCCACCAAACCTTTGTTAACGGAAGAAAGAATGAGGAGGAAATTACAATTTTTCTTCATGAATCCCATAGAAAAATGGCAGGCTAAGAAGAGATTCCCCTATAAATTCGTAGTGCAAGTGATTAAGATAATATTAGTTACGTTCCAGCTGTGTTTTTTCGCTTACTATAGATATAATCACGTTAATTATACTTGGGATAACAAAATAACTTTTTCGCATTTGTTTTTAAAAGGCTGGGATACTACCAGAGAAGTAAACGCGTACCCCCCGTCTGCAGGACCTTTAGCGGTATACAAAATTGACGATTTCTATTCGACTATAGATTACGCTTATAAAGGATATTCAGATTTGGAAAAAGCAATTGGTCCGTATTCGTACGCTAATGAAGATAATAGCAAAAGTGACATGGTTCTGTGTTTAAAACATTATAAACAAGGAATCATATTCGGTTTTAACGAATCTTATATTTTTAATAGCGAAATAGTTGAACAGTGCTACAACATCTCGGAACCACTTGATTCGTCTTTCAATTCAAAACGATTCGTACAAGATGAACATATCAAAATAAATTTTACCGCTTTAGTAGAATCTTCCTTAAAATTTTCCATTAAAACGGTGAATTTCAAAGCAGCTGGTCGGATTTCACCTCCGAATTGTTTTCTATTCAACATTGAAATTAATTTCAATAACGAAGATCACGATGGGCAGATGATAGTGTCTCTAGACGCCGAACCGATTCGTTTGATATGCAAAGGGGACGTGTGGTATAAAACAGACAGCGAAATAGAATCAGTTCTTCGAAGTATACTCAACTATTTTGTCATGTTAATATGTATAACGTCGTTTGTTCTGTGTTCAAGAGCCGTTTGGAGGGCGCAACAATTAAAAGTGATCACCAATACATTTTTTATAAAAAGATTTGAACAACCATTGAGCCAAAAGGATAAAATGAAATTTCTAAATTTGTGGTACATCATGATCATAATAAACGATTTGTTAATCATAATTGGATCGGCCATTAAAGAACAGATTGAAAAAGAATCTTTTACTACTGATCAATGGAATATTTGCAGTTTATTTTTGGGTATCGGTAATTTGTTGGTGTGGTTCGGAGTATTGCGGTATCTAGGATTTTTTAGAACTTACAACGTTGTTATTTTGACGTTACAAAAAGCGGCCCCTCAAGTAGCTAGATTTCTACTTTGCGCTTTGTTAATTTACGCGGGGTTTACGTTTTCCGGGTGGTTAATCTTGGGGCCTTATCATTTTAAATTCAGATCTCTAGCTACGACTTCGGAATGTTTATTTTCTCTTATAAACGGCGACGATATGTTCGCGACTTTTTCGATTATGTCGAATAAATCTGTTCTTTTATGGTGGTTCAGTAGGATTTATTTATATACTTTTATAAGCTTGTACATTTATATAATTTTGAGTTTATTCATTTCGGTCATAATGGATGCTTATGATACAATAAAATCTTATTATAACGAAGGTTTTCCTAAAAGTAGTTTGGAGTGTTTCATAGGAGAGACGAATTGTGAAGACGTTATTAGTGGAATGTACAGAACCGATTCCTCGGACAGTTTGGGTGGTTTAATGAAAGATCTGTGCTGTTGTAAAAAAATATACCAATCGTATTCCACCCTGACATCGAATAGTCAATCAAGAACAAGTATACTTATATAAAAATTCAGTAAAAACATTTTTTTTAATTATATAACAATAAAAATAATATTTTCGTACAAATTTTAATAGTTTCACTTTTTACAGTTTATTTTTACTCGACTGTAAATTTATACGTTTTATTGTTGAATAAAAAGCTAGAAGAATTCACGTTTTTTCAATTTACCATGAAAAAATATCAGATTTTGCCTTAAATTTTACATCAAATGGTAATTTAACCAGGAAAGTTTCGAAACTTCTGACAGAATTAACGTATTGTACGATTCTATATTCCATTAGCTGTTTTTAATAATTCCCAAAGAATCTAAACACATTTTAAATTATTTTCAATACTATTCAACGAAACTATTTAAAAAAAAATTGATTTCTCGTAACAAAACAAATTCCTACTGAGGACTTTTCAGAATTTATAACCTATAATATAACCCACAGAACATACCCTAACAAGAATCTGCAAACTAAGTTATTATTCAGTAGAAACGCGTATTTTCGATGGTAGGTGGCAGAACTAATCTATTTCCGCGATTCATAACAAACAATACTGTATTCTATGTTATCCACTTCCGATTTCGCAGTTTCCTGAATCCAGGAATATATTCCAAACCTTCTTAGCCTAATAAATTATAAATTTTCCTACAAAATAGATTTTTAATAAACTACCTTGATCAAAAATTAGGAGAGTTATATCTAACAACCTTTTTTTTGTAATAAATTTTGGAGTATAATTTGCTTTAGTGAAAAAAAAACTTTATAAATATTGATTAAGGGTTGAAAAACATATATCGTGCGATCTTTATCAATCCCACATTTTTTTCTCAATTTTCTGAATGCTAACTTTTATTTTATTCAATTTTAACAATAAGGGACAGTTTTCACCTCTTACACTAATTTTCACATATTAACATAGGGAAGATTTTGAAATGAAGGATAAATAGAACAAAATTTCACGCAAATCGAAGCGTTTTAAAAGAAATCTGAAAAGATACCATATTTTTACAGTTATTCACTGGACTATTAATCCTAACAACTGTATTGTCATATTTTATTACAAAGTATAGATCAAGTTTTATTTTCCATCCAACAATTTGTAGATACTCACAAACATTAAGAACACATGAAAATATTTTGTTTTATTGATACATTTATATGTTTTACATAATATTATTCAAATTTAAAGTGGAAAAACATCATAATAAATACATAAAAATTACCCCTCGACATACAACGAACATTTTAACAACGTTGCCGGAATTTAAAAATAGTTGGACTATTAGGATAAATAAACAATAAGGTTATAATTTAACTTTTTTATATTTCTTAATCCCTTCTATAAATTTGATAAAAACAGAAGTAGATCGAATGGTTTTTTTTTCATTCGTTTTCAAAACCTAATTTTCAATCCAATTTATCAAAATGATAAGAAGGAAAATATACCAAAACGCCAATTTTTACTTGTTATATTAAATATTAAAAGAGACGTAAAATCAAAAGGATCTACAAAAAAATGAATAAAAACAAATAAATATTTTATCAATCGTTCCACTCACTCTAATTGTTCATGTTAAACATTATATTAATATACACATTTGATTTAAACTGCTAGAATAATAGATTGCACAATTTGACAACGTCTTATAAACGTATATAAATTGCCTACTTATGAATCCATCAGCTGTCACTCATAGATCTTCAATTTAAGCAAATTAATATTAATGTATAAAAATAACCATTTTATGGTTAGAACGAATTATTATTTATAATATTCGCTTATATGATGTATCGATCGATATAAGAGATATTTACTTGAATAATGTAATATTATACGAGCAGACTGATCCCAACCGTTCGAGATTATATAAAACGAACAAAGGTTATATCATTTGTTACATGACGTGGTTCAAATACATTGTTGATGAATTGTAGTTGTTATATACTTTTAAATAAAATTCTGTTTATTTTGAACGTTTTTTTATGCAATTCATTTTTTAAAATTTGTAAATTCGTATTTTTGTACTTAAAACATTTCAGTTATATTGTATGATTCTTTGTATTATTTTCCTTTACAGAGTGGTTCTGTATACTACAATGATTGTAATATCGCCATTTTGTTGATCGGGTGTATTAACACGATTTTTTTGGGTTTTAATATAAATAAAACTACAAAAAACTAGTAAACATTTTTGTATAATTCATATATTTGGATAAAATATCAACAAATACAAATAGCATTAATCAATTACATAAATATATCATATTTGAGCCACACTGTACATACTGTATCATAGTTTTAATACTACATAGAAAATATTTGTTCGATAATTGTGGAATGGTGTAAATTTTTTAATGAAAAAATTCATTACAAAGATCATTGATGATTTTTGAAAATAGTTTTGTTATCTTAAAAGCGGGTTAAACAGTATAATAGTGAGTGTTGGTGTAGTGATAATAAACAGTGTGTTCAAACAATATTTAAATTACAATTAGGAACTATCTTTCAGAAAATTCAATAAGTAAATAAGACATTGGAATTAAAGGTCATTAAAACTAGAATTAAATAAAATCACAGAAAGTATTTACATTCGAAATTATCATTAAAGATACTTCATTTAAATGTAATTACTTAGTACATTCATTAAATAACAATCTCTCAAATAAGATATATGTGGAATTTGAATAATTTTTTATATATAATGTAAAATTACTTACTGAAAAGATTTCGATAAACTTTACACAAATATAAAGTTCTTTTTTCAATAAATATAGTATTCATTAACTTGAATATACATAAAAAATAAAATAAATTTAGAAATTTTAATCCCAAAATTTCAAATAGTGTTTAAAAATGAGAATCAGTTAAAAGTAAATATTTCATAGGTTATAAACATAGAGATATTACCAATAGAGTAGGCATGCCTACAAGTGAGTGCGTCTCGCGAATGAAAAGAGAAAGAGAATCATTTATGTATTTCTATCTCTTTCTTTTGTTGCGTACTGCGCATGATTTGAAATATAATATAATCGAATGTATCGTACCCAATTAAAAAGATTTTATTGAAAAGCCGGAAGTAATATTAGTATACGTACTGTCTTTTTATGTAGTTGTACTAATTTATTATTAAAGAATTGTTAAATAAAGTGTTTTAGTTAATTGTAATTGAGTTATGGTCCTTCAGAGTATTCCATTTTGTTTAAGTACTGACAAACTGAATTTATTCTTCAAATTATTACGTGCACTACTGATAAATAATGTTGACTTAATGGAATGCAATAAAATATTTTGATTGATACAATAGGAATAAATTTTCAGTTATAATGATAATTAATTAGCCTTGCAAAATTAATTCCACAAATAAAATATAAAAGAATACCAAAAAATTCTCTCAAAACAATATTCCTATAAATATATTAGCAAAAAAAAACATTAAAAAAAATTGGCATTTGCGGGAATCGAACCGAGAAAAGCAAAATCTAAAGGCTGAGATCTTGACACCTCGGCCACCGTGCATTCATGGATATATATACTGTGAAGTACTTCAAAAAGTTGTGGGCTGAGGGGCTTAGCCTAATGATTTGTACATTAGCTCAACTTATTTTTATTGAATATTACTTGGAAAATATACAATTGTTTTCATTGCACTAGATTTCGTTTATCAACAGTATTGCAAGAAAGATCTTATTCTGTTTCAATTCATGTTCTGACACGAAATCTAATCAACGCGCATGCGCCATTAGACAGAGACAGCAATACATAAATTATTCTCTCTCTTTCTATCGGCCAGACGCTCCCACTTGTATGGGCGCCTATAGCATGCCTACTCTATCTGTAATATCTCTATGGTTATAAATGTTGTCAGATCTCGGGTAATAAACAGTATGGTGGCTATTTATCAACCATTGACATATACTATGTCTATGTTATCGCTACTGCAGAAGTAGAATATTCTGTACAGCGTTCTAATAATCATTGACATAATACACCAAGTCGATGGTTATAACGTTCGTAATTTTATCGACAAAACAGTCCAAAGTGTACTTTCATATCAAGCAAATATTTCAGTAATCTTTAAATGCGATGTTGCCGTTGTGAGATAAAAATAATAGAATTTGGTACTTTATTTCTGGCGGAAAAATTTGTAGAACCAGACAGATCTTTATAGGAAAATGAAAACGTCGATAACTGAGAGGAATTTTTGGACGAGTTGAGACGATTTAACACTCCATTGTTGTGATTGTCAAACCATTTCTATCGATACATTGTTATTGCTATCAATAGTTATTTAGTTGAGCCTGTATCTCGGAAACGTTCTTTCCCTTTGTTTCTATAACGAAAATATGAACAAAGAAAATACCGATCATCGAAGCAAAACCGAAAATATAAAATGTACTGTCTTGCCCTATATAATCGCATATTTGCACATAAAATCTGGTAAGTACGAAAGCCAAGAACCAATTAAAAGTCCCTGCCGTAGAACTAGCGATACTTTTAATCTCAGTAGGAAAAATTTCCGAAGAAATAACCCACGGAATGGGCCCCAAACCTACCGAATAAGCGATTATAAAAACACACAAAGCGCTTACAGGTAAAAACCCGAGTTTCCCCAAAACATCCTCGTCCATTCCGCTCCGGTCTTTAAGAGAAAAATACACCCCCAAAAAGAATATACTGAGCGTAATAAACAACGACGACACAAATAAAAGTATTCGTCTACCAAGTTTATCGATTACCAAAGAGGCAACGAAAGTTGCCATAACCTGAAAAAAACCTACAATAATAGAAGCCGTATTGGCATCTAAACTTATACCAGAAGCATTAAAAATATCCGTAGTATAAAGAATAATCGTATTTATACCGGAAAACTGTTGAAAAAACATCAAAGAAGAAGAAATAACGAAAGATATAATAATTGAACGTTTTTTAAACGTATCAATTAACGAAATACTAGTTTGTGTACTCTCCTTTAAAAAACCTTCAATTTCTACTAGTTCAGCATCGATACTATAATGAATCCCCCTTAATATTATCAAAACCTGTTTAGCTTCCTCGTATTTCCCTCGTTTTATCAAATACACCGGCGATTCCGGTTGAATTACAAAAAAAATAATAAAAATAAACGGTACGGAAGCGCACCATATGGTAAAATAAACCGGGGTCAAATATTTCCCCACTACGTACGCTAAAAATATCCCCACAGTAACCATGAGTTGAAAGTAACTACTCAAAGCTCCTCTTAACGATTTATGAGCGATTTCGCTGGTGTACAACGGCGCAGCTACACAACAAGCCCCCGCAGCAGTGCCGGTTATTAATCTACCGAAATATAACATCAACACGTTTTCAGCAAAAATAATTAATAACCAACCAATAGTAAATGGGATGAATAGGAGTAATAACGTTTTTTTACGGCCTAGTATGTCGCAAATAAAACCTGTCGGTATACACATCACCATTCCTCCGAGCATCACAAAAGATCCAATCCAACCTAATTGGTCACTATCTAATTTAATATTACGATATTTACCAGTTTCTAAATCGTTGAGAATCGGTGACGTCCATGCTAGTACCGTACCCGCTGCCAACGCTGATAGGGTGGCTGGAAAATATGATTTTATCGTAAAAATACGAAAAAAATTGTATTAATCAACTTACCTGCAAATGCTGCGATATATTGTTTAAATTTTTTAGGTTTGTCCCCACTGTTATCCTGAAATAAATAAATAAAGTCAATAAACGTATACAAACATTTCTTATTTTTTCACAACAAAACAAAATTATTATAAATATCTTGTACACACTTACGACAGATCCATATCCGGATTCCTCAACTATATTAGAATTTGTAGAAGTATTTATTAAAGAATACCTGTCTTGACTCATATTAAATTCGATTAAAACGATTTAATAAATGATTGTTTAATATTTTGTTGTTATTATCAGCTGTTATAGTGACGTTTAACAAAAGCCTACCCATCTGTTGCGCAGAATTAGATCTACTTCTTTTTTTGAGTACTACATATTTTAGATCTACAGCTACAACTAAATATATATAAAACAGAAATATGAGATGCGTAATTAAAGAAAATACAATATATATATATATATATATATATATATATATATATATATATATATATATATATATATATATATATATATATAGAATATAGTTTCGATTTTGGTTTCGATTTTAGATTCGTATTTTATTATATTTATAAATTTACTGCGTTACTGTTTACTGTAATTATATTAATTATGTCATAAAGTATAGATTCAGTTATTTCAAAATTAATTCACACTACGAAGATTTATTTAATCATAATTTTTTAACAATATAATTGTATAAATATGAAATTGTATTTTTAATAACGATATAAGATAGAGAGTATTATATTTAATAAATAAAATTGACTATTAATTTAATGAAAAAGGGAAATTCGACAACATCGCGAAAGTAAAAATTAATACATTGTTTATTAAGGGTCAATAGTCATCATAGCGCATTCTCCAAATTTGGTGAATATTTATTATGAACAATATTTGAGTGTTAATATACTTTATTAAATCAAGTTAAATATAAGAAACTTCACGATATTTACTTCGAAAAATTGTCAAATATAAGAACAAACGAAAACAAAATGAAATATTGGATGATGGTTAGTTAAAAAATTTATTATATTAAAAATTTTTGCATTAAAGTTAACTATTGACGTGGGTAGCGTGTCCTTGTCATGTTACAATTCTCTGATAATAAGTGGCATACCAAGAATTTTTGAAATAGAATTGCCATTAAACGTTAAAAAAATTCTTTATCGTCGATATAATAGATAACTATAATTTATTACAGAAATTAAGTATACAATTATTAACTAAATGTATTCAAATAACTTATCGTTTAACATTCTATTGTTCATAACATTCATTCTGTTGATTATTCTTTCGTATAAAAAGAGGTGAAAAAAAGCGAAACAACAATTCAAAATCGACAATGAACAACAATCAACTAACTTCGATTTTGTTGTGTATCCTCGTTGGGAGCACTTTGGGGCATGGTAAGTTTCATAACCTCACTTTTATACATAGTTTTTAATGATATGTAACATCTCAGTTATTATATTTTTATTGTTTAATGTTTTAAATACGTTCTCCATAAATAATTTCAAAAAAATTACTGTTTTCACATATAGAAATTAATACATTTTGAATTGAGCCTTAAAGTGATGGGGTCAATCAGTTCAAGGTTACTAGAATAATAGTAAATTTGAGTCTGTTTATATGATATACTCAACAAATGTTTTACATCGTTGCCACATCATAATATTTTTCTGATATCAATAAATAAGTATTAGGAAGCTATTATTCAATTTTTTTTAAAATTTTATTACAGATTATCAACGTGCTAAATATCTAGCACCGAAATCGAGATTATCCTTGTTCAAAGAACGATCATCTGAAACCAAACAATGTCATTTACAATGCACACAAGAAAAACCGACCGGACCGTTGCAATTATTCGTTAACCAAACCACAAATCTAATAGCAATCGTTAACACAACGGCGAACGTAGCATTGATCATCGATATAAACGCCAATATAACAGCAATACTTAACGGTACAAGCGGTGGTGGCGTTATCATAGATATCGCAACGCAAACGGGGCGATACATCAAATCGAGCACAAATATTAATCTATGGTTAAATTCACGGGATTCGTTCCAAATCTATTTCTCGAAACTAGAATCTCTAAAAGTATTATTGAATTTAAATATTGGTGTTAAATTTGACGTTGAATCATCTTCTAAGGAAACGTACGAATTTACTGGAAATCTTTTAGTTAAATTAGTTGATAATATTGATATACAAAGTGATATTACAGTTGGGTTATCACTGTTTATCTCTATATCATCGAACTTTATCGTTTTGTTAAAAGGAAATCTTAATGGAATTCTCAAGTTGATCGGCGCAGCCGCAATACACCTACAAGGTGACGTATTGAGATTACAAAACTTCCTAAGTGGTATAGGCGTTATTTTCGGACAAATTCAAGGAGGTTTGTCCGCAATAATCGAAGCAAACATCTCCATCAATTTCTCTGAATTACTATCTTCTAGTAACGGTATTGAAGTACTGACTCGTTTGGTACTCTACTTAGGTGCTAAATTCGATTTATCTGCTCTGGGTAATTATTTGAACAGCGTCGAACAGCTGTTAAATGTCATAGTACAATTAGGAGGTGGAATTAGCGTCGGAGTAACCGGCGCTCTTAAAGTTATTTCTCAAATAGTCGGCGTTCTACAAGGATCAATCAATATTGAAGTTTTAATACAAACTCTAATCGAATTTTCCGCCAATAAACACGACGATATCGAAATTAAAGTCTATTGGGATACTTTAATCGAAGCTATACGCGTCACTAACTGCCAAAACGCCCTATCGGTAACTATCGATATTATAACGCAAATACAAAATAATAATTTAATCGTTTTGGGTATAAACGTCTCAGAAATACTACAAGTTTTGGTTACGGGGTCTCAAAAAGCTTTGGAATTAGTTGTTAAAGTTCTTATTCGAATTGGAGGTGCGGTAAATATTTCTCTATCTATTTCGATTCTTCTTTTCGCACTTATCCGATTAGTGACGACTGCGTACGGTGTCGTACTTCTCAGAGGACTCGGTATAACGATTAAAGTCACTGGAAATATAGTGAGTTATATACTGAAGAACATCAATATTGGTAATATCATCAGTTTGCTTACGAAATTCAATGTCGTATCTCTACTTAAATCCATTCCTATACTGAGCGATATTTTTGCCGCACTTTCATCGGCTGTTCAAGTTAGTAGCGGTGGAGAGTTGCAAATTAGCGTGTTGTTGAAATCTGAACAATCCACAAGTGTCACCGCTGGAATTGGGGTTTTCATTAAGGGTTTGTTGAATATTAACGGTGCTACTACGCCTAAACCGACGCCCGTTACCCTTCCAGCTGTTAACGGCACTGGAAACGGTTCCGGAACGTAAGTATAAATTATAAACATGACTTGATAACACTGTAGCGATATTATATTATTAGTTTTCCTCACGTTTCCGTGTTAAAATTTCATATAAATTTGACTCGTTTTTTACGAAAATCGAAAAATAAATTATTCTTCTTAACGGTTATGTAACTTTTTCTAAGGAAATCAATTATTTCATCCCTCGTAAATAAATAGAAATATTTTCAACTCAATTAATACAAATCACCTCTCATTTATAGTTTTAAAATTATTTATTATAATAAAAATAATACACAAATTAAAAATAATCATACTAAACTCATATTTCTATAAATAGTATTAATTTAGTTCAATAGTAGTTTTAAATTTTTCTTCCCAATAACAACCGCAGATTTATTAATCTGACAACCTCGCATTTTTTATGTCATATCATTGACATCAAATATACCTACTTCGTTTTATGTGGTGTTTATGTAGATTTATTTCTATGGTGCATCGAACGTCGTTGCGTTTGATTCTTTTACACAACCACAAAATTCATTATCAAATATTCATAATTTAATCGATAAAAATATTTTCAATTCTTTTAATATTTAGAATAAATGGTAATGGATCTATTGGTGGATCAGTTCATTTAGGAGGGAATGGTTTATTCCCTTGGTTACATAGCTGGAGTTGGGGTGGAAACAAAGGTAAGAATATTATATATTCATATTAATAATCTAATAATGAAGTTTTTTATCGTCCAATTGTTTAATAATACAGATTTAAATTGTTTCTAGATACTCTAGGTAACGGAAATTCTAACAGCGGTTCTGGAACTGGTACTGGTAGTGGAAGTGGAAGCGGTACTGGTAGTGGAAGTATCGGTGGAAACGGAGGCGGGAATGGCTCGTTTACATTTGGTCTAGGAGGTAAATTGAATGTTAAAAATTCTATACTTAATGACGAGAAAATTTTTCGATCTTAGGTGATGGTGGCGCGTCTTCAGGAAATTCCGGATCATTTGGATTGGGACTGGGAGGTGAATTTTTTGATTATTATTGTTAAATATTTTCTATAAACCAATTTAATTTGCCTTAGGAAGTGGTAGCAATGGCGGAAATGGAAATTCAGGAAGCAGCGGAGAAACTGGCTGGAACTTTGGAGGTAACTCAAATGGAAACTTAGGCGGCAGTGGCAGCGGTACCGGTAGTGGAAGCGGTACTGGTTCTGGAAACGGTACTAGTAGTGGAAGTGGAAGCGGTACTGGTAGTGGAAGTGGAAGTGGAAGCGGTACTGGTAGTGGAAGTGGAAGTATCGGTGGAAACGGAGGCGGGGATGGCTCGTTTACATTTGGTCTAGGAAACAGCGGTGAAAATGGCTGGAACTTTGGAGGCAACTCAAATGGAAACTTAGGCGGCAGTGGCAGCGGTACTGGTAGTGGAAGTGGAAGCGGTACTGGTAGTGGAAGTGGAAGCGGTACTGGTAGTGGAAGTGGAAGCGGTACTGGTAGTGGAAGTGGAAGCGGTACTGGTAGTGGAAGTGGAAGCGGTACTGGTAGTGGAAGTGGAAGCGGTACTGGTAGTGGAAGTGGAAGCGGTACTGGTAGTGGAAGTGGAAGTGGAAGCGGTACTGGTAGTGGAAGTGGAAGTATTGGTCTAGGAGGTAAATTGAACGTTGAAAATTCTATACTTAATAACAAGGAAATTATTCGATCTTAGGTGATGGTGGTGCGTCTTCAGGAAGTTCCGGATCATTTGGATTGGGACTGGGAGGTAAATTTTTTCGAGTATTATTGTTCAACATTTTCTATAAACCAATTTAATTTACCATAGGTGGAAATGGAAATTCAGAAAACAGCGGTGAAACTGGCTGGAACTTTGGAGGGAACTCAGATGGAAACTTAGGCGGTGGTTTGAGTGGAAGTTTTGGCAGTAACGGTCATGGTAGTGATGGTGGAAGTAACGATGGTAGCTCAAGTGGAAATGCGGATGGGAGTGGAGGCTTGAACATAAGCTTAGACGGAAGTGGTAATGGAAGCGGCAGTGGAAGTGGAAGCGGAAGTGGCAGCGGAAGTGGTAGCGGAAGCGGAAGCGGAAGTGGTAGCGGTAGCGGAAGCGGAAGCGGTAGTGGTAGCGGAAGTGGAGGCTTAAGCTTAGGTGGAAGCGGAAGCGGTAGTGGAAGCGGAAAAGGTAGCGGAAGTGGAGGCTTAAGTTTAGGTGGAAGCGGAAGTATAGGAAGCGGCCATTTTGCGCTAAGAGGTAAAATATAAACATGTAAAAATTAATATTTGTTCCCGGAGTGTATATTCGATATATAATGATAAAAAAGTCTTTGTAAAAAAGAAGAATGATAATCTTTGATTAAAGATGAGTATTTTTCTTTACATATTAATTTTTATTTGTTCATTTTCAGACAACAAGAATAAAGGACACGCTCGAAATCACCACGAACACTCTCGAACCCACCACGAACACTCTCGAGTCCACCAAGGACACGCTAACAACCAATAAAATAATGAAATATATAGTCTTCCATTTATAGATACTGTAAATAAATAATACGCATCGTTATTTGGTTTTTTATTTATCACAAACTCACTTATATTATTGGAACATTTCAATGTTGCATAACATTTCGAAATTGAAAGATAGAATCCGTACCAGCAGACTTTAGAGTATGCAACCCAGCATACGCAAGGAAATTTCAATGTATGCAACTCAAAGTGCGTCACTAGGCTTTAATGTATGCAACCCCACGTACATAATGAAACTTAAATGTACGCAACTCAACGTGCTTCGTCAACTCTGCCTTTTATTATATTTAAATAAAACTGTTGTTACGTTTTATTTATTTAATGCGTAAATAAAACGTTCCGCTTTAGTTTTATTTACACTATATGTATACAATTATGAATTAATACTTTACGGCCGGTTATTTCTAACCTCTGTCCTACAATACCACTACTGACAGCTTTACATTTTTTCGCGGGTTGTCCACTCTTGACCTTGTTGCCGATTCTCAACACTAAAGGTCTATCACACTACAAGTGTGTTCTCAATATTAAAGGTTTAAACATACTACAAGTGTGTTAATTTATTTAATATTATATTAGATAAAAGAGAGCGAAATGTAAATGAAGGATATACAAAACAATTTGAACTCGAAAGGGATATAAAAACATAAGTTCGATATACGAAACCAGTATTGGGCTCACCTGTTTAGCTCATTTTTATTGATTTAAAAGAAAATATAGTGGTGTGACAATATATTTAAATGTAATTAATGCATCTAAATGTTCTTGATTTTAATTCTCTTCTGTTTTAAAATCAGTTTACTTAATAATTTTTAGAAGATAAAATTTGACGTTTCGAATAATTTCAAAATAGAAGAGACCTGAAATCAATTTAGATTCATTAATATATCAAAAGGTCTAAGAAATAAGAAATTTAAATGTAGTTTTTAATCTAGTGTTAGAGCTAACTAGGTATTTAGCAATGCAGTACTCAATATAAAAGTGTATGTTTGGTTGTCTAAAATTATTTGCTTAACTTCGTATTAACTTTCTAGACGTAAAAGAATAGTAGATAAAAAAGAAGAATGTCAAAATTTTCAATGCCTGTTATTTCGGTATTTTAGCCGAATAGTATTTTCATTTAAACGCGATGTAATTTAACAAAAATAGTTGATATTAAATTTTGTTTGTTCATTTTTTTATGTAAAATATAAATTGGTTTATATGTGTTACAGAAAATCGTTGAAAAATATTTGTTGTGAAAGTATGTGTAACTAACAAAGTGCTTTGAACAATTCTACTGTTCTTTTCGGTGTTTTTATTTATTTAAAAGTGTTTAAGCCACGAGTTTCGTATAAAATAGGTAATTTTTCGTGTCCTCGATATACTTTGTAAGTGTTATATATTTTATTGCAAGACGAACATTATTTAAAATGTTTCGTAGGGATACGTAGATGACTGTTCCTTTCCCCAATTACAACTTAGTACGTGATAAAATAAAACACAAGGTAATATAATATGATTTTAATATTTTTTTTTTTAAATAAAATATAATAAATTAAGCAATCAATAATATCGATAATGGCATATAATTGACTAAATATACATTTTCACACATAGTTATAAATATTCAAATACGATCTATTTATTTAATTTTAGATTTTTAATTGTTTAAAATAATCGTTGTTATAAAACAAAAACATTCGCACACAAATGAATTTGATGGAATTGAATTATAAGAGTGAGCTGACATATGTCAAATTAAATTATTCACGATATCTCTTTTAAAGCGTACGAAATAATGACGTCGTAGATTTAGTATTACAAATTTATGGGAAGTTGGATACAAATCTCAAATTATTTCGTACTATCGATGAATAATCGATTATTGTTCTGTCAAAATAATGTTTGCCAGTGGCGTGGGGTTTAAAAAAATAGAGATAATTTTTTTTGTTTTTAGCGTTTTACACGATTTAAATTTGTTTTTTGTATAAAATCAGAAAAAAAATTATAAAACGATTAAAACAGATAAAATTTTAAAATCACAAGATAAAATATTTTCGGATCACACGATCAACGTGTAAATCACGAAAGTCGAATACGATGTAAAACATTACTAAAAAAAACAACAAATATATTTAAAAACCAGGTACTTTAAATAAAAATTATGACTAATTATCGAAAGAAGGATTGTCGATACCCTCTTTTTCGCTAGATTTAATCGGTTCACCGCTTAAAATGGCTTGTACTTCCGCGACGGTTTTACCTTTCGTCTCGGGTACGAGGAAAACAATAAAAACAACTCCCAAGAAGCATATTCCCGAGAAAATGTAGAAAGTAACGTCCGGTCCGACGCCTTCTTTCAAATTAACATAAAACTTAGTGACTATAAAAGCCAAAAACCAGTTAAACATAGCGGCCGCCGAACACATCGTAGATTTAATCTCCTGAGGCAACAATTCCGCCGAAATCATCCACGGAATCGGTCCGAAACCCAAAGAGAACATCACAATGAAAACACTCAAACACACGATCGGTAAAACACCGATAGCATCGATTCGATCTTGATCGATGAGATTTCTATAAGATAACGAGAAGTATACACCAAGAACCAAACCCGAAACCCCCATAAAAACGATCGAAATTATCAATAAGATCTTCCTACCGAATTTATCGACTATTAAAGCCGATAAAAACGTAGCCGCCGTTTGTAATACACCGACTATAATCGTTCCGGTACTCGGTTTCAAGCTAGAGGAACCGGCAGCTTTAAAAATATCCCCCGTATAAAAAATTACCGCGTTAACGCCGCTTAACTGTTGAAAAAACATAAGACCGAACGTGATGATATTAGCTTTGATACTAGCTTTAGTTTTCAATATTTCCACAAACGAATTTTGTTCCGAAGTAGATTTTTCGATGTTGTGTTGAATTTCTTTAAGTTCCGCGTCACAATTATACGCAGATCCCCGCAATCGTTGCAAAGCCTTCTTAGCTCCATCCCCGTTATTTTTCTTCATTAGATAAACGGGAGTTTCCGGTTGGAAAAAGAACACGGCCGCGAATACCAAAGGAATAACAGCGGATAGTACGGCTAGAGTTAAAGGCGTGACGAACGCGCCTGCTACGTAAACAATAAGAATACCGACTGTTAATAACAATTGAAAAAAACTTCCCAGCGTTCCTCTGATGTTCGTTTGCGCGATTTCCGCCGTGTAAATAGGCGCCGCGACGCAAAACGCCCCTCCGGCTAATCCCGTTAGAAATCTACCGGCGTATATCATGCTGAGATTCTTAGCAAAAATGACCAGTAGCCAACCGATCGTGAACGGTATCACCGTTAAGATACAACTCCATTTTCTACCGATTTTGTCGCAGAGGAAACCTATGGGGAAACAGGTCACCATGGCTCCTAATGTTGCGAACGAACCGATCCATCCTAGAGCGTCGTCCGTTATTTCGATATCGTTGAATTCGGCGTTTTTTAATCGATCCGATATGTTGGCGGTCCAACCGAGGATAGCTCCGGCGGCTACAGCTCCTAGACAAACTGCAAAACAAAAAAATATGTAAAGAAAAAGTGTTAAATATTGGAAGATGAAGAAAAAAATGAATAATTTGATACAGCCGGGAAGATTTGGGAAGAAAGAGGAATGGTTTTTAAACAGGAAGAAACCAGACCAGATTAGGAATGTTGGAAGGACGGAAGTACTAAAACGAAAGGATGAAAGCAAATAAAATATGTGAATAAAAGAAATTAAAGCATTTGACATTCATTCATCGGAGGAACAAAGAAAAACTTGAAACTTGACAATCAACTGCTAAATGATGAAACAGGATCTGGAAGAAGAAGAAGAAGAAGAGTCGCTGAATGAAACCATCGAATGACAGCTCTCTTAATTTGGCGGGGATAAATAATTTTTTTTTTGTAAATCGTTTGTTCTTGATTGTTCGATCAAATATGATGTTTGTTCGATCGTTTTATTCTTAATAATTAATTTTTCAATTCCCTAGCAACATCATGTTCTACTTATCGTTTTTGCGCATGCGCGCTTATACAAGATTACTCGGTTCATTTGAATCTTGTTTAAATCAATCAACACAATCAACAAAATAAACTCAAAATCTAGATTTAGCAAATGAAAATCATAAATTGGCTCCATATAATGTTTTTTTACATCATCAAAAATGCATTTTTTTTCAACATATATTTAGATTTTAAACGGCTAATTATCAAAATAAACTTTAGACTTATAATCAACGAATCAAAATGCATGATAATTATGTTTAGTTAAGTTTGAAATTTTTTTTATCACCATTGCTTCCGAATTCCTTTATTTTTCGTTTTTTTTTTAAATTTTCTTGAAATTTTAAGAGTATACAGGTCGAACTTACCTCGTATTCGGATTCAGCGTGTTAAAATACAAAGACTTCGAAAAATCCGGTCAAATGTACAGAGAACTTTTATTTTTTATTGTGTGCCAGTGTAATTATTATTTGTGTTGATTGATTTAAACAAGATTCAAATGAACCGCGTAATCTTGTATAAACGCGCGTGCGCAGAAATGATAATTGAAAATTTAAGAATAAAACGATCGAACAAACATATTTTTTGACCGAACAAACGATAACTCACTGATATTGAGTAGAATAATAAAAAAAAACTCGTAATTGATTACGTTAAGAGCTGGGTTGAGGCCAAAATTTTGATAATAATTTATAAAAAAATAAATTTCGAACATACATCAAATTTGATCGAAAAATCAAAAACAAAGATTGAAGAAACATATTTTTTGACCGAACAAACGATAACTCACCAAATTCGATCGGAAAATCAAACGATTTAGCAAAATAAAAATAAAAAGCCAACAAAAGGCTCAAATACACGGGTTTTTACAAGCTAGCAAATCTGCTGTTAATTAGGTTAGGTTATTGCGAAGATTTGCTAAATTATTGGTGGTTTCCCTACAGTGTCCTATCTAGATCCTGTTGTGAAGATAAAGTGAAACACTAGTGATATTTCATTGTAGGAAATTGTAATCCTACATTGTGGAACATAAAAGATAAAGACTACAGCAACAAATCGTCGAGGGATACGAATTTTAACCGACTTATATATGTCTGAGCTGAAAGAAAATTAGTTGTTAGGCCAAATGGATGCGAAGCTACTTAAATCTAAAATCAAGTCCATTAAAGATGAATGGTCGAAGAACATAACAAATCGAAACGAATTTGAAACGGGTATTCCGGAGACTTGAATATCGTGTCCTGTTTTGACAACATTTCCTCTACCATTCCCAATAGTTCATCAAACTGTTGACCTGTAATTCTTAATTCTATACGCCGCAGGATCTTCGTTTCTTCAGCTCTTTCAGTAAAGTATTTGATGCACCTTAATCAGTACGTCTTCCTATCCACGGTTTCACCCACACGTTTGCACTTTCCGTTTCGCGTTTTTAATCACTTTAACTACAACTACAACTCCCGCTCGAACCAGATCCTCTGACATCTTTAAGACTAACGTTACTAGCAACTTGTGCACAAGCTACTGTGAGTACACGCAGCCAGTTTACGAGCTGCTTATGAAAAAAACCGACTTGTAGCTTGGAAACTCGCCCCGTGTACTTGAACTTTAAGAGAACTTCGAATGACAGTCGACAGGTTCCATTAGAAGTTGTAAACTCTTGAGGAAGCGAACATATGGGCACAAGAGCAGTTGCCAAACCAATGGTACAAGTAATTATTTACCCAGAACATAACAAAAAGTAAATTTGACAATTTTTTAGATGTCGTATACAAAGTTCTAGCCAGAATGATAAAGAGTAGAATCGGTAAATACTCGACCACACAAATGGGATCTAAAAAGGGTTCATAATAAAGACCAAACCACAATAATAGTTAGGACAAAGGATTAAATCCGGAGCTTCTCTTTATGTACTGTAAAACATCCATTTCAGGCTCTAGCAGCTCTAAGAATACTTTATTTGGTAAAAGAACGAAACTTATCGAGTAATTTTGAAACAAAAATGTTGTTTAAACCGAGGAGATCCACTATGAGCAGTGTTCTAGAAATAATCCCGAGAAACATTGATTTCCGAACCTAGAGAATGATTTACAATAAACAATTACAAACTAAAAGTTACCTACTATTTGAAAATAAAGCAAAAGAATGTGAATAAATGAGCAATAGATCAAATATATGGATCCGAGGGATCTAAAAGTTCGATAGGTGAAAAAAAAATCCGGTAGATGAGGTCATTGCCAGCTAATTATCATTAACGTTTTTTTTAAAGAAACAACCAAAATACGTAAGTATTCGAAAGCGCGGAAATATATTAGAATTAGTACACTATTCCACGATCTCTGAAACCCCTGAAAGCGGCTAAATGGTTCCAAGTTTGACAAGATTTGCGTCCTTTCGTCCCTATTGGAAAGTTTGATATTGAGTTTTAAGTAAGTACGTGCGTTTAATCCTATCTACCCTAACCTAACTTTCAGCCGTAACAGTTTTTTTCTATGTGTATAATTTGTTTTACACGCCCATGTTAATAAATAATAATAAAATGTTTCTTACCGGAAAGGGCTGCGATGTACTGAGGCAAAGTTTTCGCCTGATTACCGTCGGCCATTTTATTCTGTAACAAAATAAAATTTGTAAACTAAAATTCAATAATTCCCTCCGCCAACTATGATTAATTTCGAATGTTTCGATTTGCTAATATTGAATATGATTAATTTCTGTTTTTGTTTGTTAGACTCTCTATATATAGTGGGTGGAGGGGCATAGTATATTACTGTAATTAACTAGAAGGTTTATGTTATGGCGGTATAAAAGTTATTATTAATAAAAATTGATTTGATTAATTCACATATCGGCTGTTTGGTTATAAAAAATAAGATTAAGCAAATAATTAATGAATACGTTAATCTAATCACGTATTACCAACCATTAAAATAGAAAGTGACATTTCTTTTTCTCTATATCTGGCTTTCCATATCAATTGCGGTCTAGATTCCGGTATGAATATAAAAAAAAATTAAAGTATGTGGAATAATTTTCGACAATAAACTTAACACGAATTTGATTATAGTACAGGCAAATTAGGTTTTGATTTCCTAAATTCTGGGAGGTTTTGGGTTATTGAACAAGTCTTCACAAAATTACAGGCACGGTTTTTCAAAATTTTAGGACTTGAAACTCGAAAATATTTTTAATCATGAATAAATCGAAAACTACGAAGAATTCGAAAAAAAGTGCTAGAGAAAAAATGTAGAGCTCAAAATTATCTAAAAATTGGTTTTCAAGCATTTTTTCCTAACCTCAAAATTTTCACCTTAAAAAGGATTTATACACTCAAAAATATTTTGATTTGCAGATAACTCGAAAACTATAAGGATTTCGTAAAAAAGTGTACAGTACAAAATTCTTTACAGATTGGTTCGCAAGCATTTTTTCCCAACCTCAAAATTTCACCCTAAAATGGGTTCATGTACTCAAAAGCATTTTGAATTGCGGATAACTCGAAAACTATGAGGATTTATACATAAACTGCCAGAACAAAAAATGTAGAGCACAAAATTCTCTACAAAGTATTTAAAGTATTTGTTCCTAACCTCACAATTTTCACCTTAAAATGGGTTTATACACTCAACAATATTTTGAATCGTGAATAACTCGAAAACTACGAGGAATTCGATTAAAACTACCCAAGCAAAAAATGTAAAGTACCAAATTCTCTACAGATTGGTTCCAAAACATTTTTTCCTAAGCTCAAAATTTTCACCGTAAAATGGATTCTTGTAACTTGTAATTCAGTAACCGAAAACCTTCGAGAATCTAGTAAATCAGAAGTGCCCAATTTAATTTCGGATTTAATCATATTTTACCTGTACTATTATAAAATTAGAGTGAAGTGAATGTGAAGTTACAAATTATTGGAAGGTTAGCAATCACACACCCTGTATTAGACTGCTGGGGATAAAGAGCCACCCCATAGTTTGGAATTATTTGTTTATCAGTTTTATATTATATTCGATTTCAAAGTAAAAATATGGTATTCAGCCCAGTTGCCTTCTTACTATTCTATCAATCCGCCCTCGTAATATTTCACTTACTCATTAAAATTAAGTTTTTATTTGTTTTTGTTTATTTTCGTAATTGTTAATTTTTATAATCAGTTTATCTTGAAGTTATATGTAGTACTAAAATTTATATTATTTGCATAGAAATATAATAACCTAACATAAAATCATATTTAATAATCCAAAGATGACATAATTATAATAAACGAAAATAGATGTGCAACGTCAAATACTGGAAAATAATAATTCTATAACGTGACATTTAATAAACTGAAATAATTGCCCCAATTACCCCCAATACCGAACGGAATTTGGGCTAGAAGTGAAACGTTGCTAGTTGTTCATCTCCTGTAAGCAATTCGAACAAGCTCATGGCAACATCGCGCTGTCACGTAATAAAGAGCAACGGAAATATTCAATAATTTACATGCAATATATTAAATATTAAAACGGGGCTGGAATAAATAATATTTTAAATTATCATTAAATAATTATACTGATAGTAATTTTAATTAATTACTGATTATAAATCGCTCTGGTTCGATTTTAATTTATTAAAGGTTAGGGGTTCTCATATAGAAGAAGACTGCATCGTTGACAGTTTTGTATCACTATACCTATCCTATGTATTTAAACCTAATTTAATTGATTATTTTGATTCATAATATTAAAAATTTTATTATTATTTACAAAAGATATCTAAGAGGAGTACGTATTTTACATCTATTTAATAAATATTTGGTCGATTAAAAGTTGTAGCGCCATCTGTATGTCACTTTATAAAGATGTATAAACAATACTACAAAGCTAATGTATTTGTTAGTGAACTATTACAGGGTGGACGTGGGCAAAAACTATTAGAAACAAAACAATATTTACCTGTCTCTAAAGGAAATATTTACATCGAATACGATTTACAGAAAGTTGTAACGTTGAGTAACTAGGAACGATTATCTTTATTGTCAAGATTTTAAGTATCTCTTGGAACAATAATAGATAAGGTTTTAATATTATTTACAATCCAATCGGTCGCAGACAATGAACAGAGTGGTCCAATCTATCATCACAAACGAAATAATTTCGATAAAACTAATAAAAGTAGCTTATTTCCTTAATATAATAATAGTTTAATATATCAATCGATTAAAAATCTACGTGGAGAAATTTTTATAAAAATTGAAATATATTGCGTTATTCTGTATATTATAAATTAGGTCGAGATTCCTATTACTGTTCACTAACACTTAGAGACAGTATTGTTTTATAATATTAATAATTGTAATTGTTTTTATTTTAAACAAAAACATGCTAGAAAACCTCGTTCTAAATTTAACCTTGAAAATACTTGATTAGTAACGCCCTCTATTAGAGTCATATATAAAAACTAATTTAAGGGGCGTGTCGACTACCAAAACATACACTGTTGCTAGTAATTTGGATGTAATCGAAATCGTATTGATTTTTGTTTTATCATCAATAAATATTGTTGATCCTAAAAGTTTTTAAAATGACTAATATTTACTTTGTTATAAGAAATACATATATAAAAATACTTTTGAAAAATTTTCCAGGCGTTCATAAGATTTTTAACGTTGATTATTGTAGTCGTTCTTTGTCGTAATAATATGACGTTGCATGCTTTCGAATTTTCTATTGGGGGCAAAATATAGACTAGTATATTTAAAAATTGACGCCTTGTATAAGATGTAAACAAAGAATGTTGTGTATTTTCGATTATAGAACTGGGTAATGACCGTTAATTATCAATACAAAACAATGAATTTTATTATCTGTGAAAAATGCATCTCTTGGAAATTAACACAGCAAAACAAAATATACGAGGACCGTTCAAATGAATGGATTCTCCACTTCTGAACATCTATCAATAGGCATCTATCGCTCACTATCTGTCAAAACAAGCTGTGTCATTTAGGTTGACAGTTTTGACATAAAAATTAAATGAAATGTTTAAAAAAAGCATTACTTAAACCAAGTTCGCTTGTAACATAAATTTTATTGGTACGAGAGTCGTTTTAAAATTTCTACACTACTCGTAATAATTGGAAAAATTTCAGTATTATTATATTATTAAATATGCGGCAACGTCGCACTGTCGTCTAGCCAGTTTCTAAAGAGTGGGCAGATTCACAAACTCAGGGTATTTATGTTTACGTCACGTCAGCGACATAATGAAGAATTATGAAAGATTAATATTAATATTATTATTAAATTTATTTTGATTTTAGGTGTATATTCATATGAAATCAGTTTAAAATTACAGGTACAAATTTGACATTTCGACCTACTTCGGTCTTAACCAAGTAGGTCGAAATGTCAATTTTTCACCTGTTACTTTGAATAGATTTTTTATAAAAAGGGACCTATAATCAATATAAATCATCACGAAAATCATATAAAAAGATATAAGAAGTGAAAATTTACACTTAATAAGACGAAAATATCTTTAATAACGTTAAAATATTTATTTTAATTCCTTTCACATTTTCGAGAGAGTCCATTTTGGAAACTTTTTCAACTAACATGTAATAGTTTGAAATATATTTTTAATTTCTATAAACAAATGTAAATAAATAAAAATAATAATTTGGAATCATTTTCAAATATAGTTTTGATTCTATAATATGCTATTACATTTTAAGCGACGTTGTCAGATCAATAAAAATTTCTGATTATATTTAGAGGTTAATATATAAGTAAAATAAGATATGCAGTTATTTACCTCTCCAACTCGTTTGGAAATCACCATCTCATGAAACGATTGTCGTTAAACTAACTCAATTAGGAAGTAAGTAGGTTCATTCTTATACGGCAATAACAGCCAGTATCCCAGAGAGTTTATTATTAGATAATGCCTTCAGATTCAACAACATAAATAAATATTTTTGTCAACAGTTGTTTTTTTATAAAGCCTTATTAAACTTACGAGGGTGAACGTAAAATAATGTACGAAAATCGAATTAATTCTAAAAGAAACTTGATTGGTGACAGCGAAAATGATCTAGAAGAATTATTTTACGTATTGTAGCTAATATTTTTCGTTAGAATTATACACTAGGAAAAATTCGAAACGTTTAGGTCTGGTTCATCTTTGAAAATGAGATTTTCTAAAATATATCTGACAAGTGACTCTTGATTCATCTAGTTCAAAGAATTGATTTCGAATGTCATGTTGACACAATGTCATACGTCGTTTTGAAGTATATAAACGATTTGTATCCACTACTGAAACGTGTTAAATTGTAAATTCCGTTTAATTAACTTTTTTTTTATAAACTAATATGTTAATTAGTGCAAAATGTTTATCTGATACGTAAATATAAATACGTGACATTTTTTTTAATATTTACATAAATATTTTGCAGTTTATATCGCATTTTGTAGGTTGGTAAACAAGAGTTTGTTTTTTTTCAGTTCTGAAAATACGTAAAATCTATGATATATTAATACTAAATAAAATTATTCAGAAGAGTTCATAAAAATCGACGACGGGAACAAAATTACAACGTGGCAACGATGTAAAACATATGTCTTATTACGGTTACTTGGTAGCAACTATAAGAAACCAATTAAATTCGTCTCCATTTGTCACGTGATACTTATCATATGTTTGTTTTGTTCACTTGTTTGGGATTTTCAAAATTATTAAAATCAGAAATAATATGATCAGAATAATTTGAGTAACGTTAATTTGTTTACTCAATGGCACAGCAAACTGTGTAAATCAAAATTAATACGTCGTATCTGTGAGATGAAGATAATTGTTTTCAAACGAACTGATAAAATCGATTAATATTATTTATTGTAAAAATACGATTCGCTCGTAGTACAAAGAATATTTTGATAATTTGGAGAGATTATTCTAAAAAATTACTTGATATCTGATTATTATAATCATATTGAATTAATCATATGAAATCACATTTGATTATTATCAGACAAAAGTGTTTCAACCTCACTTTTTGTTGATTTCATTTTAATTAAGTGCATCTGTCAAAACGTTTTCTATTCACGCTTTCAAATGTTTCATCTGATTGTTTCCGAATGAAAGCCGTAAATAAACTTTTGATTGCGTTCAATTTGTACATGGTGGTTAATTTTAATATATTCATGAAACATAATCTTCAATTTAATGTCGAATAATTTGACTTTGAAAACGATTTCCGAATTAGGAAGAGAATATGCGAGTATAGTCAAAACATAATAATATAGTCCGGTCAAATTTGCTCATGAAAGGTTATGATTACGAAAAAAATTGTACTTCGTGGGATTATCAATAAAAATATCAAAAAGTCGTGAAACATCTGTTTTTTCGTAGACTTTTCAATGTGTCAAAATGTTTCCTTATTATCCGATTTTCTATTTGAAAGTCGCATTGTGCTAAATCTGGTAATTTAAACGGATGTGAAAAAAGAAGAAAGCTTTAGGCCGGTTTTAGTAGCTATGCCAACCGTTCTTTATCACTGTTCGACTCGTTTACACTTTTGAATCGCTCATATCATTCATAAACTGTAAGTACCTGACACATGACATGTCATATTATGAAGAAAACAATTGACAAACCTATTTGAGAACTGAAGCCCCCTTTGAAACTGTCAATTTCCTCACCCGCCCATGAGTAAAGACAATTATAGTACAGAATTTTATTATTACATTAGGGACTATTGACTAATTTGACTGGACTATAATGAGTGAGGGCGATAACTGGTTATTAATGACAGAAAACTATTATTATTTTCACCTGTTACGTCACTTGAATTAGTCACAGTAAAATTTTTTAATACCTTCGACCATAATTAATTATACGGTTTTAATTAATAAATTCTAAGCTGAAAATCGATTTGATGGTGAATCTATTATATTACGTAAAGTAAAATGTTTTTTTTTAAATTAATTAGTTTTTAAAATATTCTCGGATGAAAATTGTAGAGACAAAACTCGACAGATCGCTTTCTGAAATATCCTCACTTAACAATGTTGCCAGATATAAATACTTCAAACCAAATTTTTGATCGTAAATTAATATATCACTTGGAGTTTATGAAAAATTTTCCAACTTACCAATTATTTTATCGAAAATTCACTTTTCATCAAAAAATTTAGGTACACTGATCAAATAGTCCGGAAATTAATTGACACACAATCCACCCGCTAAGAAACAACTATGTTGGGGGTTATAACAGACTAATAGAGCATGCGCCAGAAAACGTATTCCATAAATGTAGAATCAAAGCGATAATGCCATAAAAAAATGACTATGATCTGAATTAACCATAAAATTAGTATTAATAGAGTATTTTCCGATTAATTATAAGACATTGTTCAATTTTTCAATTATTTATTTAAAAAAAAAAACATTGAAATTGACAATAGAAACTATCTGATGATTTCGATATTTAGTTTGATAAAGATTTATTTGTATAACATAAAAGTTAATCAAATAAATTTTGTATTACTTGAAACAAATTATAATACACATAATTAATCATAAAATTATATACAAAAGTGCTTATACAGTATGTCCAGTTCATTTTTAAATAAATCACACAACAATAAAAAAAAAATGAACAACATATAATTCTTAATTACTGACGTTTCTCAGAGCCGGCAACATTGCGATTTCAAAATAAATGAAGTTCTTTTTTAGGTTCACTCCAATTTACAAGACCAAAATATGTTGAACAAAAAAAACATTTTTTTTTTCACATTGACTAACAATCTCGTATTTAAATAACTAAACAACTGACGCAACAAACACAAAAGAATAGATATTATAATAATGATAGGTACAGTCCCGGAAACAATTATATGTCTATACAATTTTTTAGTAAATAAAATCAAATTGGATTAAAACAAATGAAAATGTATATTTTCTAATAATTCAAGGCCGTTTAAGAATATTATTATCAATTAAAATATTCATTTAGAGATCTAAAAGGGTTATATTATTTAAATTTTAATATTAAACCGTTTTGACAGACAAAGAAGTATAAGATTAGGTAGAATCAGTGTTGCCATAAGATTTTTTTATTTACACCCGGAGCTGATTACAAAAACGAAATAATTTGGTTATTTCTAAATTATTATGAAACGTACTTTTTATTAAAGTTTTAAGCCAAACTTATTCGTCACTTTTTATATAAAGTATAGGTAAACGTTTCTGTACGTACATAGCACTAATTTAGTGTTGCTACAGACGGTTCTTAGAGGTGAATTTCTGTGTTCTATACTAGGATTATAACAAAAAATTCTGAATTAAGAAGTTGATTAAAATTTTGAAAGGCAGGATTAAAAGACTATAGTCAAATATTACATTTATATTATATAAAGAGTTAGGGGAGGCGAGTTAACTGTGGCAACGCTGGGTAGAACTTGGAAGGTACAGTCCCGGAAATAGTCATCTATTTATGCGACGTGATATTGTCACCAAACGAATTGGATTTAAACAGAAGAAATATGTATTTTCAAATATTACAAGGACGTTTATGAATATATTTATCTACTATTGACAGGTTTTTTTCTGATCATTTCACTGATATAAATAAAATTATTTTCCCGTAATGACATGTCATTGAAGAGGGATATTGGTTTTTTGTTGTTGGTTGCCTTGTTGTCTTCTCTTTTAAGTACGATTGAAAATATTCAGATCTTGTTTTTTGTAATAATATACAGAGTGAGTATATAATTTGGAATTTATTATTTAATTATATTGTGTTATATTTATAATAAAGAATTACAGGAAAGTTTAAATATTATGGATAAACGTGTATATTTGGATATTTTTTGTAAAAAAATTACAGTTTGAGGATTTGAACGAAAAAGCAAACGATTTGGTTCAATAATTTTACAAAAAACAATTAGAAACAACTTTTTAATCGACCACAATATTTAGTTAGATTTTATAGAAAGTATATTAGAGAAAAAAATAAATAAACAACTTACCAATGTATACTTTTTGGGCATCTTCATCTTTGGCACTGGTCAACGGCCTATCTTCTCGAAATAACAACGAGAAACTGGTCGGTAGCTTCTTTCAGGTTTTACCTTTCAAAATCGCATGTCAATGCAAAACCACGTATCGGAAACAGCACTGATACCTACCGAACATACACACGTATATATCCTACCGAATAAAAAGTATAATTTTTTGTTTATTAAGTATTTAATACAGGGAAATTCGTTAGTTAATTCCGACATTTTCTTATCGTTTTAACACAATTTTTTTACATACAGCATGTCCCGTGATAATTATTTTTTGTCTTAGAATATCTCCTTTTGGATATAAATGAGTCTAAACATACGAGGGAGGTTTTATTAGTTAAATGACGTGCTATATCTTTTATTTCGTGATAATATTAACTTTTTTCATATTTATTTTTTTATGTGGCTACTAAAACTAAATTATTGATCAGATTTATATAAAATTGACAGATGACATTAGAATGACGTATAATCACCGTAATGAAAGTGCTGTCAATTTTTAATAAATAATTAAATCTTGTATTATGTGTTGCGTCATAATTGTTAATATTTGCTATGTTGCCAAATTTATTTCTACTTTTATAATGATAAGAAATTAAAATTCGCATTAAAGTAGTTTATTATGTATTATTTTATCGAGATTGGAAAATAATTAAAATAATAATTAATTTTTAGAAATAATAATAAACTGAAACTGAATTAAATATTTAAAATACAATTTTTTACTATACGAGGTGTTCTATTTGAAATATTCCAACGGATTCTAGCGAATTCTTTCAAAATCTTAAAATATTTTCGTTCTGACATGAAGACTTTGAAATATAATTTTTCTTTGTTATCAGAGGCATGCTAAAAGGGATAATAGTTGTTTGTTACCCCTACGATAATGTCGAAATAATAAATAATAATGTTTTTTCAAGAAAAATTTGCATTTTATTATGTGATTATAGTTACATCCGAAAAAAATTGTTTTAGTTCAAATAAAACTTAATCAAAATTAAATTTTGACGTAATTAAAAAAAAATATATTTCTTACTCACAGTACGCCATCTATCCAAAAATCCTTTTACCTCATTCCTATTTTCACAACTGGCAACACCGGTATTTCAAGATAAAATCTGTTATACGAGGGTTGCTAGTCAAGTTTTGAGATATAGAAAAAAAAACAAATATCTATAAATGGTTTTTATCGTTTTTCATAACATGAATACACTTGTATATGCGTTTGAACCAATTGTCGAAGCATTTTTTCCATTTCGATCGTGGTGATTTAAACGCATCAACCGACACAAGTTTTTTTTGAGCGATTGTCAAATTAAGCGGTATCCAAAGCGAACAAATCTTTTTGACAGCCAAATGTCGTATTGAATATTGAATGGAACTAATGCCCAAGTCACGGTATGTCACATGACGATCTTGCAATAGTCGAAGCTACTTGCTGTTGGTTTAATCTACGTCGAATGTCATAGAAAATCGATTTAATGCCATTTTTTACCAAAATAAATGTTTAGAACAACTCAAATATGACTACGTTAACAATTAAAAATGTCAAACTTTATTATAGTAAATATGTAAATTTGTCAGATTTGACATATTTACATCCCTGTCAAAAATTTAGTAACATCCCTCGTATTATGTATTGATAGTCGGTGTACGATTTATTATGACGTTGTTTATATGAAATTCTAATAAAAAAAATCTTGTTCAAATTAAAATAAAAAAACTAAATAAGCGGTGAAATAAATTAAAAAAACAATGTTTTCAATTAATATAAGTATACAAAAATTTGGGAAATAATAGTTAACTTACCGCTAAAATTATTCTCACCGCAACATACGAATATACTGGCCTATAAAACGAAGAATTCTGTCCGGATTACTGGCCTAGAACGCGATCGACACAGGTAAAAGTTGAAACGACTGCTGCGGCTGTTGTGGAAGAATGCGATTTAAAATGTTAGTGAACTGCCTTCCAGTCACAACTTTGACGAGCCTCCGCTTACTGTTATATGGTCTGTGACGTGGTTCGTCAGTTTTCTGTCTTTTTTTTCAGTCTTTCAGGTGCTTCGGCCACCGCAAAATTCTTCGAGTTATAGGGAAATACTCAACGTCAATAATTGTCCACTTTTTATTAGGAATCTGAATATTGTAAATATCAGAAATGGTGAAAATATACCAGAGTTATCTAAAGAAAATTTTTTATATCAAATTTATTCTTTTTTATCATATCTAACAGTTTTATTGCTATAAAATAATTTTTTAATCGTTTACAATGTTGCAGTTGCAAATTTTATAGGATTTTTTGATCTATATACTTCTCTAATTGAAAATTAGTTTTTGTTTATGATATATGACGTGTTGAATTTTAAACATCACGTCACATAACCTACTGTCATAGCTGTCCATGTCACGTCACGTCATGCGTGGTTATTTATTTCATTTTTTTTTACTAATTTGAAGTTACGTTTCAATATTGTACGTTGTTTACTACCATTAACCAAAATTAACCATTTTCTCTTGTGTACAGCTATCCAGAATTTGAAATAAAGTGAATAAATGCTCTGAACAAACATATCGAACCTACAAGCAGGTAAAATTTACTACATAAAACGTAAAGTACATGTTTAATCTGTTTGACATTTAGTGCGTTGGTAAGCCATTTCTCCCTAGAATAGTAACTTTCGTTGTCTTCCGTTGTACAACTGAAAGTAATTACGAATTTATATCATAAATAATTTTAAGAAAAACGAAGTATTTAAATGTAGATGGCTCACAAAGTAGTAAATTATTCTGTTTTTCAGCCTGTATAATCTGATGGATCTATTTTCATTAAATTCTGCTTTACAATTTTGACGAGCTTTATAAACCCACCTGCTATTTTATACTTTTAAGTTACCCTGTATTTATGTCTCCATGATATGAGATAATTACTATGTACCGTGTAAACCAGTTATAGTTTGAACTCGTGTTAGTTTATAGACGTAATATAATGGGTTAAATTACCATAATCTCCTCCTTTCCTATAGCCTCTTAAAAAATTTCTCTTAAATTTATTTCGTAATGCAAGCTGCTTTTCTAAACTAATAAATTTCGTTTAATGACATAAAAGCAGCTCAAGAGGTTAAAACGAAATCACCTTGTATAAAATATGCATACAAGTTCACCTCGAGAGTATACCAAAACAAAATATTAGTTGTTATATAAGTATGTATAAATTGATCTTGGACTTTGTTTCAAGGTAAAACAATCATACAAGATATTTGAGGTAGGTATTTGGTCAGATCTCACGTATTATTAAAAAACAATTGTTCGTAATCAGTGGGAAGGGAATTCCATTAAGTATTATAGAAAAATTTAATCATTACTAATATAAGAAAAACCTGGTAAAAACCAGTACATGCATCCATCTGATAAAACAACTTAGTCGATATCAAATTTTTAAATGTTCGACGTCAATTAAAAACCTCTTATAGGTCAAAATTTAATCAATTCATATGTTTTTGCGATTTTCAAAGAATCTCCCTGTATATTTATTGGAAATTAAAATATTTGAAGTGAGTAATAACTCAGTTGAATTACTAATTACGTGTCATACTTTTCTATACAATTGAATGTAGTGAGCATTGTCTGGATTTGTTTATTAAATAAATAACCGTAATCTTTGTAGTTGTTTTCAAATTACACAATTCGAAAAATAAACTAAGAAATTGTAGATAGCGAAACAATGCTTTATCCATATTTTACTTAGAATTTAATTGACCATACTCTAATCTATTAAATCATCTATGGTTTCATAGATATAACCACAGAACATACCCTAAGATTGATTATTAATTTTAATAATTAATATCTTCGTAGTATGCAACTTCTCTTACATGAAATGTTATGGTAATTTATTTTACATAAAACAAAAATACTTTAATATGTTCAATGAGTAATTGATATTTAAATATATTAAATCAAATTAACTTACTCTAGATATATTTTATGAAAATTGAGTATGCAACTTATTTTACACGAAATTCCGTATTGTTTTACGTAAACAAACTATTTTTCAAATGATTCGCGAAGATGTTATGAGTTTTATTTTTAGTTAGAGTTTTAGATAAGTCTGAGTAAATTAAGTTCTCAAAATAAATAATATCATATTGGTATTGCATTGGTGATACTGGTCTGCATATATATATGGTTGTTGTTGCTTTTTCCTTTCTTCATGATTTTATCAATTATACGGATAATTTTTTAGATGAAATTTTAAGATTAAGAATTTTGTTGAATAAATATTACGTATTACATTGGTTTTTTAATATGATATATTTTTTACCATATCCTCGATTAAGATTTGACTCTTCTTATAAGATGGCTACTGCATAGAAACAATTTAATAGTCGTAAGAATTATTTTTTTATATTTTGGAATATTTATATAAATACAGTTGAAACAATTCAAGCTTTACTTTTTTGGCTTAGAATTTCATTATATTTCTTATGATATATTTACCTTTTCGCAGTATAAATCTGTAAATTTCGCGCTATGAATAAAATTCAAATTCGACAGTATTGGTGACATTAGTGGTTTGTTCAATTAAAATAAACCATCGAAATATATGTGACGTGTACATAACGCTCCACGTTCGTCAAATACGATTCAGTATGCAACATTCTAACAATTATATGGTTTCATATTTAGATAAACACGGCTTAAAAGAGTCGAATTTTTTTTCTTTCTTCTCAATATTTGGAATTTTATCATGATATATTAATTTTAAGGTGGTAGTAACACGTAAAATTGACGCCATTAATAAAATTTAAATTTGGGAGTACATATTTTTTAACAGATATGAAATTGGTAGTTTTAGTTTGTCTGTTTAATTAACACAAACCATCGAAATATATGTAACGTGTACATGAAACTAACATTAGCGATGCGTTCGTCAAAAACTTATTTAAATATTAAAAATAAACTATCAATGATTTACTTTGCAAATATTTATAAAACTGTTATTATGTCATTGTTGACGGTCATCTTATTAGATGTTCAACACGAGCGTTATTTGTCTAAAGAAGAGGAAAGGAACAGGGTTGAGAGTTGAAAAGAAAAAAAAAAACAGATTTCTGATAATCGTTTTTATTTTCATATATAAATTTACATAGTTTTGTCAATAAACAGAATTGTATATAATGAGGCACTATGTAAGTTTTTCATATTCACTAATATAATAATTAAAAATAAATTTCAGACAAATATTTCCAGCAATATAAATATATCACATACACAAATTTTTCCAAAATATCGAATGTAGTTTGAACATTTCCGCAAATTGAGTATTAAATTTGAAATATCTTTTCGATCTAACCTCGTATATTGTCATGATTTATATTGAGCAATTAAATCAACTACACTTTATTGGAATGTTTTATAACAGTGTTTAAACTACATCGTATTTTAGTTGCAATAATTTGAGATTCGCTATAATAATTATTAAATTAAATAAATATAATACAGTTAGAGCAAAACAAATTTTAACGCCATATTAAATTGTGGAATCATTCGAACAAACCTAGTGTAAAAAATAAAAGTGTTCTCTTGTTCAAAACGATTCGTTCGCAACAAAAAAAATCCATCGAATTATATATTAGAGTAGAAATGTCAATTCAACCACAGATATATAATTGAACAACTACTGTGTCTAAGTGTCATTTATTTTCTGTTAATTTTATTTCATAGTATTTTAGGGTTATGTTCGTATTTATCATAAGTTTTATAATAACTAACAATATAAAAGTCGATTTATGTTTCAAATATATTTTAATTAAAATAAATACTAATTAATTTGATAGCACTTGTAAATAATTTGATAGAATTAAATCAACAAATTTCCAATTTTCACCTTGTTTAAGAATATATAGGTTATGTTATAAAAACGTAATAAAAAGAAAATTCTATGTAAAAATTAGCTCCCGGTAGCCATAAACCTCAAATTTGGTAAGTATATAATCAAAAATTATTAAAAAAAGAAGCGTAATTGTATTGTGAAATGAATTAATTAGAAAACATTATTTTCATGCCCCGAAAGAGCATTAACATTTGGGTTGCGTCAACTGTTATAAATATTGTTTGAAACATTCTATTGGCGATATAAATACAAGGGATAGTCGCTAAATACAAGTATAAAATCAAAAAAATTACAAAAATATATATTTTTTTCATTTATCAAATATCGATAACATTGAATGAATAAATACAATACATGGTTAAATGTATATTTTCGCGAAAATATCATTGATTAAGAGGATGAAAATTAGAGTATTATTCAAAAGATGTCTCTATTTCTCTATAAGGTACTGTATTTATTGTTTTAGATGATTATAAACACGTTGACTGACATACGGATATTAAAATTTATTTATTTCATATCAAAAGTATTTGGCACTGTAAAATAGATAGATTCTATCAACGGTTTAGGCAAATAAATCAGGGGATGTTCCAAAGTTTTTTTTTCTTCATTTTTTTTGTTTTAAAATCGATTAATGTCAGTCAAAGTATTAGATTTGTTACCGTATGAAATTTAGCTGAAAACAGCTTGTAAACTACTTGAATGGAAAATAGCAGATGATAGTTTTGATTTTCTATACAAAAAAATCATTAATCAGTATATAATAGAATTTTTTTTAAATTGGACTTTTTGGGCGGTTAAAATCATTGATTTATACATTTTTTACAACTAATTCAGTTCTTGTTATTTGCAACCTGAAATCTTAACAAACTGATAGTTTTTGAAGGAAATTCAATTGAACTGGGGTAAATAGCATCTGAATATCTCAAAAATGTTCAGTTCGGATTCTTTTTACTAAGTTTGTATAGTATTTCTAAAGTCAATTGAAGATTAGCGAAATATCAAATTTTAGCATGGAAAATATAAACGTAAACTGATATAACAGATCAAAAACAGAGAACAATTTACCAAATATCTTGTATAATATTTTTAAAGTTATTGGAGAAGTACAAAATTCAACGTACCAACATAAAATAAGTTAAAACTGGTGCCCAATTTTCATTTTATTGAATAAAATGTGTAGTATATTAAAAATCGATTGTTTTTTCATAAAAATGTAAATAAAACATTTCGAAAAACGACTTGAACATATTCTCTCACTTTCTAGACAACTTGTCATGTTTATTAGCAGATCGCTAAATTTTTTTTTATTACTGACTAAAATACTAGTTTGTGGAATAGATGATTAATATGCAAGTATTTCTGTAATACATTTATGAGAAATAAGCACCAAATATGGAAATTATTGTACCTGTATCTAAACCATTGTCTGGTATATCAAATATGAATGTATAGTATCTTTAAAGTCAATGAAGACCTAAAAATATCGAATTGATTGTACCAACATAGAAAGTAGGTACTAAAAATGATGAAATAGGTTAAAACCAATGTCCGATTAACCAAATATCAATGTATAGTATCTTTAAAGTCAATGAAAGACTATGACCAATGTATATATATACTAAATGATATAAAACAAATTAAAGTTCCCGTTCACTCAGCAGTGTCACAGAATTGTGAATAGAATCAAGAAGAGCCTTGAGAAGAGTTGAATTTGAAGAAGAATTATCAGAGTAGCATGAAATACATTCAGATATACTCCAGGGTAATGTTCTTAGTTCTTGTATTTACCATTCATAGCCGATATACAATGTACCCCTAGGGCACTTGAAGTAACGCATGCATGATGATACAACAGTGATTATTAAAACCGTTTAAAAAATCTAGCTCGATAAGTGGAAAATACATTAAACCAAATTTGGCCCGCCATAAAAAATATTCACCATACTCAAATTTCTATTGATGTACTGTATTTTTTAAAATTAATTGTAGAATTATAAAATATAAAATTCAAAATACCTACAATTTGTATTGAAAATGATAGTACAAATCAAATTAAGGCACTAATATCATGTATAATATTTTTAAAGTAAATGGAAAACAACAAAATAACAAATTTAATAGGAAATATAAGGAAAAAAGCTCTAAACCAATGAGTAATTTGTTATTAGAACTATTACAGGTTTTATACAAACATTATTTAAACCAAATGAAGAAAATGGACATTGAGACAAATTCTAACCTCAAAAAATACTTAAAATACCTGGAAATCCGGGGAAATATATACTAATCATGAAATTTCAAACATATTTAGTTAGACCTAATTTTTTTTATTATTTCCTATTTTTTTTATTCTATTGTCAAAATTCTACCAAAAGTAGCAAAGAAAACAAAAATCTTGTATCGGATTCTTTTTACTAAATACCAAACTTATAATTATTGATGTATAGTATTTTTAGAGTCAATGAAAGAGTTGGGACATGAATATTCATCAAATGTGAAAGTACTACCCTCAAATTTGTTTAAAATTGATAATTACACTGAAAAAACACCCCAATCAACTATAGAAAAGTTCAAATCATTATTTCGGTGGATATTTAGTAAATGCTTGGAAGAAAATCATGGAAATTCGACCACTTTTAGTTGTGGCAAACTTTTTTAAATTATTTCTTAAAATTTGTTTGATTTTATTGTCAAAATTCTACCAAAAGTTACAAAAAATTAAAATTTTTGTATCGGATTCTTTTTATTAAATAACAAACTCATAATTATTGATATGTAGTATTTTTAGAGTTAATGAAAGAGCTGGAACATCAATATTAATCAAATCTGAAAGTACTACCCTCAAATTTGTTTAAAATTGATAATTATACTGGAGAAAACACCCCAATTAACTATAGTAGGGTTCTAAACATCATTTCTATGGATATTTACTGTATGCTTGGAAGAAAATCATGGAAATTCAATAACTTTTAGTTGGCACATAATTTTTTTCGATTATTTCCCAGATATTGTTTAAAATTGATAATTATATTGGAAAAAACACCCCAATTAACCATAGAAAAGTTCTAAACATTATTTCGGTGGATTTTTACTAGTAGCTTTGAAGAAAATAAAAAAATTGAGACAAATTTTAACCCCAAAAATTACATCCAAGACTTGGAAATCCAGAATAATATTAATTTCAAGATATAAGCGAAATAAAATAAATTAAATCTTCAATTAACTTTAGTTGAACGTTAATTTCAAATAATTTATAAACTTATTTGAGTCCCGATGAAAAACACCCTTCAAATACTAACTAAATTTACACTTTTCGATAATTTGACTAAAAGTTTGTTTACCGACAGTGGTATTAACACCTTGTATACATCTAAACAGAGAATCCGCCGAAATATCTTCGGGTAAATGAGTAAGGAATTGTGCCCCTTGTAAAAAATCCATTTCAATAAGAGTATCTTGATACAAATTCAATATACCTAAAAAAAAATAATAATAAATCGCTGCACAGGACCGTCTCAAGGACATACCTAAACCGGTTCTGAATATAAATTCGAATCCGTCTCTTAAAAACACGTCCCAGACTCTACAGGCGATATCCAGGGGCATGGCTTTGGCGAATATGGTATATATCCAGTCAAGTAGGTACAAATCGGGCGTCAAACCGGATTTAGAAAAATGGGAATGGAGCTTTGGTAGGTTGTGATTGAAAACTTCATCGTAAGCTTTGTAATAATTCTGCATCCGGTCTTGGTTTAGAGTGAACGCCGATAAATGTAGGGGTTGATTCAATAAATTCGAAAAGCATATAAAAGCGTCGCAGGGTTCCATGTTTAATATCAAAATGGCCGCTATGTAAGACATACCTTGAACGTAACCGACGTCGGGCCTGGACACAATTGTTTTATAAAAAATCCATCAATTTTGTTTAAAAACTTACCTATAACAAACGTAAGCTGCTAGAAGGGAATGTAAGGCTTCCGAATAAGGTCCTCCTTCTTGAAAAATTCCTAGTTGGGGAAAAGTTCTCGATATATCTAGTTGGATGACGTCCATGCTACTTTCTTGATCTAAATCTGATTTGCTGTTGGTTATTTCTACGTTATTAAGGCGATTTTGAGCTCGGTTTACACAAATATCGTAAAGTTGGCGAGTGAGATTCAATTCATTGCCTATAGCTAACCGCCATACTTTGCCTCTGACGCTTGAAGGGAGACCCTGCCACCAAAGGTCTAAAGTTTTCCTATGGGAACACCTGAAAGGGATAAATAACAAATTTACCGGAACTTTTTATGGTTCTCATCATTGGATTCATCGAAATCTTCTCTTAGATTTTATGTATAGTATTTTTAGAGTCAATGAAAGAACTGAGACATGAAAGAACTACCCTCAAATTTGTTTTGAGAATTATACTAAAAAGAAAACACTCCAATTAACTATAGTAGAATTTTAAACATCTTTTCAATGGATATTTATTAGATGCTTGGAAGAAAATCATGGAAATTCAACCACTTTTAGTTGGAACAAACTTTTTTTGATTATTTCCCATAATTTGTTTGATTTAATTGTCAAAATTCTACCAAAAGTTACAAAAAATGAAAAATTTTGTAACGGATTCTTTTTATTAAATAACAAACTCATAATTATTGATGTATACTATTTTTAGAGTCAATGAAAGAGCTGGGACATGAATATTTATCAAACGCGAAAGAACTACCCTTAAATTTGTTTAACATTGATAATTATACTGAAAAAACACCCCAATCAACTATTGAAAAGTTGAAAACATCATTTCGGTGGATTTTTACTAATTACTTGGAAAAAAATCAAGGAATTTAAACCATATTTAATTAGACCAAACTTTTTTGATTATTCCTTATAATTTTTTTGATTTTATTCTCAAAATTCTACCAAAAATTACAGCAAAACAAAAATCTTCTATTAGAATCTATTTATTAAATAGCAAACTCATAATTATTTATGTATAGTATTTTTAGTGTCAATGAAAGGGCTGGGACATGAATATTCATCAAAAAGTAAAATACTACTCTCAAATTTGTTTAAAATTGATAATAAGTCAATGAAAGAGCTGAGTCATAATTATATAGTTTTTTTAGAATCACTAGAAGACAGAAAACAATAAAACAAAAAATATGAACGAAAAATAAAATATTCAACAATTTAATAATAATTTTAAACTCACATTGTGTTCCAATTGGGCAATACATTTTGAATAAAATGTCTTGTTGAAGCGGCTTGTCGTTCCTCAATTTTCAATTGCTGTTTCTGCTGTTTATGTTTAGCAGCTGTCGTTTGGGCTTCTTTTTTCTTCACAGCAACTAATATCGCTTTGTATTCATCTTTGTGTCTCTGGTCTTCTTCCTGCGATTTAGCCGGCAAATTAGAAGGCCTGTAAAATGAAAATTAATTTTTTTTCTCGAATTATATGAAAAAATATGTGAATTTTTGAAATACAACCTTTCGTGTTGTATTAGAGCCGAGGAACTCGCAACTACATGTACAGGTGAAATGTTATCATTAGCATTCGGTTGTTTACTGAAAATCTTCCAAACACTACTCGTAGGTTCGGTAGACACTTTCCAAGTAAAAACGTGCCTAAAATGAGCTACTTATGATAAAATTTTGAGAATGCGTTAATTACTTACTTTGAGAGAAAATTCGTTAAACTTTTTCTTCTCAATTTCATGTTACTTATTTCCAAACTAGAAACTGATCTGTCTTCAGAACCAATCAAGCTTCCAGAAGTCGAAGGGTCACTAATAGCACTCCAGCTGGAAATAGTACTGGAAAAAGATCCACCCTCGTTTCTCCTATGTCCTAATTTTTTTAAATTACTTTCATCGTTATTGCTAGAGTCTTTTTCAGTTTCAGTCTCATAAGTCTTAGGATTGTCAACTAAATGTAGTTGTTTAGTTATGGGACTATAAGCTAATGATATGTTTTGTAAAGCTTCGTTAAAAGAGAGTTTGTTTTTCACATAAGAGTTATCACTATAATTACATTGAGAGCTTTCTTGAGTATTCGAAGATTTCATTGGGGATGATTGAGATGGACTCGATTCGACGTCTTTTAACTTTTCATATCTTTCCGGCCAAGTTCTGAAAGTTTTAAACCACGATTCTGTTTTTTGACATTGCGAGTCTTTATCTAGAGATTTATTCCACTCGTTCGTTTCTAAGGATGTTTTTAACTCACTTTCATTGTTGCTGCAGTCTGGTAAGCTTTGGCTTCTTAAAGTATTCGAATCAAAATCGTACTGAGTTACGGATTTCAATCTATCAACTACTGAATTTCCCCTCGTGTCTTCATTAGATAAACCGATTTGTTTTCCTTTGATCAGAGCTTGAGTATCGTAATTTTTCATACTTGGTTTATTGTAAAACTAACTTCATTTAGTTATAAACGCTCGGATGGACAATTGGAATATTTTCCATAGGAAATAAATCGGTTTTTGTCACAATAATCGGTGATATTTAAACCATGTTGATTATTTTTTATACTACATATGATCTAAAATGTTGACACTCTCCTACCACGGAGGCAGCCATTACTTATATCTGTCAATTCACTGTCAAAACAATCGTAATACATAGAATTATTTATAAAACAATATTTTTATTATAAATTTATACAATATATTTTATTTTACGATAATTATATCATTTATGAGATTAAAATATTAATAACTTATAGTTGACATATTTCCGACATTACCCGATTATTTAATCCAGTAGCGCAACTAAAAATAATTAATGAAACTTTTTTCGCACAAGAACCTTATAAAAATTTGGTTAATAAACGTAGAATTCTATATTAAATTATGAGGTTAATGGATTTAGTTAATCGTATTTGATTTATAAAAAATAAAAGCTATTATTTGAATATAAATTTTGAATATTACACTGCACTGGACGTTCGGGTAATATCGGAAATTTGAGCAACCATTTTTTGATACTGTCGTGCTTACACAACAACGTGACATCTTAAAGAATTAGAGGTGGAAGTTAACCCTTCATCTAAATAGTAAATAAAATAAATCATACAAATATGGTATATACAGAAATTAAAGATAATTTACGTTTAGTTTCGAATGATAGATTAGTGAGAACAGTGACTATTATTATAACTTTATTTGTTTTATTTATCGCGATATTTTTTCGGTGAGTACTTATTTATATATTAAAATAATATAATAAATTAATTTATTTATAATTTAGACTTTTCGGTGCTTTGATTATTTACTTATCTTATCTATTCGGATACACTGTCGCCTGGTTTTTGATAAAATATCAGGTGCAAACAACGATATTTTTGCAAAGGATAATAAATTTTTATATAGAACGGAAAATTATTAAGAAATCTTTAAAACCGTCTTGTAGTATTTGTGACGATTTATCGTGTAAGAGACATCAACAGACAAAAAGTATTACCCCTTGGAAATATATTTATATAAGTCCGCATTTAAATAATTCAATTGAGCACGTAAGTCTTATTTATTTTTTCATATTTTTTATTTTATAAATATATTTTTTTGAAGTTTTACGAGAGAATAATAAGTAATTTTATAACGTCCTGGTACAAGCATTTCACGGACGATCAAGATTTTTTAAATGAATTGAGATACTGCTTTAAATTTTCTACATCTACTATAGTAAATAGAGTATTAGAGCTAGATGTTGGGGATATAGTGGCGAATAAACTTATTCCTTGTGCTGTGAGGCATATTGATGACTATTTGTATATACAACAAATTGTAAAATTGAGAAACGTTAAATTTAACGACGTCGCTACTGAATATTTAGGTAAAAGATTACATGCTGCAGCTACATCTCGAAAAAACGAACTCGACTATTTAAAATATTTAGTATCGTCTTTATTAGACCAAAGTTTACCAGGAAATTATATAAAATGCAGGTAAATATAGAGGTATATTTAAAAAAATGATTTTTGTTATTTTTTATGTATTTATAGGAATTTTTCGGTGATGATGCGAGAGATTTTAGCAGGATGGGTATTTCTACCAATGATGGATGTTATAGCGGATCCTAATATTCTCAATTATCTCGTTATTTTAGCTATTACTTATAAATCGAAAAAAACTACTAAAAATAATCAAATTATTGATGAAGAAGTTGAGTTTTTGTGTAATTATACATCATCGAAATCGAAAGTTTCATCTTTTGCTACCAATTTAAATAAAATTAAAAACAATACCGATCTTTTATATTCTCTAATGCAGTTTTTGAAAAATCACGATCACGTTAACTTATTGCAGTTCTGCCTTGATGTTGGTAAGTTTTTACGGGGCCCAAAGTAGGGGTTACAAGAAACGGTAACAATTTTTGTTATAATTTTCATTTTAGATGATTTTAACACGAAATTACTAACTCCTGAATTAACTAAGAAACAAATCGAAGAATTGAATAATGAAGCTTCGAAATTGTTTAAAGAATATTTGGATAGGAACAGTTTCAGCTTCATCGGTTGCCCTTCTGACATTTCAGATGAATTCGAATCGATAATTCGAGACGTTTACATCGTGGAAAAATTATCCAAACTTTCCAAATTACTTTATACGGCTTACGATTTCGTTTATAATATTTTGGAGACGGTTTGGTTGCCGCAGTTTTTCCACAGCAATGAAGTGAGTATTAGGAAACGAAATTATAACAGAATAAATTATTTTAATGAAATATTTCGTTTTTTTTTATTTTATTTTAGTTTTACGGATGTATATGTGGTTCGAAACAGATAATACATAGTAACAAAAATCAAAATAAGTAAGTATTTTCAAATTTTTATATTACGATGAAGTTTTATTAATTTTTAATAATTTTTGTTTATAATTAAATTAAATTACTAACAAAACTTTCTTACTAACTTTAGACTTCTGTTGTTAACATTTGGTTCTCCAAATAAAGAGAGGTAAGAACCGATTTAGGGATTTTAATATTTTTTGTTTGTTACCAAGTTTTGTGATACAAGGGCAACACCATTGTGAATTTGTCAAATTTGACATTATAAAGTTTGACATCTTTAATGGTGAAATATTTTTCTTGATACATCGTATTTATAGGTCTTTTTTGATAAAAAAAATTAAAAAATCAATCAAAATTGACCTAAAATCGACGAGAAAAAGGTCTAAGAAGTGAAAAAATTTTTAGATTTAAAAAATATTATGAACCGGCAAACCAAGGTACGGTTTCTAAAATAAGTACAAGTTTAGGTAGAATAAAAGGAGTGCTAAAAACGACCCAACCGATTGAAGGGTCGTTTTTTCCTCCCGAAACTCACCCCGTAGAAAATGGTACCATCGAAGATACTCTTCTAGATGATTGTAAGAGTATTTTTAGAGATATGAGTACTTGGAAAGTCACGATACCAAATTACGAGGTAAGTGAATAAGTACAACTCGCAATAATCAACATAACCTGACTATCACAATTGTTATTACTCTTTTTCTCTGTTATTTTTAGAGTTTTTTCTCTATTATGTATCTTTTACAATATCTTTGATTATTCTTTAAATAAATTTATAATTGACAGTTATATGTGACAGAAAATAACCTAACTTTCATCAATGTCAATATGTCATTACGTTTAACTAATGGTGTACTTTTACGTTGTTAATTGTGATTGATCGAAAAAGACATTTACGATTTTGACATTTATAACCTCACAGAACTAATTATCTGTCCGAAGTGTACACCGGGAATCAACTAATCTACGAGTACCAACACAAAATATATATATATATATATATATATATATATATATATTTATTGAATTTTTTAGATTTTTTTTATCTTTTATATATGTTTATTCTCTTAAATGTCCTTGCTTTTAGGTCTATTCGATTTTAAAATTAGTTTTTGTTCATAATTTTTTAAAAAGAAAGATAAAAATTGACGTTTCGACTTTTCTTCAAGTCTTTATCAAAATATGATATTGACATTGACAATTTGTTTATTTATATCAATATCATATTTTGAAATAGACTGAAATAAGTCGAAACGTCAATTTTTATCTTTCTTTTTAAAAAATTATCAACAAAAACTAATTTTAAAACCGAAGAGACCAAAAATCAAGAACATTTAAGAGAATAAATTATTGAATTGACCTGGTATTTTTGTTAGTTACCAAAACACGTATAAAAACAGTATTAATCAATAAAAAAAGTGAATAAACTAATAATTTCATTTGATTTTTCATAATTTTGCTCGAAACTAGCTGTATAAATTTGAATTATTCCTTTTATATTGAAATAATGGCTTTTCGATTACATTACCATTATTTTTAATATCGATGATTGTTGGAATTTAGCTCATTATAATTTTATATGAGACTTTTATAATTTACGGATTTACCTGGATTATTAAAAAAAACTCCTATCTAAATAGCTAAACTACCATTTAGCCTTAAATCTTATAAATACAAAAATTAGCAACATTAAATATGACGAAATGTGAAATGTTTTGTATGGGGAAAAATAATATTCTAAACGTTGGTAGTCGTGTGGAATCAGTCTACAGTGTTGTAACATTTATTATAATCAAAATCTGGCGGTTGTGTCGAAATTATTTATTCGTCATTTTTCATTTTATAAATAACTATTTATTATTCGTATTTTTGATGTTGAATTTAATTCAATCTTACTTACATATGCATTTCGTAATAAACGATTGGGAAAAAATTACAACGTGGCAACTATGTAAAACATCTGTTATGTCTGGAATTTTTTTACGTTTTGTTTTAGTTCTCAATAGAAGATAAAAATGGTATATAACTTCTTAATTTTTTTTCTATTTAATTAAATAATTAAATTGATCTGATATTTTTTTTATTATTATGATATTGATTAAGAACGAAAGAAGTCAGTTAACTATTTTTGGTAGTTTTGCTAGTACCTAGTTGTCTCAGTTTTATAATGTATAAATATTTTTCAGTATTCAATAAAACAAGGAAAAGTGGCAACATTATAAACGGGGAAATGAATCTTTGTTGTAACAATTGAAATGCGAAATATAAATGAAACCTTTGCTAGGCAGAATTATAGTCCTAACATTGGTAGCCATGTGGTATTAGTCTACAGTGTTGTACGATTTATTATTATCAGAATTTCTCATTTGTCTCTTTTTAATTTTAAAATAATTATATTAATTCTTGATAATTCCTTATGTTCATTCTGAATTGTCTTGATTTTATGCCATTTCTGATTAGAAATTGGTTTTTGTGAAAACGTATAAAAAAACTGACGTTTAAACTTATTTCGTTCTTTACCAAAACTTCAATTTTGTACCTTTAAAAACTAATTTTTAGTAAAAAATTTAAGATACATAAAATAAACATAATTGGAAATGAAAAATTTAATAAATTTTAATGCAACTATATAAATTTTTACTTCACATGAATTTATGCACTTTAAAAGCTTGTATAAAAATTACAACGCGGCAACTGTGTAAAACAACTATCATTATGTGTAGAAATAAAAAAGTTGTTTACGTTTTGTAGTTTGAGACGCGATGTAAATTTGGAATTAAACGTTTTTTAGGCAAATCCAACTGATAAAGTTGTATATTTTTGTGTGAACGTAGAAAGAACAGAAACTAAAAGAAATTGGGTAGTACTGAGAAAAGATCAAGATTTTTATACGCTGAAAGCGAAGTTGGTGGAATTTCATGGAGAAAGTGAGATTTGCGATTCGCCTTTACCTTCTAGAAAGTAAGTTTTCGTAAATATTTCTACTTATTTGTGATTTTGAACTTTTTTGATTTAATACTTTCAATAAAATATTTATAAATTTCGTACTTTATGAGATAGTATGAGGTTATGTTGGTTACTTCGAGTAGTTTTAGAAATGAATATTTCAGGGCCGGATCTTCCGTCGAAACGAGAATGATGAAATACGAGAGTTTTATAAAAAAATTATTACAAAAATCGAATTTAAAAGGCAGCGATCTCCTATTTTATTTCCTAACTATAGAACAGAAAAATTTTTCTTTGTATATAGAACGGAACGCTTCTAATATACAAGATCTTGGAAATATCTATCAATCAGTGGCTCACAAATTGAGAAAAGAAAAAGGTCAACATCTAGATCCGTTTATGAGTTCGTTTTTGTTATCTACGGGGCAATCGAAAAACGAGTAAGTTTCGGTACCGAATTTTTAAATAAAATCTTTTACAATTAATTCGAATGGGTGGAAAAAGGTGAAGATATCGACGAAACGCTTAGCAACGTATCATATATAGATAAATTAATTTTCCATCACTAAATTTACAAATTTCAGGAAATTTTCGAAATTCGTTATGAAACAGTTTCTTTCCCTAAATCTCGGAATAAAGTTGAATTTGGCAATATAGCATGCGTAGTGGAATCGATATTTCAGCTGTTGCTACTTGATTATTCCTATTTTCATAACATTCTCAAGAAAATTTCGTGTTAAACTATTTTTTTTGGTAAATTTTCAAATAAAACTTAAATTTGACAACATTTTCTGAATTTCTTATGAAACAATTTCCTCCCTTAATCTTCGGATAAAAGTTAAACTTGGCAACATAGCACGAGTAATAAAATCAATATTTTGGCTATTGGTACTTCATTATTCCAATTTTAATAACATTTAGTTTGAATCTTTAAATCTCAGGATAAAAGTTTAATTTGGCAACATAGTACTTGTAGTAAAAGCAAATTTCGTTAATTAATTTTTTTACAGTAAATTCGAATGGGCAGAGGAAGGCGAAGAAATCGATATTTCGTCCACTCAAAACACTTCGTTTCCGAAAACTTACAAAAATCTCTTGTTCGATGACAATTTCGGTGTGCAGTACAGGATTTTAAAGGATACTTTGAGCAGTTGTTCGAGTCCTGAAGGGATAACGGAAAGTGTTTTTTATCTAAGTCGGTATTAGCGTACTGTTTGTATTTGTTTACTGATTTTTTTTTTGGTTGCAGTGAAGAACGTTTTCAAAATCCCCGAAGGAATTTTGAGATTGTACGCATCAGTTTGTGGCATAGCTCAAAATTTCGTCGATTTGACCGCCAAAACTGCCATAGATAAAAAAATCAAATCCAACCTTAACCAATCGAATCTCGCTTATCTCATCAGGCAGTTGGAGGGTGAGTTGACAACGATTTTCGCAAATTTTCGCGATTTTTCGAAAATGTTGGGATTTTGTAGATGTAATTTTCAATGATAAACCGCATGTTAGTAAAGAAGAATTGGAAAAAAGACGGATTAGAGCTTCTGAAGCATTGCTTGATTCGGTATCGACTGTGGTAACGAAAATATGCGGTCCAGGTGTTAAAGACGGTTTACAATTGATATTAGAAATTGTACAGAATCCGCATTTCAATAAACAGGTAATTGAAAAACCAGTTTACTGTATAAATTATGTTCAAATTGGTTTTTTTGTCGGAATTTCCCTAAATTTGCGAAATAATTACGTTCGACAACACTGTTATCTTATACAGTTCCCGTGTGTTTACAAGATAAAATGAGTTATTATCAGATTTTCGTAATAAAGACAGAAACGTTGAAAATTGTATTGAATTTGTAAAAAATTCACTAAATCTAAGGAAAAATTTCCTTTGGCAACACAGTTATCTAATGTAGAAATGAGTTTTGATGAAATTTTAATATATTTTAATGTCCAGTAAATTGTAGATCGTTGTATTGAATACTTTTTGGAACTTTTTCTCTAGATCCAGGAAAAAGTCCGTTTCGCAACACTTTAAACTATTTGTCATACATTTTTTTGTAGTTTTAAGACAAAAAACGTTAAAAATTCAACAAAAAAATGCATTGAAATATTTAATAAATTGAATACGGAAATTTCCTAGGATCTGAGCCAAAAACTGAGTGTGGTAACACTGTAATCTACATGTCATTCAATATTGACCTCAAAAATCTATGTTATTAGAGAATATATGGAATTCAATCAATTTTTCCAATTTTCAATGTTCAGTAATAGATAAATGGTTGTTTTGAATACGTTTAGCAAAATTTCATAAGATCTAGGGAAAAATTTTGTTAAATGTACGTTATTATAGTACAAATTTTATTCTTACTTGGAGAAATATTCTTAGATCTCCGAAAAATTCAGTTTGGCAACACTGTAATATCCGTATAACTCATAGATAACGACCAAAGAGAGACGAAAATATTGAAATATTGATAAAAATCGTAAGAAACTGTTTAATAGATAGTTATTGCTATACGTAAATTTCTTAAATCTGGGGAATAGTCAATTAGCAACACTGTAATAATCGTATATTACATAAACCTCCTCTAAATAAAGACGTAAAAGTGGAAAAACTGATAGAAACCTGTAGAAAACTAATCAACGAATAGTCACTTTGTAAAAAATTTCCCTAAATCTGCAGAAAATTCCGTTCAAAAACACTGTAACGACCAAAGAGAGACGAAAATATTGAAATATTGATAAAAATCGTAAGAAACTGTTTAATAATTTCCTAAATCTGGGTAAAAAATCAAATAGCAACTCTGTAATAATCGTATATTGCATAAACCTCGTATAAATAAAGACGCAAAGTAGAAAAACTTATAGAAACCTGGAGGAAACTAATTAACGAATTGTCACATTGCAAAAAATTTTCCTAAATCTACTGAAAATTTGGTGGAGCGACACTCTAATCATGTTAGTTTAGATAAATCACAACTGAATAGAGACACAGATATTGAAATATTAACAAAAATCGTAGAGAAATATTCAATGGATAGTCATATTGTGAAAATTTCCCCAAATCTGTAAAACAATAAGTCTAACAACTCTGTGATCTTCGTACCCTTTTGTATGACGTCTTTTTTCTGTTCAAAAACAAAATATGGCGTCTAAAAAATTGATAATAAACGTTCAACTAATTTTCAAAATATATATTTTTCTGTAATATAATTTCAAAATTAAACATAATTTCTTCTATTTTCCAGCTGGCATACAATTTGCTAGACATAATTTTGACAGAAATGTACCCGATGCTCGACAAATACGAAGAACATTATTAATGACATTAAAAAAATAACGAAAACGTCAAAACTTACCAGTTAATCCTATTTGTTTACAAAAAAAAAATAATTTCGTATTTTTTCCATTATCCTTTTCAGTTTGTGATATTCCTAAAAGAAAAAGTGTCAAAGTATTATTTTATTTATTTGTACAATAAAATTATAAAGAAAACGGATTTATTGTTCACAATTGTGCAATTGACTCACCACCATTTCCCTCTCCTTATACTCGACATACCTGAAACTACACTGAGAAAAAACGTTATTGGGACGGGGATAGGTGAAATAAAACTACTTTCTTAATATAAATATTTTAATTAAGATCTCTATCTTCTAAGTATTTATATTCAAATGTAAATCCTTCTTTTTTCCTTTGTCCCCACTTCTCATAATCGAAGTAGATGTAAGTCCCCTGGAACAAGACGCCACCGTTAAAACAATTTATTAGAAAAAAAATTCGTTTCCAATGAATTTCAGTTGAATTTGGCAACATCGGATAACGTCAAATAGATTTTTTGACGGTTGGTACTCAATTGTTTCAATTTTCTAAACAATTTCCTCTAAAATAGTTAATCTCCGATTAAAAGTTCAATTTGGCAACGTAGTAAAATTAATTTTTCAACTGTTGGTACTTGCTGATTTGAATTTTCCACATATTTTCGAAATAATTGCGTTTTTTTTTCCTTAAATCTCTTAATATACGTTCAATTTGGCAACATAGCATGTGGAGTAGAATCAATATTCCGACTGTTGTTTCAATAAACTAACAAAATTCATAAAATTTTCGAAATTTCGAGTGAAACGATTTTTCCCATAAATCTCTAAATAAATGCATGTGTAGTAAAATTAATATTTCGGCAGTTGGAGCTTGAATTATTTCAATTTTCATAATTTCTTATGAAAAAAATAATTTCCGATAAAAAGTTAAATTTGGCAACATAACATGTAGAGTGAAATCATAATTTTAACTGTTGGTGCAATAAATTTCATTTCACTAAACATTTTTATGACAATTTTGTTCGAAACAGTTTTTCCTTAGATCTCCGAAAAAAGTTTAAGTTGGCAACGTTGTATGTGTAGTAAAATTAATATTTCGCCAGTTCTTAAATGATTTAAATTTTCATAATTTCTTATGAAAAAGATTCCCGAGATAATTTCGTCTAAAACAGTTTTTTCCCATAATCTCCGATAAAAAGTTAAATTCGGCAACATAGCAAATCGTAAAAAATTATTTTTCAACAGTTGGCACTTGCCGATTTCAATTTTCGAAATAGTTTCGTCAAAAACAGTTTTTCCCCATAATCTCCCAATAAAAGTAGAATTTGGCAACATAGCATGTTATAGTAAAATTAATTTTTCAACAGTTGGTACAATACAAATATCAGTAATATAGTTTCCCGCCAAAAGGTACCTTAACCTATAAAAATCCTTTATAATCGATTATAATAAAAGACGTTGCCAAATTTCATAATATAAAATCCGATAATGAGAGTGCATATAAATATGAATGTACTTACCTGTTCGTATTCTTCATTGATGATCTTGGGTTCTTCGTGCCTCTGGAACCACATCATATATTTAGTGTGAAACCTCCAACTTTGTTTTTTGAGCGCTTTGGCCGCGAGGTATTGGGCTTTGGTACCTTCCATGTAGTAGAACACGAAGAATAAGGTTTCCGTCGCTAACCTCTGGAAGAACTCTAAACTGTCAGAGTGAGCAAGAGGAGCTTGTATGTAGTAAGAAGGCGTTGTGCACGGGCTCCTTCATAAAGTTAAATCATTAGATAATATGTTAAAAAAAATTGAAATGTCGAAATGCTTTATATCAAAAAACCACTTTTCTCAGTGTATTAGTTGCCGAAACTCGTATCTACTGAAAAATTGTTCGTTTTTATACGCTAAAAATACTATAAATGCAATTAATTATAAAAATTTGTCAATAAAAATGTAAATTTACATTTTATGTAAATTTACATTGAATCATTTTTTCCAGTGTAGAGGTTACTGAAATTAAAACTATTTTTTTTAGAATTAGTACAAGATTTTTTTAGTAAACTAGCGTATATCAGAATTGGACCAATGAAAAAATTTATAAGTATAAATGAATTTCAACAATATGTACACTAAGAAAAAAGTTCATTTGATAAATTAATACTTGGATTAATGAATTTTTTGGATAGTTGCATTCCTAAGAATTTCTTACAAAGCTACTAGGTATGAAAATTGCATTAATCGAACAATTTTTTTTTATTAAAAAAGTTTCTGAAATGTCTACACTAAGAAAAATGGTTCGATTAATTTATTAATACTTCAAATAAAGAATTTTCAAAGTAGCTGCATTATTAAAGTTATTTTATCACGATAAATTTATATAAAAAATACAATTATTGAACAAATTATCCATTAAAAACAGTTACACAAAATTATACACTGGAAAAAATGGTATATTTAGTATATTTATGCTTTGTCATTTTTTAAATCGGTTGCAATGTTAAGGTTATATTAGTATAATAAGGTGTATCAGAATGCTATTACTTAACTAATTATTAATTGAAAACGTACAAGAAACTTATACACCGAGAAAAAGGATTCATATCCTTTAATTGATGAATTTTGAATCATCTACACTTTTAAGATTATTTAGACTCGGTAATGTGTATGAGAATTACACTTATCGAACGAAATATCCTTTGAAAACAGTTTCAAAAACTCGTACACAAAGAAAAAGTGATCAGTTAATATTTTAAAGCTTCAATTGACGAATTTTCGAAGTAGTTGCGATTTTAATCTAATCTATAATGTGTATAAGAACTAAAATTATTGAAATCTATTGTAAACACTTCCAGCAACATATACGCTAAAAAAAGGTTCATTTAATATATTCAGGTATTGATTAACGATTTTTTTACAATGTATGAAAATTGCACATGTTAAACAATTTATCCGTTAAGAAGAGTTCCAGAAACTTTTACAATGAGAAAAAGATACATTCAGTATTTTATTCTAGTGTTGAATTAATTATTTTTTTAGTAAGACTGGAATCGATGAAAAAAATGTGTGATATATCGAATGGACATTTTTTCTTGGTTTATATATACAGTAACTCTTTTAACCATATACACAATTTAATAATTACAATTTTTATATACAGTATCTAACGAAAAAAAACTGCAACTACTGAAAAAAATCGTTAATAAACAATTGATATATTGAATAAACCCTTTTTTGCAGTGTATAAGTTGAGAAAAATGATAAATATACGAATAATTATCAACAACAATAAGTTTATATGCAGTAGTTTGGGAAAAAACAACTTATAACCACAAATAATTGAAAAAAATTGTTAAATGAAAATTCAAGTATCAAATGAATACTTTTCCTCAGTGTATATGTTGCTTAAACTATTCTCGACAGAACAATTGTTCAATGAAATCGATTTTTCAACACCGAACCTCGATAAAAAAACATTTATGTCGACAATTGGAAAAATTAGCATTTTCAATACATAATATATTGAATAAACCCTTTTTGCAATGTATAAGTTTGAAAAAATAAGTTTATTTGCAGTAGTTTGATAAAATAAAACTTTTAACCATAAATAAATGCAAAAATTTCTAAATAAAAAATTAATACATTAAATTGATACTTTTTCTCAGTGTTTATGTTGCTGAAACCGTATTAAACAGAAAAATTGTTCAATAGATGCAATTTTTGTAAACTGAATATTGTAAATAAATTTTTAGCTGCAATTACAAAAAAAAAAAGATTAATCATTTCGAACAACATATTCAAAGAATCCTTTTTCTCGGTGTATAAACTTTTTTTCCAATAGAATTGTATAATTTGCGACATTTTAAAACTTCTATTTCCGTTTCTATCCAAAATACTACGACAATTTTACAAAATTAACCTCAAAATACCTTCAAACTCAGATATCATCATCAATATTTCAGTAACACCATCTACATATCAAACAAAAATACTTTTCCCAATGACGCGCGCGTTCAGACTTACCTGGGCAGGTACGTTCTTATCCTTTCGGAATCCGAAGGGTGAGGCATATGGTAATAGGCTGCTTCCATTAGCTGAAATTGCGTTTGGTGTTCTTTTTGTAGAGGTATGGCCCCCAAAGGCGCCACCCCCAACAAAGGTGGTATGTGCGCGTCGGATTTCCCCTGGTTCTGTAACTTGTTGGGCTCGAGGATGACTTGGTTGTTCTGTAAACCCGCTTGGTCAATCACCTGTTGAGCCATCGATTTCAGCGAAGTCAAACCATCACTTATCTGAAAATTTATGGCGATTATCGAAATTAAAACGATGTTGTCGGTTTGATTTTACCTTTTCCGGTGTTGTACCGTTGGGTACTTGCTGTAACGCATCCACATCTGACGTAGACAGTTCGCTACCGTTATTCGGTTCAGGACTTATGCAGTTATTTTGTACATGTTGTTCGTTATATAATTTCGAAGGAGGGTTTGTTGAATTTTGGATTCCCTACAAAATAAAACGTTCAAGTAACATGTTTTCCGAGAGGAAGAACAATTTAATTGTATGCTGTAACGTAAACACCTTGATAAAATGGTGAAATTTGTATTAAGTCCTCCAAAATTAGGGTTTACTTGATAACGGTAACCGTATTTTTCTAATTTCCCCTGTAATACAAAAAATTTTAACGAAAATTTGTTCTATATCCCATCCAGTACATTCTTTTAACGTTATTATGTTTTTGAGAAGAAGAAATAGTGGACTTTGTATTAATTCTTTCAAAATTAGGGTTTACTTGATAACGGTAACTGTATTTTTCTTATTTCCCCTGTAATACAAAAAATGTTGACGAAAACTTGTTCTATATTCAATCCAGTACATTCTTTTAACGTTATCATGTTTTTGAGAAGAAATAGTGGACTTTGTATTAATTCTTTCAAAATTAGGGTTTTTTTTTGATAATGGTAACTGTATTTTTCCTATTTCCCCTGTAACTGATTAAATTTTGACAAGAGGTAGCCATATTTTTCCTACTTTTCCTGTAATTTATTGAATTTTTTGACAAGAACTTGTTTTATAAACATTGGGGGACCTTTTTAAATGAATAGAAGAAAATATACAAATAATTAAAGAGAATAGAAATAAAAAAGAAAATGAAAGATTATTTGAAAAATTTGTTATAATATAAAAGAGGGGAATATATAGGAAATAAAGAGCAATTATAAGAAAAAGAAAATATGAGAAAACACAGAAACTGGACAATATAAGAAAAAAAGGAAAATTTCATAAAAAATAACAAAAAAGAAAAAATATTAAAAGAGAAAGAAAAGGAAAAAGTAGATAGAAAATAGCGAGTACATATGTACATATATGATAAAAAATATATAAAAAATATAGGAAAAGGAAAGAAATATAAAGGAGAATATAAGATATATGAAAAAATATATATAAAAAAGAGAGGAAAAGATTGGGAAAACAGAAAAAATAAGAAAATATTTGGATGAAAAGAGAGAATACAAACAAAGTGAAAATAAAAAAAAGCGATCAGAAAAAACAGAAATTATAAGGAGAAATGGGAGATTATAAGAAGAATAAGAGAAAATAAAGGAGAAACAAGGTGGGGAAAACAGAAAAAAGAAAATATTTGAATGAAAAAAGAGAATACAAAAAAAGTGAAAATATTAGAAAAAATAAAACAAAGGAAAAGATTGGGAAAACAAAAAATAAAAAGAGAAAGTAGCAAAAAAGAATGAAAATATAAGTGAACAATCGAAAAAAACAGAAATTATAACAATAAAAGGAGTCAACATAAGAAAATTTTTTGAAAAAAATAAAGGAAAAATAAGGAAAAGGTGGAGCAACCGGAAAATTGCAATATTACAATCAAATTCAAAAAATGAATAATAGTAGAAATGTGTAAAATACTTACTAACGACGTAATGGGATTTGTATGGACCGTTGTATTGATGGCGTTGGATGTGTTTTGAGTATGAACTTGACTAACAATGGTTATCACAGATGCGGGATTGCTCTCTCCTGTTGCTAACAACAATTTTCATCATTAGTCATTTCGATAATTCCTTTCGCTCGAAATACTTTTATTCACAATAAACCTCGGAATTATAGTTAAACTTGGCAACACAACAAAACGTTGTATGTACATCAAAGACATTCAATACAACGGAATCGAATTTTATAATTCCCGCCAAATCTAACCTATAATAATATGTCATGTTTATTATTCACCGAATAATTTACAGCGTTGCCAAATTATATAGATTCTAGCAATTTCAATGAAATTAATAAAAAATGACAATTAATATTATGAAAACTCCGTTAAAACAATTTCGCCTGGTATACTATTAACTCCAGTTATCCCCGAAACGATGTGGAATTTGACAAATAGCACAAAATAAAATTTTTACGTTGTTAATACGAGTGAATCGAATTTTGGATCGAAACCTATCAAAAATTGCATCTTTATTATGAATAGAATAATTTACAGGATTGCCAAATTTTTTTTTGAATTCTTTGATTCACATAGGAACAATGAAATTCATTTTTTTCCATATAAAGATATACCGGACAATAATTGTAGAGAATTATATTATTTTTAGATATACAAGGGAGATCCAATAAATTTTACATAGAATATTTATAAATTTAAAGAGCAAATCGATATTTTTCGTTTTATATCCAATAATCACCGATTAAAAGTCGAATTCGGCAACACAGTAACCAGTTGGTGTTACAAAAACATCAACGATTTGTAATTCCCGCCAAACGCCATCATAACCTATAAGATTCTATCACAATAACTGACGATACAATAATTTGCAACGTTCCCAAGTTTCATTATATAATATCCCACGATAATTATTCAGTTTGTTGACTTTTTAAAATGTAATTTGTTTACAACAAACGTTTTTTTCATGATTATCAAATTTACAAGTGAGATCCGATAAATTCTACATTGAAAATTCATAAATTTAATGAGAATATCGATATTTTTCGTTTTATATCCAATAATCTCCAATTAAAAGTTAGATTTGGCAACACAGCAAACAGTGAAATAAATTTTTCAATAGTTGATACTACAAAAATATCAACGATTTGAAATTCCCGCCAAATGTCATCACAATCTATCAAGATTCTTTCAAATTAATTAACGATATAATTATTTACGGCATTGCCAAGTTTCTTTAGGTAAAATCCCTCAATAATTATTTCGTTTTTTAACCTTTTAAAATGTTAATTGTTTCTGAAAACCATTTTTTTCATAAATAATAAATTTAAAATTGAGAAACGATAAATTCTACATAGAAAATTCATAAATTTATATATTTTTAGTTTTATATCCAATAATCTCCTATTAAAAATCGAATTCTGCAACCCAGCAACCACACAAACCTCAACGATTTGAAATTCCCGCCAAACGCCAACATAACCTATAAAATTCCGCCAAATTAATTAATGATAGAATTTTTTACGGCGTTGCCAACTTTCATTATGCGAAATTCCGAGATAATTGACCCTATACAACAAACACTGTTTCAAATTTCCATTATTATCAATATTACGAGGGGCCATCCGATAAATTCTACCACGTGGATTAATAAATTAATTAAATAAACATCAATTCGAATCAATACAGTGAAAAAAAACATGAATCATCATAAAAAAATGAAATTTTCTACTTACTGGTGACTTTGGCCGTAGTGGCGGCGGCCGCTGCGGCGAAATTACCGCAAATCGAACTCGTCGTCGTTAACGATTGCGCTACCGACACAGGCGATGCTTCTCGTCCCGACAGGATCTTGTTCCCTACAGAATTTTGCGTACTACCACCGCTGACGTTATTCACTAACGATACCGTAGCCGGTTTAACCGCCGTTGGCGGGATCGCGATCCCAACGGAATTACTGAGGGTCGTAGGCGTTAATGATACCGTCGAAATTCCCATACCGCCACCGCCACCACCCACCGTACTATAGTTCAGTACCGAATTTAGGTTAGAGTTCGTTACGGATTGACTGTGGGTCACCGCCCTCACCGGCGTCGGTTTCACAGGCTGAAATTCGAATATTTTTAACGGAAAATGGACGAATAGAAAAAATTTCCCACTCACCTTCGGTTGTTCTTTTCCGATAACCTTTTTACCGTCTTCGTTCGAGTTGTCTCCGAAATGGTTGTTGTAGTTGGAGTTGGCGACGGCGGCGGCCGCCGCCGTCGCTAGCGACGTCATCGTCAAAGGAACCGCTGACGGTTGCTGGAGAGGCGGCGATGACGTCGGAGGCGGAGGCGTCGAACCTAAAAGACCCATCGATTGGTCTGGTATGAGACAAATCGTTAATTCGAATTGAAAATCGATTGTAATGAAGCCAGAATCGATAAGTGCTAGTAAAAATATCGATAAAACGTGAGTGTTATAAATTCTGGCTTCATCGGTTGATAATTTTTGTCTCAACTAACCAGATATGTTGGAGGTGGGCGAACCGCCGGTTTCATTGCTATCCGTCGTCGCCGATGAAGGCAGACCGACTCCGGATAGTTCGACTTCGTCCATGCCGATGATATCGTCATAAATGAATTCGTTATCTTCGAAATCTGGTTCGGTATTGAAGTCTATATAGTATTCGACGTTGTCTTTTATGTTTTTTATCTAAAATAATTGACTGATGAATATTGTGTAATATTGGAAGCTAATAGCGGTTGATGTAACCTCAAAATTATATGTCTACATTAATAATTTCACCCCCAAAATTCAGGATTTAATTCGGTTTATATTCTATAGATTACGGGAAGTACATAGATGATAAAAGGAGCCAAAATTAACTGATTTTATACGCCCCGTATCTCAAATAATATTAGAATTGAAAATGTGAAATTTTTACTATTCATAGAGTAATTATTCCTAAATCGATTATTTCAACTATAATTGTCTATGGTTATTGGTTTGGGAAATAACAGCATTTGTATGGGATCATGTCATTTTCTATCATTTTAGAAAAATGTAGCTTTAAAGCCTTGTATCTACGAAAATAATGGCACTTGAAAGGTGAAATTTTTAATATCCATAGAGTAATTATTCCTAAAACGATTTATTTTAACTACAACTGTCTATGGTTATCGGTTTGGCAAATAGAAGCATTTTTCATCATTTTAGATAAATTTAACTTTGAAGCCTTGTAACTCCGAAAATAATAGCACTTGAAAGGTGAAATTTCTACTTTTCATAGAGCAATAATTATAAAATCATTTCCTTTTAACTACAATTGTCTATGGTTATTAGTTTCGGACATAACAACATTTGTATGGGATCATGTCATTTCCTAACATTTTAGAAAAATTTTGATTGGAAGCCTTATTATTCTTAAAACGATTTATTCTAACTACAATTGTCTATGGTTATTAGTTTGGGAGATAACAGCATTTGTAAGGGATCATGTCATTTGTTTTAGTTTACAGAAAATAGAAATTTGTGCTCTGTATTTTGGAAACCAAAATCATTTAAAAAATGAAATTTTCACAAATCATAAAATAATCATTCCTGAACCAATTAAGCTAATTAAGCCAATTTCCATATATTTTTACGAATGATTTTAAGAAATATCACAAAAGATAAAAAATGATGTTTTTTTTGTATTTTCTATAAATTGAACAATTGAAACCAAACTTTGATGCCCTGTATCTTGGAAAATGAAATTTTCACAGAACGTAAAACATTTTAGAAGCGATCAATCTTGGTTTCAAGTATCTATGGTTATTTTTTTGATCATGTTTTTTTGTCATTTACAAAAAATAGAAATTTGATGCCCTTTAACTTGGAAACTACTATCATTTAGAAAATGAAATTTTCACAAATCATAAAATAATCATTTCTAAACCGATTAAGCCAATTTCCATGTTTTTACATCATGGTTTAAGAAATATCACGAAAGGAATAAAATGATGATTTTTTGTGTCTTCTAATAAATTTAATAATTAAAACCAAACTTTGACGCCCTGTATCTTGAAAACCTGTACCATTTGGAGAGTGAATTTTTTACAGATTATAAAACAATTATTCCCGAATCAATTAACCCATATACCTCGATTACTTATTTTGAAAGATATTGCCAAAAATACGAACTTATGACATTTTTTCTCTCAATTATCTTCCACTCTAAAAAGTTTGAGCAATTTTTGGAAACAGTATCATTTAAAGGGCGAAATACGCACAGGTCACAAAGTGAATCTCCTCATTCTCCATTAAATTGAACAATTTATCAATATAAAAAAAAAATAGTCATACCTGTTGCACTTCAACAGACATATTATCCAACATCCTTAACAAAGTCTCTAATTTCCTTATGTGAAACCTATGTTTCTCTAATCTAGATTTCAATTCGTCTATCCTATCCTGTTTATCTTTGTCCAGTTTTTTCTTTTTGTTGGATAATAGCTGTTCTATTTCAGATTCAAAGCTATCAGTCTAAAAATAAAAACGCTCTTCAAACAACAGCTTGTATTACTTTTTATTTAAATATCAAATCACAAACTTTTAATCGTATTCCAAATCATCTAATACACTAAGCGGATCCGTATACACAAAAACTTACACCGATATTAAGTTTTTCTATTGATGACGCTAACCAATGCTGGATTTCTTCTCGCTCCTTTTGAGCGGGGTCTAATTTCTGCGCTGCACCTAAACCTTCTTTCGAATAAGCCTTCGTTTTAGTTTCTCGTTCTACTACCTTAAACCGCTCCATTTGCTACAAAAATGGGGCACAATAAAATTAATCACTTCACCAAGAGCTTAGATGCAAAAGTAAAATCTCAATTAGGTTTATAAGGAAATTTTTAGGAAAAAAATCAAGCGAAGTAGACATTAAATCAAACAAGATTCATTATAAAACAAAATAAGGGTATAAATAGGGTTATATAGGAAATAAACGAGGGATTTATACAAATTTGACAAAACTGGCTTAAAATCACATCAATGGTGAAGTTTTAATCAAAATTTCGTCTTCACATCAAAATAATGTTCTTCGAACATCAATCGAAATCAGTTGCACAATATATGCCCTATTTTATATGGAATAATCATAAAAAAATGGTGAAAGCTGCGAAAGACACTGGATTAACGTATCAAATTAAAAAATACCAAATCAGTGCTATACTTTGGGGCTAATACTGTGGAATAACTATTACACAAGCTTTTAACAAAGGGAAATTAAAATAAACATGCAATAAATGCAATCATGTCACTGTTTTATAATAATAAATTATAAACAAAATATAATTATGTTTACAGTTTAACAGGCAGATGTTATTAATTTTGCATATAATTTGTTTTTATAAAAATTAATATGACGTATTAAGCTGATGAGACCCTATGATACATAAAACATGTAAGTATAAGGTGTTCCACTACTCATACAAAGCCTGGGTGACTAAAATTTCAAAAAAAATATTTCCCAAAAGTTTAAAGGCACAATTATTAAATAATTTAATGCTCGAAAAGCAATTTGCAGCAATAATGTTTCAAGGAGACCTTCTAGTTACAATTTAAGTATACACGATTCAAATTAAAATAAGAAATTTACCACCCCAATACATAATAAACTGTATCTAGCTCAAAAGATGTCGTCTTTTTATCTTAAGAAGACATCAACATCAGATAATTGAAGGAGAGTTATAAATTCAATAGTAGACCATCAAACAAGCACAGCCATACAAAAAGTGGTAATAGAACTTTTTTGTGAACAATATAATAAAAAAGGAGAACAGATTTTAAAATCTACAGGACCTAATAAGATCAATCGCAACTAACTTGAGAGAAAAATTATCAGAGGAATTAGAATAAACAAAGCAGTCTGGAGAATGTGAAATAATAGAGAAATTGTTGAAATATTAGCCAATAAAACCATCATGAATTCATTAGCCCAAAGGTTGTAACGTTTTGGCCCCATTCAAAAGAAAGCAGATGCCTAAGAGAATCATATACAGAGGTATAAAAAATTGGTAGACCCTGTATCAGATCAAGTTCAAGAAGATTTACAATGAATGTGAGAGGATGGGGAACAGAAGACCAGTTTGAGGGCGAATCATCAAGGAGACAAAGTGCTGTAGGTAAGGTAATTTGCCCCTAACTATTTTTTAAATAAAAAAAAAAACGAATAAAATATTATTAAATATCTATTTCTAATATATTTACTTAAAATATATAAGAAAGTATATAAACAAAATTGAAAATAGAGGAAAAATTTCAATTTATTTTTAATATATGTAAATTAATAAAAAAAGTTAATTTTTTCGACATACCGTTTCTATAAGTTTCCTATTTTCCATTAAAACACTTTTATCTTTAATTTCAGCCGAAGCTATCCAACTTTTAATTTGATCCCTTAGCCTTTGTAATTTTTTAATTTCTTTTTTGAGATCAGCCTCATATTTCTCCTTTTGGTTACTGTTGGCTGCATTATGGACTTTTTGCCAAATGTCTTCGAATGTTTCAACACCTTCTGTAACTTTTTTCAGGCAACGGTCTATTTCTCCTACAAAAAAGATTTTAACAGTTTTGATTACTATAATTTCAAAATATAAGAACAATTTTTATAAACAATTTAATACAAATAAATTATTATTCACGTCACATAACTAAATTAACTAACGAGTTTTTAAAAATAAAGATAAACTTGATGTGTTTTAATTAATTTTACATAAAATTACAAAAAAAGTTAAATGAAACATCTAATAATGGTTTAAATTTAAAAAAACATTCAAGTTTAATACTAATTTGTTTTATAAAAGTATTTTTGAAATACAATCTGTGTTCCAGATCTTGATCACATATTTCACTTAAAGACAATAATCTACAGTTGTAGTTATCTCTAAACGAACAGAATTCTTAACAGTACGTCAATTGTGTCTATAAAAAAACCATATTGTTCGAAATGTGATATGAACTTATCATTGAAAAACATCGAAAATTTCACTTACCTTGTAATTTCCTAGTAGCCGCCATGTCTGCACTCCTCAATTCATAATAAAATTTGCCTCCTATAACTATTAACCTAAAACTATCAGTACCATTCCAAAATACCGTTACATTCACCTATAATAATGTAATTGAAAAACAAGTAAATCTCCTCGTAGCCTTTTGATCCACGAAATATTTTTTTTAAACATAAATAAGCCTGTCCCCTAAACAAGACAATAAAAAGTTTCAGAAAACCAACTTAAATAATAAATGACATTGACAGTTGTCATTAAGGCGATTTTTCTAAAATGCTATATTTAATACAAAAAGCGTCGATTAGAAATTGCCTAAAAATTAAAAGATTTGTATAAAACATGTTTTATAACCTAACCCAATATTTCAACATACTTTCTTAGTAAGTAGGGATGACAAGTTTGAATTATTCGCGATTGAAGAGTGCATAGAATATTATAAGTTAATTTATTATATTTATTAAAGATAATTTAAATTATCTTATAAATGGCTGCTAAAATTAACATTATTGATCCACCTTCGTCGGCAAGTTCCGATAGGTATGTCATTTTTTATTTTAATTAAATAAAAATAAATAAAATTTATCCTTGAATGAATAAATATTGGATAATTTTAGTTTTTTATATATCTTTAGTATACGTTTACAATATTGCTTTGTTGAAAATGATCTATTTTTAGTGACATCGAGGAAACGCACGCCGATTTTTCAGAGGTTTTTCCAGAGATAGAAATTGAAGAGGAAAAAAGCGGAGATTTCCATACCCCAGCTTCTCCTATAACTGTACCTTATTGTCCAAGACCTCCTTCAACAGGTAAGTGAATTAAATATTTAATGTTGAAATATTTACATATATGCAGAGGTGTTTTTATTTGCAAAGTCTGATAAAAAATTTTTATCGCATTCGAATAAATAATTTAACACGTTAATAGCCAACGCAATTTTCAGAATTTTATTCAATTGTATTATATCAGTAAAAATTATAATTTAAATATAAAATTATAGTCAAAAAGTGTAAAAAAGTAGATTTTTCTTGTTTTAATTTTTTTTGCTAGCTTTTGTAACAAAAATCTATTCTAGGAAGTTATATAATATTTGGCAGTCAACGTGTTGAATATTCATGATACTATGTTGATATTTTATACAGGAAATGTCGAAAACGAATAAATTTATTTGATTTGTGGAATAAAAGGTTTCATAAACAAATATTTCCGGAAATATAATTTTTAAAGGTTCCCAAAAATCACCTAGATCCAGAAGACAAAGAACGACATCTTTAAATCAAACAAAAAAACCCACGGAATCCATTATAAGAACTCAGCATCGTACAATATACACAGCGGGTAGGCCGCCTTGGTACAACAGTGTGGGACAAAAAGTTGAACCCTTCGTCATAGGTAGAAAGATATAAATACATTTGACGGTATTTTAAATTAACCCAAAGCGTTATTTTTAAGGAATATGTGGTGGAAGTGCCTCGGGGAAAACAACTGTAGCGGAAAAGATTATAGAATCCCTCGGGGTACCGTGGGTGACGTTACTTAGTATGGATTCCTTCTATAAAGTATTGAACGAAAAACAACATGAAATAGCCGATAGAAACGAATATAATTTTGATCATCCTGACGCGTTTGATTTCGATCTATTGGCGCAGACCCTTCAGAGGCTCAAGGAGGGTAGAAAAGTGGAAGTACCGATATATAATTTTCTAACGCATTCTAGAGAGGCTAAAACGGTAAGTGGAATTTCTGGAATACCTCTCGGGACTTTGATTTTGAAGTGATTTAGTTTAAAAATCATAAAGTAGAAGTTAATTAAAAAATCGAGACCAATTTTTGAAGGAGTACTTCTAGAGGATCATTTTATGTATAAAAAAATCAGGATTGCACCCTCGTTAGGAATTGCTGAGATACGAGGGTTTAAAGTCGAGATGTTGAAGATTACGGGGGAAAATATGACTTTAAGGCATTTAATTTTAGTAAATAGTAGTACTAGATGTATAAAAATTTTATTTTTTGTAAATAATTTCTTCCTTTATCCATAAAAATAAATATAACGATCTAGGATTGACAATTTAGGGATTATTTGTGAAAAAAATGGGATTGTAATATTTTTTAATGTTGTGAATTATGATTAGGGTTGAAATTAAAGTTTTTGATTTATTTTGAACTCAGATTCGTACTTTTCTGATCTGTTTAGTTCTAGTGGATGTATTTTTTATTGTGTGGACGTAATTTTCGAAATTTGAAAATTTTTAGGTTATGAAAAGTTAAAACTCATTCAAAACTCCAAAAATGAAATAATTTCGAGTTTTAAAATGCCGTCAATCGATTTAGGGCGAAATTTTACCTCTAAGAACAAGATTTTTGAAAATATTTCAACAAAAAATGGATAAAATCGTGAAAATATAATAATTTTGAAATTTTGCAATAAAAAATTGCTAAAAAAATTTGTTCGATAAAAACATTAAAAGTACCACTAATGGAACTTTAGGAAACTAAAAGTCGACTGATATCTCTAATTTTTTGATAAAATGTCATTTTAACTTTCAAATAGAGGGTGGAAATTTTTTTAAAAATCATACAGATCAAAATAATGAAAATATGAATTTTATTTTATACAGGAGGGCTTAAAAGTATTGTTCTATCGTAATTACTGTAAGAATTGTTATTTCTGAGATACGGGGTTTTAAAAACGAAGATATCGAGAATAGGGGGTTAAAACTATATTATCATCTTAGAGGCTACAAATTTTGGGGAAAAGTGGTGTTAGAAGTGTCAAAATTTCACTGTTCCTAGAGAACTCCTTCCCAAACTAAAAGTTTTGGGGCAATTTTATACTGAAATTTGTGTTCCTCGGGTCGATTTAGCTCTAATACATGCATTTTTTTAAGCCCAGACGTGAATTTAAAAAAATTAGAAGTATCGGTACACGCAAAATCAAAACTTATTCATAATTCAAAAATTAGAAGAATTTTGAGTTTAAAAATATTACTAATCGATTCAGGATGAAATTTTACTTTCTTGAACGAGTTTTGTGGAAAAATTTCCTCGGGAAATGATGAAAATCATGAAAATGTAATGATTTCGAGATTTTCCATACTGTAGCTCGAAAACAATTTAATTAAAAAAAATTTTTTCTTGGTAAAAGTTTGGAATTATCAAAAAAGAATTTTTTCAGTGCTAGAAGTCATAAAATGTCGTTCCAACCACTACAAGGAGTTGTAAATTTTTTTCAAAAACACATTACCATTTAAAAAATTGTCTCGATCAAAACAACGAGAATATTAACCCCATATTAAGAAATAGTACTTAAAAATGATTATTCTATGAAGAAAAAAATCATGACTACCATAAGAGTTGTTATTTCTGAGATACAGTGCTTCAAAGTTGAAATATGACTACAATTTATTGTTAATTTTGAGTTTCTCAAAAAATATCAATTCGTGAGATGAAAAATAAGCAAATTGCGTTCGTCTAAATTAATTTCCAATTAGCTTTTCGTATTTTAAGGTCCATTGATATACCAAGGGTCATCGAACAACCTTAAAATAAACTAATTGTTAAATACGCTAGACTATGAAGCGCGTTATATTTTTTGAATGACTATTTTTAAAAACTTCTATTCATATTACAACGTAGTAAAGTTCCCAAACCATAACCTTGATGAAATATTTCAGCTTAACTCGCCAATAAATGTGATTCATAAATTAATTGTAAATCTATTAATAGAAATATCGAAAATAACAAAAAAAAACGAATCTAAACATTTAATTTGTCAATTAAATATTTTCAAAACTAATTTAGATCGTATCTAAACTGTCTAAACTACAAAATTCCAATTCCAAAAATAGTTATTATCGATTCACATCATCCCTTATAGGTAATAAGTTTAGACCGGTTTCGGTTGTATCGAGTCTCTTCAGCACGGGATACACGCACACTTATTTTTATTCTAGAAAACAATGTACGGCGCTAACGTCATAATATTCGAAGGTATCTTAACTTTTCACAATCAAAAAGTAATCGACATGTTGGATATGAAAGTATTCGTAGACGCCGATCCGGACGTCAGACTTGCTCGTAGGTTGAGACGGGATATATCCCAAAGAGGTAGAGATTTAGAAGGGGTCATAAAACAATATACGTCAATGGTACAACCCTCTTTTAATCATTATATCGCCCCTTTGACTAGTCACGCCGATATAATAGTTCCTCGGGGTGGAGAAAACGAGGTTGCCATTCAGTTGATTGTACAGCATGTGCAAACACAGTTACAATTGGTAAGTATATAGTTAATAAATAGTTTGAAAATCGACTATTTTTGATTTAATAAAAAAATATTTTATGACAATAAAAATTATTATGACAAATATTTTATTAAAAAAAAATCCGCCTGAATATGTATTTCCAATTATGTCTGATGTAGAATTAAACATGGCAACATAGCGATTCGTTAAATTCATCATAGCCGTTATAACTTTGACAGTACGATCTCAAAATGGCGGACAGTGGTTGTCATAAAAGTTATTTCGAAATAAAAAATAAATTTCGATATAAAAAAACTTGAAATTACTGTGAGATTTATGAAAAATAAGTGACGTGTAATCTATTTTTTACAAATAAAATGATGAGTGTAGTTAGTTTTTTCGAAAAAATGTGTAAATTTAATAATGAATCTTCTACGTTCTCATATGCTGGAAGACAAAAAGATTCGTAAGTTATTTATTTTGTATAAAATACGTTTTTATTATTAATGGAATCTTTATTTACCTTCAATTTATAATAAAACAAGAATTATATTCATCAGATTACGTTTAAATAACTATTCCATAAATATTTATATCTTATAATCATCTATTATCGAAACATCTAATATAATTCAAGAAAAAATCAAGTTGTGTTCATAGTAGCGTAGTGGACTGTCAAGTTTGGTTAATTTTAACAAACAAATTAACTAATATTTCAAGATTTATTGAAAATTTTCAATTTTATAATAGCAACACATTATTTTTGTAGCGTGGTTTAAAACTTAGAGAAGAACTAGTTCAGGCGTATACAGAGAACAAACACAACATGCCCAGACCTGATACCGTTCGATTATTACCTACCACCCCTCAAATTAGGGGTTTGCATACGTTTATTAGAAATAAGGATACACCTAGGGATGAATTTATATTTTACAGTAAACGATTGATAAGATTGGTTATCGAATACACATTATCACTGATGACGTTTGTGGATAAGACCGTCGAAACCCCTCAAGGTGTTTTGTACCATGGTAAATACTATTTTTATTAGAAAAAATCTTCAGGAATGCAAAAAGTCGCTTTTAATGTGTTAGATTCGAAAAAAAAACATCTTATCAGCTCTACTTTTTGAGATATAAGGTAATTGAGGAAGTGTAGATGATTTTTGTGGCGATTACACTTTGAAAAAAATACGGGAAAACAATTTTTTAATTTTGTGAAAAGAAATTTTTGTGCATATTTTGGTATTAATTTTGGACAATTCGAAAATGGAAAAACAAACAAAACACCGGATTTTTAAGAAGCAATCAAAGAAACAAAATTTTTAAAAAACAAACCTAATTTTCAAAAACAAAAAAACTTTCTAGAAACAAACAAAAAACATGAAATGTTCAAAAAAACAAAATTTTCCAAAAGAAAAAAAATTTTGAAAAGAAAAAAATTCTCAAAAAACAATTTTCAAGAAACAAGAAACAAACTAAAAACAAATTTCCAAAAATCAAACAAAAAACAAAATTTTCAAAAAACAAACGAAAAAACAAAATTTTCAAAAAGAGAAAACAAAATTTTAAAAAAAAACGAAAAAACAAAATTTTCAAAAAGAAAATAAAACTTTCGAGAAATAAGCAAAAAAACATGAAATTTTCAAGAAACAAGAAACAAACAAATTTTCAAAAATCAAACAAAAAACAAAATTTTTGTATGCTTTTTAAAAATTTTGGCCGCATTTGGACAAGAAGAAAGTGTTATTTCATCAAGACAAATGCACCAGCAGATACATGTGTATCGAACTTATTAAACATCACTGGGAAAAGTGTATGGACTTAAAAGGAGATTACGTTTGTCTTTGTTGGACCAAGTACTTCTGTGACCATCCTCGTATCTTTCAAATTACGGCCAATTCGAGCCACAATGCAAAATTTTGTTGATCTTAATGGAGAATATTTCGGAAATCAATAAAGCCACATCTAATTATAAATATTACTTAACTACCAACCCTCGTAAAACTGACTTTTTAGATGAAAATTTATAGTAAAAATGACTTATCTCGAAAAATAGATCTGAAAAACGGAATGAATCAAAACAGTCGCATATAAAATTTTTAATTATACAGTGTATCGTTAAATTAAATTTTCAGGTAAAAAAATGGCTACGAGTAACATTTGCGGTGTTTCTATATTAAGAGCCGGTGAAACGATGGAACAAGCAGTTTGCGATGTATGTAAAGACATCAGAATAGGAAAAATATTGATACAAACAAATCTACAGACAGGAGAACCTGAGGTATATATATTCTTTTAGCAATAAAAAAATCCAATTAATTTCAATTTTTTTCCAGTTGTACTATTTACGATTACCCAAGGATATAAAGGACTACAAGGTAATCCTGATGGACGCCACCGTAGCCACGGGAGCAGCAGCTATGATGGCTATCAGAGTTTTACTCGATCACGACGTTTTGGAAAGCAACATTTTGATAGTGTCGTTATTAATGGCGGAATCAGGTGTTCAATCGATAGCTTACGCTTTTCCCGAAGTCCAAATAGTCACTACGGCCATAGATCCAGAGATTAACGACAGATTTTACGTATTACCCGGTATAGGAAATTTCGGTGACAGATATTTCGGTACGGAACCTTCTGAATTGTAAACTGTCGGTTGTTAAGCTCCCAACTTTATTCACCAAAGGATTTTCCGGTGCCGAATCGTTCATAGGGGGCCAAAGACTGGATGTGGGTGCTGCTACTACTCGTGAAATTTTTTTATGTATAAAGTGTTTTCGAATTAAATCATATTGTTATATGGAATATATGGTCGATCTTTATTATTATAAACCGTTATTTCAAAATATAGAGGGGAAATTTGGGAGAAAAGAAGAAAATAAAAATGTGATAAAAGAGAAAATTATTAGTGTAATGGTGAAAATTGATGATGAAACCTAAAATAATAGTGTGATAATAGTGAAAACTTGATAAAGTGACAAAAGGAATTAACTAAACCTAAAATAAAAGTGTGATAATAGTGAAAACTTAGTGTAGTGAAAAAAGTAATTGGCGAAATATGAAATAAAAGTGTGATAATATTTAAAACTGTTAGTGTAGGGGTGAAAATAAACGACTAAACCTGAAATAAAAGTGTGATAATAGTGAAAAAAGTAATTAACGAAATCTGAAATAAAAGTGCTAAGTGTGATAATAGTTAAAACTGTTAGTGTAGTGGTGAAAATAAATAACAAAACCTAAACTAAAAGTGTGATAATAGTGAAAATTTGATGAAGTGACAAAAGGAATTGACTGAACCTGAAATAAAAAGTGATAATAGTGATTCAAGTCCAAATAAGTACAAAAAAAAAATAGAATTTACATTGAAATTCCAAGCAGTGTTGGCAAATTGTTTCAATAACCGAATAAAAAAAAATGAAAATACTTGTGCTGATAGGAACGAAATATAAACACAAAAAATAAGTAAATAATAATCAGAACATGGAACGTAACTTATAATATATGACGTCGTTACTACTGGCCACGTTAGTGATATATATTTCGAAAAACTGACACATAGTAATGTCATAGTAAACAAACGAAGGTATTATAATGGCGGTTATTTTCATTTTTATATTTTGAAATTGTTTTGTAAAATGCTTATTTTTCTCCTATCATTGATTATAGAAGATGTTTGGTGAGATTTTATACCTTCAGTTTTAAAACGAATCGAATGATCTTGCAAAAAAAGGAGTGAAAGATGGATTTTTGCTCTAAAAGTAAATTAGGGTAAGATGCTCAAAATTGCTTAAAACGTTCAAAATAGGTGAGTTAATGAATATTCACATAAATTAATGTTATTGACAGGTCGAAACATTTTTATAAGTTTAAAAATGAATTAATTAAAAGATGACCTAAAATTAACACAATTTATCAAAATAAACATAAGAGGGGATCTTCGAATTAAGAAATTAAAGTTATAGTAATTAATAAGAATATGAAAATATGAGTTTTATAAAATATTTTTTTTTAATAAAAATCTTCAAAAATAGAAGATTCACATTCTTTTAACATGGGATGAGGAAATGAAATAATTCGCAAAACTTTCAAAATAAAGTTGTGAAAAATAATTTTTTGAAATTGAAGTTTAATTATCCTTTTATCCGTTTTTTCCACTTTTTCCTATCCTTTGTTACTTTATTCATCTACTGTATTATTTTTCCTTTACCTGTACCAAAATTTTCCTGGTCCTTCCTTTTCTTATGTATATTAGACTTTGTGGTGTTGCTCGCTTTATATTTCTGTACCAGTTTAAATAAAAGTATCAATTAGGTATATTAAAATAGAAGAACACATATTTATTTTTTCATAAAACGACGATAACAACAAACTAAATATACAACAAGACATAAGATCATTAAAAATAAGAAAAAAATGCTTAAAAAAACAGATTAAGATAATTTAGTGATAAAAAATAACTTTGTATACCGGGGGAGTCATTTTTATCATAACGTAGTGCTGATTGAAAAATAAGCGGCGTTGCCGTTCCTCAAATTAAGTAGAAACATAAAAGAAATGAAAAAAAAAATTATTTTTCTATTTGAGAAGCGAATTCGACTCCGAGAAATTGATATCAACACCGAATATAAAATTTTCTATAATCTGGAGTATCCGAAGATGAAAATTTTTATGCCAAAAGTGTTGATATAGTAGAATATGGAAATCCATAAGAATTGAGGTACAAAAAAATAGATAAATACATTTATTATTGTTTTATTTACAAAAAGTCCTATAAATAAGCATAATTCCATAAAATCCTCAATAAAACCGACGCCAACAGGACTATTAGTCCGTACAACCATTTATCATCGACGCCCTCTTCCAAACCAACCCCCGACACTATCCCCTTCTCCAAGGGTGCCCTCAAACCGGGCATAACGACATCGTCGATTGGTTCCCCGATCATAGAAAACTTCGAAGCTTTCACCACCCGAATTTTCACCATTTTCCCCAAATATTCCTCCTTCAACGGTATCAAAACTTGTTCGTAGAATTTATTATGCGCCACGTAATATTTTTTATCGTGAGATATTTCAGTCGCTAGAACTTCTTGTATCTCCCCTATTTTATGTTCGTAAGGAAAATATGAGTGAAACAACTCGGTTAACCTAAAAGAAAAACATTGACTAACCTCAAATTCACCTCGACCTTCCATCCCTTTTTACCTTTTAGTTCTCTGTTTAACTTCCTGAGTTGGTACTCTTGCAAGTAGAGCCGCGGGAGTCCCCGGTCGAGGATAAAACTGATTAATAAACAAACTGGGAAATTTATATTTTCCGCACAAATCCAAAGTTTCCCGGAAATCTTTTTCCGTTTCCGTCGGAAATCCGCAAATAATATCAGTAGCTATAGTTATACCGGGTACCCTACAATATCCCGCGATTAAATTCACGCAATTTTTCCCTTTTAAACGTTCACTTACTTTTCCCTAAGGAAGTTCACGACGTTTTCGAAATCTTCTCTGCAATATTCCCTTTTCATATCACTTAAAACGGCGTCGCTCGCCGATTGTATCGGTACGTGGAGGAAAGCGTAAACTCTATCGTCCCCCATTATCTTCGCTATTTCTTCTAAATGTTCGAGAATATACGGGGGATTCGTCATACCTAACCTTAATCTACAACCTTTCGGTATTACTTCCACCAATTTCCATAAAAGTTCCGGTAAAGTCGTACCTATATCACGCCCGTAAGTACCTACGATTCGATTCCATTACAATTTTTACTTTATCTATGTAATATTGACCGAAAAAATCAAAAAATACACGCCAGAACGAACGCGGATAGCCCCCCCTCAAGGACTTTGACGTTGGTAGAGCAACCGGGACCCCCTTGGACGAACCAATTTGGGCTGGTGCAAAGGACGGACTGCTAAGGGACCGTTGAACACTTAAGCCTTCAGATAAACCCGTCATCTCCATCGATGAATGGTATCTGAGCCTAAATAAAAGTCGCGAACGATGTCTGCGGAAACCTCGACCAAATTCCACGGTATATTATCCTTATTATGACGTACGACGCTCTGTTGCACTTGACAATTATTCCCTAGCTACTCGTGGAAACACCACGGACATTATTAACAAAAATAACTCATTCCCTTCCTACTATTATGGATTATGAAATATTACAACCCACAGATTCCTGTTTTCCCATCGAAAGTCCTTCTAGGCGGTACAGTGACAAATCCCTCACTTTTCCCCGATGGTTCGGACCAAACAAGGACCACGGTACCCCCTATACCTAAACCATCGATCTCTTTCGATGTTTAAGTTCTTAATGGTGCTTTTGATAACGTAAATAGTGCGAAGAAGGAAAACCACGACTGTCCAGACTACTCACGACTTAACAACAGTTCCTAACTTTACCTTGACCTCCAAACCTCCCCTAACCACGCTAAAACAAGACGTGCAAAGTCGAAGTGAATCGGTCGCTAACTGTTACCTAAAAGCAGCTGCTCGATGTCCGGTGCCATCTCCTTCCTATTCGGCTGGTTTGAAATAATAATTACGGCCGAAAATGTGGCTACACACGAAACTCCCGAATCCTGACCTATAAATTTTAAGTCTATGGAGGAGCTATGGAATCGTGACTCCAACTAAGTAACAGTAACTTCTGCGGAAGACACTCCAAATTAAGCACTCGGAACGGGCGATACTCAATCGAAGCCATAGAAACACAGTAATCTCAATCTGATCAGATAGCGGAGCAGCTATAGAAGCCATAACGGTCGTATAGGTGTGTTCTAGGTTAGTGCAAAAAAGTCATAAGGGCCTATCAAATCTCTTAAGTTAAGCACTCACTAGGACAGCCTAATGGCGTCAAACCGAAGCGCCATGTCAAGGGGGGGGGGGCACGCCAAGCCTTTGAACGCTTACCACCACCATAACAAAGATAATATCAACCAAAAAGACGTGTATGATAAATCAAGGTAAGCCCTAAAGGATTTACTGTGGCCGCTTTTTCTTGTTCAGTGCTTATAGATGATCTACTAACCCCGCTTCCATTAGAAAATGGCTTTAGCTACCAAGAGCTATTAACTATTTCATATTTCCTGTTTTGAAAATCCAAAGTCTTCCACATTTCAAGAGTATGGATCATCTACAAATCTGGTATCTCCAGGAGTACAATGAAGTGCCTCTTCCTAATGTTGATACATTTTCTTTGATAATAAGGTCCCAGGAGTATGTTTACTTGTCTTAGTCCATGTAGATTTGTCCAGTAACTATTTTTTTTCAATCTACATCCTTTTGTAGGGTTTTCTATATATCCTGGTCCTGAAAATAGTTTATCTGTTCCTGCTTTACCAAATCTGTCTGTTATTTCATTTCCTTCCACTTCTGTATGTCCTGGAACTTTATTATTTTTCTGCAGCTCATAAAACTTGTCCAGGTTTACTCAAATCGACTTGGATCTTATGAAACAGCAGATCTCTAATGACCATTTAGTTATTAGATAGGAAGATACTAGATAAAAGTACTAACATAAGGGTGTACTTTGAAATTATACAGCCCTGTAGAAATATAGTACTAAAATATGATTAAAAAACCGATGAAAATATCTAATCTATTGAATTTTTTTAAAAAATTCATTATTTTCTAACGAAATTCATACTAATCCTGCAAAATTTTAGTTTCTAATATTCAATATGTTGACTGAAACTAATAATTTGCTTCGCTGAGGAGATTTTTAATATTATGACAAAATTGTGAAAATTTCCTTCACAGTCAACGTGTTAAATTAAATTCAATGCAAATAGCAGTAGAAAAAAAATATATAAAAACAAACATTTTTGTACCAAATATATTTGTTATATTGAAATCCTTACCAGTATCTTCTGAGGTTAACCAAATCTCAACAACCCCTTCTTCAAATGCTTGTTTCGCCCTAGCAATAATTTCTTCAGGAGGATAACTGCCTAAATCACCCCTAGCATGTTTAGTTTTACAATAAGTGCATTGATTAAGACAACCTGTGTTGATTGCTATGATTTCTATCAGAGGATTTCTCCTCACTTTTGGAAGTAATAAAGAAGCTCCCCCAATTTTTTTACCATTCTCCTTTTTTGTACCTAATAATTTAACGGTGTTACCCTGTAAAAAATTATTAAATTATGAGAAGAATTATATAAAGAGGAAATTTACTTTGAGGGTTTCTTCCACTACTTCAACGACTCGGTCTATTTGTTGAACTCCTATTATACTCAACCCTTGTATAAACGACGTTTTTGGAGCTCCTTGGGGTACACATCCTGCTAATACTAAATGTTTACCTTGTTTTTTAGCGGATTCAATTTCGTTTCTATAAAAAAATTAATTGAAAGCTTGTTGTACTTACGTTTTGAGTTAACTACCTGAAATGATCCTCTGCTGGACTTTTAACTGTACAACTATTCAATAAAATTAAATCAGCTTCTTTTTTATCTTCAGTTAATTTATATCCGTAAGCGGCCAATTGTCCAGCCATATATTCCGAATCCGAGCTGTTGTGTGCGCAGCCCCACGTTCCTATATAAATTTTTTGAGTTCCTGGTATATTTTCTCCTATAGGTATTGGGGGTTGGTTTTCGATTTTGTTCTTAAATAATATCGATGGTTTCTAATACGGAAAAATGTCGTAATAAAAAAATACGTACTTTCTTTTTTGCTTGAACTTTAACGTTCTTACGACTACTATATCTATCTTTGGGAGTTAGATCTTGAGAAGAAATTAGATCTTCGATATCGTTGATTATTTCATTGCAAAAAGGTGAATAGGTTGAACTACAATAAATATATTATTCTGTGTTTTTAATTTTTATTAGTAATGCCGAGATTTACCTGTCGTGCACAACTTCTACATCCATTTTTTTAAATCTCCACTGTTTTTTAAAGATATAAAAAAAGATAATTTATCTTAATATTTTGTATATTATAAAAATTTTTATAACACGTTTGTTTTTAAAAAAAATTGTTAGAGTTAATTTCTTCTTCATTTTTTAAACCTTACCATAACAGCACTATAGCTAGTTTTGAAAATAAAACTGTAATCAAAAAAGTTATTTTCTATAGAGATTATTTAATTGATAAATTGTATAAAAAAGAAAGAAAAACAAATTTTTCGTATGTTGTAAGTTTTATTTTTTTGAAATTATAAGTATATTAACATGTAAAAATGCCTAATCATAAAATTGTCATTTGTCATCACAAATTTTATGTTTGTAAAATGTTAGGTTAGACATGTTAAAGTTGCACGTTGATTTTGTTTAGTATTGAAATATTTTACAACTCATTAATTAAAATTGCAAATAAATTAAACAAAATGACTAATACCGAAGAGTTACTTTACGAATTTTTATTAATACCAAGAACATATGAAGAGGAAACTGAAAAATTAGAAGCCGAAACCAAAAACTTTAACCAATTGTTAACTTGTAATGAAAACTGGAATAATTTTTTCGAACATTCATTCGATAATACCCAAATAAAAACATTTTTTAATAATATAGACGAAGAAGAAAAACAGAATTATTTCAAATTCGGTTTAGCGTGTATTACCTATTTCGTACAAGGTAATTTTACAGGACCGAATCTGCCCAAAGAAATCGATAATTATTTTAATTCCCACAAATTCGAAACGTCTAAATTTTCAAAGTTATTATCGGTTAACAACGAAGACATTAATATTAATACAAAATATCCTGTTTTACTAGTAACAGCAAAATTAATTTTTGAGCATTGTGTTATTAATGAAACAGTTAACGATTGGTGGAATTGGAGAGTTATTTGGGTACATCAACAAATTTTGGAAGACTTAAGCCCTTCTTTACTTTCCGAAGCTGATAGATTATATAAACAATTCCACATCAATCCCGAATTAAATAGTAAGTTTCAAACTCTTGTAACTATAAATCTATTTTTAATTATTTTTAGAATATATAAAATCCGCGTTAGATGTCGAAGTGGCTCAACTATATCTCACTTTTAGACAAATTTCAAGAGCTAAAGAACACATTTTAATGGCTCTGGAAATGTTAGGAATCCGATACGACCTATTAGGCGCCCTTGGTAAAAGAACACGATATCAAGAAAAAGAATTAGCACAGTTAGCTTTAAAAGTAACTGTTGAAGAAGAAAGGGAAGAAGATGAGACCATAAATATAGAAGAAAACGATCTTCCAAAAGATATTCCAATAGGAGACGACGTTCTTTTAAATTCAATCGATTTTTTAGAAGATTTAGGTATAAAAAGTAAATTAGGACGTTTGGAACAAAAACTTTTTGTTACTATTGTTAGTGATATGATAATATCTAAACCGCAAGATGGATTACAGAAAGAACAAATGATGCCTTTTATAGATCTTGTACTAAGTCAAAAAAACACGTTTACCATTAAAATAGCCTGTTTATTGATGAGATGTAAATTAGAAACTAAAAATAGTAAAATTTTAGAACGGGCATTAAAACAAAGCGAAGAAATATTACAATGTTTAAATAAAGAAAAACCTTCACCTTTATCAAGAATAATCGACGCTTTTGGAACCGGTATGCCTCCAATATGGAAAATCGAAATGCAATATGCTAATATTTTGATAAGTTTGGGGTTGGTGAGGAGCGCTTTGATTACTTATACGAAATTGAAGCTTTGGGAAGAAGTAATAATTTGTTACACCTTTTTACAACTAAAACATAAAGCCGCCGAAGTTATACAAGAACAAATTGATCAAAATCCAACCCCAAAACTATTTTGTTTATTAGGTAAGAAAATAATCCATTCTACAGGGTGATTTGATTAATGTGATAAAAAACTCTTTTCTCCTTTTCACTTACATGGTAAAAAACACCCTATATTTTATTGCATATTTGGAATATAAAGCTATGGTGTGTTCCATAGGGTATTGAAGATTGTTTTGGGGTGTCTTTGAAGGTTTTACAACCACTCTGCACTTACATCTAGAAGGTATTTCGTACAAGATTCTATATGTCTTCGTCCTGCTTATAAAGGAGGCTATTTTTTTGAAATCTCACTTTACAAGGTCGTCCTATTGTCTTAAAAGTGGAATTTGCTCCATTAGAAGACTGGCCAACAGTTTCAGGTCAGCACAAGAAGTTTTTCGTAGTTTCGAATCAATAAGACTCCATCTGATTCATTAGCAATTCATTCTGCTCCAAGATAAATTTTTTTTGTAATTAGCGATTTTAGAGTCCAGTTACATTCCTAGACTAGTTTGGATTTTTACTGAATAGTTTTCGGGATCTTCCAGTCCTCTTGGAAATTCATTGTGCATGTTGGTGTTTCCAATTTAATGAAATTTTTTTTTCTAGGAGACGCTACTGATGACGTATCCTGTTACGAGAAGGCTTGGGAATTATCAAAACGACGCAGCCATAGAGCGCAACGTCATTGGGGGAAGTATCTTTTCTCCCATAAAAAATATGAAGAATGCATCCCCCATTTTGAAAAAGCCTTGAGTATCAACCCTCTGCACCCTCCGACGTGGTTCAGATTAGGCTACGCGGCTCTTAAAATAGAAAATTGGCAAACGGCAGCGACCGCTTACAGGCGGTACACGTGCTTCGAACCGGAATGTTTCATAGCGTGGAATAACCTAGCGCAAGCGTGCATAAAAATTGGTAACAAAAGGGGCGCCCATCAGGCGATTCTGGAAGCACTGAAATGCAACTACGATAATTGGAAAGTTTGGGAAAATTTGTTGGTGATCAGTTGCGATATTTCGAATTTTTCTGAAGTCATCAGGGCTTACCACAGATTATTGGATCTCCAAGAAAAATATTTGAACGTCGAAGTGTTGAACGTTTTGGTTTATAACGTTTGTAACGATATAAACGATTCCGAGGGTCAGACGGCGCATCGGTTCTTACAGAAAACTAGGGAATTATTGGGGAGGGTTACTTCCTTGTACCCCACCGAAGGGTATATTTGGGAGCTTTATGCTAACTTGTCCCCGTCGATTCTTCTCAAAGCTCAACGGTTGCAGCGAGCTTATAGGGGGTACACTCAAGGTTCCTGGGATAAGAATCCTACGACGTGTCAACAAGTTTTGTATGTTTGCGTTAAGTTGGCGGAAATTGTGTTGGATGACGATATAGATCCTCGAGATACTATTGTTAATTCTGTTAAGTTGAATCTGAGTTCTGCTATTACGGCTGTTAAGAAGCAGGATTTTGAGGAGACGCGCGATTTGGTGGGACAAGTTTCGGTGCATTTGGATAAAATCGTTCAAAAATTGAAAAACGACGGTGCTAAAAGTAACAGTTAGGTTTCAAACGTTTCATTTTTTTAATAAAAATAGAAAAATATTTTGATTTTTTCATTTATTTCCTTATTCCACCAACACTCAATGCACTTTTCACTAAATTATTGGGTTACACTTAACTATGCACTAATTTATCACTAAACACTTATTTAATTTATTTAAATTCGCCGTTTAGTTAACTTTTTTCCTATCCTGATAAGTTTACTACGATATCAAATTATTTACTAACCTTTTGCATGCTAGAAGTTCATTTTTTAAGGTGGATCTATAAACTCATATGCCCGCGTTGGCGTGAACATAAATTAAACTTTGGCAATGGCTTCATAAAGTTTGAGCCAAAACACCTGACCGTATTCTCAAAGGCCTTTGGAAAAATCAAAAGGCACGACGGGTCTACCTAAAGCCCTATATTTTTAACAGCCCACAAAGCTACTATTGTATGGATGAATTAAATTAATGTTAAGATTGAGATTTTATTTTGTGAAGGTTGAAGTAATTAGAAGCTTTTTTTGACAGAGTTATTTCGAATTTTGCTTTTTAACAAATAAAAATCTTGAGCCTGATTTCAATCTTTATTAAAAATATAATTTGACATTTTGTATAATTTCATTAACAGATAACTTACCTGATTCGGTTATATACTTTCATTTCACGTTTGCAGTAAATTTTAATTTTAAAATTTCTTATTTTAAATAAAATACAACTCAACTTGTTTTCTTTTTATTTCTTTCAACGAACTTACACAGACTTTTATATCTTGTCAAAACTTTTCTTCTTCTTTTTTTAAAACTAACTTTTTAACAAGGATACAAAAGAAACTTTTCCTAACACTACAAAATGAATATCAAAATAGAAATATAATTCCAACCATACTAAAAAATGTATGTTAATCCTTAAGATGCAATTTAGTGTTGAAGCTCAGCGCTGCATCAAATTAAATCACGTGATACAATTTTGACTGGAGCGTAATCTTAAATTAAGGTTACGTCAAAACTATTTAAATTAAATTGGGGTGTTTAACTTGATTAAGTAACAAGTTCTTAAATATTTTATATCTAACAATTTATATTTAAAACACATTTTATGTTTATAGGTTTACAGACTATTTACCACGGCTATACATATCTATAAATTCTTCTTTCAAGAAATTAATAATCATTGAATACCCAGCCAAAGTAGCAGGCCATGTAACTGTATTGTCTGTGGTTGAAAAAAAAATGCACAATAACTTAACCTTAAAATACGTATCGGTCATCTTATTCTTCTCTTATTGGTCTTGTTTAACTCGATAATTGAGTGAGGTTTCAATAACTAAATAAACGTTGAAAAAAATCTTCTTTACAACATATTCTTAATATAATTAACATAAGTTTAAAGAAAGACAAACTGTTAACAATTTTTATTTCCAGATATCAATACAATAATGAATATTTATCCCTAATGATAATAAATATCTCGTTAATTTGAGCTCGTTCGTGACACAGAAGTCGAAACGTCATTCCGAGACGATCTTTTGACATTTAGCTTCGATTCTAAATACTCCATTTTTTGATGTAACTGAAAATTTTCGTACATTAAGTAGTTATTTTTACGCACCTACAAAAAAATAATCCATCAATTGCGTTTCTAAAGTTAACAAAAGAAATATAAATTCGTTTTAAAGTCATAGTTACTTCTTGTAACAGTAAAGCTTTCTCGGAATTTGAAGTGTTCTGTAATTGTTCACTTAAAATATCGTCCTTTTCCAATGACTGTTTGGTTAATACACTCACGAATCTGTTATGAACAAGTCGTAAAGTATCTCGTTCTTCTCTTAACTTTTCAATCTACAACGCGAATTTGAAATAAATAAAATCACGTTTGCAAGAAAATTGTTCCACCTCTAATAATACAGTACTAAAGGTGGGAACCGTTTCTTAAAATAATAATCGGAACGTAACTTTGTAACGGTTCCAAAACCTATATTATTTATTTTTACCTTTTTATTTTTTCGGTTTTTTAATCTACTAATTTTTTCTAATAAATTCTTGAATTCCGTTTCGTATTTTTGTAAAATGAATTTGGCGTTTTCTATTTCTTCTTTTAATCGAGTATTTTCCGTTTGATATTTTCGTATTTCGTTCTGTCTTATATCTAATATTTTTAATAAACCATTCTGGTTTGCAAGTAATTCTTCATATCTAAATAAAATGTGTCTAATATAACTCATTTTTACCCGACAAAGATAATTTGTATTAATCACGCATAAAAAACTCACTTTCGAGGGTTAACTGAAAAGATTACAATCTAAAAATTTTTGTAATTAATATTATAAATAAACGTGATATTAACAGTTTTTTGTACAAAAATCAACATTGCTACGATGATGTTGCATAATAATTATCACCTATTAGTGTATTATTCTATATCAATATTATTTGAGTCAATAAACTCTCAAATTGTGTATTCAAAATGGACGATGTCGTACGTTTAAAAACAAACGACGTAATCTACATGTTGTAGGTAGTTAAAAACTTTTTAAACAATCCACGTAATCACATATCGATTATATTAATTTAAATTGTTTAAATCTAAATAAAGTATTCACATACTTGTATTGTAAATGTACCAAGCTCATAGTATTACATGAAGTACTGGAATTCGATCTAGGCACATCTCTACCATTTTCACTGAGTTGCATCATACCTACAAGGTCATTGAACTCGATTACTACCCCTACGTGAATTTCACACATTTTAAAGTAATATTTGTATATATAACGACGAAAATAGAAGTTATGGTAATATAATGAAATAATTACAGAGAGAATTACCAAAAATATAATCTTATAAATTAGAATTGGCGACATTAGAGTGAAACTTGATTTAATACTAACCTAAAAGTTGTTTATTTTCTGTTTGAGCTTCATTTAATTGATTCGTCATATTTTGTTTACTGATTTGATCTAATCGAATCATCAACAAAATTTGTCTGTCTAATTTAGCAGATTTGGAAAGGTTGTTCTCTAATTCTTCAATTAGGGCATAAATATTATTAAGTCGTTTTAGAAATTCCGTTTTCTCGGCACGATTTGTTACCTGAAATATCGATTTTATGGTGGTAATTCAGCACAATTTTCTGCTATTGACTAACCTTTCGATGGTTTATCATAAGATTTAATACAAAAACTGATACACAAGAAAAAAATGATTATAGGAATTGAGGTTAACGATGACATTGTCAAAAATAACTGAATCTCACGTCATTGTGTTAATTTTCTATTGAAGTAATTATTAAATACACCCTGTATAGTATAATTTAGAGAACAAATAAAACTTGTACTAGGGGGACTTAGTACTTATCATGTTTAAGGATAAGTAGGAATTGAAGAAATTTTTTGAAAAATATTAAAATAATTTCAAATTCGATTAAAATTTTCGTGAATTCGAGAAAAATTGACTTTGGTTCCCTAAAAATGAGATTAAAGGAAAAAACGTGGAGACGGTTTTAAAAAAATTTATTTAACAAATAACATGCAAATAAAACAATTGCATTAACAAAACAAACAACAAACTTTTCTATATACACAAACAGTGTCTAATAAATAAAAAAATCGTATTTGAGGATAAAATTTATCTAAAAAAATATTGAGATAAATGGTAGACTAATTTTTTTGCGTTTCTGGATTGGTAACATAAGCAAACAGTCGTTTACCCCACCACGATTCTAAGTCAAAGGGTCTAAAATCTTGAAGTGATATACATGGTCCATCTTCATAATAACAAACTGATGGTTCACCTAAAAAGTAGAAATTAATTGTATAATCTAAGGAAAGGAAATTTTTTTACCTTCGTTTCGTTCTGCACTTTCTTCAAATTCGGCACAAACTGAATTCCATGCTAAAAATTAATATTTTATCGAAGCACTTGAGATATCTTATAAATACTTACATTCGTGGATGAAATTTATAATTTCTTCATGCTGCGGCGTAATTTGATTATGTTTTGGACTAGAAGGTGATGACTTTTTATGAAAAACTGGCTTTGGACCACTGAAAAAAATTATTTATTCATTATACTAATATCATAATCGATACTACTTACTTTTTATAATCATTATCTTCATTTTCGGTCACTTTTTTATTCGGTTCTCTCAGATTTTCTATATTTTGTGGAATACCTGAAACACAACAAATATTTTTAAGAATATAGTTATTATTATATTAATTGAAAATATACCTCTTCTTGTCGTTTTTGCGACAAATTTACTAGTTCCTTTGACATTGTACATTTTGAAAATAAAAATAATAAAAAACACTTAACCTAAAATAATCATTACGAATTATGGTGAAAATTAGACATTAATACCAACCTTATAAAAACGTAATAAAACTATTTTCTAACTTAAAACGAAACGTAGTTTAGTTGTAGCCTATAATATATACTATAATTATTAATCGAATATTTTGGATAGTTTTTTTTTGTAAATTGACGTTATAAAAATATGAATTTTTTTGTTTTTGTCTATCTAGAAAACGAGACCATTGTTTTTAATGGAGAAGAATAATTTTTGTTAGTATTATATTTACAAAAGTAGTGAAAATGAGTGCATCTCTAGTTCGTAAGGGTTTACAAATTATAGATCATTACAGTATGATACAATTAATTATTATGATATAATATATAACTTCCAAACAGCTTTGAAAAAATTAGCAGTAGATGGTAAGTAACTTTATTTGTTTATTTAGAAAACCAAATATACGAGACTAAAGTCTTTAATAAAAGAAGAATGTCAAACGTCAAATAAATCTGATTTTGGTTGGTATATTTACAAATGTAGTGAAAATGAGTGCATCTCTAGTTCGTAAGGGTTTACAAATTGTAGATCCACAGTATGATAAACCCAGTTAGTATAATGTAATATTAGAATTTTTTATGTTTGTAATTTTTACTATTTCAGATAAAAGGAAAAAGAAATCTGATGTATTTACGCTTGCTCCCCAGAATCACAAGTTGATCAAAAAAGTTCAAAAACAGGGAAAAGGTGAATTAAGCTCAGTTTATTCATAAATTTTATTAATAGTATTCGGTTTTAGAGTTTAAAATAAATTTATTATCCACTGAAAAGAAATTAACAGTAACTGAAGCAAGAAAAAATAATAAATCGAAGGAACAACTACTTGAAGAGAATCTACGAAAGTTAAAACGAATTAAAAAAGCTAGTCGAGTACAATTGGATAAGAATTTAGTAAAACAGGTAACTTAATTGTAAAAAATTTTGTATTTTTTTAAATTACGAGAATTGACAAATTATCGGTTTTATTATTTTTTTATTAGATAATTGATAGGGCGGTAAATAAGCGACCAATAAGGAAAATTAAACCCAAAACGGAGAAGAAAACGGCATTCACAGAAGAAGATTTCAAAAAATTTGAAGAGGAATATCTCAATTAACAATGGCAATTACAGATTGCACTTTAGGATATGTCCGACTAACATTCGGTTGCGGAATTTTACTACACATGTTCTTCCAATTGATAATTTTGCCCATTTTACCCGTTGATCATAACCCATTAGAAAAATACACACCAACGACAATGATAATCTTAATTTGTGGAACTTTTGGTTTAATTTTCATCGGATTTTTATCTTTATTTACAATAATTGTAATACATAGATCTAAATCTTAATTTTATTAAAAGAAATACACGAAAAATAGTATTTAATACGGTCCTCTTCCTAATCCAGCTCCCCACCAAGGCCTGAAATGAACAAACAATGATAATTCCAATTTTTTAGAAAAATTCGCTAACTCACATTTGTCTGTACTGCATCGATCTCTCCGATGTCACAAAAGCCCTACCCCTCGTACCTCTAGCTATTCTCGTAGAAGCTAGAACTTCTCTACTCAATTTATTATATCCAGTAGGACCGGTTGGTTGTGCCCCGCAAGTTTCCAAAGCGACAAAATCGTCTACGTGTAATGATGGCGGTCGAGATGTATTTGGAGGACGAGATCTAAACAAATCTGGTCTTTGGGGCACGCTGCGAGCGAATCCTCTAGCTCTCATTGGTGTTACTACAATTATTGATAAATTTTCGTAAACAAAAATTAGATTGGATATGTCTAAAACCTACCGAACGGTTTTTTTAATTTTAAATTTACGTCTTCCATTCTCTTTTTATCGTCCAAATTGTCATTTCTCGATATCCTACATAATTTTTCAATTTCTTTTATGATGTTGAAGTCTGGTCTTAAATTTTGTCGACAAACTTCAATTAGATCACAATTTACCTTAAAGAATTTCAATCGGTCAAAGTATTTCAGGGAATCGAATGCAAAAATCCGTAGATTATAACGTTTTTCAATCGAATAAATCAAAAAATTAACCTATTTAGATAGTATTACACCAAATCTTTCCCAAAAATAACAATTAAATTATTCATCTTAATTTAACTACAGTTGTAAGTTTAGACAGAATCTCTAAATGTCAAATTTTAGAGGTTATAGATAAAAAGGTTGTTTGTAGGTTGATTTAAATTTTAATAAAAAATGGAATTGTCGTGTAAAGTACAAGAATACGATTGGGGTAAAAAGGGATCACAAAGTGCGGTAGCACAATTACTAAAAAAAAGAAACCTCGATGTTAAAATAGATGAATGTAAACCTTACGCCGAATTATGGATGGGAACTCACGTAAACGCCCCATCTGTTATTAAAGAAACGGGAGAGCTTTTATCAGATTATATTGATAAGAACCCGAAGGTGTTAGGTGAAAAAGTCGCCGAAATTTTTAATAACCAATTACCGTTTTTATTTAAAATTTTATCTGTTAATAAAGCTTTGTCAATACAAGCTCATCCTACTAAACAACACGCGATTGAGTTGAATAAAAAGTTTCCCGATATTTATAAAGATCCGAATCATAAACCCGAAATGGCCATAGCTTTAACACCTTTTGAAGCAATGTGCGGTTTCAGAAACCCACGAGAAATAAGAGAATTCATAACGCACCTTCCAGAATTGGAAAATATAACAAGATCTAAAGACGAAGCGGATGATGTTAAATTTTTAGAAAAATCCTTCAGGTAAGACAAATTTTCGTCCGATAAAGGTATAATCACGTAAAAACATATATTTTAGAGCAATATTAACTTGCGAAAAAGATTTAGTAGCTAAAACGATAGAATCTTTAAAAACGAGATTCGCTAATCTCGAAACATGCGAACGAGATAAATATTTGTCGTCACTTCTCGATAAACTAAATTCTCAATTCCCCAATGATAATGGAGTATTGATGGTTTATTTTCTTAATTACATTAAATTACAACCATCGGAAGCGATATATCTCGCTGCTAATAAACCCCATGCTTATATTTACGGTGACTGTGTTGAAATGATGGCTTCTTCAGATAACGTTGTAAGAGCGGGCTTAACTCCAAAATTACGAGACGTTCAGACACTTTTAACAATGCTAGACTACACGGAGGGTTAGTAAAATAAAATTTTGATGGCACAAAATGAAAATTCCGATTTTTAGATTTGACTCAAGATAATCGGTTTAAACCGCAAGTGGAGAATGAGTACACAACATTATACAAACCTCCAGTACAAGAATTCGCTGTTGTTAGGATAAAACTACCGAAATCTATTAGAAAATATATTATTCCGAAAAGGGATAGCGCTAGTATAATAATAGTTATTGATGGTACTGGGAAAAGTGTCGACAAGGAAGTTGTACCTGGATTAATTTTGTTTTTAGCAGCCGAAGAGGTTTTAGAAATAATCGAGGTTTATTCGGAAAGTATATTGATGTATCAAGGGTTTACCAATGTTGAATAATTGATATTTTATGTTGTTAATAATAAACTTTCAATAGACTTTGTTTTTGTTTCAATTCTCAACAACTCTCAGTGTAGATTAATAAAGTTTGTATGGAAAAAAATGTGTTGGTGTAGCTTACAACAATTCTAATTTATGAAATTTTTTGAACAGGTAACGCAAATTTCGTAATTTACTAAAAAGTAACGCAAAAATTGTTGGAATTTCCAGAAGAAATGATAAAATGTCGTGAAAATTCGCAAATTTTTGTAAAAAATGACGCAACAATCTTTAAAATTAAGAAATTTCTTGAAAAGTCAACGCAAAAATTCAAAAAATTTTGTAATGTCTGGGAAAGGTAACGAAAAATTGTTGAAATTTAGAAATTTCTTGAAAAGGTAACGCAAAAATTGATGAACTTGGGATATTTCTTGAAAAGGTAACGAAGAAAATTTCATAATTTCTGGAAAAGGTAACGCAAAATCGTTGAAATTGAGAAATTTCTTAAAAAGGTAACACAAAAATCGTTGAACTTGAGATGTTCTTAAAAATGTAACACAAAATCGTTAAAATGGAGATATATCTGAAAAGGTAACACAAATTTTTTTGAAATTTTGTAATTTATTAAAAAGGTAAATATAATGTTGAAATTTCCAGGAAAACTAATAAAAAATTGTGAAAATTCGCTGATTTTTCGAAAAAATAACGCAAAATAGTTTAAATTCCGTAAGTTTTGAAAAGGTAACGCAAAAATCGTTAAAATCTCTTGGAAAGGTAACGCAAAAATTTTGGAAATTTTGTAAATTATTGAAAATGCAACGGATATATCGGTGAAATTTCCAAGAAAATGCAAAACCATGAAAATTCGGAAATTTCTGAAAAAAAATTGTTTGAATTTTATAATATCTGTGAAAGGTAAGGCAAAAATCCTAAAAATTAAGAAATTTCTTGAAAAAGTAACGCAAAAATTGTGGAAATTTCCAGGGAAAAAAATGCAAAACCATAGAAATTCACAAATTTCAGGAAAATTTCGTAATTTCTTTGATATTTATAACAAAATAAAATATTACCGTGAAGCAGAACTAATTACTTACATGTTCCGAATCGTTTTCTCCTTCATCTGTCGGCAAACCTAACCAATAAGTACTAGTGAGTCTTTCGTCGCAAGCGTCGGAAGAACTAAATACCAATCGTTTAGAAAATTGCACCAACAGACTTTCTGGTGCTGGTAAATTAGTTTCCACAATCGGATTCGATTCTTTATTAGCATCGACACCGTCTTGGAGTAGTTTTAATAAAGCCGTTAAACCCTCTAGGAAACTTTCGTAGGTTTTGTTTTCCTCCACGGTTTCCTAAAAACCGCCGGATATAAATTATACATACCGGGTTTATCGGTATACAGATTTCTTATCTTCCGAGAATAAGTGGCAACGTGGATATTAGAAAGGAATATTCAAATCACTTAGATATTTTATTATTTGTAATGAAAATTCATCGATTTCTGGTGTTTTAGAGTGATTTTAAATTGTTTTAAAATTATAATAAAAAAGAAGGTTAGGTTATTGTGTGTATATATAATGTCAAACCGATCTTTCACGATTATGAACGATTCTATATTCCGTTGGATGAATGATACAAAAAGAATCGAATAACATTTTCTACACAAAATGATTTCGATTCTTTTATAAAAATTGGAAACAATTTTAATTTGTTTAAAAGAATTACAAATTCTTTTCAAAGAAATCGATTATTAATTATTCATGAAAATTAAATAGTAAATAATATTTCTATTCACTTTCGATTAATACAATTCAAGAAATGGATCGATTTTTGATCAAATGAATTCTCGTATAATCTAAGGATAAAGTTGATTGACCATAATACAGGGTGCGGCAGCATAACTTCCTTTTTTAAAAAGTTCGCCATTTAGCCCCCTTGGCCCCTGTCCCGGACCGGAAATCAATTGTTACGTGGGTCACTACGTTCAGACAAACTGCAAGTGTGACAAGACGAAGAACTGGAGTCCCTCGGCCCATTAGATCACCGGAGAACATTGAGTTAGTTAGAACTTCAGTGTTGCGATCACCACGGCGTTCTGCGCGCAAACATGCGTCTGCCCTTGGACTTTCCGATCGTTCTGTGAGGAGAATACTTCATGATGATCTTCATTTTCATCCATACAAGATGGCAATTGTGCAGGAACTTTCTGAACGTGACTTCAATTCTCGGAGGAACGCGTGTGAGGTTTTTCTGGAAGACGCTATTGTTTTTTTTAGTGATGAAGCCCATTTTCATTTGTGTGGATCCGTAAACAAACAAAACATGCGCTACTGGGCTGATACCAATCCTCGACAATTGCATCAACGGCCTTTGCATTCACCTAAAGTCACAGTGTGGTGTGCAATTTACTCACGTGGAATTATTGGTCCCTGGTTCTTTGAGGAAAATGAAGTCACAGTGACAGTGAATTCGCACCGGTATGTAAACATGTTACAGGAATTTTTTTTCCCACGGCTAGATGAGTTGGACTTAGGGGACACTTGGTTCCAACAAGACGGAGCAACGGCACACACTTCAAGAACATCGATGGCTGTTTTGAGGGAACACTTCCCAGAGCGCCTTATCTCAATTAGGGGCGATTTGGAGTGGCCAGCCCGCTCTCCCGATTTGACCCCTTGTGATTATTTCCTATGGGGTTTTTTGAAATCCCGTGTGTATGTGAACCGTCCAAGGACCCTACAAGATTTGAAGACGAACATCCAGGAAGAAATTGCCAACATAACGCCTGCTATGCTGGCAAGAGTCATGACAAACGCCAGAAATCGGTTTACTCAGTGTATGGAGAATGGGGGACGTCACCTAACTGATTTGATCTTCAAAACTCAGTAAAACAAAACTTTATGTATGTGCCTGTATTATAAAAAACGAATAAAAATTTTCTGATTCATACAATAAGTTTTATTAACTTTTGAAAAAAGGAAGTTATGCTGCCGCACCCTGTATATAACGTCAAACCGATCTTTCACGATTATGAACGATTGTATATTCCGTTAGATAAATGATACAGAAAGAATCGAATAACATTTTCGAGAAATCGATTATTAATTACTCACGAAAATCAAATAGTTAATAACGTTTCTATTCACTTCGATAATTTAAATTCAATAATTGGAATCGATTTTTGATCAAATGAATTCTCGTATAATCTAAGGTTAAAGTTGATTGACAGGATAGTTACGTCGTTCGACGTTGCCACATTGATTTTAATATCGGTAACAATGACAATTTGAAAGAGTAAACATAGTTTATATATAGAAGTATTCCGAAATAAAATAGTAATTATCTTAGAAAATCGGAAGTAGAAAATCTATGGTAAAAAAGCTAGTCTTTATAACATGCGAATAAAAAAAATAATCAACTGATCAAATCGAGTGAAAGATCACATCTAAATTGTTTTCGACGTTGCCACATTGATTTTAAAATACGACGATTACAAGGAAATCAGTCTTATGGAAAAAATAAGATATAAGTTACAGGGGACGATAAGAAAGTAACTTTATAATAAAAAAGGGTTGAAAACGTTTTGAAATTTAGGAGAAAACGGGAAGGAAACGTGATATTTAGGCCGGAAAAGTGAAATAAATGATGATTGTAAACACACACACACACACACGCGTGCGCGCATGAAATCCCGACATTCCACCACTTCCTGTCATTTAATATGTGCGTTTTCGCTGCCTCGGGTAAGTCCTTTTCAGCCTTCTTCGGCAAGAAACGGTCTCAACCGAGTGGCACTTGCAACGATAACTTCGCACTTGCTAATGAAGTGCGAAGTTACCGTCTTGGGGATACGTTCGGAAAATCTGGGATATTGGAGGAATTTTTTTTGTTTTTACGATTCTTTAGGACGTTAATGCGATAAAAAACCACCAACGAACGTTTATCTGGGAAATACTTTAGCTCAATCAAACGGGAAACGAAGAAAACGATTTAGAACGGCTAATAAATACTAAAAAAAAAGAAAAAATCACCTTTAAAATTTTTTCGCATTTCTTCAACGGATGTTGCTCGTTATCTTCGCCGCTTCTCCATCCGACAATATTCCTCAATTCCTCCGAAGAAAGTTTAATTTTCCTTGGAGAATACGGTAAATTACCGTCAGATTCTTCTTCGACGTTAACGCACACCCTCAAAAATTCCACTGACGTATTCAATGTAGACAAACATTCTCTATTATCTTTGGAAAAATTATCGGCCAATTTATTTAAAACCGGTAGGAAAAGATCGTTTTTTTTGAGTAGATTATCTTTAAGGTGCAAAAAACCGTAATCGTGTTCGGTTAGCAACAACAAAGTTCTAACAATAGGTAAATAAGTGACGAAGGAATTTTCGTTGATAAGATGTTCACCCATCATGTTAATATACATCAATAGATGTTCTTTTGTAGGCATAGAATTAGCTAAATAACCGTCTTTGCTAGTACTACCGGTTTGAGTTAGAGTTATTTCCGTATCGCAAAAACTCTGCAATATACTCAATATACATTCTTGAGCTTGTACGTGACTATTACTGGTATTAATAATTTTCAATATTTCCCCGAAGGCCGGTATTAAATTAACGTATCTTTCTTCGGTTTTCGAAGTTACCGTACTATTAGAATGTAACAGATGCAATACGGCACATTTTATAGTGTTCTGAGTCACTAAACACGCTAAAAAATTCAATAATCTCGCTATATGAGAATTGCACGGTGATATTTTGGCGTTTTCTTTCGGTACTACGGCGTCGTATACATTATCCAACACTCCCCTAGCTATCATAACCGCCGAATTAGCCGCCAAATCCGCTATTTGTACGCAAATACGTCTCAGTAGATTCAATAATTGAGTTTGCGTCGAAATACACAGTATATTAACTGTATCTTGTATTATAGTAGTGTGAGGATGTAAATGCGCCGACCACAATTTCCTCAAATTCATTATCCACGATATTTCGTCGTCGCTAATATCCTCGATAGTTTGTAACGGTAATGGTAACGGTAACAATTCGGAAAAAATTAAAAGTCCCGATACAAACGTATGCGGTAACGATGTTATGTATTTAATAACTTCCCCGCACATTTTCGTCCACAAAGTTTTCGATAACGAATCCTTTTCGTTGACGCGTTCCGATACCGGTTGAGTATAAACCAATAAAGTATCGACGATTTTAATTTTAACGCGTTGCGCGTCGAAATACACCGCCGAACTAACCGGGAAATTATTCAACAAATCGTAAGTTCGTAGTAGTATCGGTATGGCTGTTAAATCTTTGAAATTCGTATTTTGACATTGTATGACGTACGATAACATCTGTTTTAGTAAAATCACCGAAGGTCTGATCGAATTGACGATAATCCAACCTTGATTAGCGGCTATTATCGACGAATGCAAACTCGGTTGTTCGTAATAATCGCAAATTTTTTGTAAAAATTTCGTTATAATCGACGTACCGTCCAACGAAAACAATTGCAATATCACGTGTTTATATTTCAATTCGACGTAATCTGATAAATAATTTTCGTATAATTCGTCGTAAGGACGAATACCTAAATGTTCGATTATCCTCAAGGAAGTTATAATAGGACCGAGATTATGGGGAAAATTTTCCATGTGTTTCACTATAGTTTCCACGAAAATCGAAATATTATCGTACGATAAATAAATTATATTTTCGAAAGGTAATAAATAATATTTTAATTCGGTGATTTTGTTATTTTCGTTGTCGTCGAATAACATATTATAATTACATAAATGTAATAATAATTTCGAATGTTTTTCTAATAGGGGTACGTTTGATACGACTGTTACCGCTATATAAATCAAATCGATTATATAACCTACGGAAGGGGTGGTTTTTATACGGTTCAATATCATTTCCGGTTTATCTTTCGAAAAAATATAATCGAAAAATTGTAATAAACACAATATATTATCGTCCATACCTAATAATTCGGCGCACGTTATTTTACCGACCGGTTGGAACGTTAGACAGAATAAACCGTGTAAATTATCGATTATTTCTGGTTGATCCCAATCGAAATTCAATTGTTTACCTTTATCTAACAACGAATCGATATGGTACAACCCTCGTAATTTATAAGAAATTTTCAAACCTAATTTTTGATCGATATTATCATAATCGTCTAAATTTTTTATGAAAAATTTCACTAAAACGTTCGTCGTTTCGATATTATCGTATAAATATTTCAAACTATCGGATCGTGTTAAAAATATCGATAACACCTCGTATATAGGAGTTTTGATTAAAGGTAAATTCATAGTAGTCGAATGCGTCAATAATAACAAAAATATTTCCAATAAATCGAACATTTTAAAATAATTAATTAAAATATTATCGTTATTATCTTTGATAATATCAAATTGCGACGCCACTGGTAAGAATCGTTTAGGTTGCGATAAAACGAACGGTCCCGTATTAACATAACCTAAAATTCGATTTAAACTTTTCGTTATTAAATTCAATTCCGTCGTAGATATTTCGTAGGTTATATCGCGGAATTTTATAACCGTTGCATGTAATTCCCGAAGCATTTCGTATAAATTCAATTTTCTTATTATAGAAATCAAAGCGAATTTCAATCTAACTAACGGATTACTCCGTATATAACCGATTAATTTGACGTAACCAATCGATTTTTTCCCTAATAACGAATCGTCCCACAAAAATTTCTCGATTGCTAACTCGTGATGTAAATACGTATCTAAAGCTTTAAGTATCATCAATTTTATGGATAACGCCATGAATTCTTGTTCGTACAAATTAATTAATTGATGATGTACGTTGAAATTACTACCCAATAATAATTCGACGAAATCCCGACTAGTACAACAATAATCCGCTAACCTAACCCCACTTTTTAGATGTCGAATCTTATAAGTCGGTTGTTTTTGTAAGTTAGCCAATTCGTAATCGATGGAAATCTTCAACCAATCCGTTATAGTGGTAACTACTCCCCTAACTTGTTCTACCAATTCTTTATCTTCCTTAGATAAATCATCAGATCTTATATGAATTGTTTCGACATACAATTTCACTATATCACCATATATTTGATAACTACCAATGTTGTTTATCACTTTTTCGCACAAATGTACAAATTCTTCCTTAATTTCGGTGTTTAGATCCTTAAAAACGTCCTTGTCGTATTTCGTGATGCTCGACTTGAAATAATCATCTGCTATACTTATAATTGTTTTAAAATTTTCTTCTACATCGATACTGTTATTATTTACAAGAAAATTTCTCTTTTTAGGATATCTGATCAATTCGTTCACCCCTGGTACGAATAATTTGATTAAATCGTCTGTATTAGTATAAGCGGTATAATCAAATTCCATATCCTGATAGTGATCGGGATCATCAAGGATGTCTTCATCGCTTAATATTGGTTCGAATTCTTCGACGTCTAATTGTGGGGGTTCTTCTACTGGTGTTTCCTTCACCGGGCTAACTTTTACATCCTCGTTGGCCTCGTTTATTTCAATATCCTCTTGTTGGGGGTTTGCCGGTTCTTCTACTTGATTTTCAGTATGTTCTTGAACGTGAGGTGTATGCGGTCTTTTCGGGGAATGATTAGGCGGAGTTCTAGGTCGTTTTCTATCCTCCCTGTCTTCGTTTCTATTATAAGATCTTCTATAATTATCGTCGTGTTTGTATTGTCGATCACGTTCGTGTATTCTTTCCCTATCATTCCATTCGACTTCCGTTCTTTCAATACGGTAATCCGGTTCGTGTTCTTGCCAATTAACCTCTTGTTCTCTTTCAGTTTCTCTGTAATCGCGTAATTGTCGATCTTTACTTTCTGATCTGGTGTAACGTTTACGGTCGATTTCAGAACGATCTCTAGAATGATCCCGGTCTCCTTCTCTACGAGTTTTGTTGTCCCATTCGGTCTCCGGAGTGTGATGGTAACTTCTAGGATCTTTAGGAACGTCCGGGTAGTAATCAAAGTCTTGAACATATTGCTCCGGTTGAGTAAATTGCTAATATTTCAATAAAATAATCAATAATAATGAAAATAATAAAAAAAAATATCATACTTGATAAGGAGTAGTTTGTTGAGCAGTATAATCGATAGGAACGGCATCTTGAGGCCACTCAGTATCAAGTGGTGAACCAGAACAAATTTGTTGATTATCCTGTATAACATTAGTTTGATTCGTTAAAGAAGGATTAACGACAGGTTGAATAATCTGTTCAGCTATATTCTTAGTAAGAGTTCCATATACAGCAAGCGTTATAGTAGTATACCATCCTGAATTAAATTAAATATACTATAAACAAAAACACATCTTTTTTAAATACTAATACCTCTAAGAACAAGTCCATCAGTAGGTATTTTCCTGACGGTATCATTTGGAACGCAATCCAAGTTGATACAACCATTTTGATCGTATTTAAAACCACCCAAAGTTTCGAACGTGCTAGCTCCCGTTTTACCTAAATCGTTCACGAAAAATTCAATATCGAATTGACTGGGATTTGTTGCACCCAATCTAACACCTCCAGGAAAATCTGCTTGTACTCTAGCTCCCAGAGGAATAATTCTTACTTCGACAACATACACTGGTTTAGGGAATTGCACCAAATCTAGATTAATTTCCTGGAATAAATATAACGTTAACGTGCTCAATGTTAAATATCAAATATACCTCTGAATTATCGTGAGCAAATGTATCGAAAAATAGTAATTCTACTGATTCCGACATTGTATTTTTTTCATTACTCCATACACAATTTGAAATTATGGTTTTAAAAACAACTGTTGTGGCTTTTATTTGTTGACATGTTACTCGTCTTCTTTTTTTTATTCGTAGTAGTTTCAGTCATAAATTTGAGTAAAAAGGAAATTTTAGTTTTCATATAATTTATTATTATGTAATTTCGTATATTACTAATATCAAAATTAAATATAAAAATTAAAATACATCATTGTACACTTTTACAATAACAAAACAATGACATGTCACAAATATGAAATGTAAATTATTCTATTATTTTGCTTTCAAATATACGAAATATCAAAATTTGTAATATTTCATTTATATTCATCGTCTATTCGTAGATAATTTACGTAAATTGAAAAAGAAAAGTTGATTGGAATATTTCTTCGTTAAAGATATTTATTTGAAAAAAAAAAGAAGAAGAATTAGTATTAACCTTACAAAAATATATTAACGTTCCGTGGTACTTTATTTTTAAATTAAAACATTTTACATAATGTCACCAACTGGAAGTATTCTAGTTGGTAAATATAAGAAAAATTATTTTTACGTTAAATATTTAAATACCTGTTGCAGGTGGTGGGACCGGATTTATAGGAAAATCTCTTTGTAATCTTTTGAAACAAAAAGGATATGGTACCACTGTGATATCTCGTATGCCGGGCGTCCAAAGAGTTTCTTGGAATGAATTACAACAATTGGGTCTACCGAAAAATACCAGAGCCGTAGTTAATTTAGCCGGACAAAATGTTATGGACGTAACCAGAAGATGGACCGCCGGTTTTAAACAAAATATCATTCATTCTCGAGTTAATACTACGAAAACTCTAGCAGCTTTGATCGATAAATCAGAAGAAAAGCCCCCTGTTTTTATCGTTATTTCCGGTGTAGGAGCATATAAACCGGATAATAGCTACGAATATACAGAAGATAGTTGTGTGAAACCTTATGATTTTTTTTCAGAGCTATGTAAAGATTGGGAAGAAGCAGCGCAATTTCAAGATACCGAAACGAAACGAAAATGTAGGATAGTGAAAATTCGTAGCGGTGTAGTTTTAGGTAGAGACGGAGGAATGATCAAACAATTATATCTCCCATTCTTTTTGGGTCTTGGGGGACCAGTGGGAGACGGTTCGCAGTTTTTGCCTTGGATTCATATCGACGATTTGATTAACTTGATTATTTTCGCGATAGAAAATCCTTTAGTTGAGGGTGTTTTGAATGGTGTTGCGGAAAAACCGTGTACGAATATGCAGTTTACTAAAGTGAGTCGAATGAATCTTTTTGTTATATAATGTGATTTACGTTTATTTCAGGCGTTCGCGAAAGCTCTTCGAAGACCGGCCTTAATTCCTATTCCGAGTTTCGTTTTTAACGCTTTACTCGATAAAGAGAGGGCCGTTATGCTTACAGAAGGCCAAAAAGTGATTCCGAAGAAGACACTCTCACTTGGATTTCGCTATAAATATCCTGATATAGAAACAGCTTGTAATGAAATTGTAAATAAATAAACTCGTTAACTATTTGTTTAGGTTAGGTTTTGATTAATTTTTTTAACCTAACAACAATTTTAATAATCCTTACGACAAAAAATAAAAACTTACATTCATATTGGCAGTTGTGAGGTTATGTACCTACAGAATTTGCTACATTTGCTAATTGTTTCCAAACAAAAAGAAATAACAGGTCAGTAAAAATTTTGGAATACTAAATTCTAATGCTATAATTTTTTTTATTACGTCAAATTTCTCAGTTATACGAGATTTAAAATCCTTTTTTTTACTTCACTTCAATGTTTCATAAAAGTATACACGATGAATAGTTTTTATTAATTAAAAGAAATAAATATTAATATAACGAAATACAACTGCAACTATTCAACGAAATGAATGACAATAATTATAAACAAGCAATTTTAAGTATTTTGATAATATTGAATTGACAAAATCGTGAAGTGTAACCAACTTTCTATGACTTAATTTCCCTTCTTGGAGTTAATCGTATTCACGTCTATAGATATTTAATTTGTTATCTTCATTATAATAATCACTAAAAATATCGTCAGGTTAACGTGAAAATAGATCCTTAAGTTCATAGTATAAATATAACAACGTAAATTATAAATTATAACTTGATTAGAAGTAAAACAAACTACTAAAAACGGCTGAATAGCCCTGATAGCCGTGACTTTTCTAACCTATAAAAGAAGAAACTAATATAACATCCATAGATATAGTAACAATAGACTGTATTGAATGAAATTCATATTATAATGAGATAGAAAGAAAGTTATCCCTTCCAAATGCTAGATACTATTACTAATCACCATACTGTAAAATAAAAATAGGTCCACCTTATATTTATTTCTAAATTTGGCACAACTTTTCAATATATAAACTATTTAAATTATGCAGTCTAGTTTTATCAAATCTATGTGTAATAGTTTCAAGACTCGACGTTGCCAGAATGTGTGTAATATAATTTAATTAGATTTAATTCATAAAACTAATACATTTTTGTTGATTTAATCATTATTTAGTTATGGATTAATAGTAAATTATAATAAAACAAATAAAAAATATTCTATAAATTTATTATATGATTCTTATAATCTTAAAACAATAATACTTTTTTCACATAATAAAAACAAAGTTGTATTTGACGCATAAATTCCTATTATTTCTTCGTTACACAAATTAACGACTTGTTGTTGCGCTATTTTCTGTACTCTCCTACCGGTTGTCCTATTTCTGAGTTCCGTATTTGTAATCGACCTATTTTGTCGATATATAAATAAATGACCGTTAGTTTCGCATATAACCGCGTAGTTCATATCAGGCGGACATACCGTATACTTTCGATTCTGTTTTGAAGCTTGGACGTATCCCAAAGCTAACAGAGTTCCTTCGTGTGTAATAGAAAATGTTTCGTTATAATGCGGTTGCCACAAACATATATCAACATCGTAGCGAATGCCTACAGCAGGGACTAAATCTGGGCTCAAATTTGCACATAATAAAACTTGGTTAGTACCTAAATTGATTTTGTGAGTCGTACTATTTGTCTTCCCACACAATCTTTCGAAAGTAAATGTTTTGTCGTTTTCAAAATCGCACTCTTCGACTTGCTGGGAATTGAACGTCGAACCACATTGAGGCATTGACTGTAAAAGTTGAACCATTTGTAATAAAACGAGATGCAAAACACATTAATACAAAGTGGAAACGGTACAGGTCTTATATCACGTGAATCTAATCGAATATAAAATCGATTTTTTTTCCCAAAACCAAGTACAAGACGTACGTAATAATTTCTTTAAATTGACAGTAGTAATCGTAAAAAGAGACAACGATATAATTGACAGTATTAAAAGTTGAATTTGACGTTACCGCATTTTGAGGTTATGAGTTTTATTTACTGTGTTCTTAACGAATTTTTTTATTGAACATGTATTTATTTTAAAAATCAGTTCTTTTAAGAATTAATTTCACTTTTCATTTAATTTTACATCGGTAAGTACGAATATACTTGTAAACTTTTAAAAAACAACGTATAAAAAGAGTTTTGTTAAATAAGTTTAAAAAGTAAATTTATTTTTTAATTAAAAATTCGTAAAAGCCCGAGTTTTGGAATATTCGTCATAACTTTCATTTCTACTGACACATTTGATAAAAATTTCGATTCATATCAATATTATCACTGACATATTAAGTCACGTGATGAAAGTCCCCATTTCTACTCATAAAAACGAATGGATACAAATTTTAACATTATGTAATCATTTGAGGTTATATATCGATGGAAGTATTATGGGGACATAAAGAATAATTATTACTTGAAAATCACGATAAATGAAAAAAAAATAACATCGATTTTGTAATTGTTACATTAAATTATAAGCAATTTAAATAATGAAAATTACGTCTTTGAACAAAGAATTAATGAAAATTAAAACTGTATGAACTTTTATGGCAAAAATTACTCAAGTTTAAACGAAAATCAAAGAAAAAAACTTATTTTAGTACCAGTTGAATAGTATATACAAGTAGCATTGATGATGTATACAGCAAAAACGAAAAAATTGGAGGTAAAAAAACCCTTAAGTGACCGTTGGAATGTAACCCCTACATTTTATTTTGAAATAAATAGTAAAAAGACCGAGTAACAGTCTGAATTGCTCAATAATCACCGAAGAGACAATAAAAAAGGTAGAAACAAATATTAAGACCATACCACCCCCGAAACGTCCCCCAATCATCAGTTAAGTCACACAGCTATTAGCAAATAATTTGTTTCTACTTCTTTAATGGCTTCCTAGAGAATTTCTAGAAATTTGAGACTGATACTTGGTCTTTTTCTATTTCCAGTAAAAATAAATTATAAAGGTTGCATTCCAAGGGTGACTTTGGGTTTTTTTACCCCTAATCTTTTCGTTCTTGCTGTAGACATCATGAATGGTACTTGTATCTACTTTTCAACAGATTTGGTACAAAAAATAGTAATAAACGAATACTTTTTCATCATACCTCGTATATAAAAATATATAATTAAAAATGATGATTATTACCTCAGATTCATTAGTCAGATGACCTAATCTCGCGTGTACTTCTTCCACTATACAAGAATCTACAACATGTTCACCTGTATGATCGTTTTTAACTAATTCTGGCCACATAAGTCCCGTTTCACTTTTATATAGACTAATTTCTAATAGTCCTTGTATAAGAGTCCAAGTAGTTAAATCGGGGTCTATTCTTTGATATAACTCCCCTTTTATCAAATCTATTTCACCAGATTTTACTTTTATATAAGTATTTTCAGTATCTACTCTGATTATTCGTTTATTGGTATCTGGTTGCAATGGGATTTTAATTGTTATGTCTTCAATATTTTGCGACCATTTATATACTTTTTCCACTGGTATTACTGGTTTTTCCACGATCGGTACATCTGAATTCAATATAAATCCACATTCATCGTCACTAACAACATATATAGCTTCACAGTTTTTTTCAATATAAGCGTACTGTACGCAACCTTTCGTTTTAATCTGTTTAATAGCGGCTTGTTCCCATGCGTCTTGTATTTTTTTAAATGATATCCAGTGTAGTAATGTGAAGAATTTTTCATTTTTACTTTTCTTGAAGCTCAAAGCTAATACATGCAGTTCTTGATTGTCATTGTTCACTTTCAGCACTGCATCTAATATAAGGAAAGGCGAATCTTCACCTATAACTTCATCAGAGAAACATATGGAAAAATCGTCATCATCATTTCTGTTACCAGTGTTTATAATATATAAAGTACCAATACCATCACCGATTACAGCTGTTGATGATGAAACGAATTTTAAAGACGCGTTATAATCACCTGTTTGCCGCTCCCTGTTTTTTCGAAGTTTTAAAACAACTAATGGATTTATAAGATCCCCTTGAAGTGGATCCATGTATATTTTACAAATATTGAATTCTTTATCTATATAATACACCGAATTTATCTCATCAAAAATATCGGATATTAAATGATTGTGATACCCGAACAAATTAGCATGTAGTATAGAACATTGTTGTGGATTTAAAAGTACCCTGTCAACTGGAATCGTAAAATCTAACTTTTTCATTGGTATTTCTTGAAGTGATAGTTTATAACCATCAAAATTTGAATCCAGAAGTTGTCTATTTGGTATTAATTCTAATGTTGTTAACATCTTTCTTATTTTCGTACAATCTAACCAAACAATTTTAGGTTAGTAAGAGATGTTCTTCTTTTTTATCATAAAAGAATTGTACGAAATAACTACTAATCTATATCGTAAGAGTGTTGGGAGAAGTGGCTGGGATTCTATAGTAACAAGTCACATATATTATATAAGGGTATTACAAAATATTCACATATTTAAAATAAAACTTCCAATTGCAAAATCAACCTTTATTTTATTATAATCTATTAAAATACATTTCCTCAAATACGATATAAAATATATCTACGCGTCTACGTTGGTAAATATGTATTTCTATAAATTTTACAAACCCAACAACATATAAATTTTTTTTTAAATAAATTCATTTCTATATATTTACTCTCGTATTATAATAAATTGTTTTTCTATAAACATCCAACTTGCACATTAAAAACTATCAAAAGCCACAACAAATACCTTATCGTATCTTTTCATACATGTGAAACAGGATCAAAAAATTTATTTTTTCATTGAACAACTCTTTTGGAAAATAGAAAAAACTTGTTCTGAAATGTAGTATTTAAGATAAACGATATACTGTCGGGAGTAAAAATAGGACGAATAGAATTCAGGACGTTTTCAGGAGAGATGCATACCTTCTGAATCTTTTAAATAGGATTTCAGATATAAGGACGTTTGTTTATAATAAATTTCACATATTTAAAAAATGTGGCATTTACAAATTGATACCTATTTCCCATTATTTAGGTCTTTCTGGTCAACCATTTCAACATTCTTGACATCGTCATAAGGTACACAGCACTTTTGATGATATATGTATATATTTCTTTTACATTATACAGTTTATACATATTTTGTAGACAACTGTAACAGAAAATGCAGATATAAACAAAAACACTTCTTATTACAGTGTTTTTATCTAAAATTTGCAGGTACAAATATATTTATATTCAAGTGTGACTGAAATCATTACTCGCGTAACAGTGGAAATTTGATGTTAAGTATTGGCAGCCCTGTGTCATTGATCTACGATGTTGTAAGATTTATTGTTAGCAGAATCAGGTTATTGTTAGAATTTCTAGTTTTATCGATTAATCCCAACAATTAATTATTTTTCAATTAAAAATTATTTCCTATCACTACTAACCATAATAAACTTACATGATTTTAGAACTGGAAACAAATTACAACGTGGAAACATCTCTACAAACTTATCATATGTTTATTATTTAATATTAATAGAGATGTTTCGTATCACGAAGATAGGGAACTGCTACTCACGAATCTTGAAATAAAGTATATTATTGACATCAAATACTTACACTTCATTCCATATCGACTTTTCTGTTGTTGATCGATGTTATTGTAGAACATTTGATTCTATACTTAATACAAATAAAATATTTCAATTAATATTTTGATAATTTGGCAACAGCGCTAATATTTAATATATGATATTTCCTGTTCACGTTGTTCAATGTAGTAGTTCATTTGCTATGAGTCGAATTGAGGTTATTTCAATATTCAAATGAATAATTTACTACCGAGCTGATAGATTTTTATTCGGTTCAAATTGTGTTTATATCTACAATTTTCTGTTTGGTTTAAATCTACAGTTTTGAAAAGCGTTTTCCAAAAAACAAGTTTAGAAATATAAGCTTTTCGAAAATCTAAACGTCTACAGAATTTTTATATAAAGATGGCGATAAACATGTGAAAGTGTACTGGTTTTAAAAATATTTTTTACATAATTATTATGAACAATAATAAATCGTATTATACGGGGTTACGTCGATAATATAATATTCTGTATAAATGAAATGTTGTATGCAAAGATAATTTAATTATTTATTATTATTTTGGAAATGCATTGTGATTTTATACCACGTTGTGTAGGTAAGTCGTTTTATTTCGCAAAAAAGAAGAATTTATCCAGTGAATAAAACGAGCGGCGTTGTAAAATATAATTACTTAAATACGCTTAATAAATAAGATACTATTATTTCCAAAAAAACCTGGTAGTGTCCTAATACGAAAACACTAGTAGACATCAAAATCCACGTAAAAAAACTATTGAAACTGACTGTACAGTATGTCCCCATAATTTAATAGAAACTTTTATTATTATTAATTTTAACGAAAAAAGGTATTCTTGATAAAAAATTTTGCATGTTCTAAATTATGAAAAACAAACATCAGATATTAATTTTTTTTATAATATACAAGGTTTCTTGAAAAATATGATTTTTTTTATAAAGTACTTAGAATTTTGACATTTTAATTTTTTTTAAATGTAAACAGAAATAAAATTTTGAAAAATATATTTTTTGAGCGGTAATGAAAATTTTCAAAATACAAAAATAAAAAAAAACGAGCAACTTTTTTTTCAAAATCAAAAATGAAAAATTTATCCCTTAGTCGAATCAAAACAAAAAAAAATCTATTTACACAGTATTAGTTTCATAGCATACACACAGAGGGCGTTCTAGAATTATATTTGTCCCCGTATGGGAAATTCTGGACATGCGATTGGTTGGCCACGAGCTAAGACGATAATGGCGGCTCCAATAAGAGAACTGCGCGAAACAGATGTCTGTTCAAATGATTGAACAATGTTATTAACTATTGGGGCACATGAGTTTCTTGAAGAAAATAACATTTATAGATATAAATAAAGAAATTACAAAAAAGTACGAGTGAAAGTTTTTTTATCTTGTTTACATCCGCGAGGCCCCATGACAGCAGAAACCGAAGGCGCGCGCAGGCACGGGCGCCATTACTTTCTTGAAAAACAGTCACATAGCTATTTTTCTTACACAAAGACGTTATAGCTTCTGTCCAGATTTTTCTATACGCAAAATCAATCTTATATTGTGCGTGTTAAGTATACAACACAGAAGAGTCAGACACATTTATTTCTGCCAAAGGTAAGTCTCAATAGAGGCTTCTCAATCGAAAATATCCGTAGAAAGTTATATTATTTGCTATAATAAGGTTATAGAGAAGTTTGAAGTGGATAGAGCACAAAGGTAATTAGATATTAGACGGCAAACAACTTCCGAAACAACTCAAAAATAAGTTACATGATATAGATCGTTGGTGCGAACCATAGAACTTAGACAGATGTCTAATGTTACGGTATGGGTGAAAACAATGTCGAAATACGTCAAAGGTCAAACGTCTGTAACCACAGAACTAAATATTCAAATGTCATTACGTTTTGTATACGCGCTAGAGAAAAATAAATTGAATTTGTCATTTTGACATACTGTAAAGTATATCAAGCGTTAATTTTCGAATTTTTTCATCAAATTTCATATATATAAGTTTTCTGTATCTGTCAAAATTGATTAAAGTGGTTGTGCAACTCGAAGAAAAATGCCAACAATATATGATAAAGTAATTCTTTGTTCTGTGTCAGAAAGAAATGTACTGGCTGTGCAACTTAAAGCAACAGGCCAATACTGACGAAAAATACAGCAGCTCGTGACACGTATTATCATCACATTTCAAATTCAAGACTAAAAAAATTGTCTATGCTGATGATATAACAACTTTTTACATGTCACTTGAGGGATTTAATTCGTCGGGGACAAAGAATATCAAAATATGGACATGAAAATGATCCTTCATCTTTATTTCAATTTTGACAACGACCCGCGTCACTATTTGTTGTTATTTCGCGAGTTTTTGACGGTTAGAAGTCTTCCCGTTTCTCCACATACCTCTTACTCACCAGATTTAACTCAATCAAACTTATATTTCACCTTTTTACTTTGTATTCTTATCGAAATAATTTTCCACCGCACCCCGTAAGTAAATTTTTTGTTCTGTGGATAATATTTGTACTACTGGTTAAATTGCCTGAGCAGCTCAAAGGTGGAGGCTAACAGTACAAGAAATACATTTTTGGTTCTATGATTTGTTTACGTTCTACGTTTCTTAGAAATAATTATTTGTTCTGTGTCAGAAAGAAATTAACTGGATGTGCATATCTTAACAAGAGGCCAATATTATAAGGAAAGATACGAGGTGTGATAAATAAAATTTTCATGAGACGCTGAAAAAACTCAATAAATAGTAAAATTTGTCTATGGTGATGATATTATAACTTTTTAAAAGTCACGTGAGGGAATGAAAATCGATCAGAGACGAAAAGTATCAAAAAATGGACCAACGTCATTCATTTAATCTTTTTTGCGGATAGAAGTCTTCCTGTTTCTCCACATACCTCTTATTCACCAGATTTAACATCCTTATCAAAATAATTTTCCACCACACCTCGTAAGTTTTATTCTCCAGAAACAGTTTTATTTGGCTGCGAGTTTCGAAGTAAAAGGCCAACAATATAAGAAGAAATCGGTTAGATTAATTAAACCTACGCGTCAAAAATATTGTCATACTATACACAAATACATTCCTCTAAAACGACAGACTAAAAAGCTTATTCAACCTTCGATATCCTAAAAATCTATAAAACCGTCGTCAAGAATATAACGAGGAGCACGGGTTATGCATAGGTGGGATTTCGTCTTCCACCGGAAGTACCTGTTCGTTCTTCCATTTGTCTCTTACTTCTTCGACTCCTTCGAATACTCTCAATAAATTCAAACCGGCCAATGACACAACGTCTTTTTCCGTCCAATTAGGGTCAGCTAGCAGTTCGGCTAAGAGATAAGGATATTTAGACACGTCTTCTAATCCACTAGGTGTCATATTTATCCCGTCATATCCTGAAAACGAGCAGGTACAATACGAAAAAACAATTTTTCCATAGTTACAATCATTAAATTATATTTAAAAAAAACTTGGCAACGCTGTATAACTTCTATAAATAAATACGATAGTTCCGCATACGTTTATATTGAGATCATATTTACTGGAATAAATAAAATATAAATAATAAATATAAAATTTGGTAAGTTGATTAGAAGTTGGCAGTTGACATACTGAAGTCTCAAAGTTTACACCATTTCCGCTAAAATCCAACTTATACTTATGAATCTTTTGTTTTTTTATTGTACAAGTAGATTCTTCATCAATATTTTCTGTTCGTTTTATAGTTTTGTAGCAATCAGTTTTTTTTATACTAAGTTTAATTATTTAGTTCATCTGAACATCAGCAACTGTTTATTTTCGAATACGTACTTATAGCCTATAAGTTTTAGGTTATAGTGGTCATCTGACCTTAACAGTACGCTTGGTTGCCACGTTTAATTTTACTTCAGAGATAATTTAAAACAAAATTTCATTAAATTTTTGTTATATTAATTTTATTATTATTTATATATTAGACTTCCGTAATTCATAAAGTTTATAAATAATTGAAAATAAGTGAAGTAATGAAAGCTTTTCATTAAATAAATGAAATATTTAAATATAAGTATACGAGGTTTGCTCCAACTTAAACCCTGTATATTTCGCACAAATATGAAACTGATGAAAACCAATATAAAGAGTAATTTAGATACAAGTCTTCTCAATCGATTCATATGAAAAATAAATCGATATCTCGATTGGTTTCGAAAATATAGAATTTTTTATGCAAGTCAAATTTTTTGTTAAATTTCTGGATTATTTGACATAATAGTTGAAAAAAAATTATGGAATAGTATGTATTTTTATTTGAAAAACATAAAAATCATGATAGTTTTCGAATCAAATTCATAATTTATCATAAAATCCGATTTTCATCAATTTTCCGCATGTAATAATTTATGGTTTATTTTTCGATCTCCTCGTATCAAAAAGTTTTTGAATTGTAATTTATCGTATAAATTCGGACACTTTTCCCAAATTTCCCTCCATATCAAAGATACTCCTCTCTCTACCCTCCACAGAAAGAAATCAAAAGTTTAACCCTCTATGTTTAAACGTTACGTCATAATTAGTCGTTAAAACATCATTTGGTACATAACAATAACATTTGATCTCATTTTCATGAATTTTTATTAATTATTCATCTATAATAATTGTTTTTCCGAACAAATGATATATTTTTCGAACTTCTTGTATCAAAAAGTTTTTGAATTGTTATATATCGTATACAGCGGGTCACTTTTTCCAAATTTTCCCCCATATGAAAGATACTACTTCTTTCTCTACCCTCCGTAGAAAAGAATCAAAAGTTTAACCTCTATGTTTTCGTATTATCTATGTACTTATAAATATTTATGCTCGGCGTTTAAACATTACGTCATAATTAGTCGTTAAAACATCATTTGGTACATAACAATGATATTTGATATCATTTTCATGAATTTTTATTATATATTCTTTTATAATAATTGTTTTTCTGAACAAATGATACATTTTTCGAACTTCTTTTATTAAAAAAAAACCCTTTTTTATAGAATTTGAAACAAAATTTTCAAAGCAAAATGATTCCCTTTCATATTTAAATTTTTTTTAATGGATGATTATATATATTCATGTTTGACGGAATAAATAATACTATTTGAAAGCCAGGGGCGGCTCATGCCCAATGGTTAACATATCGTAACTTTTACAGTTTTTTTGCTTTTACTTTCAATTGATTTTTTAATGAAAAGTTATATTCTGAAAAAAATTATCATAAATTGTAATTATTTATTGAAAATACTTTGAATACACAATCAAAAATCAACATTCGGATTTTACAGTTTGTCCCTTTAAAGTTACGATATGTTAAACGTTGGGCACGAACCGCTCCTGATAAGATTTCCGATTTTCTTGTATTACAACGTTGCCAATATACGAAGAAAGAAAAAATCAAACGAAATGGTGGTAAAAACACATTTAGCATTCGGATACGGTAAAATTTCAATAAAACAAATATACAGGGTGGAAATTAAAAACTTACCAGCTCCGATTCCGACGTGTTCGATACCAGCAACAGTCCTAATATGATTAATATGTTTAATAACGTCTTGTATAGTGGCAGTTTCGTTACAAGTAACATGGTAAGTGTAAAAATTTACCATGACTACTCCTCCGTTGTGCGCTATCAATTTGAGCACGTCGTCGGGTACGTTCCTAGAGGAATTGCACAACGAAAAGGCGCTTGAATGTGAAAATATAACCGGCGCTCGGGATATATTGAGCGCCGCTTTGGCAGTGGTCATAGATGTATGAGAAAGATCTATAATCATACCAAGACGGTTCATTTCTTTAATAACGCTCTTCCCGAATTCCGAAAGACCGTCTCTGGTCTTGGTATTGGTCCCTGTTGCCCAAGGGGTGTCGCACGAATGGGTGATGGTTAAATATCTAAAATTTAACCTCGTAATTCGATTATAAAACCTTGAAAACAAATTACTCACCTAGCACCTAGACTGTAGAAAGTCCTCAAAACGGCTAAGGAATTACCTAAAGCGTGTCCTCCTTCGACTCCAATCAACGAAGCGATCCTCCCTTCCTTATGGACCGATCTAATTTCCCGCGTAGACCTCACCAATGAGAAATGATTAGAATTGAACTCGACCAGCCTTTTGATGACGTCTATCTGCTCTAAAGTGACTTGTACAGCGTCGAGATGTTGAGCTTTGCAAGGCACGTAAGCAGACCAGAATTGAGCCCCCAATAGACCGGCTCTAAGTTTCGGTATATCCGTATGAGACCATTTACTAGTCGCCCAAGGTTCTCGATCACTTATAGAACTTAAGTTTAAATTGAATAATTTATTGTGAACGAATTTTCTGAGGTTCCAGGGTAGATCGTTGTGGCCGTCGATTAGGGGTTGTTCTTTTAATAGTTTTTTTATGACATTGAGTCGTTGTTCGGAGGTTTGGGGGGGGATGTGTGGACCTAGAGCTAGGGGTAGGCCTAAACCGGCGGTTAGAGTCGCGATTAAAACGCAGATTATTATACAGATGCACCAAGGGCCTTTGAAAGTTGTTTTTGAAGTGTCGCTGGATGTGCTGCAAGAACATGATTCTATGGAGCCGTGGTAGTCGTAGGGGTGGTAATAATCTCGAACGTCATTGTAATATTGAGGCACGTTAAAGGATGTTTCTCGAATTGGATATTCGTGAGCGCAATGGGGGATCTGAAACAATAGCATTGTGAAGGATGTACTCGAATGCGTGTAACATGGACATTCTGTATATTTTGAGATGCGGAAATGGAATTTATGATGAGACAAGTTCACGTATACCGAACCAATAAAAAAAAAGGATCATTAATCAATTTTTAATTTATTTTTTGTGTTTCCTTCCTATTTCTTGGTATTTTCGGGTCATGCGTTGTAGATGTAGTGCCAATATGATATATTATTTCCAGTTCTTTCAAATACATAACCTCAATTTTTAGATATTAAACAGTTTCGGAATTTTAAGGGAATATGTTTCATTAATCAAAATACGTAGATTTGACAGTTTTAAATCGAATAAAAATTACAAAAAATCGTCGTATAAAGAGGAATGAATTACTTGAAGAAGTATTTGTTTTTTATATATGGGGTGTCAAGGAATAACAAGGATGTTTAGGATATTAGTAATATCTGAAGTGTTGAAGTGAATTTATAAAAAACGTGTTTTTACTAAAAAAAATTTATTGACCAAAATAATTCGAATACTAAGATCAAATTATAAAGATATTTGCTAAAAGGACGAATATACATGGAAAAAAAAATAACCAAAGCATTATGTGGATATATTCACGTAGTACGGGGCAATAAAGCTTAGGTAGTAAAAATGAGAATGAAAAATCTATGCTATCATTCAAAAATTCATATTGTCCAAAATAATATGAATATTGGGATTAAATTTTGGTGACATTTGCTTAAAAGACGAATATACATGGAAAAAAATCATCAAAGTATTATATGCAGATATTCATGAAGTACGGGACGATAAAGTTTAGGTAGTAAAAATGAGAATAAAAAACATGCTATTCAAAAATTCATATTTTCCAAAATAATACGAAGATTGCGATGAAATTTTGATGACATTTGCTTAAAAGACGAATATATATGGAAAAAAAATATCAAAGTTTATATGCAGATATTCATGAAGTACGGGACGATAAAGTTTAGGTAGTAAAAATGAGAATAAAAAACATGCTATCATTCAAAAATTCATATTTTCCAAAATAATATGAATATGGAAATTAAATTTTGGAGACATTTGCTTAAAAGATAAATATACATGGAAAAAATCAGCAAAGTATTATATGCAGATATTCATGAAGTACGGGGCGATAAACTTTAGGTAGTAAAAATGAAGATAAAAAACATGCTCTCATTCAAAAATTCATATTGTCCAAAATAATATGAATATGGCAATTAAATTTTGGAGACATTTGCTTAAAAGATAAATATACATGGAAAAAAATCAGCAAAGTATTATATGCAGATATTCATGAAGTACGGGACGATAAAGTTTAGGTAGTAAAAATAAGAATAAAAAACATGCTCTCATTCATAAATTCATATTGTCCAAAATAATATGAATATGGGAATTAAATTTCGGAGACATCTGCTTAAAAGATAAATATACATGGAAAAAATCAGCAAAGTATTATATGCAGATATTCATGAAAAACGGGGCGATAAACTTTAGGTAGTAAAAATGAAGATAAAAAACATGCTCTCATTCAAACATTCATATTGTCCAAAATAATATGAATATGGCAATTAAATTTTGGAGACATTTGCTTAAAAGATAAATATACATGGAAAAAAATCAGCAAAGTATTATATGCAGATATTCATGAAGTACGGGACGATAAAGTTTAGGTAGTAAAAATGAGAATAAAAAACATGCTATCATTCAAAAATTCATATTTTCCAAAATAATATGAATATGGCAATTAAATTTTGGAGACATTTGCTTAAAAGATAAATATACATGGAAAAAAATCAGCAAAGTATTATATGCAGATATTCATGAAGTACGGGACGATAAAATTTAGGTAGTAAAAGTGAGAATAAAAAACATGCTATCATTCAAAAATTCATATTTTCCAAAATAATATGAATATGGAAATTAAATTCTGGAGACATTTGCTTAAAAGATAAATATACATGGAAAAAAATCAGCAAAGTATTATATGCAGATATTCATGAAGTACGGGACGATAAAGTTTAGGTAGTAAAAATGAGAATAAAAAACATGCTATCATTCAAAAATTCATATTTTCCAAAATAATATGAATATGGCAATTAAATTTTGGAGACATTTGCTTAAAAGATAAATATACATGGAAAAAAATCAGCAAAGTATTATATGCAGATATTCATGAAGTACGGGACGATAAAATTTAGGTAGTAAAAGTGAGAATAAAAAACATGCTATCATTCAAAAATTCATATTTTCCAAAATAATATGAATATGGAAATTAAATTCTGGAGACATTTGCTTAAAAGATAAATATACATGGAAAAAAATCAGCAAAGTATTATATGCAGATATTCATGAAGTACGGGACGATAAAGTTTAGGTAGTAAAAATGAGAATAAAAAACATGCTATCATTCAAAAATTCATATTGTCCAAAATAATATGAATATGGCAATTAAATTTCGGAGACATCTGCTTAAAAGATAAATATACATGGGAAAAATCAGCAAAGTATTATATGCAGATATTCATGAAAAACGGGGCGATAAACTTTAGGTAGTAAAAATGAAGATAAAAAACATGCTCTCATTCAAAAATTCATATTGTCCAAAATAATATGAATATGGCAATTAAATTTTGGAGACATTTGCTTAAAAGATAAATATACATGGAAAAAAATCAGCAAAGTATTATATGCAGATATTCATGAAGTACGGGACGATAAAGTTTAGGTAGTAAAAATAAGAATAAAAAACATGCTCTCATTCATAAATTCATATTGTCCAAAATAATATGAATATGGGAATTAAATTTCGGAGACATCTGCTTAAAAGATAAATATACATGGAAAAAATCAGCAAAGTATTATATGCAGATATTCATGAAAAACGGGGCGATAAACTTTAGGTAGTAAAAATGAAGATAAAAAACATGCTCTCATTCAAACATTCATATTGTCCAAAATAATATGAATATGGCAATTAAATTTTGGAGACATTTGCTTAAAAGATAAATATACATGGAAAAAAATCAGCAAAGTATTATATGCAGATATTCATGAAGTACGGGACGATAAAGTTTAGGTAGTAAAAATGAGAATAAAAAACATGCTATCATTCAAAAATTCATATTTTCCAAAATAATATGAATATGGCAATTAAATTTTGGAGACATTTGCTTAAAAGATAAATATACATGGAAAAAAATCAGCAAAGTATTATATGCAGATATTCATGAAGTACGGGACGATAAAATTTAGGTAGTAAAAGTGAGAATAAAAAACATGCTATCATTCAAAAATTCATATTTTCCAAAATAATATGAATATGGAAATTAAATTCTGGAGACATTTGCTTAAAAGATAAATATACATGGAAAAAAATCAGCAAAGTATTATATGCAGATATTCATGAAGTACGGGACGATAAAGTTTAGGTAGTAAAAATGAGAATAAAAAACATGCTATCATTCAAAAATTCATATTTTCCAAAATAATATGAATATGGCAATTAAATTTTGGAGACATTTGCTTAAAAGATAAATATACATGGAAAAAAATCAGCAAAGTATTATATGCAGATATTCATGAAGTACGGGACGATAAAATTTAGGTAGTAAAAGTGAGAATAAAAAACATGCTATCATTCAAAAATTCATATTTTCCAAAATAATATGAATATGGAAATTAAATTCTGGAGACATTTGCTTAAAAGATAAATATACATGGAAAAAAATCAGCAAAGTATTATATGCAGATATTCATGAAGTACGGGACGATAAAGTTTAGGTAGTAAAAATGAGAATAAAAAACATGCTATCATTCAAAAATTCATAATTTCCAAAATAATATGAATATGGAAATTAAATTTTGGAGACATTTGCTTAAAAGATAAATATACATGGAAAAAAATCAGCAAAGTATTATATGCAGATATTCATGAAGTACGGGACGATAAAATTTAGGTAGTAAAAATGAGAATAAAAAACATGCTATCATTCAAAAATTCATATTGTCCAAAATAATATGAATATGGCAATTAAATTTCGGAGACATCTGCTTAAAAGATAAATATACATGGGAAAAATCAGCAAAGTATTATATGCAGATATTCATGAAAAACGGGGCGATAAACTTTAGGTAGTAAAAATGAAGATAAAAAACATGCTCTCATTCAAAAATTCATATTGTCCAAAATAATATGAATATGGAAATTAAATTTTGGAGACATTTGCTTAAAAGATAAATATACATGGAAAAAAATCAGCAAAGTATTATATGCAGATATTCATGAAGTACGGGACGATAAAGTTTAGGTAGTAAAAATGAGAATAAAAAACATGTTATCATTCAAAAATTCATATTGTCCAAAATAATATGAATATGGCAATTAAATTTCGGAGACATCTGCTTAAAAGATAAATATACATGGAAAAAATCAGCAAAGTATTATATGCAGATATTCATGAAGTACGGGACGATAAAGTTTAAGTAGTAAAAATAAGAATAAAAAACATGCTCTCATTCATAAATTCATATTGTCCAAAATAATATGAATATGGGAATTAAATTTCGGAGACATCTGCTTAAAAGATAAATATACATGGAAAAAATCAGCAAAGTATTATATGCAGATATTCATGAAAAACGGGGCGATAAACTTTAGGTAGTAAAAATGAAGATAAAAAACATGCTCTCATTCAAAAATTCATATTGTCCAAAATAATATGAATATGGCAATTAAATTTTGGAGACATTTGCTTAAAAGATAAATATACATGGAAAAAAATCAGCAAAGTATTATATGCAGATATTCATGAAGTACGGGACGATAAAGTTTAGGTAGTAAAAATGAGAATAAAAAACATGCTATCATTCAAAAATTCATAATTTCCAAAATAATATGAATATGGAAATTAAATTTTGGAGACATTTGCTTAAAAGATAAATATACATGGAAAAAAATCAGCAAAGTATTATATGCAGATATTCATGAAGTACGGGACGATAAAATTTAGGTAGTAAAAGTGAGAATAAAAAACATGCTATCATTCAAAAATTCATATTGTCCAAAATAATATGAATATGGAAATTAAATTTTGGAGACATTTGCTTAAAAGATAAATATACATGGAAAAAAATCAGCAAAGTATTATATGCAGATATTCATGAAGTACGGGACGATAAAGTTTAGGTAGTAAAAATGAGAATAAAAAACATGCTATCATTCAAAAATTCATATTGTCCAAAATAATATGAATATGGCAATTAAATTTCGGAGACATCTGCTTAAAAGATAAATATACATGGAAAAAATCAGCAAAGTATTATATGCAGATATTCATGAAGTACGGGTCGATAAAGTTTAGGTAGTAAAAATAAGAATCAAAAACATGCTCTCATTCAAAAATTCATAATTTCCAAAATAATATGAATATGGAAATTAAATTTTGGAGACATTTGCTTAAAAGATAAATATACATTGAAAAAAATCAGCAAAGTATTATATGCAGATATTCATGAAGTACGGGACGATAAAATTTAGGTAGTAAAAGTGAGAATAAAAAACATGCTATCATTCAAAAATTCATATTGTCCAAAATAATATGAATATGGAAATTAAATTTTGGAGACATTTGCTTAAAAGATAAATATACATGGAAAAAATCAGCAAAGTATTATATGCAGATATTCATGAAGTACGGGTCGATAAAGTTTAGGTAGTAAAAATAAGAATCAAAAACATGCTCTCATTCAAAAATTCATAATTTCCAAAATAATATGAATATGGAAATTAAATTTTGGAGACATTTGCTTAAAAGATAAATATACATGGAAAAAAATCAGCAAAGTATTATATGCAGATATTCATGAAGTACGGGACGATAAAATTTAGGTAGTAAAAGTGAGAATAAAAAACATGCTATCATTCAAAAATTCATATTGTCCAAAATAATATGAATATGGAAATTAAATTTTGGAGACATTTGCTTAAAAGATAAATATACATGGAAAAAAATCAGCAAAGTATTATATGCAGATATTCATGAAGTACGGGACGATAAAGTTTAGGTAGTAAAAATGAGAATAAAAAACATGCTATCATTCAAAAATTCATATTGTCCAAAATAATATGAATATGGCAATTAAATTTCGGAGACATCTGCTTAAAAGATAAATATACAAGGAAAAAATCAGCAAAGTATTATATGCAGATATTCATGAAGTACGGGACGATAAAGTTTAGGTAGTAAAAATGAGAATAAAAAACATGCTATCATTCAAAAATTCATATTGTCCAAAATAATATGAATATGGCAATTAAATTTCGGAGACATCTGCTTAAAAGATAAATATACATGGAAAAAATCAGCAAAGTATTATATGCAGATATTCATGAAGTACGGGTCGATAAAGTTTAGGTAGTAAAAATAAGAATCAAAAACATGCTCTCATTCAAAAATTCATAATTTCCAAAATAATATGAATATGGAAATTAAATTTTGGAGACATTTGCTTAAAAGATAAATATACATTGAAAAAAATCAGCAAAGTATTATATGCAGATATTCATGAAGTACGGGACGATAAAATTTAGGTAGTAAAAGTGAGAATAAAAAACATGCTATCATTCAAAAATTCATATTGTCCAAAATAATATGAATATGGAAATTAAATTTTGGAGACATTTGCTTAAAAGATAAATATACATGGAAAAAAATCAGCATAGTATTGTATGCAGATATTCATGAAGTACGGGACGATAAAGTTTAGGTAGTAAAAATGAGAATAAAAAACATGCTATCATTCAAAAATTCATATTTTCCAAAATAATATGAATATGGAAATTAAATTTTGGAGACATTTGCTTAAAAGATAAATATACATGGAAAAAAATCAGCAAAGTATTATATGCAGATATTCATGAAGTACGGGACGATAAAGTTTAGGTAGTAAAAATGAGAATAAAAAACATGCTATCATTCAAAAATTCATAATTTCCAAAATAATATGAATATGGAAATTAAATTTTGGAGACATTTGCTTAAAAGATAAATATACATGGAAAAAAATCAGCAAAGTATTATATGCAGATATTCATGAAGTACGGGACGATAAAATTTAGGTAGTAAAAGTGAGAATAAAAAACATGCTATCATTCAAAAATTCATATTGTCCAAAATAATATGAATATGGAAATTAAATTTTGGAGACATTTGCTTAAAAGATAAATATACATGGAAAAAAATCAGCAAAGTATTATATGCAGATATTCATGAAGTACGGGACGATAAAGTTTAGGTAGTAAAAATGAGAATAAAAAACATGCTATCATTCAAAAATTCATATTGTCCAAAATAATATGAATATGGCAATTAAATTTCGGAGACATCTGCTTAAAAGATAAATATACATGGAAAAAATCAGCAAAGTATTATATGCAGATATTCATGAAGTACGGGTCGATAAAGTTTAGGTAGTAAAAATAAGAATCAAAAACATGCTCTCATTCAAAAATTCATAATTTCCAAAATAATATGAATATGGAAATTAAATTTTGGAGACATTTGCTTAAAAGATAAATATACATTGAAAAAAATCAGCAAAGTATTATATGCAGATATTCATGAAGTACGGGACGATAAAATTTAGGTAGTAAAAGTGAGAATAAAAAACATGCTATCATTCAAAAATTCATATTGTCCAAAATAATATGAATATGGAAATTAAATTTTGGAGACATTTGCTTAAAAGATAAATATACATGGAAAAAATCAGCAAAGTATTATATGCAGATATTCATGAAGTACGGGTCGATAAAGTTTAGGTAGTAAAAATAAGAATCAAAAACATGCTCTCATTCAAAAATTCATAATTTCCAAAATAATATGAATATGGAAATTAAATTTTGGAGACATTTGCTTAAAAGATAAATATACATGGAAAAAAATCAGCAAAGTATTATATGCAGATATTCATGAAGTACGGGACGATAAAATTTAGGTAGTAAAAGTGAGAATAAAAAACATGCTATCATTCAAAAATTCATATTGTCCAAAATAATATGAATATGGAAATTAAATTTTGGAGACATTTGCTTAAAAGATAAATATACATGGAAAAAAATCAGCAAAGTATTATATGCAGATATTCATGAAGTACGGGACGATAAAGTTTAGGTAGTAAAAATGAGAATAAAAAACATGCTATCATTCAAAAATTCATATTGTCCAAAATAATATGAATATGGCAATTAAATTTCGGAGACATCTGCTTAAAAGATAAATATACAAGGAAAAAATCAGCAAAGTATTATATGCAGATATTCATGAAGTACGGGACGATAAAGTTTAGGTAGTAAAAATGAGAATAAAAAACATGCTATCATTCAAAAATTCATATTGTCCAAAATAATATGAATATGGCAATTAAATTTCGGAGACATCTGCTTAAAAGATAAATATACATGGAAAAAATCAGCAAAGTATTATATGCAGATATTCATGAAGTACGGGTCGATAAAGTTTAGGTAGTAAAAATAAGAATCAAAAACATGCTCTCATTCAAAAATTCATAATTTCCAAAATAATATGAATATGGAAATTAAATTTTGGAGACATTTGCTTAAAAGATAAATATACATTGAAAAAAATCAGCAAAGTATTATATGCAGATATTCATGAAGTACGGGACGATAAAATTTAGGTAGTAAAAGTGAGAATAAAAAACATGCTATCATTCAAAAATTCATATTGTCCAAAATAATATGAATATGGAAATTAAATTTTGGAGACATTTGCTTAAAAGATAAATATACATGGAAAAAAATCAGCATAGTATTGTATGCAGATATTCATGAAGTACGGGACGATAAAGTTTAGGTAGTAAAAATGAGAATAAAAAACATGCTATCATTCAAAAATTCATATTTTCCAAAATAATATGAATATGGAAATTAAATTTTGGAGACATTTGCTTAAAAGATAAATATACATGGAAAAAAATCAGCAAAGTATTATATGCAGATATTCATGAAGTACGGGACGATAAAGTTTAGGTAGTAAAAATGAGAATAAAAAACATGCTATCATTCAAAAATTCATATTGTCCAAAATAATATGAATATGGAAATTAAATTTTGGAGACATTTGCTTAAAAGATAAATATACATGGAAAAAAATCAGCAAAGTATTATATGCAGATATTCATGAAGTACGGGACGATAAAGTTTAGGTAGTAAAAATGAGAATAAAAAACATGCTATCATTCAAAAATTCATATTGTCCAAAATTAGACGAATATTGGGATGAAATTTTGGATACATTTGCTTAAAGGACAAACATACATGAGAAAAAATTAGCATTGGTGTACTTCTATCCAATAAGTAATTGTCATTTGATTTCCCATTAATAACGTGAAATCGCAATATTCATTAATTATTAGTCATAATATAAACAAAGATTTTAATCAATATATACAGTTGTATTTTAAATCAGATCTGAAATTAAAATAAAACTCAATTTACCGACAAATTCCTCAATAACAAACTAAAATTCATTATATTTTACATATCTTGCCATTATATCACGATTCTCTGTCGGTATAACAGTTTACTTCAATTAAATGATACAGATACAACTAACAACAACAATCGTTAAATGAAATGACTTTATACCAGATAATGACGTATATAGTGACGCGTTATTCCGATGAATTACGAACCCGTTTAGAGTCTCACTGCCGGAAAATGAAATGACAGTTTGTTATCTGCGTAAATTGTTTGAATTGTCTTCCTCTTGGGTTTTGTATGTGTTCTAGGAAAATAAACCTTTTAGATTTGTTACAATCGAATAAATATTAGTTTTTTTTAAGCTTTTGATATGATTTACGAACTCAAAAAGTATATACAGAGGATATAATAAACAATTAAAAAAATCTTATTGTGAGATGAGTGATAAGAAGTAGACAAAATTCATAGATAAAAAAGAAGATTATTATATCAATTGCACTGTTCCACGATATATTAAATTTTATAGTAAATTTTCATCTGGGATCGATTATTCCACACGTCCTTTTTGTTTAATTTTATTGACAAGCTAAAAGTTTTCTGTTATTTGAAACGTCTAAATATACACGAAAATATAAAAAAATTAACCATCGTATACAGTTGATGACTCATAGTCATGGTTTTCATTTAGTTATAAAGACATAAAAAAAGAAGATTATCTCTTTATGTCTATTATAGTGGCCACTGCTGTTGCCCGACATGGAACAATCATTTATATTGACAGTTGAAATGTTTTATGTTGTTTAATTTTTGTGTAACGTTAAAACTTCAAATATTAACGTCAAAAAATTACGTTTTGTGTGTAAACCGTCAATAAATGTTACCACTTTTAAATCAAACTGAATAGAAATAATTTTCTTGATATGTTTTTATCGATATGTTTTTCGGCGGATCAGAATTCCGAGCAGGAAGTCGAGATTAATGTACATATTCCATTAACGTTTTTCGTCTACCAATAAAACCATATTCTAAGGTTCAAAGGGCGCGGAAACGTATAAGAAACAACTATAAATTCCAATCTCAACATTTGTAAATGACTGTTATTGAAATTAAGTGAATACACGAGGGGAAGTCAGTTTTTTAATGAAAAATTTACTTTACCGTAAGAATGTATCTTCTTTTTTAACTTTACATATGGTACAGGTAAATTATCTATAAAATTATTTTTGAAAATTTGACAGATTACTTCAAAAACATGGCGAAAACTAAAGGAAATATTATCAAATCTCCCTCGTATGTTGTATGGCATATTTTATTACAACAACCAATTATAATTTAATAAAAAAATAAACAAAAAATGTTTTTTATAATATTAATAAATATGAACATATCTCTAATCGACTTTTAAAATCTGGCAGCGATGGTTAAACGTATCTGTATGACTATTAGATATTTTTTTATGTACTAGAACATATGAAAATGTACTAAAATTTGTTATCCGCCGACAAATTAGAAAACGAGGGTTATACAAATGGTATGTTGCTTTTGTTTGAGTTAAACATAGTATTAGATCATAATATGATAATAATACCCAACTTTTTTATGTTATAATACAATTATTTATTAATTTATAAATGAATCTCTTTAAAAATATTTAAAATTGCACAATAGAGGGCGTAAGTTACCCCCACACAACGTTAAATAATGACCTAATCGCTTTATGTAACGAGTTCACCCTGTGTAGTGTTTAAATGCCGTTCGTAATGCTTTTTTTTTACTATCTCCCGTATAAAAATGTATCACTCAACAATTTCGACAAATCCCCCACACTTTTGAGATAATACCGTTTTCAATATTAAAGAAAATAATATTTTTTTAACTCACCTGGTAGTCTAGGACATTCCCGTACCCCATGTGGTTGCAAGGACACGGACAGTTCTGTATGTGTTGTCTTAGCTCCGGGTCGAGGGTAGAGAGCCACGAATGCGGGCGCCCTCCTCCGGCGACTGTAACCATCGGAGACTAGCATTTTACAGCCGCCACCGCTGCATTGATCACCTTGTGCCACCTGCACCCCGACTGATGTGCCTGTGTTGCTCTATTCCTGTTGTCAGCGCTCAGCTATCGCTCTTTATTTCACCTCGTTCGTATATATCCCGTTTTAGGCCAATCCCGGGAATTATTTTGATTTTTTCATTTATTTATACGTAATATTTTCCTTTATAAATAAATAATTAATTAGATATAATAACGTCTACTGCATATTCCCATTAATGTGTAAATTTAAAAAATTTAAATGTTTGTTACATTTATTTATAATTATATTTGTTATTGAGAGTGTTAAATTGCCATGAACTGGCCTATTTCTTCTTTTCTATCTCGCTTTCGATAAACTGAGGGTGGGGGAATAAAACGAGAATGCCTGGAGATGGTCACATCAACATTGACAGTTGAATCAAATGTATATTTCCATATTTCTCACTGTATTTTATAACTCCATGAATTTTTAAATTAATTTTTTTTTAAAAGGAAAAATGGTGTAATTCAATTTATTATCAATCAATTCAATTATCAAATAACTATTAATTTAAATGCAGTTACCTCGGTAGCTGCGATTCCTTTGATCGTGTTTTTTGTCGCCTTGGTAACGGCTTGTTTGCTCCCCTGATTTGAGTAGTAAGCAAGTGAACGGCGCAACTGTCCTTGTTCTGATCAGGTGTGCTTTGGTTATAAATTCGCTACGATAACGTAATCAATTTCTACGAAATTTTCACCAAAAATAAACGTGAAAAAGTTTTAGTTATAACGTAAATTTTTATTGCAACAGCTTAGACGATTAAATGAAATAAGAACGAATTAAAACGTGAAGTGTCTTCTAAATTATAATTTCGAAGATTTATATATAAATGTCAATCTTCTCGATTGTTCATTCACTCGTTAAAAATTTAATTTCCAACGATGTTATGTTTACTAACATCAATATGAGGTTAGGGGAAAAATAAACTGTCAAATAATATGTGTTTATTCACAGATTTTATTTTATTTTTTGTTATAATAGGTAAAAAAATATATTATGAAGTACCCTATAGATAAAAAAATCCCGTTTTTCGTAAATTTGGAACAAGTGAAGGGAGATAATGTAATTATTCCGATCAGGTGTGACTGGTTTTTTACCAGACACAGGCTCGATTAGCTTCACCTGTCAGTTATTTATCCATGGTAGAACAGATAATTTGGAAACGGGTCAATTGAACCGTACGGTTTATTGTTACAGAAGCGTCGTAAAAAAAGAAGAATTTAAGGATAATTATTAATATTAACAACTAAACTTTGAAAATTAATTGTTAAGGGTTCTCATATATTCGTAATCAATATAAAACATCTAGAAATTCCTAGTTTTATTGGGAAATTGATTCAAGATGATAGGAAAGGTTACTAATTTAAAAATAATAATGTATTATTGATTCACAATACATAAAACGAACTGTAGTCGCCATTACTTTATCACGTAAACATTTTAATAAAAAACATCATAATTTTGCTACTCAAAATGAAATTTGTTATAGTTTGTGTAGAGATTGGATCTTATAAATAAATTAATTTTATCAAAAATATTTATTTCTGAATATGTTTACAAATGAAAATGGTATTGATAGATTTCACTCGATAAAAGCGGTGTTGTCAGATCAATAAAATTTACGAATATATAATTATAATATATTTTACTTGGGAATTTTAAAAACATTGTAAAAATAAAGTGAAATTAACATAAATCTATTGTTTTTTATGTGTTTTACGAAATTTTAGACAAAAATTTTGTACATTTTTTAAATATACTCAGAAAACCCATTATCAGAACGACGATGCTGCCACATACTCGTCTTGGAAATGAATACATTCCAAAGAAACTACTGAAAAAAGCAATTTTCTTAAACAATTCCGCGACATCAAGAATTTATGTAAGTGGTTTTTTCATATACACGAAAGATTTTAGAAAAGAAAAATATACAGAGTAAACCGTAGACGTTTTATAATTAGGTTAGGTTAGTTTTATAATTAGAATAAAAATTAATACGAATTTCAACGACCAACTAGAAGAATGTAACAAAAGTAACAATATACAAGGTGAAGATAAAAAGATTATAAGACGATAAAAAATACGTTATTAAGTATGAGTATATTTTACATGACATTTTGGAGAAATAAGATAATTTCTTTATATTTAAAAGTACATTAACCTTTTGACCTAATCTGTTCATTATCTAACAATCATTAAAACACAAAACACGTCATCTTTCTTAAAGTCCATCTCTGTTAAAATGGTCGATATTCGTTGTGCGTCACACAGCGCATGATCGTACCTGTTGCCCGCGTGGGTCCTTTGAGATGCTGGGAGAATCATAATTGTGTGTTTTTACCATAAATCTTTATAGAAAATGAGTAGATTCACTTAAAAGTATTGTCAATTATGAAGATATGTGTTGTGAATTAGTGAAAATACTTGAAAAACGTTTTTGGGTGAGTATTTTTTGTTGTTAAATTGAAGATTAGGGTCTTTAATTTTGCATACAGAATCCACTAATATCGACAAAAAACTTGTTTGGAAGCTCCTATTTTTTATTTGATAATCAGATTATATGATATGATATAAAATAGACGTTAGAATTAAAATAAATATATTATTGTATGAAATATAAAATTGTGCTTTATTTAGAAACAAAATATAATTATTTTCCAACTAAATTCGATGGATATCGATTCGTTTTTATGGGAGAAATAAATACAAACAACTGAAACTTGTTTTTTTGTACTTTTATTTTTAATTTTGAGGTTATGTCGCAAACCAATTGATGTAAATTGTTTGATTTTTATTCACTACAACTTTTAGAAGAAACCTCTTATAAGATAGATTATTCACCTTTCCGTAGTATAAAATAAATAATTTACGTAAAGTATACCAGGTTTAAAATAATGAGTTTTATTTATTTATGAATGTATATACGATGGCGAGTCAAAAAGTCAATTTTCTCACCTGTTAGTTGATAAGTTAATACTAGTAATTCCAATGGGGTTGTTATTTGTTTTCTGACATAATTTGAACAAGCTGCGTGAAAAAAACTATAGCTGACATCAAGAATTTAGCTGTCAGAGACTATTTCTTGTTTCCATGTCTTTTCCAAATAAAATATTGGTAGAAATCGCTTTTCTAAATTCAAATTTATGGGTTTTTCCTATAGTATTTTGAAAAAATATTCCGTTTTTCAATTAAATATGGGCAAAAATGGCTTTTCCAAATGCAGTTTGAAGAAAAAATGCTTTTTCCGTAATAAATTTGGACAAAAAATGGCTCCCTCTATTTCGATTTGGACAAAAAATGGCTTTCCCAAATCAAATTTAGGCACAAAATGTGTTGTCCAAATTCAACTTGGACAAAAAATGCTTTTTCTATATTCAATTGGGACAAAAATGGCTCCTATTGCGATTTGGACAAAAAATGACTTTCCCAAACTAAATTTGGACAAAAAACGGGTGGTCCAAATTTAACTTAGACAAAAAAAATGTTTTTTCCAAATTCAAATTGGACAAAAAATGGCTTCCCCAAATTAAATTTGGACAAAAAATGGGTGGTCCATAATCAATTTGGACACAAAATGACTCCTCTTATTGCGATTTGGACAAAAAATGACTTTCCCAAACTAAATTTGGACAAAAAACGGGTGGTCCAAATTTAACTTAGACAAAAAAAATGTTTTTTCCAAATTCAACTTGGACAAAAAATGGCTTCCCCAAATTAAATTTGGACAAAAAATGTGTGGTCCATAATCAATTTGGACAAAAAATGGCTCCCCCTATTTCGATCTGGACCAAAAATTAAAAAATGACTTTCCCAAATTAAATTTGGACAAAAAATGTGTTGTCCAAATTCAACTTGGACAAAAAAGTGCTTTTTCCATATTTAATTTGGACAAAAAATGACTTTTTCAAACTAAATTTGGACAAAAAACGGTTGGTCCCAATTCAACTTGGACAATGAAATGCTTTTTCCATAATCAATTTGGACAAAAAATGGCTCCTATTTCGATTTGGACCAAAAATTGAAAAATAACTTACCCTAATTAAATTTGGACAAAAAATGTGTTGTCCAAATTCAACTTGGGCAAAAAATACGTTTTCCATATTCAATTTGGACAAAATATAACGTATCCAAATTAAATTTGGACAAAAAATGTGTGGTCCAAATTCAACTGTGGCAAAAAAATGCTTTCTCCATAATCAATGTGAACAAAAAATGGCTTCCCCTATTTCGACTTGGACCAAAAATTCAAAAATGACTTCGCAAAATTAAATTTGGACAAAAAATGTGTTGTCCAAATTCAACTTGGCAAAAAATGCGTTTTCCATATTCAATTTGGACAAAATATGGCGTATCCAAATTAAAATTGGATAAAAAATGGCTTGTCCCAATTCTTTTTCTATATCAAATTTCCCCAAACATAAATTTAAACTTGTACCAAAAATAGTTTTTTTTTTAACAATTTCGAGTATACATTTATTTACGTGTATATTCAACCCTCAAGGACATCACCTGAATCTTTATTTTTCGTTGTTGTCTACACCAGGATTTGTGCTCGACTTCGGTTAGTAACCCACTCAACCACGGCGACCACTACGTCAACGACAAGTGTTTATTAAAAAAGAAGAAGAAATTTCATTTTTTTGTTACTGGTTCATTCATTCAATTACAAATAATCACCTCTCTTTTTTCAAATTTAATCGGCATTTGTACTACTATTTTTGAAAACAATCTCAAATATATTCAAATGAGTTTGGTTAATACCCCTTTCTACACGTACTGTATTGATTAATGTGTCGAGTTTTAGAATTTATACGAGTTTAAATGTTTCGTAACTCTATTTTCCAGTTTCGTTTTATTCAAGTATTAGAAACAACGTAATTAAATGTAAAACTTTCGATCGAATTTTTAACCCATTAAAAAGTTTTTTCACTACGCTATAATTTTACGAATAACCTTCAAATGTTTGCTTATGAGAGTTTACTAGCGTTTTAAAATTGTCGGGTGATTGTCAAAAGATGGCGTCGATACAGATTGGTCATAATTAAATAATAACTACGAATTCTTTAATATATTTTATACCACCCGTATAATTTATAAGTATTATGAAACGTTATATTTTTCAAATTCATTACTTTTCAAATTTTGTTTTATAATTTAAAGCAGATAAAATTTGTTGGTTATAAATAAGACGTAGAGATGGCGATGTTATGTTTACATGTTAGAATAATCAACGTTTAGAATCATATATTTCTTTATAAAATATTTTAAACATTTACATATACAATTACAGTCTAAATTTTACATTCCATATACTTTTAAATAAAACCTAACCACACTTTTTATACGTTTACAAGAGTTACATTCATTTCATTAAAAACAGTTTAATTAAAACGGTCGTGGGTATTTACCAGTCATGTTTTATCGAAAGATTGAATGTCTTCATTTCCCCGTTCGTTATATATTTAATTCGTTTATTTGGAAAAGCGACAAAGGAAAACGAAAACCCCATTCAGTAGGGAGTTTTAAATCGAAGCCATATCTTATTATGTGAAGAACGCCATTTTTTCCCGCGTAATCCATTCAAGAATCCAATTTATTCGAAGACCACTTACACCGAATTTTTTCAAGGATTCGGTTTTTAGCAACCATTTAACTTTGGTACAAATAAAAGTTTAGTGATTGTTAATTTTTTTTTCTATTATATTATATGAAAATATTTTTAAAATGTTAAAATCTTATTTAGAGAACTATAAAATACGTTGTACGTCTATGTTGTTAAGCTAGGTCGTTATTTCGAATAGAAACCACCTCAACTCATCATATCAATAAAGGAATGTACTTCGAAGGCTTGAAGCATCCTTAGACAAGGATTCTCTTGTTATTAACTTTGTTTTTTGGTCCTAGAAGTAGTAGAATCAAGATAAGAACTGTACGTGAACAATCGCGTAACTTCGTCTAGAATCGTATAAGCTCGGTGACACAAAACTATACAAATTTATTCATTTATTTCGAATATTTAGATATTATGAGAATGTTTCAAACCTTATTATGATAAATATATTCAATAAAATAATTTAACAAATTGTTTTTACTAGTTAGAAATAATTAACGGAGTCGAAATTTACAGGGTGGTACTTTTGTTAACTGACGTTTCTTCCTAGTACTGATACTTTCTTTTTTATGATCACATTATACATTTGGGCGATTGTAAATGTTATCGACAGCAATATAAATAAGATTCGATACGGTAATTTACAATTTCAGAGCTCAGAATGCATCAAGGTGCATTCCTCAGCACCGGATGGACTCGGGGAGGAGCTTCCGAAGTTGTTCGTCGAGCTCATCCCGCTTCCGGTGCCCAATGGAACGTTCAAGTCGTCAGGGGGAAAGTCAACGGAAAATGTCTTTGGAACGCCTGTAAGGCTCTCAGTCTAGGTTTGCTGTTGATGGTGTTAGGAGCAGCAATGGCCACCATAGGTAAGCATATACCAGGGCTAATCATAAAGTAAGCTACTAATTAAGTATGGTATTAGGTCAGTAATGACGGTTTTTCCCGACTTGAAAATTCCATCGGCAGCTAAACATTCAATGTGACGTAAAAAATATTTGGCATAAATTAAATTGAGTATGCATAGGAAATTTGCCTGTTAAAGTATCTTTTATGTGGTGAATATGAAAAAAATTTATCGGAAACGTTGTTTAGAATCAACATTTAGGCCTTTCTACCGATTTCCGAAATTTTCGAAATCCTCAAACACCTTTGTATATTTCTGTTTGTGTCTGCTAACCTTTGAAATGTCTCCGGGATGACTATTGCAACCTTGAATCAACTCTGAATGTTTCTGATGGCCTTGAACCAATGCTGGAAGCTTCTATAACATTATTTGGATATATCTGTTAATCTTGATTCTAAGCGTCTTTGTACACCACGAACTATCTCCGGACTTTTCTAGTAACCTTAAAACAATAATAGAGGTCTCTACTAACTTTAAACCTATGCTAGACGTCTCTATTAACCTTCAACTAACTCTGTGCTTATCTTCTAGTTTTGAATTAATGGCAGACGTCTCTATTAACCTTTAATTATCTTTGGACGTCTCCTCTGATTTTGAAATGATACGAGACGCCTTAAACTATTTCTGGAAGTCTCTTCCAGCCTTAAACCAATGCTAGACGTCTCTATTAACCTTAAACCATCTCTGGACGTCTCTTCTAGCCTTGAACCAAAGCTACACGTCTCTATTAACGTTCAACCATCTTTCGACATCTCTTTTAGCCTTGAACCAATGCTAGACGACTCTATCAACCCTCAACTATGTCTGGACGTCTCTTCTAGCCTTGAACCAAAGCTACACGTCTCTATTAACGTTCAACCATCTTTCGACATCTCTTTTAGCCTTGAACCAATGCTAGACGACTCTATCAACCCTCAACTATGTCTGGACGTCTCTTCTAGCCTTGAACCAAAGCTACACGTCTCTATTAACTTTCAACCATATTTGGACGTCTTTTTTAGCCCTAAACCAATGCTAGACATCTTTATTAACGTTCAATAATCTTAGGACGTCTGTTTTAACCTTTAACCAATGCTAGACGTCCCTATCAACTTTCAACTATTCCTGAACGTCTGTTTCAGCCTTAAATCAATGCTAAACGTCTCTATTAACCTTTAATTATCTCTGGACATCTCTTCTGATCTTGAAACGATACGAGATGCCTTAAACTCTTTCTGGGCGTCTCTTCCAACCTTAAACCAATGCTAGACGTCTCTATTAACGTTCAACCATCTTTGGATATCTTTTTTAGCCTTGAACCAACGCTAGACGCCTCTATTAACTCTCAACTATGTCTGGACGTCTCTTCTAGCGTTGATCCAATACTAGACCTCTTTATTAACGTTCAACCATCTTTGGACGTCTCTTTTAGCCTTGAACCAATGCTAGACGTCTCTATTAACGTTCAACCATCTTTGGACGTCTCTTCTAGCCTTTAACCAATGCTTGACGTTTCTATTATCCTTAAAACATCTCTGGACGTCTCTTCTAGCCTTTAACCAATGCTTGACGTTTCTATTATCCTTAAAACATCTCTGGACGTCTCTTCTAGCCTTTAACCAATGCTAGACGTCTCTATTAACGTTAAACCATCTTTGGATATCTTTTTTAGCCTTGAACCAACGCTAGACGCCTCTATTAACCCTCAACTATGTCTGGACGTCTCTTCTAGCGTTGATCCAATACTAGACCTCTCTATTAACGTTCAACCATCTTTGGACGTCTCTTTTAGCCTTGAACCAATGCTAGACGTCTCTATTAACGTTCAACCATCTTTGGACGTCTCTTTTAGCCTTGAACCAACGCTAGACATCTCTATTAACGTTCAACTATCTTTAGGCGTCTTTTTTAGCCTTGAATCAATGCTAGACGTCTCTACTAACCTTGAACTATTGCTAGACCTCCATTTTCTTCAAATCAACAAAAGTTGCTCCACTCAAAATGCTGTAACTCAAAAACTAATGATAGGACAGGTGGCAAATTTATATACGAGTATTTTGAAGGTTATGGCTAACTAAAAATCATATGGATTTAATACTAGTAGCGCCAGCTATGTGTCAGCCTACCTTTCAAATGTTGATACTAAACAATCCATTTAAATAACTCGTCATTTATATTCAATAAATACCCAATTGTTCAAAAGTAAAATTACGTCTTCCACTGATTAGGGCCTGACTCCAGTAAATCAAACTTATATTATTTAAAGAATCGTTCGACGCGAAACGTCTACTAATTTGTTTTCTTTAGGTTATTACGCCGATCATCTATCAGCAACTCCAGAGTTCAAAGGAAACTTCACGTTTCGAACGAAAAACGAAACGAAAAGTTTCCATTTGAACAATTTATCCTACGCCGGTCCTATCGTAATGGGTGTCGGGGGTAAGTTAGACAGGTCTTCGAATTAAATAAACTGATAAAAAATTTATAAAAACGTCATCAGGTTTTATCGTTGTGGCGGCTTGCGTTATGACTTTCGAAGCGCGCGATTCCGCAGCTAAAGTCGTACCGGCTAGATTCAAACTGAGTACGACGGGTCCTCCGAGCGTTTGCGGTCACGGCAGCTGTAGCAGTAGACACAGCTCGTTGAAAACATCAGCGGTGCAGGTAAAAATCGTTTTTTGAGATTACAATTTGTGATACAGGGTGTATTATAGGTTCAAACGATGACTCAACACCCTTATACTCATCAGAGCACGTCCTCGACGGATAGAAGGGCGTTGACTCAGTCTTTTTTACATTTTTCTAGGGGCCTTGCGTTGGAAACGCAACAGAACAAGAATTTGCTCAAACTTCCGCAGGTGGGTTAAACGTTTAATTGGTTTTACGAGATATATTATTTAGTTTCTCGATAGGGATCTATCAATAGAAGTCCTTCCGCTCCTGATCTTGTATTAGAACGTACGGAACAGCCTCCATCGCCGCATATCCGTACGCCCGTGCCCCAAAAATCTAATACGAAGCCGAAGACTTTCGCCGCATGCGCTCTACTCAATCCGGGTCTGCTGCAGAGACATGCGCTGTCCGTTGACGAAACGGCGGGAAATTATAGGTAATAAAATAAAAAAATTTTCCTGGTTTTTCAAATTTCTCCCGTAGAAAACTCCCAATTTATCGTTTTCGGGTTTTTGGGGTAAATTAGTAGTATTTTTGAGTTTCTCAATATTTTCTAAGTACTATCTTTCGAATTTTCGCATTTCTGAGTATCCCTATTGAAAAGTTTCTGATTTTCTTACATCGGAAAGTTTCTGAACACCGTTCATTACTACTACTACTTGTTTTTTTTTTCTATTATTTTTTTATATTAAGTTTGTGGGCTCCAGCGTTTACAAATTTCTGAGTTCTTGACTCTGTTTTTCTGAGTCACAGAATTCCTAAGTATATGAACACTATAAGTTTTTAGCACTTCAAAGTTCAAAGTTTTCGATTTTCCCAGCTTTGAAAATTTCGGGAATTTCCGATAATCTTATCACTGAAACTTTTAAAATTTCTGAGCAATCGTATTTTTGGAAACCTGGATTTTCTGAATATTCAATTTTCTGAGTATCTCTACTTTTGTATTTTGAACTTCATGATGTTCTGAATTTCTTTACGTCAAATTTTCTGAGATTAACGGTCAAGAAATCCGAATTTGTAATTTTGAGTGTTTTTGTATTTTTTCGTTATTTTTGTGTTTCTAGGTGCCTCAGTTTTTAATTAAATGGATTTCAAAGTTCTAAGATTGAATTTTCTTATTTCTGAACAACCAACTTGTTAAAAACTCAAATTTTCGTGTTTCTGAGAATAAGAGCTCGTGATCTTTCGTGTTTCTAGGTTTCTAAATCCTCGTATGAATAATTTTCTGAGTTTATAAATGTTTGAATTTCTAATTTCGTCGATGAGACCCTATATAAATCAAATATTTCTGATATTCAATTTATAGGCATTGGAATTGAGCTACTAAATTGTTAAAACTTCGAATGTTTGAGCTCGTTAGTTTCGGCTATTCCAAATTTTTGAGTTTCTGATATTCCTTTGCATTGAATTCAAGTATTTGTGAGTCATCGTATTTCTGAATTTTTGACTTGATGAAAGTCTAAATTTTCGACTTTCTGAGTAACCAAATTTCTAATTTTCCAGGTTTCTGAGTTTCTAAATGTTCGAAAATCAACATTTCACAGTTTCTGAAAATGACAGGTATTCTGATTTTATATTTTTTGGATTTCTGAGTTACTGCTATACTATTTTTCGTTTTCTGATATTACAAATAACTTTTTTCTGAATTTATGAGTCACCAAATTTCTAGACACTGGATTTTCGACATTATAGGCTTCTGAGTTTGAGTTTTCGAACTTTCGAGCTACAAAATTGTCAAAACTTCGAAATTTGGAACTCCTCAATACTCAAGCTTCTAATTTTTTGTATTTCCGGATTTCTGAGCTCATAAACGTCGAATGTCAGTTCAGGTTTTTTCGAATGTTTAAGTTTCTGATATTCCTTTGTTTTAAATGTAAGTATTTCTGACTCTTTGAATATATGTATCCCTCAGCTTCTAACATACTTACATTTTTTTAGATTATGCGTTTTCAAAGTTCTGAGCTTCAAGGAATCCAAAAAGTGTCTGGAATGGAGTTAACATAATTTCTGAATTAACAACTTAATGAAAGTGTAAATTTTCGACTTTCTGAGTAACCGATTCTTCAAGTTTCTGGTTTTCTAAGTTTCTAAATGTTCGATATTCTACATTTCAGTTTCTGCATTATCTGAGTTTGTTTTTTGGGTTTCTGAGTTACTGCTTTAGTAAGTTCTTCGTATCCTGATATTACAAATGACTTTTTTCTGAATTTATGAGTCACCAAATTTCTAGAAACTGGATTTCCGACTTTATAGGCTTCTGAGATTGAGTTCTCGAATTTTAGAGCTAGAAAATTGTCAAAACTTCGAAATTTCGAACTCCTCATTACTCAAGCTTCTAGTTTTTTGTATTTCCGGATTTCTGAGATAATAAATGTCGAATTTCAGTTCAGGTTTTTTCGAATGTTTGAGTTTCTATGATTCGAAAAAGTGTCTAGAATGAAGTTAACAAAATTTCTGAGATACCAACTTAATTAAAATCTAAATTTTCGACTTTCTGAGTAATTGATTCTCAAGTTTCTGTTTTTTTTGTTCTGGTTTTTCAAGTTTTTTTGGTTTCTGAGCTACTGGTAGACAAAGTTCCTCGTTTCCTGACATTCCAATACTTAGTTTTTGGATTTGGTTCATCAGGGTTATCAACTTTCCGAGTTTACATCAGATTAAATCATATATTTTAGGTTAAGTAATGATTCCATACATCCGTGCGGAAGTCAGGGATCCATGGCGATGGATTTACATTTAGAATGCCCCGTAACACTCCGCATCAAAGATAAACGTAGAAACCCACTAAAGAGACAAAGGAGAGTCGACGAAGAAGTCAGCCACGTACAAGATGAAACAATTAGACGAAGCTCCCATTCTTGTTCAGTCAAATTACCAAACCACAATTTAAAAGACACTTCTAAAAGGGGTAAAATCAATTATTATATTGCCAAGGGTACCATTTTGGATAGTTTGTTCGTTTTAGGAGGTTCGGCGCATCAATTACCAACACATTACACTCACTGTCGATCCTCTTCAACGAAACGGAGAAGCTCCAACGCTTCCGATGTCGGTTGTAGATCGAGACCGAGGAAAAGAGATTGCGCCATCGCCAAGGGAAAATTAGAAAGGGCCATAAGTTCGGATTCAAGACTTCCTGGTTTGTAGTAACAACATTCGAGCTTACAACTCATTTAATGTCTATTTTCTACAGGCGTTTCTAGATACCCTCCTCATAGAACTCCTCAAGTTACACCAGAAGTTAGTCCACAAATTTCTCCGCAACCAACACGCGCTCAAAATTCTTTGGAGGTAGATCCGGGAGGTAACTGTGAGGATATTGAGGTTAGGTTATCTCAACACAGTGTACATTTTAGTAACAGTTCTCAGAAATGAGGGAGGTCGTCGTGGTGCTGATGACGAAGTTTTTCGAATGAATGTATTTGGTAATTTCTTTTCGTATTCTGAAAACAAGAAAGAAAATGGAGTTCAACATTCGAGTTTTGCCGATATCTTAGGTCAAAAGTTTTTGAGCGTCGGGGTTTTTCTGAGAATCAAATTTTTCGAAGTCCTGGATTCCAATGTCCTAACTTTCTGAGCATCAAGGGTCCTTCAGTTTTTAAAATTTCTGTTCATCCAATTTTGTATTTTTCTGAGTTTCTGAGCGTCTGAAGTTTCCGTTTTGTCGAAATGCCAATATCTCAGCTTTCTGAGTATCCGAGTTCTTAATTTGAAAAATTCCCAGTTTCCGAGCATCTGAATTTTATGATTATCCAAGACCTTCAGTTTTGACCATCCAATTTTGTATTTTTCTGAGTTTCTGAGCGTCTGAAGTTTCCGTTTTGTCGAAATGCGAATATCTCAGCTTTCTGAGCATCCGAGTTCTTAATTTGAAAAATTCCCAGTTTCCTAGCATCTGTATTTTATGATTATCCGAGACCATCAGTTTTGACCATCCAATTTTGTATTTTTCTGAGTTTCTGAGCGTCTGAAGTTTCCGTTTTGTCGAAATGCGAATATCTCAGCTTTCTGAGCATCCGAGTTCTTAATTTGAAAAATTCCCAGTTTCCTAGCATCTCAATTTTATGAGTAAACAAGTCCATCAGTTTTGGAAACTGCGTATTTCTGACCTTCGAATTTTGTATTTTTCTGAGTTTATGAACAGTTTCCGAGTACCCGATTTCTTGAGTTTTCAATATTTAATATTCTGAGAGATTCTGAGCTAACGAAATTGCAATGTTCCACGTTTTCAATCGCTTGAATTTAGTGTATTTCTTTTATAACTCTCAGACTTTCTGAGCATCCGAATTCTTGGGTTTCCAAATTTTTAAAATTCCGAGCTTACGCAATTCCGAATATCTGAGTATCTGTATCTTGCGGTATTTTGCATAATTATTGTGTTTAATATTCTCAACATCTCTGAGCATCTAAATTTTCGAGTTTCTCAAAATCAAGATTCTGAAGTCACGAAATTCTGATTATCAAGCGTCTGTGCCTTGTGGAATTTTCAGACTTTCTGATCAACCAATTTCTTGATTTTTAAACTTCCGTCTTTCTGAGCTACTGCGTCTGACAAATTTCTGATGTAAAAATTATTAGACTTTCTAAATAACCGAATCCTCAAGTTTTTGACTTCCGACTTTCTCAGCTCACGAAATTCTGAGTTTTGGAGCATCTGTACTTCTGGTTTTTAGAGCCTTCAAATACTTAATTTTCTGAGCATCCGACTTTCTGAGTTTCCGAGCATCTATTTCTTGAGGATTATTGTGTAAAATACTCTCTAGTTTTCTGAGACGCCAAATACTTAATTTTCTAAACATCCGACTTTCTGAGCTCTCAAAATTCTGATTTTCTGAGCATCTGTACCTAGCGGATTTCTGCGTGAAATACTCATCGATTTTCTGAGCCATCAATACCTAATTTACTATGCATTCGTCTTTCTTAGCTCAAGAAATTCAGAGTTTCGAAGCATCTATTTCTTGCGGATTATTGTGTGAAATACTCTCCTCTTTTATGAGCTTTCAAATACTCAATTTTCTGAGCATCCGACTTTCTGAGCTCACGAAATTCTGATTTAACGAGCATCTGAACCTACGTGAGATACTCTCCGATTTTCTGAGCATCCAAATACTTAATTTTCTAAGCATCCGACTTTCTGAGCTCACGAAAATCTGAGTTTCTAAGCATCCTCATCTTGCGGATTATTGTGTGAAGTACTCTCCGATTTTCTGAGCCTCCAAATACTTAATTATCTAACGACTTTCTGAGCATCCGTACTCTTCTGATTTATGTGTGGAAAATTCTCCAACTCTGAGCATACGATTTTTCGAATATTTTAACTATCTGAGCTCACGAGATTCAGAGTTTATGAATAGCCGAGCTGCATAAATTTCTGAATATACGAGTTAACAAGCCAACGTTTTATTAGCGCCCCGACTAAAACATCTTTAATACGTAGTACCGGTTGTTCCAATAAGAACGGCTCTCGGCCATGCCTCGGGAACCGTTTATATTACAGCTTCGGGAAAAAAAATTATAACAAAAGTGACGGGAGCGTAATTAAATACCAAAAATTATAAAATAAGTAATTTACAAATTTTGCCTAATTAAGATGCATTTAAACTATGATTATCGTATTCTTCAAGAAATTTAGCGTATATTTGATTTAACAAGTTTTAGTCTATCTCTCCAAATAAGAGATGGGGGGAAGTGGGAACTTTATTATGAAAAAACGCCTGAAGTCCAGTGCTACTTAACATATCTATGCAAACTTAGTCTTTTTGAAGAGAGCTCCTTTCTACCAATATAAGAGTTATAATTTCGAAACAACCTAATGAATAACGTGCAATAAATGGAAACATGCAGTTTTAATTAAGGAATATAAAAGTAGACCAAATTAGCAACAGAATAGCGAAAACTGCATGTCGATATCTTTTTCGTATTACGAGATATCCTAAGAAATGTGTAAATTTTAAGCATTTTCCTCTAAACATAAATTACTCCGAGTTGACTGAACGAATTTTAACATTTGACCCCTCAAAATTGTCTTTCCTTATTTTATTAATAATAGTTCCAATTATTATGTCAATATTGATTATGCTGTCGAAACTGCGTTATGGAAGTTAAAATGGAAATATAACATAACTCGCTAGTGACAACCTAAATGTTCAAATTGTCACCCATCATATTCGATACAAGCGTTTATTCTTTAAAGAGTAGATTGAACAGCAGTCTCAATTTCACTTTTGTGATGAATTTCTTTTTCCCTAAGCTGTGCTATAAACGGTTCCCGAGATATGGCCGAGAGCCATTCTTATTGGGACAACCGGTACATACTGAAAAACTGGTCAAATTAAAATCCAAATATTAATGATGGATGTTATATGAACTTATATTTGTATAAAAAAAATGTAGTAATGAATGGTTAGATAGTTTTCACATAATATACCCACTGATTGTAATTGTTGAAAAAATTATATTAAAAAAAACAAAGTGTTTTATTTCCAAATTATCTCCCTGTTTAATAAAATACGTCATACCATCTTCTTTCACATTACAATTGGCCTCGACCTTAGCAGTCTAGCATTCTGTGAACTACTACAACTTGCTTCGTTGTTATTAACCCTAAATATTAAATGTATATTAATATTTAAAAAAAGAAGAATGTTAGAAAACTCTAATTTGTACCTGTAATAAATTTAATTAATACTTCTGTAAGACTGTAATGATATATTAAGACTTTTTTGGGAAATAAATGCGAAGATTTCTGATAAAACTAGTGAATAAATTAACAGTTAGGTCTTTGACCACATAAGGACTTATCTCAATCATCTTAATATTTCGTAAGGTAGCAAAATATTGACCTTACAATGTTTAACCTATCGATCAGTCTTGGAAAATATTTAAATATATTCAAAGGTTGTTTCTTTTTCCTGCCGATATACTTGGAAAATTCACAATTTTACTAATTGTTGATGTTAGTGCGGGGGATTAAAGTACAAAATTTATTCTTAAAACATCGACTTTATTTTAACCTAAAACTTATTGTATTCGGTTTTTAAATGTACCAGATCGATTTGAAATATAATTTTTTATAAGATTATAACAACTCAGTTTATAATTTCCATTATTATTGTATAGGGTGTTTCAAAAATTTAAATTGACAGCTATCATAACGTTTTATATTATAATTACCTTATAGTGTGACATGATATTTTGACAGTTCTCATTCTAGCATTACAACGCACAGGGTGGTTCATTAAAGGTAATTAAGAAATATGTGATAATATACAGTAAGAAGAAAAAAATTAATTTGATTATTTTTGTTAAATAAGCGGCGTTACTGAAAATTTCACGCTTGGCGTGAACGCTCGGATTTTCCTTCGACACCCGGTCAGTTTTCAGCAGACCGGTGGTTTTTCCAACGGTCAGTTTTCTATTAACCGTCGCGGGTGGTGGTCGATTTTCTTTTTATAGAAGATGGGGTGTGCTAGCAGTTCTCCACTTGTAGAAAACGGAAAAAACTTCATAGAAGGTGCTAAAGATTCGGTTTCAGAGACGTTAACAAAAGGAGGGAAAGTACTGGAAGGTAGGATTTGATTTAGTTGTACCTTTAAACAAGTTAATATAATTTTTTTTACAATTTACAGTGTATTTTATGACGTCTTCTGTTAATTCAATTGTCTGGTTATAAATTTCTTAAGAACTTTGTTATTTACAGGTTTACCTACAATTATAGTTGTACGTATGTATCAATTTAAAACAATTTTTTTTACTTTCTTCTTTTTACATTATTCTCCATGCTTTTTTTGTATGCTTTTTCAACATAATTCCTTTGACAAACGACTTGATAAAGTAGGTCACTTTTATTTTATCAGGTGAGTAATGTTAGTACACTGTAAAAATTACACTGTTAAATTTCAAATCTTAATAAAATATTTTGAATGACTTATTTTGTGTATATCTTATATATTGAAAATAAATCGAAAAATGGTAATACAGTAAGTAATGCCACGTCAAAAAATCAAGCAATTCGAAAAAAATTTGACATGCTTGTAGAAAAAATTCGATATTTTAAAAACCATTCGAGATATCGATTTATTATTGGCAGGTATCGATCGAGAAAACGTGTATCTAAATTAATCCCTATATTGGTTTTCTTCAATTTCATATTTGTGCAAAATATACAGGATTAAAATTGGAGTGAATTTTTTTTCAAAAACACTTTATAGTGTCTACAGTTGTGGAATAGCAACGTTGTAATACAAAAAAATCGAAAGAGAACGTTGATATTATCTTTAATAATCTCGAAAAATCCAGAAGTTTCGGTTGAATAAAGTTTTACGACAGATAAAACGCAAAGTTGACCTTGAACATTAAAAACAAATTGTAGACCTTGATTAAAAAGTTATACAACTTTAGTTTGATGGAAAACAATCTTAAAATATGAATTCTTAAAAAAAATAGATTTTTGTATATTAAAATGAATTCAAGGGTTATTTTAAGCATAAGAAAATAGGCAACATTTAAGAGATTTGTTTATATAGTTCAATTTCTCCTATCTCTTGAACCCAATGCTATAAATCTAATTTAAATAGTGTATTGGCTTGAAAAAATGATTCAATTTTCAAATATTTCATGTTATTTCAAGAAGCGCAAGTTTTAACCCATATTTTTGTTACTATTATTTTAACACCCTGTATATCAGAAACCATGTACTTTGGAGTGGTGACAATTTTTTTATAAATAGATTGATCTTTTAGGAATATTTACTCATGATGACAAATTCTAATAATCATAATTTTGATCTGTGCAATTTTTTAAGTGTGTAGGATACAATTTAATTTTATTTTGGCAAAAAAATCACTTAAAAAAACTTTCTGTTGTAGAGGTTATATCAAGAATTAACTCGTTATTTTGGGATTATTTATTTCGTGAAAGTATAGTTTTAATTCCCCGTCGAGACCCAAAAGCGAAACATACAAACAGCTGGAATATTATGTAGACTTTGAAATTATTTTGCTCTTAATATTTTAAAAGACGAATTTCTTACACCGCTTCTTAAAAATATTAATTAAAATCCCGCTTCTATTATTAGAAATAATTTTCTTGTACAATCAATAACCTAATTTACCAATTCAGATGAGGTACACAACTTGAACAAAAAATATATTGATGGCTTCTAAATATAGTCCTTCACGCAATCATGACTTCCACTTACATTTCTAAAGAAAAGTTTGCAATTCATCATAATTTCTAATACCATGCAAATGTAGTTGTTGAATACGTCTGAAGCAACATGTTTTAAGATCTAGAAATGATACAGTGACTTGAAATTAATGAGTCAACTGACCATGAAAAATAATTATGAAATATTTCGCCTTTTCATTGGAATAAATAAAAACTGACGAATTATTTTGAATCTGTAGAAGGGATTGAGGGTTTCTTAGATAAAGATTTGAAAAAAAACATTTCTTTATTATTAATCTATAAATTAATAATATGAATTAACAAAAATTTTCGTCTGAATATTTAGTAACGGTTAAAAAATAACTATTCATCTCCGTTTTAATCACGAATGACAGATGATCCATTGAAGTTACCCGAATTAATCAAAGACATCTGTAGAAGACACTTACGGTTTCATAGATAAAAAACAATTATTCTTCTTTTTTTGACCTCAATATTTACAGCAATTAATAAAAATTATTATTCCAAATATTTTTTTCTTATAAAATCAAAATGTAATTTCTATAATAAGCTGATAAATATTTCGTGTAAATAGGCATTTTGTCTAGTAGCAGAAATCCAATAAAACTATATATTATTAACAGTAATTCAACGAGCTCACGCGATTTTGAAAAATCGTTAACATTTTGAAGTTAAAAGAAAAACGCATCACGCTATCAACACTTAAAATATTTCACACAGGACCGTAATTGATTTACAAATTTCGCTAACTGAATAAATTTAAGTTTTTATCAATAAATTAGATCCACGTCAGTTCTTTATAACACAATTTTTCGTTGAAATTGTTAACGAAAATTTCATTATTGATTTTATATACCAAATGACTTCATAGCATAACGTTTTTGAAATATTAAAATTAAATTGAAATTTTATGAGAAGAAATACTTGTTGATTGGACATAACGAATATATTCCCTTTAATTAGACAGAGTTATTGACCTTCTCGAGTGTATAAAAAAAATAAATACACGTATAGGTTAACCCTATAATCAGTATACTTTTGAAAATACAATATAACGAGTATAATAATAATAATAATAATAATAACGATTGTGGTCAATAGCTGCTCTAGATAGTAGAATTTTTAATTTTCATGGAAGATATGAGACTATAATAAGTTAACGTTTAGTTTAATACTCAAATGTTTCCCGCCATATTGAAACAGCGTTGCCAGCGTTTTAAAATAGTACGATGATTTAAGATATGTAAAATATTAAAATACACCTAAATAAATAATTTGTTGTAGATGTTGGGGAAACAGCGAAAGAGGGAATCTCATCAGGACTGGATACAGTGAAAGAAACCGTTCATACAGCCGTCACTACCGCCGAAAACGGCGTCGAAAACGTTATGGGAAAACTAGGAGAAACTTTTAATTTAGCCTCTTCCAAAGCAACAGATTTACATGAAGACATCGAATCTAAAAAAGACGAGTTAGTAGCGAACGTTTCCGATACAGCAGCCGAAGCTATTTCCGAAGCTGAAACAGTGGTAGTTTCCGAAGCTGAAAACGCTAAAGAAGCGTTCACTTCCAAAGCATCGCCAGTATTTGAAACTGTTCATTCCATAGGTATAGAAATGTTATTTAAAAATTATGAATATTTTTGACTTAATTTTCCAGGTGAAGAAATGGAACACAAAGCATCCGAAATACAAGAAGATGGTATTGAATTTATCGAAGATATAGAGGAACACGTTTTGGGTGATAACGTCCACAAAATGGAAACAAAACCGGAAGAAATCCTTAAAGCGACATCAACAGAATCGCCTGTAAAGGAACTGGTAAAGGAGGAGTAAGTTATCTGATGTGAGTGTTGAAGTTAATCGTGCTTTTTTCTCTAGTTTTGTTAGATAAATTCATTCTAGAGTCGATTGCACGATAATTGAATATTTTTATTATATTTATTAATATACAATAGTCCGAATATTTCGTAACGGTTTTAAAACAACGATCCATCTCAAACTGATAAACAATCGAAATTAATGAATTAATCAAAGACATATCTTCGAGTTCACAATAAAAAGAAACAATCTTCCGTATAGTGAGTAGAATAAAGAAAACATAACATTTATCGAAATGACAACACAGTGAAATATTTTTAAGAAACATAAAAGCAACATGTACATTAGTACGATATAATAATATACAAGAGACTGAATATTTCTTAAAATAACGATTCATCTCCAAGTTAATCACGAATAACAATCGAATATTCAAGTTACCTGAATGAGTCAATGACACTTGCATAAAAAGAAACAATCAATTTTACATATAGTGTGTAGAACAAAGAAAGTATTACATTTATAGAAACCGAATACTGTGAAATATTCTAAAGAAGCATATTAGTCGTACATAGATAAACTATTAAATTAATTATTTGAATAATTCATAAATTAATATGATTTGATTGAAATAGCTAAAAGCTTGAATGGAATATTGTTTCTTGTTTTTTTAACCTCTATGCTTTCAAGTTATCTATTACGTATCTATGGAATTTTTTTTATTTTAACCTCTATACTTTCAAATTATCTATTGTGTATCTACCGTCAAATAGAATGATGTCATAAGTTGTCCACCAGTGGCGTTCATATAAATATATTTTCTCGATATACTAAGTAAATAAATCTTATAATTTTGACAGTAGTGACATATATTATTACAAAACAAAATGAATGTACTATTAACGAGACATGCCGCAAAATATATTTATTGCATTCCTGAAGGACTTAGAGAGCTCATGACGGATATTTCAAGGGAAGTACTACGAAGTCAACCGGAAAACATGTATCTTTTCATAGCGGATTACTTAGAAGCTTTACTTATTACCAGAGAAAACGCGAGAATTGCTGCAAGAATGGTTCAAAGTATAACTGAGATAGCGGAAGCTACCGTGGAGTTTTTACAACAAAGTGGTAAATTCCTTATTAGCAATTTTTGTTACGATTTTGAATGTTATTATATAATTAATTAGGTTTGGATAAACCGCAAGTTGATAAGATAGTAGAAATTATACACGAAGCATTCAAGAAACGAATCAGGGATGACGTTATAACGATACAAGCCGAACAACAAACGGAAGAAATAGAAGAAGCTAACATCATAGCGGATATACTCGAACAAGCGGAAATTCCATCGGATTTAGCAGAAGAGTCCGCTAAAATAATCCAACAGGCATATAGGAAATTCAAGACGAGAAAACAGATGGAAAGACAGCTCTTAAGTGGAATTATCGATTGGAGAATAGCCGCTAGAAGCGCCATAAGATTATACAGACAAACCGGTGTTACTAACGAAGAAGCTAACAGAGCTGCTACTTTAATAAAAGCTGCTTACAAAGGTTATTATACCCGACGTATTATGAAAAAACTCAAAGACGAACAAAAATTCTTACATCCGATGTTGGAAGAGGAAGAAGTTGCCATTGAACCCGAAGAAGCACAAGAATTCGATTTCGAATATAAACAAATGTATTCCGTTGATTCGAAAACCGTCAAAATCGATTATGACACTGTTATACCCCACGTAGATTTCGGAGACGTCACCACTGCTGAGGTAATGTGTGTCAAAAAAAGAGAGAAGATAATGTAGTGAAAAAGTGGGAGGAGTCTTAGAAAGAGGGATGAAATATGGAAGGAGTATCAAAACAAAAAGAGTGAGAGAGAGAGACAGTTGAAGAGGGAGTGTTTTAAGAAAGAGAGAGTGTTTTAAGAAAAAGGGGGTGTCAAAATAGAGATAAAGTATTAAAAAAAGAGAGAGACATAGCGGAGAAGCAAGTTCCAAAAGAAATAGTATAAAAAAGTACAAAACCAGAATAAGAATGAGAGTGGAAAATGGATAAAAGATATAAAAAGGAGAGGGAGTACGAAAAAAGAGGGAGACAGAAAGAGTGGGGAAGGAAGTAGAGGGATTCTTAAAAAAGGGAAATAAAAAGTGGGAGGAGTGTCATAAATAGAGAAGGAGTGTTACTAATAGAGAAAGAGTGGGAATGAAAGAGAGGAAAAGTTGGAGTATGAGATTGTGAGAGAAGTTAACAATGACATATTTATAATTATTGAATATTAATTATAACCTTCAAGGCCGCGAAAGAAGAAATAGTAACGCAAAAAAAAGAATCGACGCCGTCAGCTATTATTTCGTATGCTTTGGATAAAATTTTGGATAACGTTATGAAAAAATCTGATCAGAATTATGCCAAAATCGCTGTAGAAACGCCTCCTCCGGAATCAGAAGAACCGAAGGACGAAATTTGGCACGTCGAGAATTATCTAGAAGAAGAAACGGAAGGTGCTTGAACATTTTTTTAAAGAAATCGATGTTCTTGATGAATTATTTGAATAAAAATATTTTTACAGAATTTAATGTTTAAAATGGGGTCAACGAACTGATATAGTCCGGTTAATTCGGGTTAATCACGGTAAATAAATGTTGTTAAAAATTGGATAGATTATTCGAAATGCAATAATAAATGAATACACATCAATGTTATACTAAAAAAAAATATTTGAGATCGAAGATCTAAAAAATTCGAATTTTTCTATTCAAAGCTAATTTGACCTGGATATCAGTTAAAATTCAATCCTTTTTTTTTCTATTGAACAAACATTCCGTAGGCAATTGAACAACAAAGAGTATATGGCTCAATAAAAAGCTCGTAACACTGTGGGGAAATTTAATATATTCCCAAGGTGAATGTTGAATAACTATATTTTTTTCATATCTGATGAAGTTGATATATTGGCTGACATGCATATTTTTTAAAAAGCATCTATAAAAAAACACTATTTTATCTGATTGAGATTTAAAAATCAGTTGGGGATTTATTACATTCAAAAACAAAATTACCGTTTCTCAAAGTTAAATACATAATTCGAAAACGTAGGTACAAATTTATTATTGATCTATGGTTGTGGAGCTGTAAGAAGTCGAATAGGTCAATAACTAAAGATGGAAAAAAGAAGAAGATTATTTCTCTAATAAATCGTAGTGTCATTATCAAAAAATTTTGTAGTCCACTTAAATTAGTTACTAATTCTGTAGAAAACAATTTTGGAGCAAAGATACTTTCATTATCGATTGGTATTCCTCGGTGATCTATTTTAGGATAAAATATTAATTTATGAATGTTAAATTTTAAGATCTATCTCTCTAATTGTTGTTCTAGATTACAACCGACATTTTGGGAGGCTGCAGCCGATGCTATATTACTCCAAAGGACAATAAAATCTATGGATTTTCGCGACGTAGGTATAGACAAAAAAAATTACAACCAATCAGAAATATGTGACACTACAAATGAATTAATAAAAGATCACGTAAAAGATACTGTTAACGATTGATTTAATCGGTGTCGTTTCAAGAGTCTCATGTTTGTAATTTTCTGAAATATATTTTGCTCACCTTGTAAATTGAAACTTTATTCGACATTTCATGGTGGTTCAAAAAGTTTTATATTAATAAAAATCATGAAATCACTTTTAAATTGAAATTTGAGTATTTCAAATATGAAACCACGAACTAGAATCTTTTAAATCTCCACAATGTATAAAAATATTTTTACAGTGTACATAAAATAGTTTCGACGAATAATGCAATTTGGTTAATAATTCTACAAAATGATTGTGACAATTCAATCTATACTAACCAATTTTTATACATTCAGCTAGATTGTGATACTTTTGTTGTGACCTGTATATTGTGTTTAACTATATCGATAACCGTAATACCTGCAGTCAGAAATACGTATATTTTTTATATAGGTTAAAATGGAGTGATGTTAGAAGTTTATTGTCCTATTAATATATATCTAATGTTTACTAACATTGTCATATTTTAAGGTTTTTAGAAAATAATTAAATGACTTTGAAATTTCCTTCAAATCTAGTTTCATTCCAACAAGAAGACAATTAATCAAATATTATTATGTACCAAATGATGTTTTTTGACATTACGTTCCAAGGCCGAATACTAATATCTATACGTATATAGAGAATAGGAGAGAATAGAGTTTTTTCATCCAACACAACTATATTTTATCTATGGCTCAAGAATCGTACAAAATATGTGAGGCTATCAAAATGCTGAATTGTTATTTTCGTTATATTATATTATTGTGTTTAGTTATCTTTTTAATATCTCATAGTAGTTCTAAATGTTAAAGCATATAAAAAATAATAAAAAAAAGAGTTGATAAAAGACATGAATAAAATATTGACGAGGCCAAAAACTGAGCATGTAATAAGAAGAAGAGTATTTCCCTGATGATAACATGTCTTACAGATTTTATAGTACAGTCAAATTAGTTCGTGGCGATATACAAAATGAAGTAACATAAAAAAATACTCGAACCAAAAATTTTGTTAAGATAGGGTCATTAAAATGAAACTAACTTTTAAAAATCTGTGTTTATTGACAAACTTTAACCGAATGCAACTAAGATATTAACAATAAAAAAATTCGATACAGTATATTTATAAATGTGAATTTACTGTCACAACATCGCCGACAGCGGCAATTACTTCAATTTCAACAGCCGCGTTTAATGGTAAAGTAGCGATTTGAAAAGCAGTCCGAGCAGGAGGATCTTTATTAAAATCTACAATGTAGAAAACCAGTTAACGGACAAACAAAATTTTTCTATTCATATTTACATTTGTGGTATACTTCATTCACTGCTGAAAAATCGTTGATGTCTTTGAGGTACACGGTGGTTTTCAAAACTTGATTTAAATTTGAATTTCCCGCTTCTAAAACATTCTTGATGTTTTCTAAGGCTTGGATAGCTTGAGGCACCACTCCCCCTTCCACTAATTGATTGGTTTCTTTAGAAATTCCTAAAGATCCCGATAGAAACAGCAAGTTGTTGAATGAAACAGCTTGACTAGAACAATATTTATACTCTATACCTCTAAAACTAAATATCCCTAGAAATTTTAATTCCCCTAATGAACGAATTTAATTATAACCGAATTACGTTGCCAAATCTAGTAAATAATTAATTCATTCTTCTTTCTTACTTCGTCTTTACGCTAACGACTAACATCCATGGTATCAAATTAAATACTTATCTAAATATACATTTAATGATAATTAATTCAATAATGAAGTTGCTGTAAATACTATTATTTTGTTTCATTACAGGGTGTATTGAAATTTATAGTCTACAAAAATTTATACAGTTTTAAAATGAAAAAATTTTGTACGTACCTGTAGACTGGCACCACAGGAGGTGGCGCTTTTAGTGTTGTAATAATTTGTCTTACTAGTTTCGACATATTTACTTAAACTAAATGAAATGAATTGACTATTTTTTTATCTATTAATATGCGCATCAATAAATTTCTAGGTCATTTAAATCAGGAGCGGAGAAATTTTAAATCCTTCAAGATATTTGGATTTAGTAATTTAAACTTTCGGTTTGTCGCTTTTAAAGATAAATTAATGCAAAACGAAGCAGGGTATACAAAATGGCAACCAGTCATTAATATAGATACTATGCTCGTTATCATTATTATTAATACATTAAAAATAATATAAATATTTTTGAAACATCGTGTATATATTATATAAAAAAATGTGGCTCATTATTTAAATAGAAAATCATTTAGAAACCTCATAAAATAATACTTTTATTACTTAAGTAAATTTCGTTATGATCCGCCACTGGTCACGTAAATATTATCAAACAAACGAATATTTTCGATAGTACTGATGAAATATACTACTTACATAATAAAAGAAATATATCCTTGATATTTTAGTCAAAACTAAGAACACTTTACAAAAAAAACTAAAACATTTTCTATCACTAAAACAAATCACCCAGCACGTTTCCAAAGTAGAACAAATAAAAAACACACAACAAACACATACTTCGCAAATACGTAGTTAAATATTAATAATTTTCATTTAAAACCCGAACAAGATTAGTTATATGCTTGTAATCTCAATAATGGAGACCAAACTAACGTGAAATACATTTTCCCTCCAAGAAAACAAACATGGCTTTCCAATTACTCGAGAAGATTAGTTTTGATTGGTCAATAATATGAGAAACAGTAAATTATACGTGGCAACGCTGTATAACCTTCCAGAAGATTGGTTCCAATTATTTTTTTTTTTATTACATAAAAGTATTTAATAAAGTGAATAGAGATTTTGATATTATCGAGGAAAAAACATTTGCACCTTTTGGCTTTATTTTAATCCACAAATAATATAATAATGTTGAGTATAAATATTTTACCTGAGAAAAGGTGGAGATGGTGAATTTTTATGGGAGGTAATAATTTCTCGTACCAAATTTGCCATTTTCAGTACGATATTGATAACAAATTTGTGACAATACGAACTAAAATAACAGATTTGATGACACTGCTTTTATAATTTTTACACAATTCTTATCATTTTGACTTTCAATCGAGTAGGTTCAAAATAAATAAATCTATAAACAGAGCCGGATTTGTTTAATTTTGAACAGAAAATAAATAGACTTTGTTTTAATTTACTTTTTTTTGAAATTACTGTCACTTTGATAGTTCTCATTCAATTTTTGCAGAATAGTTAATCGATTGGGTGCAATTATTTTGATGTACTCGCAATGCCATCTAATGTATTAAAAATGAAGCACCGATTTATAATCATAGATAAATTAATAATGATAATCATACTACCAAACAAGTGGTTTGTGTAATAGAAGGAAATTGGACGAGGCAATTAAATTCCGTACAATCAAGTTATCTATGGAAATAACACGAGTGAAGTTAGCTTTTACAGTAACTTAACCTATTGTAATAAATATAATGAAATGATTCGAAAATATGAATTTTAGTAAAAATATTCAATTAATTTGAATCATAGTTTCTTTTTAATGTAATAAAAATGTATAACAGTGTAATACTGTACCATTTTCGATAAGGAATAGGGATAAAATACGAAAATTGGATAATAGTGGAATATCGCCAAAGGAAAAAAGGTAAAATATATAATTAAATGTAAATTTCATGTATCAATTTTTTTATTTACAATTTCAATCTAATATTACATCAAGAGTTCCGAGTCTGTACTGCTTTGAATTCGTATTTCTAACTAAAACTTGATTAGCACATTTCATAGTTAATAATTTGATTAAAGCCCCCGATGTTATATATCCTATAGCTTTAGTTTTACCTGTAAGGAAACTAAAGTCACCGTGTTTTACAAAACCTAGTATTTCTCTAGTACAAGATTTTCGTATCATCGTGGGTTCTGGAAGCCAGAGCTTCCTCATCGTACACGTGTAATTTTTTAACATTTCTTTATCGATTGGTATGATCTAAAACCAACGCAAAATTTGGAAAATTTTCAAAAAAATAAAAGAATGTAACATAAAATAATTTGCAGGAAATTTTTATGTTAAAATCTAAGGAAAATAATGAATAGTGAGATAAGTTTATTAAATAAAAATTGAATTTGAGGTGAAAGATCGAAACAAATTATGGAGAAGAAAATGTTGTATTAAAAATCCGCGGTTGTTTTTAATAAAAAAGAAAAAAATTAAAAAAAACAATTAACTAACCTCAAATACGAATATTTCAACAATATATAAAAGTAATATCAAAATCAACTAATTTTTATCCTTTTACCTTAAAAAAAGACTTCTTACTAACTATTCTTATGTTAATTAAACATTTTGTTAATTTATTTTGTGATTACTACAATTAATTTACGAAAATTATCATTAGTTGTGTTTTCAAATACCCACCAAATAATATCAGAAATAAACAATTTTTGCTTGAAGTTTTCCACTTAATTTGTATCTTAATTTTATGTTTCACTTACAGAAATGACTTTAAAACACATAAAATCCAAATCAAAAACTCGAAAATACGTGAAATTGCACGGTTTATGTTTGAAATTCACGAAATGTTTGAGGTTATGTTCTGAAATAACATCAACGTAGTTAGAATTCCGTTGTACGTAATTATAACCTATAATATTGATAAAACGAAAATATGCAAGTAAATCTTGACACAAATCGTTTAATTGAAATCGAAATTCGAGTTAAAAATTTGAATTCGTTATCCGCGATTAGTACGCGGCGCGTCTACTCGACTAGAACGTGTTATCATAACACAGACACAACTGCCCGAAGCACAAACGTATTTTCCGACAGCGTTGCCAGACTTAAGAGCATTACCGACAATATTTAGATCCAGTGACTCGATATTTTGAGGTTATGTTGAGAGTAAAAAGATTATGGAAGTAGATTACGAAGTAAAATATTCAAATTAGGAATCGGGATACTTACTTTACCTTTCTTTTTTCCTCTGATTCGTCTTTTTCTCAACTTTTTGAGCAAATTTTTATGTTGTTTCCTCAAAGTTTTCCTTTGTTTCTCATAAACATCATTAGAATTTGGTTCTTGTGGTTCTTTGACGTAATCTTGATCTTGCGGTAGACAAATTATAGAAAATTGTCGACACAAACCTTTTTTTAACAACGTTATTTGTACGGGAACCAAACAGTTTTCCAACAAATCAATTTTTTCTTTATATTTTTTAACCAAAGCGTCCTGAAATAGTATAACCATGAAATCGAACTTTTTCTTTTAAATCCTCGTGGTTCGCTTACACGAATGTTTTTTAAGACGATTCTGTCTCTCAAAACAAAAAAATCCTTCACTACTTTACACGTTAACGACCATTCCATCAACAACATCCTCCAGTTCCATTTGAAAGGACTACAAATTCGAAATTTCGCGAAATTCGTTCTCTTATTCACGGGTAATTTGAAAAAAGTTTCTTTACATTTCAGTGATATTTCGTTTTCTTCTTTTTCCCCTGCTATAGTATCCGGATACAAATTATTTTGCGATCCGGATTCGAATGATATTAGATCGTTATCTCTTAAACCGCCAGCTCTGGCGCCCCACATTATCAATGCTAACCAAGTCGGTTGGGCCCAAACCGACGGTAATATAATATCCCAGCCGCTACCGTAACCTTAAACATCTCCATTTTAAAATTCTACAATCCACACTCTCCAATTATAGAAGGCGTCTCATAAATAATGTCTGTTTTCAATAACCAATGTTGTTTAGTAAATAATAAGTCTGGGATTATACGAAGATTGTCCCAGAAGTACCTGGTTTCGCCTACAGATGACGGTAGCTACTTGAAAAATACCACGGCATATGTGTCAAGTTTGAAGACGCCATGTTGTTTAGTATTCCTTCGACAGCCATCAATAGTGAAAGTTTTCAGTGAATTTGTAAACAATCATCGTTATGTGAGGCGTTAACACAACCAGTATAAAAGCTGAACTAAATTCTACTCTGGTTTAGACTATTTCTTCGTTATCAACAATAAAATATTGGGTAGCAATGTTTAAACGGGACCGTACGACCTGCAAGTACCAGCATCACAGCGGTCGACCAAATGTAGTGACGACTCCAGAAATGTTGAAGAAAATCCACTGGATGATCGTCGACTGAAAGAGCGCGAGCTAGCGGACGTAGTAGGCAAGTTGGGGGCCGCGTTTGCTCACAATAGAACAAAAACAGCGTCGCGAACTTGTTTCCATTGAGTGTTTGACAGAAAAGCATCAACTATATCATCTGGATGATCTCAAAGTATACTAAACCTTCACGTAGGACCTGCAAGTACCAGCATCTCGGTGATCGACCAAATGAGATGACGACTCTAGAAATGTTGAAGAAAATCCACTGGATGATCGTCGACTGAAAGAACGCGAGCTAGCGGAGTAGTAGGCAAGTTGGGAGCCATGGGATGATCGAAGCATACTAAACCTTCACAACTCCACCAGACACACGACAAGACTTTCCGTTCGATCGACCTCTCTTCGCGAAGGGTTCTGGTGATCTAACCACTAATTTTCCATGTTCTGGTTCAAAATTCGATGTTGCGATGTCAAAAGCACCGGTTAAAGCGTCGACACAGTTTGCTTAGAACCCTCGGAGGATGAAGAGGATTTGTCATCATCACTACTTTTGAAATTCCCTTTGGAATTTTATCAGATTTCCCGCAAAAATCGTCCGCATATACTCCCTCGGTTAGGATTAAGCCCCTCACCAACGTCTAGGTTCAACGGCTCCTTCAGAAGCCACAAGGTAGTCTGGTAATCGATGAGTGGCGTTACTAGATTGTACGAGGATGGTTCAAATATAACTGGAGATGCTATGAAATAATCCGCATTGATTGTTAGACTGGTTTGTTACGAAAACAGACGGGACCGCGTAACTTCGCTTTTTGCTGTATTTATAGGAGGATGAGTTCCTCGATAAGACTCAAGTCAAGTAAACGGTGTTGCGCTTTCCAAAAAGGGGGCTAACTTGCCCCAAAACAAGTATGAGAACGTTAAAGCTGTAGAAAAACGCATTTTGGGAGACTGACACAGTACTGTATACGATATGAGGACAAAAAAAATGATGAACGCAAATCGCAATGATCGGTGATCGCAAAATTTCAGTCAGTTAGGTGCCGAGACTTCACACGAGAAATTCACACGCTCGGAAATTTGCGCGCGTTTTCGCGTAACCTCAACAGTTTGTATTGAGTCTCTGAAGACGATAACTTGGTTATCGAAGCAAACAAGTTTAAATTGAGGCGTAGGTATTTTCCCATATGAAAACCAACATTATTTATAAGACACTTTTTATAAAAACCTACCCCTGAATTTGGCGTTTTTCGCCCCAGGTCTTTGTACCAATATAATAGGAAAACTGGCCGGTGGTTCTAATAAATCAGTCCCAGGTACAAGTAAAGTTTCCCTTAGTTTGTTTAGAATTGCGGTTGAAATTTTCGTTTTCGTTAATTCCTTACGGACGTTTTGACACCAAAGAGGACTATCAGAAAAATTTTTACTCAGAGCGATATCTGTACCGTTCGGATTACTATCAGTCGGTAGAGATTTCGTTCTTTTTGGTGGGAAATTGTACCTCGGATCTGATATAATTAGAGGCAATATCAAATGAGGAGACACCTGCAAGAAAACATTGATTATCTATTATATTCTTACTTGAAGGACTATAAAAAGTATTAGAGTTTCGATTGAAGCGTTCAGATCAAAAAATCTAACGAAGTTACGAGACATAACCTTCATTCATAACAGTCGGTAAGTCTAAACAGTTTCCAGAACGTGATGTCGATTGATTTCGCTGTCATAACAAACGTTCTTGTACATTGACGACTTTTTAGTAACAGGCTGCTCGGAAAAACGTATTTCGTAGGGGGAAATGTCAATTTGTTAGAAAAGAGGCCACGTAACTAGGTCGCAAAATCGCAAAGACGTTTTACTAGAGTTAGTCCGAACTTTGCATTAGTAGCAATGAACTTTACAGGGAAAATGCCAAACTGCGTAAATCTGTTCATAAATTCTGTAATACCTTGGTTTTTGGCGGCAATTCAATCTTACTATTGTTGGTTCAAACGAAAAATGTGAACTTTTTGGAAATTCTGTTGAGTAAGATTTGCCAATTGCGTATGTTTCTCGTACATTCACAAAACGCTAAGCGTCTAAACAAACATCATTTCGGTTCGTTCGACAATGTACGGTACACAACGTTGCCAGTTTCATTAATTGTCTTAGAAACCCCATAAAACATCGAACTGGATTCAATTAAACTGTTCACTGTGGAAAAACGTTCTAGATGTTTCCAGTTCCTCCAAAAATCGACATGGCGTCACAAAATATCTAGAAAACGTCATTTGCGTTTGAACAACAACGTAGAAACCGACCAGATCGCTGATAGTATTAACACCCCGTTTAATTGTGTTAGAAACATCGAACTGTTCACTGTGAAAAATCGATTTTTTATATTTTTGACGTTCCACGCCTCTTTAGAACGTTGTAGATATTTCCAGTTCCTCCAAAAATCGACATGGCGTCACAAAATATCTGGAAAACGTCATTTGCGTTTGAACAACAACGTAGTAACCGGTACACAACGTTGCCAGATCGCTGGTAATATTACCACCCTCTTTAATTGACTTACAAACATCGCACTAGATTTAATTAAACTGTTCACTGTGAAAAAATCAATTTTTTTATATTTTTCACGTTCCTCGCCTGTTTAGAACGTTTAAGATGTTTCCAGTTCCTCCAAAAATCGACATGGCGTCACAAAATATCTAGAAAACGTCATTTCCGTTTGAACAACAACGTAAAATCGGTACACAACGTTGCCGGATCGATGGTAGTATTATCACCCTCTTTAATTATCTTAGAAACATAAAAAAACATCGAACTGGATTTAATTGAATTGTTTACTGGGTAAAAATCGATTTTATTGATATTTTTGACATTTAACACCCGTCGCGAACGTTCTAGATTCTAGTTCGTCCAAAAATCAATATGGCGTCACGAAAGATTTAGAAAACGTCATTTCCGTTCGCTCGACAATATACACATAACGTTGCCACATCGCTGGCAGTAGTACTAATCTTATTACTTATCTTACACACTTAAGACTGCTAAAGGCAGCGGAATCTTTTGTTATTTTTTCTTTTTACGGTATTTTTGGCTACCGCAAGTAAAACTAGAACCACTATACATAAAAAAAATCCACTTACCTCGTTTGGAGATGCCGCAGATTTCAACTGTTCCCAATATTCGTGAGAACTACAAAATGGTTCTGACCAAGTTTCTTCGAAATATTTTTTCACCCACTCCGGCTGCCAGGGTTCGTATTTAACGACTTTAAATGTATTTCGAAGTACGGCGTTTGAAAGGGGACCGTGTAATCTAAACCTACTTAAGTTCCATTGGTTTGTAATCAAAGTTATTGTACCGTTAAAATAAATTTTCGTATCGTCCGATTCCGGGGAGGGTTTGAAATCGAAATTATTTAAAAAAATATCTAAAAGTTCAATGTGAAACGCGGCGTGGCACCACAGCCAGATTTTTCTCGTTTGCTGATCACTTCTTGGAGGTTTCCAATGGAAATAAACTGCACCTACAGCTCTGCGTGTGTCGGGTCTGAAAATCGTTGTAGAACCTTCCCTTAATCCCCCCAAATAAGCTTTAGCTCCTATACTTAAATTCAGAGTTGGATCTGTTAATCTTTTAAACAAATTAATGATATCCTCAAATTCTCCTGATAATTCTAAACAATTATAATATGAAATATCTTGGATTAAACAGTGATTTATTGTCGCCCTGTAGCAAGCTCTAAAAGATTTATCACAAGGACAATACGGGATTTTGTATCCCCATTTTTCAACTATATGGAAACGTTTGGCATGCCAAATATGTGTTTGTAACCAATTTATTCTCCTTTGTCGTCTACTATACTCACTATTCAAATTAGAAGGACGTCGTCTATACTTTCTAGAAGGTCGTTTACTCTTCAATGGCAGACCCGATTTTTTCCTTTGGCTTAAATGTATCTCACGTAAACGTCTAGGTAATCTTTTAACATTATGAGACATCGCCCTTCGTCTCATATGTCGTGGAAGCTTTTGGAAAGCTAGTTTTACACCAGAAGAAGTGTTGATGTTTTTATTCATTACTTGTATTTCTCGACATCTAGCTATCGCTATTTTTTCTAGCGTTAAGTATTGTGGTAAATCATCATTTTCTGTTGGTGTTTCAGACATTTTTCATTTATTTATTACACAGGTATCACTTAAAATTTAGTTCGGTTTAATAAACTACACTAACCTCAAATTAATTTCAACAACACATGGACTTAAATAAGTCAAAATGTTTAGAGCTCCGTTGGAACAAGCTATAAGCTACAATATCGAAAACTGAAAAAGTTTTTTAAAAAATCGATCAAAGATATTTTTTTGTATTATAATATGTTTTTTTTCTCAATTTTGTTTTGTAAAATTTTCTGAAAAGTTTGTTTTGCGTTTTTTATTTATAGTTTTTTCTTAAATGATTCGTATGTTTAGCCATAACATTAAACTGAGTAGATAATCTACGGATTTCGTTACAAAAAAAGAAGACTTTTAAACACGTGGTTTTATTTACAAGTATGTTCAAATTAGGGTTAACACAAGTAAAATTGGTAAAATTAGTATAATGGAAAAATATTTAGTAGATATTCAAAAGCGTTTATACATATGTAACAAAATATATGAAATGTATAACGATATTTTGAATTCGTATGTTTCCGATTTTTACTTAGAAAACCATTGGAGCAAATTACCTAAATCGTGGCAGTATTTTTTCGAAGATATAGATATCAACGAACTAAGTAATATATTGGATTTATCGAAAAGTATCAAGAAGAAAATATGTCCTTTAGCTCTATTATGTATACGATGTCTTATGATGAAATACACGTTACGGAGAAAATCAAAACTAATTTCAAAAACCCCGATTTACAATTTTGAAAACAACAAATTTATGAATTTTTTTTGGAAAAATGTTAAATTAAAAAAAAGACATGAAATAGATGTAATGGCGAAACAGTGTTATAAATCAGCCGAGGAAACAGATTGTTTTTACATAGTTGATATCGGTTCTGGTTTGGGACACTTGAGTAGGATGTTATCTTATGGTTATGGCTTTAAGGTATGTACGTTTGAAGCTATAGAAAAATTAACGATAGCAGCTCGCGAATTGGATACAAATTTTGAAACGACTTTAAATAAAAGAAATATAAAACATAAAAATACGTTCCAAACTATACATATAAATAAACAAATAACAGTAGATTTAAACATCGGCGTGTTTTTAGAATGTGTTAATAAAGCTTTTAATATTGATAATGCGACATTCGGTATTGTTGGTTTACATCCTTGTGGGAATTTAGGAGCGACTCTTTTAAGATTCTATGTCGAATGCCCTAATATACGTTTCATAAACATCGCTAGTTGTTGTTACATGAAAATTACTTTATCGCCTCTAAATGAATCTTGTTTCCCTTTAAGTTCATTCTGTTTATCAAAAAACATAACATTATCGTATCTAGCATGTGAAATAGCTTGTCACGCTATTGAAAACTATTCCAGAAAATTAAAATCTTCAGTTGAATATAATAAACTTAAAATTCACGCATATAGAGCTGCATTAGAGAAAATTTTAGTGACACATAATCCGGCATTAAAACATTCTATTATAGGTAGTGCAAAATGTGATGAGGATCTTACTTTTTTAAAGTACGTTCAAAAAGTTTGTGATAAATTTCCCGAAATTTCGTTAGACGAAATTTTATATCATGAAAACGCGGTTTCTTCTAGTTGGAAGTATGTTGTCGTTTTTTATTCCGTTAGGTTACTTATGGCACCTTTAATAGAAAATATGATTTTATTAGATAGGGTTTTATATGTTATTGAAAACGGTAGTCACTGTGAGATAAATCCTATATTTGATTGCACTATTTCACCAAGAAATCAAGTACTTTCCGCTACCAAATTTAAAAGTTAACTCTGTAACTTTATAAAACTTATAAATATATTTTTACTTTTGTTTCAATTGTATTATTTTCACCTTTATCGTTTTAAAAATAATAAACAATTTCTTGCTTATTAACGTTATCTACACCATAGGCGTTGAACCATTTATATCAATAGCTATTTTATTATTCTTTGGTATTTAACATTTAACGTCGTATCTTTCGAAGTAATTGTTTGTATTCTACTTTTCTACGTTTCAAATTTATATTTTTATAAATATATCATATTATTTTCAACTTTACTGTTTCAAAGAGAAATATCACAAAAAAACAATTTCTTGTTTATCTACGTCTATAGGTAACGACCGCTGCCGACCATAGGCGTAGAAAGATTTATAAATTTTAATTTGTTTATACTTCTAAATGCTCTTGATTTTAGGTATCTTTTTATCTGTCTTAATAAAACATATGAAAAACCAATTTTAAATCAGTACTAAAATCAAAAACATTTAGAAGCAGAAATATTTATATCGATAGCTATTTTTTTATTTCCTGGTATTTCACATTTAAGGTTTTGATTCTATTATAGGTATTGTTATAGAAAGTTTTCAGTTCTTATATTCAGTATAAAACTATTTTTATACATATTCTGCTAATAAATTTAATTTAATACTGTTAACTATATGAAATGAAATTGTTACGCTACTGATTTGAAATTTTACAACACAGCGTTGACTCCAACTTCAAGTGGCCTTTTCTCTAGTAGGACAAACTACTTAGCGCTGTTTGTTTTTAATTAAGATTTTCAATAACTCAAACAATTTTTTTTCGTTTTAAATTCGTATTTTAATAAATATATTTTTACTCTCATCTCAATTATATTATTTTCAACTTATTGTTTCAAAAAGAAACATCACAGAAAACAATTTCTTGTTTATCTATGTCGTTAGGTAACGACCGCTGCCCGCCATAGGCGTAGAACGATTTATATCGACAGAAATTTTATTATTACTTGGTATTTGACGTTATGTTTTTAGAAGTAATCGTTTATTTAACGAAATTTTTCAATTCTTATGTTGAGTCTAGGACTATTTTTAAATATATTTTGCTACAAAATTTTATATTCAAGTGGCCTCTTCTCTAATAGAACAACATTACTTACCACTGTTATTTTTGTCGTATATAAATTAGATTTTTTATAAATAAAACAACTTTTTTTTTGTTTTAAATTTTCATTTATTGAGTTCAACAAATAAAATAAAAGCTTATATATATCAAGGTTTCCAGAAGTGGGAATGTTTACTGTATTAAATCAGATCAAAGTTTGGGTTAGGAATAAGCCGCCATTTTATGATCAATACTGATTATTGCATTTAATTTTACTACCTCATGGGAGGAATTTTACTAATATCAAATAATCCAAAAAAAAAGAACCATAGAATTCGAAAATACATATAATTTATGAAATATTCATAAACTCGTTTTACTTATTTATATAAACAACAGGTTAAGTTTTGACATATAATTTCATTATGTTTGGAATCCCGCTGTATGTAATTTTAAATGTCTTTTTCATTGAAATAACAATTTATTATATTTAGAATTTCGTATACGAATTCCATATCTATAATATCAAAAAAAGAAAAATTTTGTTGGAATTTTTGTAATTTAAATAGCAAATATTTTAAAAACTAAATATTAAAAGGTATATTTTTATTGTTAATTCGGAAGTTTAGACACAACCTTTTTAAACACAGAGTATTCTTCATTATTTTGTTTACGCTAATATAAATAGTTAGCAAATTCGAAATTACTAGATTGGAATCTTGGTAATTTTTAATTTTTTTGACAAAATTCGATGCCTCTAAGGACTCGGGAGATAATTTCTGGTAGAAATTTAGGTTATGACGAAATTTAATGATTACATTGTTAATAAAAAAAATTTTGAAGAAGAGATCAAATTAAATTCCAAAAACATATATTTGACAGATTTTTTTGGAATTTTTTCTATATTTTGAAGTTTAAAATGAATTATATATTGAAAAACTATTTGTTTAATTACCGAAAGATGAGGAACCACGAAATTAATATATTTTCGAATTCGTATAAATAAATGAGGAAAACATGATTTATTTTTTACACAAAATTTATCTATTGATTGGGTATATTTTTGTATATAAATTGCTTAATGTCATTCAGTTCTTCATCCGATGACGAATGAGATAAACCCCTGAACGTTTTGAATTCGACATCTCGAAGCATAGATTTTAACACTGACGCTGTCATTTGGCCCCATTTATAAGGTACCACTGGATCGCAATCACCGTGACATTGTAAAATCTTTAAAAAAAAATGAACAAACTTTACCGTATACACAACACAGACGGAGCAATAATTAAAGAGAAGAAATAAACTGACAAAAATTCATTATGCACTGTATTAGGATAGAAAAATATAGAAATGGAAATATTTGAAGCAGTAGTCCTTCCAAGTATGACAGAAAAAAAATTGTACAACAAAAAGAAAAAATGGGAGGCAGTGGAAATGGAAAGGTCAAGAAAAATAGTTCGATAAAATAAATGGGAGAAGATAATGGAAATAGAAAAAATATAATGGAGAAAAGAACCAAATAAAGCGGCTTAGAACTAAACTAGAAACAAATTTGTGGAAAATTGATGAAAAATGGTGAATTATAAAGAAAAATGGCAAAATATGGAAGTAAAACTAAATAGGACAAGATAAAGGACATGAGAACATGAAGAAAAGTATTGAAACTAGGTCAACAATGGGAAAAAATCAACAAAGAAAGCTGCAAACTACCAAAAAATGAAGATAAGATCCTAATAAAGCAGCTGGGGGCTAAACTAGAAACAACTTCTTGGAAAATTGATGAAAAATGGTGAATTATAAAGAAAAATGGCAAAAAATTAAAGAAAAATAGGACAAGATAAAGGACAAGAAAATGAAGGAAAGTATTGAAACAGGGTCAATAATGAGAAAAAATGAACACAGAAGGCTGCAAACTATCAAAAAATGAAGATAAGGTCATAACAAAGCAGCTGGGATCAAACTAGAAACAACTTTGAGGAAAAGTGATGAATTATAAAGAAAAACTAAATAGGACAAGATAAAGAATGTGAAAATGAAGAAAAATATTGAAACAACGTCAATAATGGGAAAAATGAACAAAGAAGGCAGCAACCTATCAAAAAATGAAGATAAAGACCAAATAAAGCAGCTGGGGATCAAACTAGAAACAACTGAGGAAAATTGTTGAAAAATTGTGAAATACAGGGGAAGAAATGGGTACAACAGCAACTGAAACTCTCATATGACACCTAGAAGGTAAAAATAAGGCAAGAAGTATAAATCCTCATATTAGCATTTCTAAGAAATATTTTTAACAAATCATTACAAATAATAATAAAAATAATTGAAAGAAAACAGTGTAAAATCGCCGAAACGAAAATAATTTTGTCAATTTGTAAAAAAATACTATAACTTACTGGTAAAGTATCCTCTGTTTTCTTCATGGCCGGAAAGGATTTATTCAAAGGTAACCAACAGGATAAACCTACAATACCGGCCAATTTTTTCGGATAAGTGAGACCGGAATACAAAGCCAGAGCGCCTCCTTGGGAAAAACCTCCCACGACGATCCTATCAGCGTTAATTCCCGCGCTAATTTCGTTTTCAATTAGAGCATGGATTTGTTCAGTGGCTTTCTTTATACCTGTCGATAAAAAAAGTTGAAATATTAATGAATTATATCATGTTAATAAAGTACCAGGTTCGTCTTCTGGTCCTGAATCGTCCAATGTCTTCAGATCGAACCAACTTGGCATACGGAAACCCGCATTTAAAGTTACTTGTATTGTTGGTGCTGTGGGGCAAATAACTTTGACGTGTGGTGGTTTTATAGCAGCCATAGCACTTGCCCATCCTTGTCTGTGAAGTAAAAATTAGTTAAAAAACATACAATTTCAATATATTAACCAGAAATATAATTATAAGAAAAAACCTTTTTTATTTACTAATATTATATTTTTAATTCAATTAACCTAATATTTAAATCACTACTTACCCGGTATCTCCTAAACCGTGTAAGAATATAAGCTAAAATTACGATTATATCAAGATTAATATAAAAAAAAAACATTAATTAATACTTACAGTTCCAGTATGTTTAGTGGTTGCTGCGATTATTACTGGGGCTGCCATTATTCATGCAATTAAAATGATTTGATGATATTTCCTTATCAGCACATTTGATTCCAAATTATGGAAATTACGAAAATTATAACAAATTGGATTTTTTCAGGCAGATTGAGATATGAAGTTGACAAATGACAGTGACAAGGTGATTTCATATGTGTGACATACAACATTTATAGATATACTACCAGTATTGCTTTCGTGTATAATATATTGCATACCCATTAGAAAGTTATGAAATACGTAATTATTCATTATAAATACAATAATAGTGATTCATATTCATATGATTCATAATATTTTTTAATTTAATAACATATCAAGTACTAAAATGATTTTATTCATGTGAAAATATTTTGACATTTTTCATATAAAAGTTCAAATAATTTCATGAACATTACAGTTTTTCCATACTATGCATTCTCAAAATATTGAGTTAAATATAGCAATTTTCCTAAAATACAGTTAAGTGTTTTGCAACTAAACATTAATTAGACCGTTAGTTTTTGTAGCTTTTTTTATTTTATTTCAATGTATAAAATGGAAATTAATATCAATTAACATGTGCTTACTCCGTCCCTGTTCTATTAGAACACATAGTGTTGGCGAGTCCGTAAAAACATGTTGCGTAATGAAAACCGTACAGCGGTCCAGCTAATTTTCGTAGTTATCCCAATTGTGGCAATATGTTTATTTAGCTGACTTATACTATTGATACTGTTTGAAACTGATTCATTTTATCATAATCCCTCACAATAAAAACTTATCGTTACTCGTCTATTTATATTTTTGAATTGTATCCAATAATAAGATGTAACCCTACCATTTACTGCATAAATTGCATTCTTCGTTATATAAAAATCATTTAGTTTACCGAAAAATCGATAAGAGCACGCCATTTTGGTCAGTGTTAAACGAACATAACCTGTTTCTCTTTCATCCATAAGGTTTAATCGCGTTAGACTAATTTTCAACGCGAAATTATTACTTAATACCGCTATCTCTAATTAAATAGTTATTTTTGCTGGTTCGTTTCTCATTCTGCGAATAATAATAATCGGAGAGTCGTAGGGAACGTTGTGGTGTATAATTCTCGTTGAGCGGTAGTGATTTTTTTGTATATCATTATAATTATTTGTTGATTTTGTGACATCACATCGATTAACGATGTCTACTTCACGTATATTATCTCCCTTTCATATTTATGGGAAATTTCAGCCGACTGCGTCACTCTGTAGGCAGAAGTCAGCTGTTTGTGTCGGTTCGCGTACAGTGTTGGAAAAACACAATTTGAGAAGAATGGCGACTTACCAGCCTACTTTAAATATCGATAATTTAAATCCTTGTATTAAGGTAATGGAATATGCAGTTCGAGGACCTTTGGTCACCCGGGCCGGCGAAATTGAGAAGGAATTAGAAAAAGTAAGTTTTTTTGTGTACATTGTAATCTGGTTGTCAAGGTGCCAAGGATTATTTAATAATTCCTGTTATTAGTAAAATCCTTGTTAGGTAAACAGTTGATAACAAAGGAATTCGTTGTTTTGGGAAAGTGCTTTTGAAAGATTCATAAAAACTTGTTGTTTATGTTTTTTTTATTGTATTCACAAACTGGTTTCTTTATAGAAATTTTCCTATAAGGTAGAGTTTCAGATATCACGTTTAATGATTTTAGTAGATACGAGGGTAATTCGTAAACTAGTTATGTAGTGTTAAAATTCTTTATCTGCAAGATGCCGTGTTCGCGTAAAGAAAATTATTTTTTTTTATTTATAGTTGGTTTATACAGAGTGTGAAAAATATAAGGTACTTAATACCAAGTAAATATATATTAAAATTTTTTTATCTTGACCTTAAAGGATTGAGTAAGTGGAACGATAAGTTTTGTATAATATGAAGTTATTCGAAAAAGAAACTCAACAGGGTTAAAAAAAAATATAACGTTATAAATATTAAAAAATTTACGCGATACTTCCGTTTAAACTGTTCATAATGTTATAACAAAAACTCGTTTGATTGGCGTTTTCGAGATGGTAGAATCCATTTATCGACATACCAGATGTCCGATTTTTCCAATAATTGATGGACAGTTCGACTTTTTGAATTAAATTTATAAATTAAAAGAAGGATTTAATTTTGGGGAAAAACCTTTTATACAAAAATGGGGCTTGTCTGAATAGTAGAGAGACGTACATTGAGAAAAAAATTAAAAATAATAGTGGAACTACACTTTGATGTTTTTGGGCAGTACGAGGAACAGATCCGTTTTCTGATTAGCTTAGGTTTATCGAACTTAGGTTAGGTTATATCAATTAGCTGATAATCTGATGAAAATATATAAGAAGAATCGTTGTTTCATTTAATTCTCTTTACGAACACGTATAAATGTAATTTGATAAACATTATAAAGCTTTAAAGCACCCGGTATATTAATAACATAACTAGCATATTTTTCTTTAGCATTGAATAATTATTTCAAATTCCCCTGTAAATTTCGCAAAATTAAAAGAGATTTTGAATGACCCTGGTAGTATAAATTCTATTGTTTACTTTTTCATTTATAACCTTGACCAAATATTGCTGGAAGTATATTAAAAAGTTTGTTGATTTAACTCAAAATATTTATGTCTTTGCAAATATTTGAAACTTTCGATTTTTATATTCGTAGAAATATAAAATATATTTAAATGTAGCTGTCAGATTAGACCGCCATATTTGGATTGACATTTATTATTGTATAGACTTTTATTAAATCGTAGCTATAATAATTGAACTTTAATGATAAATAATAACGTGATACGATAAAAAATATGTTTGAATAATCGTGTTTTATCTATTTGAACGATCTAAATCTGTTTATATTATGTTGCAACCACTTAGTTGTTTCTAACCTAACTTACGTCACAAACAATATTCATATAATAAGGTAACATTCTAACTACACGATGCAAATAGAACGTTCTTCATTTTTATTACATATTTCATTGAAATAACCAATGTCATATTAATTTAAATAATCCTGTAAATTAAATTGTTGATAATAAATTTGTTTCCTCGTGTTATTTTTTGACTTTTCCATATTATCAGTTGAACTTACAATTATTATTATATAGTGAAATTTTGTGACATCCTTATCAACGAACTTTCAACCGATGTTGTAATACATGAAATATTCAATTCCACGCACCATAATATCAAAATTATGTTATAAAATTAATTTTTCCCACAAAAAATATTGCATTTGATATGATTTTCATAATTTAAACAATAGGGAATATATATACATGTGGTATAAATTCGTTTGTTTTTTTTTCAGAAACATTATAGTTGCATCATATAATCATTATTTCAACATTTAGTTTTTTGTATGAAATGATCATTGAAAAGTACAAAACAAGTGAGCGAAATTCAAACCTAATAAACGCATCGTCAGTGTTCGTTGTGTTTAGAAGAAATTTTCATTTACGAATATGACTGAAAGTGGTTTTGTGAAAGCACAATTAGATAATTTACCATTGAATTCTTATTTTCGCATGTCTCGGTATTTCAAAAAAAACATCAGGTGTCCTTCTATTACATTACAATACCTATAGAACGATTTTTTAACTTTTTCCATGGCTTTTATCGATATTATAACCTATACAGTAACTGTCACACTTGAAGTAATACCGGATGTGGGAAGTGTCATCATCCAAAGTCCGCGAAAAATAACGTCGTTCAAAACAAGCCAAATTTAAACGAGACTGACAGAAAATATATCTTTTATCGAATTATAACTATATAAAAAGAATACATGCATATTTCCCTGTAAATAACGTTTATCAAACCTCCTAGAAATACAACTTGATTCATGGTTTACATCGTTGCCACGTTGTAATTTTCGTCGCATTGTCGGATTTAGTTTTTACGAATAATGAATTGATACGACGTTGTATGGAATACTGTATTTTCAATGGATATGAATTAAACTGATTATAACTTATAATGTAATCAATTTCTTCATAAAATTCGAGTAAATAACACAATTATCAATTACAACACTACAGATTGATACCCCACGGCTGCCAACGTATAGATATAAATGTCCCTTGATACACTATAATTAATTTATGTAACTAAATGTTTTTGATTTAGGTCTCTTCTGATTCTAAATTAGATTCTTTTATAATTTGTTATAGACAGATGAAAATTTGACATTTCGACTTCTTTTAGTCTTTATCAAAATATGATATTGATACTGACAATTCAATTTTATATAAAAGCCGTGACTAGTTGTTCCATTGTCGTTAATTTACATTATATTTCTGTAGGGTTTTAATTCAGTTCGTGTTGTCTTAGATATTATTACGAATAAAACAATGGAAATATAAACGTAACAGAATAAAATGGTTTATTCACGCGTTTAAATTGAATGAAATCTAAATCCGTCGTCTTTACGTCATTCGGATTCACAGAATATCTCAAACTATCAGTGCTCACTTTTAAGCAACTGTCTCTCGCGCGCTTTTTAGAATAGAGATGGGAATAACGAAAAACGATAACTAAATAACAAATAAACGAAACTGGAAATTCGTGAATATTAAGATACGTTGCAACTTCTGTTTCTTATTTTTATCGAACTAACTTGTAACAAATGTTACAGGGTGTGAAAAAACCATTCAAAGAAGTAATTAAAGCTAACATCGGTGATTGTCATGCTATGGGCCAAGTCCCTATCACTTTTATCCGTCAAGTTCTAGCTTTAGTAGCATATCCGAAACTATTGGACGATCCCAAGTTCCCGGAAGACGCGAAACAACGCGCGAAAACTATTTTACAAGGATGTAGAGGGAGCTCGGTAGGATCTTATACGGATTCGCCGGGTATTGAAATTATTAGGAAGCACGTAGCTCAGTACATCGAAGATAGGGATGGCATTCCAGCTGATTGGCAAAATATTGTCGTAAGTGGAGGTAAGTCACCAATTTAACATTTAATTATTATTATTGAACTTACCTGTTTCGGTTCCAGCTGCAACGTCTCGAAGTATGAGACTTTATGTTGAATATTTTATTGTTTGTTCTACTGAGGGTGTTTTTTTCATGTTGTCACTAAATTCTTTCACATTTTCCGGTATATTTTTAAATATACCTAGATCTTCATTTTTATAGCACTCCCTGTATATTTTAGCGAAGTAAATATCTTTGTCAATACATCTCTGATTAAGTCTGTTTTTTTCCAGTTCAATCCACATTTTCGCGTAGTGAATCTTTTGTTTATCGTCAATATAGACTAACTTTGATATTTCTCCTGACAAAATAGGTTCTTTGGTACTTAATATCCTTAAAAACCCTTTGATTTCATACTTATTTGTAGTATTTATTAATCTTGTAGGATATTTCATATTTATAGTGGCCTTTCGACTAAGTTCTTTCTTTCCCGCTAACAGCTGACAGAAAATGAATTTACAAGAAAGTAAGATTTATCTACATATGTTGCTAAGTAAGAATTTCTGAGAATGTATAATGTTTCTGCTGCGCTTTTAAGTTTTCTTAACTATGTAACTCGTTCTAGGTCTATAACATGATGATTTATATGATTAGTTACACTATTTTAATATATATACCGAAATAATTTATAACCTAAATAAACTTATTACGTTATACCAACAAGTTAACGTGTTTTTTTTATAACTTTATATCACCACAGTACACCAGTTTCGATTCTTTTATTGCACAATTACAGAAATTGTTTTATAAAAAAAATGTTATATTAACGAGCACTGTAAATTCTTTCACGAAAAAAGTTAAATAATATCTATTGTTTTTATTTTCTAATTCGTATTACATGACTGAAGTTACCGCCAAAAACACAATGTCATAACTGTCAATGTCACATAATTTGTTTATAATTACTGCGTTCGTCTATGTACATCTGATTAATCTGACTGTTCAGTAACGTTCGGCAATCCACTTCATTTTGATCTCACTGCTGGGATCGCGTTCGATTGTATACATTTTTTTCCACTCTGAATAAGATCTATTTGTGTCGAATCTTGAAAGAGGGTTCTCAGATTTTTTTTGACTTTTGACGTTTCGTTTGACATTTGAATGCTTGTCAATTATGAATTTCATTGACAGTTTTTTGTATTTATGTATTGTGAGTTGTTTTTGTATAAATAAAATAAATAGCCTTATTCAAAATGCATAAGAACTGATGGAAGTAAAATACTTACCACCTCCAAATGTCACGAACTGCTATAAAGTCAATTTCTATAGATTCTTACTACACTAGTTACTGTTCTGACCAGTTCATTTCAATTATTTTAGGTTAGGTTTTTTTCGGCAATTATCACGATCAGTTCGTACAATTTTTGATCACGTGATACAAATAGTTCTCTGCTCGCTTTGTTCCGCGAATAACATTACCGAACGCAACTAATAAATAAGTGAATAATGTCGTTATTTATAATTAGGTGCTAGTGATGCTATTAAAAACGTTTTGAAACTTTTCATAAACAATATAAATGGGAAAAGTCCAGGGGTGATGATTCCAATTCCGCAATATCCGTTATATTCAGCGACGTTAGCCGAGTTTAAAATCGAACAAATTGGTTACTACTTGGACGAATCTAAAAATTGGGGCCTCACAGTTGAAGAATTGGAGGTAAGTGTTTCTTCTTTCAGGGCATCGGTTTTGTGAAATATTTACTAATTCCTCACGTTTGGACCAGTTAATATATTATTTCGACGTTGACAGAAATGTATCAGTATTTTTTATTTGTCTATGATTTTGCTTCTTCTAGTTTGAATGTTGACTTTTGTTGTTATTTGACCTAACTATGATTTATATATATATATATATATATATATATAATGTAATTATTGTGTTTACTTCAGAGTTTTAGTTTGTTCTTGTGAATTTTGGTGTTTTTGTTTGTTTCTATTTACAAACATTTTCAACTGGAACTTTTTAATGAAATATAGATTTTTAGAAATAATTACAATGATTGTTTTTTTTTGAAAATTTGATATTTCAATTTACTATAAGAAAAAAAATTGGAACATATTTTGATGTAAGGTAAATTAATAATAACTTTCATACTCTTCTTATTATTTTGTGCAATCTTTTACATTTTCAATCTCGTTTTGTTAATTCTCTTATCAATAAACAAATTAAAACATCTAGATTCATGTAATAGTTTATTAAAATATAAAAAACAATTTGATTTCAATAAAAATTATCAAATTTTATCATTTTTATATTCTACAATCGAGTTTTGTCACGAAAAAGGAGAAATAAACTTATATAAACATTTTTTTAAAAGTTTTTATTGAAAAAACAACAATATCAAAATAAATTTAGCTGTTTTATTAGTAATTTTTTTTTAATTTTCATTATATTTGGTTATACAAACTAAATTTCTACTATTTTATATCTATTGGTATTTTTTTAGTCTGTAGATAGTTAATATATCCAAATTCTTCATTCTGTTACATTTATGTTTATATATTTAGAGTTTAGTAAGTAGAAACGTAAAAACGTCTTGTTCAAATTTCTTCCTCCACAAATTTTTGTTCTATATCACGTTTTATATTGTTAGAGGTCTATAAAAGAAGCAAGGAAGTATTGTGCACCTAGAGCTATAGTTATTATCAACCCCGGAAATCCTACAGGTCAGGTTTTAACCAAAGAAAATATTCAAGAAATCATAAAATTCGCTTACAAAGAACAACTATTCATCCTAGCCGATGAAGTATACCAACACAACATCTACGATCCAAATTCGAAATTCCATTCCTTTAAAAAGGTAAGCGGCTTCCATTGTTCTGCGTTCGGTTTAATTTCAATGATTTCAGGTGATGTTCGAAATGGGCGAACCGTACAAGGACATGGAATTAGCTAGTTTCATGTCGTGTTCTAAAGGTTACATGGGTGAATGTGGTCTGAGAGGTGGTTATGCTGAAGTATTGAACATGGATCCCCATGTCAAAACGCAATATCTGAAAGCAATCAGCGCCATGTTATGTTCGACTACTTTAGGTCAATCTACGTTAGACGTCATAATGAATCCCCCCAAAAAAGGGGAACCTAGTTACGAGTTGTTTATGAAAGAAAAAAACGACGTTTTGGAATCTCTCAAATTGAGAGCTAAAATGGTAGCGGAAACTTTTAATTCGATCGAAGGTTACAGTTGTAATCCTGTCCAAGGCGCCATGTACGCCTTTCCTCAGATTAGATTACCGCCTAAAGCTATAGAAGCGGCTAAGAGGAAATCTTTAGCGCCGGATTCGTTTTACGCTTTCGAACTACTAGAATCCACTGGTATTTGCATAGTACCGGGTTCCGGATTTGGACAAAAACCTGGTACTCATCATTTCAGAACGACCATTTTACCGCAGCAGGATAAATTGAAGACCATGTTGAATAAATTCGCAGAGTTCCATTCGGAATTTTTGAAAAAGTATAGTTAAGATGAAAATGTAACAAAAGTGGTATTTAACTGTGATCAATCATTACGGCTTTCGGACAAGATCCATCAGGGAAAAATTATTATTGAACAAAATCGGTTTTTGTAGCTTTTACCTCGTCAGGTTTGTAGAAGAATGTAAAAAACAATGGAGAACGTCGTTTATTACTAATTTTATTGAACTATATATGACCCAAATTAAATATTAATCGAACGAAACTTTAGGAGATCTAGTGTGTACAGGAGGAGTATTGAATACAATTTTTGGGATTATGTTGAAACTTCTGGACAAAATGTAACTAATTCAATAGGCAACTCTAGCAAAGTAAATCCGAAAAGGTGTATTTGAACTAATAGATGGATTCATTTGAAAAATTTAAAAAAAAAGTGGATAATTTTGTTAATATATGTATTCATGAAGCCCCTAGGGAAATGTAACCAATCTAATAGGCAAATATATCGTAAAAAGCTTATTCGAATCAATGTTGACAAATTTATTGAAGATTTTCTATGAAAAAATGAACAATTCAATCAATTTGTTCATTGGACACATTATTTATGAATCCCAGGGAGGTGTAACCAATCTAATAGAGCAATTCTACTGTAAAAATATTATTAAAATGGGTCTAGACAAATTTATTGAAGAATGAAAAAGTTAATAATTTGTCTAAAAAGTTCATTAGATACACAATTTATGTAGCCTATGGACATGTACCCAATCAAATGGGCTATTCTATTGAAAAAATGTTTTTGACATGAGTCAAAGCAAGTTAATTGAAGATTTCCTATGAAAAAATGAACAATTTGTTCTTTGGATATATTATTTATGAATCCCAGGGAGGTGTAACCAATCTAATAGGCAAATATGTGAATAACAATTTAAAGGAAGTTAATATTACCAAAACCAAAATTTTGTGACAACTACTAGCGATTTTTACATTTTCCATACACCTGAAGATCTAAACACTACTTTTACTTCATATCAATAATTTAAAGAAAACAAATTATGCAATTTATTACTTGTTACGAATATAGTTTATATTATTTATTTTATTTAAAAATTTTACTTACCATAACGTATGACAATAAATAAATAAATATTTCACCATCCTTTTACAAATAAATAATCTCTTTATACAATTGATGTTTATGAACCACTTTTTAGTCCGGGTAATTATAACTAATTAAAAATAGAGAAATTAAGGAATTTTTGTCACTTTTAACCTTTCTAATATACGAAATATGCACCAAAAGTCTTTATGAATCGTTTAAAAGGTACAAAATTTCATACCAGTACAGTATACAAGCCTTTTCCACGTAATTCTTCGCAAAACCAGGAATTTTCTTCAGTTACTTGTACTATCTCTATTATCAGTCCATATTTTACCTAATTTTTTTCCTATATATAGCATAATTTCGTCTACACGTTTACCTGCATTTATCATTAATCTTTTAAGCACACCTCGAAGTTGTTTTTCACTTTTATCAACCGGTTAGTTTAGTAAACTAATATTTTAAACGATATTTGTCACTAAATTATCCAAAATTCCATTTTTTTATTGAAATATATTTCTATCTTGTAAAGATTAATCGGGTTCAAATGAACTACTTTATATAGGTTAGATACAATATTCTTCCTTTTCCTGTAACTTTGCCTTTGTTTGTATGATTTCACAGCTACCGGATATAAAAATGATTTTTATAAAATTTTAATTAAACAGTTAAAAACTTTGTTTATGTAATAAATATTAATATTTTTTGGGTAGCTCTATATATTTTTTTGGTAATTGATGAATTTAAAAAGATTTGTGCGACAAAAATTAACATTTTAAGGATTTGTAAAAAAAGTAATGATTGTTTTATTTACTGATCTAAAATTAATAAAAAAACCTTATATATAAGGGTAGTACAAAAAATATGTTATTGATAACGGAAAAATATTCATTTCCGCCTTCTTAATTAATCGTATTATGTCTCAAGAATTTTTCTTTTTATCCAATATAAACTATTTTTAAGATTATATTTCCCGAATAATAAATTTGGGAAATTTTTTTATCAATAACATGCTTTTTTGCTCACTTGTAGCAGATATTATGAAATGTTTTATTGTTGAAATTATATCCAGAGATTCTGGTAAAAGTCTCTAAAAAAATTTGTTGTTTCATTTCCTGATTCCCTCTATTTTTTCAGATAATCAATTAGCATTTATATTAAATATAAACAAAAAATAACTACAACTAATCGATGTTCTTTCTTGAAGTTGGAAACGTCTCAGGTGTCAGGGTTATTCGGCCAATCAAAATATATGTCTCAGATAACATTGTCCATATACATAATATAAAAAAATAACGATGAATAAGGCTGACTTTCAAAATATACACCAATACACTGATAAGTTATGATGAAACGTCTAATTCATATCATATAAGGAACAGATGACGTGCACTAAATTGCGTTCGTGGTTAGCTCAGTTTCTAGTACTAGTTCCAGACTTGCGGTAATCTAACACCCCGAGTGACGTGATTTGAAATATCGGCCATATTGTCGTGAGGGACAAACAAAAATTTTATTTCATTTATGCATAGAGAATTGATGGTTAAAGCACTTTTTTAATTGAAATCAATGTCTTCACCTAAAAAAAATGAAAACAAAACACCATTACTAAGAATTTTATTGTAAAAAGTAATATTTTACAAACCGTGAAAACCAAGTAATTATTATTTAATAATTAACACGTTGACATTGTGTCATATAAAGGAATGAAATAAAAAACACAAATTTATAAACAATTTTTATATTATTTTCTGTAAAAACAGACAATTTTGTTCCCAAAATATTTACACATAGTTACATAGAGTTGCAACAAGACCATAAGGAATATTTAAAAAAGAATCGGGTAACTTCGTGCTGTAAGTACGTCAAAAGCTCTATAGTCTACAAGCAGTCAGTCGTACCCTTAAAAGAAGAGATCAATTCAAAATAATCGATAGTTAAATTTATCATATAATAATAATCGATAATGAAACTTTTTATATTTAGCTGTTTATTACAATGAATAAAAGGATTTTATAAAAAAAGAAGAAGCATGTCACTTGTAAATTCTTCAACATTTAAGTTAGATTATAAACGATGGTGATGGAAGGTGTATAGTAAAATTTCGATTATATAAAAATGTAAATATTTTTTATAAAAATTCAAGTAAATACCTATAGATTATAACGAATCATCTCTTCTATTACAAATATTCGTTATTATCGATAAAAACATATAATTAAATAACAATTCAATAAAATTTAAACTAAAATAAAACAGAATCAAATATTTCTCTTTTTTTCAGTAAATTTCGTTATAACAATGTTTGGACGGTGTTATATTATTTGTTCTTATTGGAATGTTGAGGGAATGTTTAAATAAATTTCATATTATACAGGAAAACTTATTTAAAATATTTACATATTTACTCCAGTTTATCTGTGAAAATTGTTAACATTCAAGAATATTTATTCGTAGTTAGGTTAAGGTAAGTTCAAAATAATTAATTGAATATCACATATTTTTAATGTTTTTGTGAGATAAATTAATATAAATAGAATGTAAATGTATTAAAATTATTTATAGAGTAGTATAGGGCAGCATTAGGGATTGTTTTGTTACTAAGATTTTATTTATGATCGATATTTTAGATACGGATCAAAAATTGGATTGTGTTATGGAAAAAATTCACTCTATACGTTCAATTTATGTTTAATCATAGATATATTTTTTTTAAATTTCACAGATTAATCTGGTTTTTGGAAGAGATTACAGTTTTGTTTTAGTTATTTATTTTCATCTTAAATGGAACTAGATCACTTCACTCATTTGCTCGCTATTCTCAATGGCACTTCACATATCCCAGATTCACTACAATTCTTTTCATATCTCTAGTCCCATTCCATGAAAATATCGTCTCACTACATTTTTTTTATTTTTCTTTAATAAAAAAATATATTTTTCAACATTGACTTAACCACAAACATTGAAAAAAAATAATAAATTATTGACTAAAATATCTAATCGACTTTAAAAACCCAGCCAGAGTTTTTCGATAAAGAAAAATCTTACCTGGTTTTCAATCAATCGATTTCATTTCATAATACAAAAAGCTCACGTTTTTAATTTTGAATATTATCTATTATAGTCGAAGGCTATGTTAAAAATTGGGTATTTAAACTTATATCAGCAGTCTTCTTCTACGAGTTTTTGTGTATCTTTGCCCGTATCCTGGGTAGCTGGGTCAAGTTCTCGATGCTTGACTTGCACGTGAGGCGATTGCATATGTTTCACACTAGACGGCGCTATTACAGCGCTAGGTGGTTCCAGGAATGTTTCGCCTTTCTGTTTAGCTAAATCCGAAGATACTTCGTACAAACCTAAACCATAATACAAGATAAACCAATTTTTTTTTCAACCAAATATTATAATTGTTTACCTCCGCTACCGTTCGGCAAAGCTTCCGGATTATTCTGCACGGCGTCGTACATGGGATTGTGGAAATCTCTATTTTTGTTACCGGTATTGGCGCTTAACGCGTCTAGACCGTAAGCTACGTCAGCCGTTTCGGACGGGCCTCCTCCGTTGTTGAATGAATTAGGACCAAATTCCACGTTGGTTCCTTGTCTAAACGAAACACTTTGGCTGCTCGCCAGGCTACCTAAACCTGATCCTTTACTGCTAGAATACAAAAAGGTTGATATAACTAATGTATTGGGACGGGTACCCAGTCGCACGTCATATATCGGCGCCGATATTAATATAATGGAAACTGTAGTGTGACGGATACACACCATCTAATGGCGGGGGTTATAATTTAATGTAATGGAAACTATTTATGGAAGAAGTTTCTAGATTATTGAAGGTTTTCTATTACTATTCTATTACTAGATATACGAAAATAAATAATCCCAAAAATAAATAATCCCAAAACAAATCCCGGCTCCGGTAGAAGAAAATTTTTACTTTATCAGGGCAGCAACAAAATATCTCTATTTCTCCCAATAATACAAACCAAAGAGTCCCTTTATGTGCTTGGAAAAGTTATGTTGTGTCAGAAGTGTCGAATGTTATTTTTTGGTTAAAAAACGTGCTAAAGTAAATCTAACCTAATCGAAGGTAGAGTAAACATAACCTAACTATAAAATGGATTCGTTTTTCAGTCAGCTCAACAACCTCAAGAAACAATTCCCAATGCGAATATAAATAAAAGATGAATAAATAAAAACGTGTACAACAGTTATTTTTATCTTTTTTCTCACCATTCGTCTTTTCCCTTTATAACCAACCCTCCAACCTAAAATACCCCTAACCTCAAAATAAAACCATCCAATCAATTGTTGGTGTTAACTTCCGACGACTGGGAACTCGATAAATGGATCAAACGACTTCGAAAACACTAAAATAACGTGTTTCTATTACGATCCTAAACCGGGTGGGTACGATAGTATCGATTTTTTATCTCTAACGAGCAGCCAAGCCCCCCAATTCCCTAAAATAGCCCTCTCTCCAAAATAAAATTTTACTTCCCATTCAAAATGCCGAACCGGAAGTTACCCAAATCAATCATTGGTAAAATCGACAGTACTAACTTCCGACGTCCGGGAACTCTATAATTGGATCGAACGACTACAAAAATGCTAAAATAACGACAACAAAAAGACAGATCATGGGTTTACCACGATCTATCTCTCATTACTTTATTCTGATTGGATAGCCATGACGTCGAAGTTTTCGAATGGTAGGAACGACAAAGGGAAAGAGAGATCAGCAAACCTATGCTCTTCCTCTCTATCGATAGTACAATGGCATTTACAAGCCGCTCTAGCTTTAATATTACCTCTACGATAGTAACGATCCAATTTGAATCATAATTTGCCATAAATTTAAATTTCGCTCCAAAATAAATGAAGATGTCATGCCAAGTTTGACATTAAAGGGGCGTTGCCGATATTTCAAGTGCCGTCAAGTCGTACGATCAACGGTGCTGTAATGGCAGCGAGTGTTGGATCGTGAACAGAAAAAGAAGAAAACAAAATATGGGAGAGCAAAGGTACAAAGAAGGATTTTGGGAAGAGTAAAGGAGGAGCACGAACGTACAAGCCGAGATGGTCCGAACGCATACGACATACAACCAGACTGGACGAAGATAGTTGGGTCCTTGTAAAGGTGAAGAGGAAAAGATGGCGTCCGCGAAGAGAAGATGGCGTTCGCGGAGAGAAAATGGCGTCCGCGGATAGAAGATGGGGTCCGCGGATAAAAACACGTAAAAAATATTTAGAAAGAATAGGATTAGAGAATTGGCGTGAAGCAGTAATGAACAAAAAAATATAGGTACTTACAAAGGTCTTTTCCTGATGAAAACGTACACTCCCATGGCGGCGGCGAGGATCAACAATATAACAACGATCGGTACAACGATCGCCGTGGTATTGGTCCGGCTACCGGCTGTACTATGTTCCGAATGTATTTCACAAAATTCCCCTTGGTAATTAGGTAAACAGTGACATTGTAATTCGTTACTGTCTTCGATTTCTTTACAGTTACCGCCGTTTTCGCATTTACATATTCTCGGTAGAGGTCGTTCCCGTTCGGATGCGGCGTCGCATACGATATCGGCTTTGATTTTTTGACTCGGCGTCGACGAATCCGGACACGAACACCTATGTCCGTTCGGTACTATCAAACAGAGATGGGAACAGTGATTGTTCGAACAAGGATCTCGTATAGAGGTGTTGTACCTCAAATCGTGATAAACTTTAACGCTAGACGGATTCTGCATATCTCTCTGTATTACTACAGGAACTCCTCGACCGAATTTATCTTGTTGTATCAATTCCCCGGTGTTTTTCGTTATCCAATAGATATTAGATTCGAAAACGTCTAAAGATACAGGATGTTTCAGTATATCGCCTCGTATAACGGTTTTTCTATTGGTACCGTCGAATTTCATACTTTCGATTATGTTAAGTTTGGTATCCACCCAATAAACGGTATGATCCATGGCGTAGTCGATGGTTAGACCGGTGGGATGACGTATCTGATCGGTAATTAACGGTCGACGTTTCGAACCGTCCATCCAAGCGACTTCTATTTTCGGATTCGATCCCGAATCCGACCAAAACATTTTACCTTTTTGCGGATCGACGGCTAACGATGAAGGATTCTCCAAACCGACGCTTACCAACGATCTACGATATCTACCGTCGGTTTTAGCTACCATAACTCTACCTTTCGGTTTAGCGCTTCTGTCCATTTCAGTCCAGTATAAATTATTGGCGATCCAATCGACTGCTATTGCGACCGGTTTAGAACTACCTTTTATACCTAAATCTTGTGAATAACCGGTTTTAACTTGTCCGTTTAAAGCGTTTACCATATAAGAACGTTTGATTGTTTTTTGTCTACTGTCGGCCCAAAAGATCATCTGTTGCGTCGGGTTATAATCTACGGCGTCTATACGTTGTTCTTCGATTATAACGCCCTCGACGTCTCTTAACTTCAATTCGAAAGATCGTATTTCACCACCGTTGGCCACTAATAGAGTCACGTCTTCTTTAACGGCTTTACAAACCCCGGATAATTGATCCGATAATTCGAAACCTTCTCTACAAGCGCATCCGTAGGTACCGTTCAAATTTATACATATTTGCGAACAGTGGTGAGCGGAAGTGACGCATTCGTCGACGTCTAAACAAACTTTTCTATTTTCCTGAGATATTATAAAACCCGAATAACAAGCGCATATGTAACCGCCGTCGGTTAAATTCATACAGTGATGTTCGCAACCGCCTTTCGTAGCATCCGAACAAACGTCGTTGTGATGACAACCCAATTCGTCGGAACTATCCCCGCAATCGTCGGCGAAATCGCAAACTTGTTTTTTATCGATACATTTCCTATTCGCGCATTTATATTCGGTCAAACTATCGCAAGGTTTCGTTTTCGTCGAACACAACGTCATATTATTTTCGTCCGAACCGTCGCCGCAATTATCGATACCGTCGCATAATTGGTACTTCGGTATGCATTTGTGATTGGCGCATTGGTATCTTTTCAAAGTATCGCAATTGAAATTCGTGCATATAGATGGCGATTCGTCGGAACCGTCACCGCAATCGTCGGCGCCGTCGCAAATATCCGCAGGACTAATACATAAATGATTATCGCATTCGTATCTGGATTCGGGACAATATCTTCCGCCAGGATATTTCGGGGGGCAGTTCTTTTCGTCCGACATATCTCTGCAATCTCTATCGCCGTCGCAACGGAAGTAAGCGGCTATACAATGACCGGAAGCGCATTGGAACGTTCCGTTTTTACATTGGAAACCGTTACAATCGCTTTCGTCGGAATTGTCGCCGCAATCATCTTCGTGATCGCATCGCCAACGTGAAGAAATGCATTTTCCGTTACTGCAACTGTCAAAAAGATATTAAATATATCAAAATAATGGAACAATTGATTAAATAGATAAAATAACTTACCGGAATTCCGATTCCGAACATTCTCTATAAACCCCTTTACAAACTTCTTCTAGTTCGTCGGATCCGTCTGCGCAATCGTCGGAAAAGTCGCATTTCCATTGTTTAGGTATACATCTGTTGTTTTTACATTTGAAATCCGTTTCCGGATTACATTTCGGACAATTTATGGGTAATTCGTCCGAATTATCTCTACAATCGTCTTTACCATCGCAGAACAACCATTTAGGTATACAACGATAATTAGCGCGACCAGGACAACGTTGCCAACCTGTGGTGCAGTTCTTTTGTCGGCACATGTACGCCGGTTCGTCAGAATCGTCGCCGCAATCGTTATCGGCATCGCAAGTCCATAATTTCGGTATACACTTGCCGTTTTTACAAGTAAATTCGGTTTCCGGATCGCACGTTCGCTTGTGACATATTTCGGGATCTTCGTCGGAACCGTCTTTGCAATCGGCGTCGCCGTCGCATTTCCAACTCGCCAAAATACATCTACCGTTCGATTTGCATTTCATTTCTAATTCGGGACATTCTTTATCGCAGTTTTGTTCGTCGGAATTGTCGCCGCAATCGTCGGTACCGTCGCATATTGTTGCCGAAGGAGTACAGTTCAGATTTTTGCATTGGAACGTACCGGCGCGACACTGGCGGGGCGGACACGTAGACGGTTCGTCCGATCCATCTTTGCAATCTTTCTCGCCGTCGCATCTGAAAAATTATACGTTCGATATATACTGGTAGTCGAATTTTTTATTGACATTTTACATTAAAGAGTCGATTATCGCTATTTCGACTTTGAAACTTGTAATATGACATTACGAATCGAAAATCCAAAATATCATAATGAGACGTTTGTTAATCGAATCAATTGAAAACTTCAATTCAGTTTTTAGTTCAAAATTAATACAAACAGGTTCAAAATTACGTTATTCGAAATGTAGAATCGGTAATTAGAATTTGAGGTATGAAATTCGATATTTGAAAGTCAGGTTATGACATTCGAAATCGATATTTGACAATCGATTTCTAAAAAATAGATTTGCAGAATCCGAAATTCGACATTCAAGATGGAAAATCCATAACTCAAAATTCATAACTTGACTTATTACACTAGAAATGGAAAATCGGTAATAGATTTATCGAAAAATCAAACTTTGAGGTTTGTCAGTCGATTCCATTGAAAATTGATACAAATGGATCTAAGATTACGATATTCGAAATGTAAAATCGATAATTATAATTTAATAGACACAATTCGACATTTGAAAAGTGAGATATAATATTCGTAATCGATATTTAATAATCGATGTTCAAAACACGCCTTGCAGAATCGAATTTCGACATTTAATCACTTGTACTAAACTAAAACATTCATAGACAAATTCACTTTTAAGCACATATTCGAGATACGTCATTCGAAATAAAAAATTGATACCACCATGCTAAAAATCGATCATGATAATCCAAAAAATCGAAATATAACGTTTCCCATTCGATATTGTTGAAAATTAATGGAAAAAATCACAAATTAATTCAGTTTTCAGTTCAAAATTAATACTAATAGGTTCAAGATTCGAAGATATTCGAAATGTAGAATCGATAATAAGATTTTGAGGAATGAAATTCGATATTTGAAAGTAAGGATATGACATTCGAAATCGATTTTTAAAACATGGCTTCCAGAATCGAAATTTGACATTCGAAATGGAAAATCCATAACTCAAAATTCAAAACTTGACATAATACACTAGAAATAGAAAATTGAAATGGAAAATCGGTAATAGATTTATCGAAAAACCGAACTTTGAGGTTTGTCAATCGATTCAATTGAACATTAATCGAAATATGACGTTTCCAATTCGATTATTGTTAAAAATTCATGAAAACAATTAATATCAGCTGACATCAGATTACAATATTCGAAAAATAGAATCAATACACAGCATTCGATATTTGATACACGAGATATGATATTAGAAATCGACGTTACTGAAAATATTTCTATAAATTATTAATCGCTGTTGCCAAATTGACAATATTTTCCAAATATTCGATAAATATATATTTACTTACTTCCAAAACCAAGGTATACATTTCTCGTCGCGCCCTTTACATTGCCATTGACCAGCGGTACAATTCGCCACGCACGTCTTCTTATCATTCGACAAATAAAACTGATTCGGACATGCACATTTATAAGTCGTGTTCCCTTCGTCTCCGTACCCGTCGATGTTGAGATAACTAGAAACCGGAGGCGGCGATATCAAACACAAATGCGAACAACCCCCGTTATTATTCCCGCAAGGATTATAATAAGGAAGTTGTCTCAACGAATGGAACACGTGAATATCGTACGGTTTATGCGTGGTATTCACCAACAATTCCAAATTTCCACCGTGGAATTTATTCGCTCTCGATACGGCTTTCAAATTCCAATCCGTCCAATAGATGTAGTCGTCGAATAAAGACAAAGCGAAGACGTGCGGAACCGCCGATCCCGTAATGACTTTATGTATATGTCTCCCTTCCAAATCGCAGTGAGCTATGTAATCCAAATGTGCGTCGGCGTAATACAATCGATCGGTGAAAAAATCGATCGTCAAAGCGTTCGGCCAAGCGATTCCGTTTTCCCAAGTTAGTATTCTGGTGAAATTCGAACCGTCCATTCCTAATTTTCCTATAAAAGCTTGTAGATGCCAAGACGTGAAATATAAATACCCGGTACCCGGATGGACGACTATAGCTCTCGGATCCGGTATGCTGGTTTTTAACGTCTTCCTGTTTGTTCCTGTTAGTTCGGATACGTCGAGATTTTTCGAATGTCTATCGAGCCAATACAATTTTCTACCGATCCAATCGACGGATATACCTTCTAATCCGTGCGAATCGTGGCGAACAACGGCTTCTTTGATTCTACTACCGAAACCGCTTTTGTAAATCGTTTTGGCGGTTACGTCGCAGAAAAAAACATTTTTTTCTTTCATATCGTAATCCAATGCAACTACGTTCATTAAATCTTGGTGTACCAAATTGTAAGTGTGCGCGTCTACGGATATATTTCTGATGTAATATTTGTTGGTGAATATCACCCAAGGCGTCTCGTCGTCTTTGCGTTTACACGTATGTTCGTCCGGTTCCCTTTCGTAATATTCTTCGTTGCATTTGCAGTAATAACTGCCCGGTGTGTTCGAGCAGTATTGGGAACACACGCCGGGTGTTTCTATACATTCGTCTATGTCCGCGCATGCTTTACCGTCATCCAATAACCTATAAAATAATATTTTTTTACTAAATATATTGCTACTTTTATTTAAAAGTTAGTTTTCCTAGTGGGATTGGGGAAATATTCAACACCAAAATGTACTAACTCGAATACTTTATATAATATAATTTAATTCCCAGGCGCTGAATGCATAAGTACTCGAAAGTTCGGAAATATATTAGAGATAGTACACTTTGGTGTTTAATTTTGCCACAATTCCACTAAGAAAACTGCGTTCGAATTTAAATATGTGTAACTACATATCCCCGGAGCGGTGTTTTTTATTCCAAATTCCATAGATATCCGCAAATATATTGAATTTTCATTATCCTTCTTTTTAATTTGAATTTCGCGCATAACCTACATTTTCGTTATTGACAACTGACATTTTTAAAAACATTTTCAAGGTTATTATAAGCTATTATTATAATCTGTCCTAACCTCACTTCAAACTTCGTTTAATCTCAAAAAAACGTCAATGTCTATTTAAAACCGTTCTAATTTAGTTATTTTCGATAGAAATTTTAGGCGTTTTTTCGTGTTTGCAATTTATGATTTTGTTTATGTGCGTAAAATATAGTTTCATGACTCTTAAACTAATTAAAAACTGTAGGTAGACGATAGAAACTTAACCTAACGTAAACTAACCTAATCAGCATAACAATTGTTTAAAAAAAAATATATTTTCTAAACAATTGTCGATGTTCATTGGTGTACGTCAACCTATAACCTCACTTTAACCATCCTTAACCTAATTTAAGTTAACCTAACCTTACTTTAAGAAATAGAATTTGAAATTTGAATGAAAATGTGAATATTGATAATGAAGGGAAGACAGGAAATGGAATAAAATTGATTTAAATTAAAATCAAATGGAAAATGTTGTTTGTTGAATACTTACTTATATCCTTGGTTACATTCGCAATAATAACTGGTAGGTGTATCGACGCACTTGTGCCCGCATTGGTGTATCTCAATTTTGGCACATTCGTCGATGTTGCAATGCAGAGGCTCGTCAGAATCGTCGGTGCAATCTGACACTTTATTACAAACCAAATTATAATTTATACACTGACCATTGTTGCATCTAAATTGCGTCGGATCGGCGCACGTCGCGTTGTCTTTTTCTAAAAATCGAAAAATTATTCAATTACAAAGAATATGATATAATTTTTTTTAATAGTCTTACTGCAATCGACTTCGTCGGATCGATCGCCGCAGTCGTCCTCGCCGTCGCACCTGTACTGCATGCGGATACACTTGAAGTTTTGACAGGTGAATTCTTGTGGGGAACACGTTTTGTATTTGGTGTTGCATTCTTTACCTTCGTCCGTACCGTCTCCGCAATCGTTATCGTGATCACAAGTCCAGCCCTACGTGAAAATAACGTTTTTATCCTTATTAATCGATATAAAAATTATCATTGCGTATCAGTCAATCATTAAAACGCAATTTCTAAGATTATTCTACCGATATTTTCATAAAGTTGGGATTATTAACAATTTTGGATGTCGTCTTACAACTGTCGTGTGTTCTGTGCCATATGTCAACTTTCTTATGTTCTATGCCATCTCTGTCATCTGTGTCGTTTCCATTGACTGTCGTGTATGCGTTATCTGTCATATATACAATCTGTCAACGGTTCTGCCAATATAATATTTACCAAAGATATATAGTCGTTAATAAGTTATCAATTTGACGGATAGGGGTCACCAAACAAAAGTTATTGTATTTTGATCGTAAAGTATGACGTTTAAACTGACATCTGTCAAATTTTGTTTGTTAATATTATTTAAAGTGAACAAACTCTTGAGTTTTTCTTAAACAATGAAAAACATTATGGGTACTCCCAAAATGAAATTGTCAAGAATTTTTTTGAGACCATGTGCTCATGGATTTAATTTGCATACATTCTAAAATCAAAATGAATGGACTAAACCCTCCTAAAACCAAAAATAATGCAGTAATCAGAGGAAAGTTTAAATTCTCAGTTATTTTAATATAACATCGACTATATGGCAAAGAGGAAAAACAAAGATTTTTCTTGTACATTATTGTACCGATAAAAGAAGGAAAACAAAAATAAACGGCCCTATATGCGAAAGAAAAAACTTTTCTTTCACCCTGTTGACAAAAACAAAAGTCAAGTCAAAGGTATTTGATTGAAAGTTTATCAATAGTGTAAGTAGCAGCGATAGTAAACGAATTGGAACTGTAATGACGTAATGTAACGCTAAAAAATAAGTTGTAACGCGAGACATCGCTAAGTTGTTAGTTCTTTTACTTATCAATAGTTGGTATACTTGCGCAACGTCATTTAGATTTCGTGGTCACGGGTTAGTTTATCGGGTACAGTGGTGTAGATAAAGGAATGTGTATGTGTGGTAGCCATTTTGTATCGATTTTAATTTCGATCACGTTCCAGTTACGTCGGACAATAAATATTGTGATTTTATAGAACATGGTGGCATATAATATAAATAATTTTAAAAGTAAATAAAAGTAATTTTGGAAAATATCATTAGGAAAAACGCGTTAAACCTTCCAAGTGCGCGTTTTTATCTACCGATTAGGCATTAAACGCCTGAAATACAAATAGAATAGTCCAAAGAAACCTCGTTGTTTTGATTTAAGTTAAGTTCATTTACCCCCGATCTATTTCCAAATAAAACGACAGTTTTATATCAATGTTTAACCTTCTGAGGAGACTCAGATGGTTGCCAAAACTACCCAGGCGCCATTTTGTTAACTATTATCCCTCCCTTTCTTCGACGATTGGCGAGTACGAAATCACCAGACATACTACATCAATATTGTGTTGGTAGACGTGAGAAAAAGAAGTACTATAACTTACTTTATTGATGCAACGACCGTTGGCGCACGTGAATTGATCCTCAGAGCAAGATTGAGGTGTGGGACAATTATGTAATGTCGCGTTCTCATCAGCGCCATCTACGCAATCAGGATCGCCGTCGCACAACCATTTCCTGGGTATACATTGAGCTCTACCCCATTCTTTATTAGCTTCGCAGGTGAATTCGTTTTCTTCGTCGCATTTTCTATCGTCTAAACGGAAGAAATGAATCGATTTTTCGCGAAAACAATTAAATGAGATACTTACTGCATTCGTGCCTGTTATCTTCATCGCTGTTATCGAGACAATCGTTATCGCCGTCGCAAATGTATATTCTCGGTACGCAATTTCCGTTATCGCACGTGAATAAATCACCGAAACACGTACGACCGTCGCTCTTGCAATATTCCGGAGGTTCGTCCGCGCCATCTCCGCAATCATCATCTCCGTCGCAATACCTGTAAATAAATGTACAAATTATCATTTTTTATAGGTTATATACATTCAAACTTAACCTAAAAAGTGGAAAGTTAGGTTATGTATTACAATAACTGTCAATTGTTAACTTACCACGTTGCCGGTATGCATCTGTGATTCGAACATCTGAAACTGTTCTGTGGGCAAGTTCTGTGCGAGCAGTGTAGGGGATTTTCGTCGGAATTATCGCCGCAATCGTTATCACCGTCGCATAACCAATAAGGTTCCACGCAAATGTTCGTATTTTCGCATTTCAAGTGATTAGGGGGACAAGTCGTGTTCTTGGGACATCTTTCGTGCGTTTCGTCGGATGTGATGTTGTCTTTACAGTCATTAACACCGTTACAAACCTGAAAACCATTATATGAGATATATACAAGGTGGTGAGACAAAATTTGTGTTAAAAAGAGGCGTTCACTTCGACATTAAAAAGGATACGACAGGATCTAGTCAAAAAAGACAATCATTTGTAGTCTATCTTTGAGGATTCTTAGTCTAAGAAGCACGTTTCAGAAACTTTTAGTTTCTTTTCGCCTTTTCCCTTAATTTTTGAAGGCCTCATCGACGAGCAAAACATCACAACTTTCCGAAGGAACCTCGACGTGCGGATTCGAAAGTTGGACTCACCTGTGTCATGGGTATACATCTATGATTAGCACAAGTGAATTCTCCAGGAGCGCATTGTGGATATTGGCAATCTTTTTCGTCGGAACCGTCTTTGCAATCGTTTTCGTGGTCGCATTTCCATGATTTAAAGATGCAACGTCCGTTCGCGCATCGGAATTCGTTCGGGGAACAAGAATGGAAAGCTGAAAATAATAAACAATTCATTTGAATAATATTATGAACAATGAAAGAAATTTATTGATATTAATTAGAATATCTTGGGGAATTGTGGAGTAAAGCTAGTTGGTAATACTGGTTTTGACGTCACTCCTCGCGGTGGCCCTATGAAATATGGAGTTTTCATACTGCGTCATAACAAAAAAATGACTCTTAACATTTCCGAAAGTGATGTCAGCCACTTTTATCAAAAATGTAACCGTACATCTAATTTTAATAAGATTTAACCCTACTCCATGTAAAATTTTTGACAGCGCGTCATTTTAAGACACAATACCAGCGACGTTTTTACGTTACATAAGCTTGTCCAGAAGTAAACACCGGAAAACATAAATAAACGACGGCATAATCAATCGTACAGCTTCGTATCTCGGGAAAAATCAAGTCGCAATTCAAAATTTAAATTTTCAATCAATAAAACGATCTTATCTGCCCACCGACGCCATAATTAGATCTATATATTGTAAAACTCCTTTCGAAATAACACTGCAGTAAGTAATACAATTGTTATGTCAAAAACATAACCTCGAAATGCGAACCAATACGTTATGTATCGAATTTTGACAATTAGCAAGTGTTTTTGATATACTAGAATCACAGAACTAAAGAAATTACAAAATTCAAAAAAAAATTGAAGAAAATGATATATGTTTATGATTGTTTGCCCACAGACGCCATGATCTATATATATATATATATATAATAAAACTAAGTCGATGAAATGTGCGTGCCGATAAAACTTGAAAAGGAGTCCCGACACGATAAAGGGACTTATGTGGTGTGATAGCCCTTTATCCCTCCTCGAACAAGAAAGTTCCCGTTTTAATCCAAAGGGCATGTTTTTAAAGATATAAGGGACTTTCCGACCCTTCAACTTGGAAATTAAGTCCAATGGCGCCATCTGTTATCGAATATTTGAACTTCGTTCAAGACAACTATGGAGACTATACACTCCAATAGTCATAGTGTATAGTCTCCATAGTTGTGAGCCATTGCAGCATGTGTAGTAGTGGCGCGAAATTTAAAATTCCAATTTCAATAAAATCTTAAATTTCATTTGTTACTATAATAAAGTTGTTAAATTTTGTGTATTTATACGTAATTATTTAACGTATATTTTGGAGTTAAAGCGACATAATTTTAGTTATCCAAATTAGTTCTCAAAATATTTAAAAATTTAGGTTTTTAAATTTCGCGCCTTTACTACATACGCTATCGCTACAGAAGCTAGAAAGTTCCCGTTTTAATCTAAAGGGCGTGTTTCTAAAGATATAAGGAACTTTCCAACCCTACAACTTGGAAATTAAGTATAGTGGCGCCATCTGTTATCGAATATTTGAACTTCATTCAGGACAACGATTGTTTGGGTTGCATTTCCAAAAGCGTTGCGAGCAATTGTAGCATGTGTAGTAGTGGCGCGAAATTAAAAATTCCTATTTCAATAAAGTCTTAAATTTAATTTGTTGCTATAATAAAGTTATTAAATTTTGTGTATTTATACGTCATTAGCTAACTTATATTTTGGAGTTAAAGCGACATAATTTTAGTTATCCAAATTAGTTCTCAAAACATTAAAAAATTTAGGTTTTTAAATTTCGCGCTTTTACTACAAATGCTACCGCTATAGAACCTTTTATTATGGCGGACGATAATGACCAGAATACTTTAGAAGGTGTGAGAGAGAAAATATTTTTAAATTTTCTCGAATATTCTAGAGCCTAGCTCTCTGAATATATAAGAGCCCGGTGTCGCTCACCAGAGTTAGTTTAATTTGAACAGCGAAACGAGCGATTTCAAAACGAAAAGAAGAGAAGTTATCTGTGAGCATTTATTTAGAAGTTCCACGTGTGAGTATTTTTAATAGTGTGTTTAATTAACTCTCGATTTTGAAACGAAATAGAAAAAAGTTATTTGTGGGTTTTTATCGTGAAATTTCAAATGTGAGTATTTTTAATAGTGTTTAATTAATTCTAATGTTTTTTTTTCTTTAAATTGTAATTTTCTTAACCTTCAAAAAGTCGCGCGGCGTCGAATTGATGCCTTTTATATACTTTTGGCCGTAAACAAAATATCGCTCGACCGCTTGAAGGTTAAATATATTTTTTTTGTCTCAACATATCCCACGTTTCCGTTACAAAATAATTATCTATAAAATGTTTATTTAATTTATATTTTATAGAAAACAATGCCCAGACGTAAGAGAGGAGGAGATTTGGCCAGTTCTGCAGCGAAACGGCGGAAACAAAAAGAATCTCGAAGAAATGAAACGGAAGAAGAGCACGAAGCACGTTTACAGAATCATCGGACCAGAATGAGTAACCTGAGAAGCAGAAGAAGCGAAGAAAGAACAGCAAATAAAAGTACTGAAGAGTCGAGAATTTTAAAAGATAATCTAACAAAGGAAGCATTCCACTACGAACCGACGAAAAAATATTACAATCATAAATACGTTGTTATTGGAAAAATGAATAACGTTTGCCAGTTTGCCATGTATATATACTCCGGACAATAAAATGAAAAATGTTGTTTATAAACAAGTATTGTAAATAATGAGAAAACGTTTTCAATAAACTTTTTTTTTTACTTTTTACGTCATAGTTTATTTTTTTATTTCGACTCTACCACTTCATCTCATATCAACTCCCGGGCGAAGCCGGGTTTTTTAGCTAGTTAGATCTATAAAAACTCCTTCCGAAATAACTCTGAAGTAAATTATACAATTGTTATGTCAAAAACATAACCGCAAAAAGCAAAATTGTTTCTAATGTAACGAGCACTCAAATTCCCATCGAATTTTGACAATTATCGAGTGTTTTTGTGATACTAGAACTACAGAACTAAATAAATTCCAAACTTCAAGAAAATTTGAAGAAAATGATACATGTTTATATGATTGTTTGCCCACAAACGCCATAATTAGAAAATTATAATTATATTGTAAAGCTCCTTTCGAAATAAAACTAAAGAATTGTTATGTCAAAAACATAACCTCGCAACGCGGAAACATTTGTTATGTATCGAGCACTCGAATTTCCATCGAATTTTGACAATTATCGAGTGCAAACAAACCAATTCTAAACTCTGAGAGCATCTAAAGAAAATGATATATAATTTAATGATATACTTACAGCAGTAGTTCGTGTCCTCGTCGCTGTTATCGCCGCAATCGTCTTCCCCGTCGCACGCCCACATTCTCGATATACAACGTCCATTGGCACAATAAAACTTGCTCGTATCACAAGTCAAATTTTTAGCTACGCACATTTTACCTTCGTTGACCAATTTGCTATTATCATCGCAACGACATTCCGCGGTACCGTTAGGCGCCGGATGACAACTCTGCGCGCACCCACCGTTATTAATTCGACACGGATTCACGTTACACCTTTGTCTTTGACTCGAATAAACTTGTATATCCCTCGGACTGTCCTCCAATCTCTTAACCATTTCGATCATATTAGCCCCCGTGTGTTTTTCCGCTCTATAAACCCCCCTCAACTGCAAATCCGTCCAATATATATATTTCCCGAAAACCGTTATGGAAAACGGGTAGATTGTAGCCGATATTAGTACTTCTCGATTCTTCCCGTTCAAATCGGAACGTTCTATCTTTTCTCTAACTGCATCCGTCCAATATAACATATTTTCATCGTAATCTATAGCTAAACCGCTCGGTTGAGCGAGATTTTTATCTATGATTATACGTTTAAGCGATCCCGCCATTGTTGTTCTAAATATTTTACCAGCGGTACCGAATTTACCCCAATCGGTGTAGAAAAGCGTCCCGTTGCAAGGATCTAGTACGATCGCTCTAGGTCTTTCGACTCTAGCTATCATAACTAAATCTTTTCCGTCCAAATTCATGGCGTATATACTCCGATTCGACGAATCGGTCCAATATATCTTTTGTTGGGTCCAATCGTACGCTACCCCTTCGGGATTTATACCTTTATTCCGTAGATTTATTATGGAATCGATATCCGGTTTGGTGGCTGATATTTTAGCTATTCTAGCCCACGGTTTTATCTGCGTGAAAAATAATAATTGATGTTTGTAGTCGAAATCGACGCCTACGACGTTTGTTAAATTACCGATAGGCGCGAACGGTACGTTTGTGTTTAACGGATCCAAATGTACCGTTCGGATTTCCGTTCTTGTGGAAAATATTATGTATTCGTTAACGAAGCCGCATCGACGATCATTGGTGATGTTACCGGTAGCGCAGTCGCATTTGAAAGAAGGTTTTTGCGAATTGGCAACATCGTTTGGAAAAGAGAAGCATAATTGTTCGCAACCGCCGTTACCGAATTTTCTACAAGGATTCGAATCGTCAGTAGGTTGATTTGTAATATCGTATATAGCTATATCTCGTAAAAACGATAAATTATTTCTCACTTTAATCGGTAAAGATATATTTCCAGGTAATTTCGAAGCTTTAAATACGGTTCTCAAATTTCTATCCACCCAATATATATCGCTTTTGTATATCGCTATACCTTTCGGATTCGGTAAATTCCTACGGATCACTTGTCTGTTACCGCCGCTGTACGAAATCTTCTGTATGGTATCTAATTTTGAATCAACCCAATAGACGTCGTGAGTGTTCATATCGATCGTCAAATCAGTCGGATTACTTATACCGGAAGTTACTAACGGTAACCAATCGGATCCATCCAAATTAGATTTACCTATTCTGGGATATTGTCCGTAATCGATCCAATAGAGGATTCTTTTTATCGGATTAACGGCTAATTCTCTCGGAGCATCGGTTGTTGATTTTAGAATCACTTTTCTGTATCTACCGTCTAACCAACAAACTTCGACGTAATTCTCGTGGGGGAAAACGTTAGTGAAATACATATTCCCGGCTATCCAATCGATCGCTAGTCCTCTTATACCGCTACTACCGATACCGTCTTTGATAATATGTTGAAGTTCGGTACCGTTCGGTCTTATCCTGAACACGCCGTTCCAATATCCTTTATTCAGTTCGATCCAATAGATCCAAGCGTCGGCGAAGTGTACGTCGACGTGTAAAATATGATGTCCGGGTCCGGTTATCGGTACCATAGCTTCCGAACTGTCCTTCAAACTGTAACCTCTGGTTATATCTAATTGGGATACGACAGCGAACGTCCTATACGGCGAACAATTAATTTCGTTTTTTTTGTATCCGATGCCGCACGCGCACGTTCTGGTTCTACCCTCAGCGGGTATGCAGATCTGTTCGCAACCGCCGTTATTCTGTAGACAGGGGTGGTCGGCGGCGGGTCTCTTTTTGTATATGGTGAATGATTTCAAACTCGGTTCGTTTTCTAATATTATTCTCGGGTTGTTACCGGTCGGTAAAGCGATTTGCACCAATTTTTCGTAATCGGGATCTAAGTAAAATAATCGATTCCCTAAAACTCCTATAGATTTAGGGGATGATATGTAGTTATCTTCGGTTAATATAGTTGTTCTTCCCGTTCCGTCTACTCCGATTTTACCGATCAAAGCTGGGTACAAAGTACTGTAGTACAACGTTTTTGTATCCAAATCTATGACCAAAGCGTCCGGTTTATCCAATTTATCCAATAGTATAACGGGGTTGGTACCATCCATGTTGGCTTTGGCTATTTTTTGCGGTACTCCGTAGCCGCCTTCGTCGGTCCAATATAATTTACCGTCTAGAGGATCTAAACAAATGGCTCTGGGGGATGCTACTGAAGTTTCCTCGCCGTCGTTTGCTAATACGATTGTTCTATGTTTCACTTTTCCGTCTATTCTGATCACTTCGATGTTACTCGCTTTCTTATTACCGATATAAATGTTTCTACCGAGCCAATCGAAGGCGATCGTAGATGGGGAACCTATTATACCATTATCTATACCGAGAACTTGAGTTTTGTTACCTCCGGTATACGGTGTACTCCATATTGTACACTGTAAACAAAATTAGAGTTTTATTACAATGTAAAGACCGATGTGGAACCGATACATAAATTTTCTGATGAAGAAAACCTCAAAAAGTGATAAAACACGACACGTTTTGAAGTCATAACCGTAACCATAAAAAGTTCTAAAAGACATCACATTTTAAATACGTACCATCAAAAACGTCATATTTTGAATATATAACCTCGAAAATTGCTAAAAACGTCATATATTGAAGAAATAACCTCAAAAAATACTGAAAAAAGGTAATAATTTAAATATTTTGAAAAAGTAACCATAAAAAGTTCTAAATGACGTCACATTTTGAAGACGTGCCCTCAAAACGTCATATTTTGAATATATAACCTCAAAAAGTGGTAAAAACCGTCATATTTTGAAGAAAATACGTCAAAAAGTAGTGAAAAGCATCATATTTTGAAGAAATAACCTTTAAAAGTACTAAAAGACGTCATATTTTGAAGACGTAACCTCAAAATTATTAAAAAGCGTCATATTATGAAGAAGGCACCTCAAAAGTGCTAAAAACGTCTAATATTGAAGAACCTCAAAAAAATCTTAAAAAACAGTCATATTTAGAAGAAACAACTTCAAAAACTGATAATACGTGGCACAGTTTGAAAAAATAACCTCAAAAGGTACTAAAAAGAGTGCTAAAAGACGACACATTTTGAAGATGTAACCTCAAAAGTATTAAAAAGCGTCATATATTGGAGAAATAACCTGAAAAAGTGCTAAAAGACGTCACATTTTGAAGACGTACCCTCAAAAGCGTCATATTTTGAATATATAACCTCAAAAAGTGGTAAAAAACGTAATATTTTGAATAAATCACGTCAAAAAGTGATTAAAAACGTCACATTTTGAAGACCTAAGCCCAAAGATTGATAATATACTCACATTTTCGCCTTGTTCGTCTTTGCTTTCCAACCAATATATCAAATTATTCTTTCTATCGTAATCGATCTGTACGCCATGTTCTATCCCGACAATAGGAGTTATATAACCCGTCGATTCTTCTCCCGAAGTTAACGAAACGTCGACGATCTGCGTACCCTTCATCACCATCAAGAAATTATTGTCTTCTTCGCTGCAACTACCGCCCGAATTCGATTTATAGCCCGGTTTACACTTGCAGGTATAACCGGAGCTGGTTGAAGGCGAAAGTAGACAAATATGTTGACAGGGGTTGTTTTTGCAAGGGTTTTCCGATACCGGTTGTAACGAGGGATGGTGGACATGTATGCTCAACGGTTGGGATATGAGATGGGATACGACGGTTTGGTTATTGCCTTTATATTTGTGAGCGGATAAAACTCTGTTTAATTGTCTGTCGGTCCAGTAGAGGGTGTCTTCGAATATCGTTAGGGAATGAGGATGGAGGAGATAATGACTTCCGGCTAGTACTTGTTGTCTACCGGATCCGTTGTAGTAACAAAAATCGATGAAATCTAATTTCGAATCGGCGAAGTAGATCCTCTGAGTGGGGATATCGAGAGTTAGACCGTTGGGCCAATAGATTTTAGTGTTGATTATGACGGATCTGTTCGTACCGTCCATACCCATACGTTCTATTCGCGGATTCTCCCCCCAATCCGTCCAGAATAACCAGCGAGTTCTGAAATAAAACGGACATAAATAAAAACGAATTATTCCATGTGATTATGTATTTACCCCGGGCTTGGATCTAGGCACATTCCTCTTGGTTGCGTTATATTTTCTCGTGCTAATACGATTCGATTTTGACCGTTTTCTTGTGCCACTTCGATGGTATTCAATTTCGAATCTAACCAATAAATATTTTTGCCTATCCAATCGTAAGCTAGTCCTTCTACCAAATCTAGACCCGTTGATATTATTTCGACCGGATCCCCGCCTCTATCGAGTTTAGAAATTTTCTTTAGTTTCATATCGGACCAAAAGATGGTGCCTGTTAACATGTTAGAAGCCGTTGCTACTACGTTTTCCACAATAATCGGTACCCTTTCCAAGCCTTGTTCTTTTAAATCGGCGACAAGAATCGAATGTCTGTTGGATATTATCAAAAATGCTATCGAATGATCTGAAAGAAACGGAAATTTTAATTTGTAGTAGTACTTTACTCCAAATTTATATAAAAATACATTAAATCGTTATAATTACAATACTACAATTAATAGAATATGAGAAAATAAAACTAATAAATAATTTTTTATACTCAATTATTTCCGAAATAAAATTAAACGTGGCAACATAGCGTATATTTAAATTCATGATGGCCGACATAAAACAACAACGGTCATAATTTGCTTAACAACAAAGTTGCCAAATTGAAAGAGAGAATGGTACTTTCCATATCGGATTAATTAAATGAATTATCTTCGTGATTCGTGTTTGGTAAAAATTTCTTTCAGTATAAGAGGTTCACCAAATCGTGTTTTGTTAAATTATAGAACGTTTAAATTATCTTTAATCAGTATTAAGGGTGGGATGGGGTGAATTATCGTCAACATTTCAAAATTTATATAGAGTAAAATTTAATGTTATGTATTAATACACATATAATATGAATATTTCCACATTTTGGATACAGTTTTTTGGTAATATACAATGATACTTGCAAATTTGAATAATTTTTTTAGTCAAACTAATGTTAACTAGAAAATTGGCAACGTTCCTAGTTGATTTATATTTCATGACTGTAGCTGTTTGAAATTTGGTTGGCGGTTAAAACGTAAGCAGTACAAGTGATTTTTCCCCAACAAATTTTATGTAAAAACAAAAACTTAGTGACGTGAACAACTTAATATTACTACAAAACGAAAAGAAGCAGTGATAAAGTATTTGTGTAATATAGTGATAAGTGTATTTGTTTTAGTGTTAAATATGATTATTTAATTCGTTATTGAATATTGGATATTTATTCGTATTAAAGTATAGTAAAGTATTAGATTTGTTATATTTAAATACGTAATCCTCAATACACTAAACAATAAAATCTCATTAAAATAATAATTATGATAAATGCTTACTTCTGAATCACAGTTTTATATGTTTAGTTTTTAGATGAATTTTGTAATTCTTTTAAAACTACCCAAATATAATAAAGTCGTATTTAACATTGTTGCCAAGTTCACCATTGTTTATATCACATATTTATACATGGTTATACGAAAGAAAGTTATAAATTTAAAACAAAAGGTGAATCAATTGGTTAAATGAAATAAAACTTTTTATCGAGTTGAGTGTATTATTGTTTCTACGAACTATAATAAATTGCTTCTTTAGTTGATAATTTCTTTTGGATGTTTTGAAGAAAAATATATAAATGACATGTTTCCTTTGTTTTTCTGGGAGCTCATCGGTCTTTTAGACACTTAATTTAGACGTTATGGCAAGTTTTTTAGTAAATTGGTATTAAACTACCATTTACCTATAGTTGAATGAGACTTGTACATTATCCTTTACGTAAAATATAAACGAAAAATTAAAAATGACTAAAAACATCCTAAAATATATTTTTTTTAACCAACACTTTGTTTTTTTGCATGATGTCGTGTTTCCATACCTATAAGTGAGGTTATGTTTTATATTATATATAAAAAAACTCGTAAAAGTACATATTCACGTGACATTTCCTTGTGAATTACCATCTATTGTCTAAGGATGCAAATCGTGTGACTAAATCTGCATATTTTAACTAAATTATCTAAAAATATGATCAAATTCTTACTGAGAGCCTTGCATGTATGTTTATCCGGTTCTAACTGGTATCCACCCGTACAGGAACAGAAATAAGATCCTTTAGTATTAGTACACGACTGAGAACAAATTCCCGGTGGATCGCACTCGTTCAAATCTTCACAGTTCATACCGTCTTTGGACAGAGTTTCTCCTAGGGGGCACAAACATAACGGTCCCTAAAAATAAACGTAAATTATTGAACAAATATTTAAAAAAAGGAAATTCAGATCCTTACTTTTGGAGTTTGTTTACAACTATTGGAACATAGTCCTCCTTGGTGTTTACATTCTTCGAAAAGACAATCTGGACCTTCGTCGGCTCCGTTTGGACAATCCGGTTTACCATCGCATACGTTAGTTAAGTTAACGCAACGTTCGGCGACATCCGGACACAACCATTGACCGTAGGGACATCTGAATGGCGGTTTAACACAAGCGTGTATGTGACTTTCGTCCGAACCGTCTTCGCAATCTTTTTTTCCGTCGCATATGTACGCCTAAAGACAAATAAATCGAACATACAACATTTTAATTGTTTGGTCCTTCGATGCGGTTATAAAGCTCGAAGCACCGTTATCGATAATTATTAAACTGCCTTGTTTAATGTCTTACCTTGAAGATACATTGAGTGCTGTTACATTTATAGAAATTGTTGGGACAGTTTATATTTCCACAATTATCCGGTTCGTCCGATCTGTCGTCGCAATCTGGAGTACCGTCGCAATGCCAAGCTTTCGGTATACAAATACCGGATTTGATGCACTGGAATTGTTTTTCCGGATTACACTGATGGGGCGCTATAGACGCTGAAATTCGAGAAAAAAAAATACGTATTAATACACTTTTTCGACAAAAAAAAAATAGTTCGTTTGCTCGCCGGACATTGTAGATGTCTTATATCTGAGAAGTCTGCTCGTAGTTTGAGCTCAGGTACACATAGATGGCTCTGTATGTAATGTCCACTATATTAATCGGAATTATACGAAGAAGATAGATAGATGGAGCAAAATTCACTCCATTCCACTTTTTATTGCTCAAACTCTAGTTACTTTTGTCGAGGATTGAAAATATGTGTTCATAAAGAAAGGTATGACGTATAATTCGATGTCAGTCGGCTGTCAGTTCGTAAGAAATCGGTTAAGGAGTTATTACGACTTCTCAGTACATGATTTGATTCTTAACTATGAAGTTATAGACGAAGACGATTCATAAAGAAAGGTATGACGTAAAATTCGATGCCAGTCGGCTGTCAGTTGCTAAGAAATCGGTTAAAGAGTTATTACGACTTCTCAGTACATGATTTGATTCTTAACTATGAAGTTATAGACGAAGACGATTCATAAAGAAAGTTATGACGTATAATTCGATATCAGTCGGCTGTCAGTTTGTAAGAAATCGGTTAAGGAGTTATTACGCCTTCTCAGTACATGATTTGACTCTTAACTATCAAGTTATAGAAGAAGACGATTCATAAAGAAAGGTATGACGTATAATTCGATGTCAGTCGGCTATCAGTTGCTAAGAAATCGGTTAAGGAGGTATTACGACTTCTCAGTACATAATCTGATTCTGAAGTATCAAGTTATAGACGAAGACGATTCAAAAAGAAAAGTATGACGTATAATTCGATGTCAGTCGGCTGTCAGTCGCCACAAAACATATATAAAGAAATTTAGTCCTTTTTCCGGACAAAAATAAATAAAGTAAAATAAACTTACGACATCCCACTTCGTCGCTACCATCATTGCAATCAGGAATACCGTCACATTTATAACTTTCTTGTATACATTGTTTCAAATCGTTGCATTTGAATTGATTACTTTGACAAGTGATTGGCGGACAATCCTTTTCGTCTTCTTTATCGAAACAATCGTCGTCTCCGTCGCACACCCAATTCTGCGGTATGCAATGACCGTTTCTCGGACAAGTAAATTGATAGTAGGCGCACGTTTTTTCTGCGCACGAATCCCCTTCGTCGGAACCGTCACCGCAATCGTTTTCGGAATCGCATTTCCAACTGTTCGGTATACATCGACCGTTATCGCAATGGAATTGAGTACTGGAACACGTTACGTTTACGCAACCAGTTTCGTCGCTGAAATCGCCGCAATCGTTTTCGGCGTCGCATTTGAACGTCATCGGGATACATCTACCGGATTTACATTGAAATTCGTTCGCGCCGCACGTCGGTTCTACAATAAAACGAATATAGGTTAGGTATATCGTGATTGTTAGATAATAATAATAAATTATCATACTTACTAGTACAATTTTGATTTTCGTCACTATTATCTAAACAATCGTCGTCGCCGTCACATACCCAAGACTTCGGAATACATCTTTGATTACTACACGTGAAATCCCAACTGTTTGGACAAGCTTGCATCGGGGGTTCGTGATTAGGATCGGCTTGACAAGTTCTACCGTCGTCGGCGAGTTTTTCTCCGTACGGACAACCGCATTTAGCTATGAGTCGATTAGTATTTTCCCTCGGTAGAGCAAAACACAATTTGTGACATTGTCCGTTATCGTTCCAACACGGATGCGAATCTAAAATCGGTTGTTCTTTCTCGCTGTAAATCTTAACGCCGTACAATCTATTAGTTTGCGGCTCTTTTACCAAAACCTCCTCATCGGCTCCGGTTAATTTATGTAATTTTATGATAGCGTCCAATCTCCAATCGGTAATGTACATATAATCATCGTAAATTACTATACTGAAAGGATGTCGTATTAATCTCGAATTAACAGTTTTAACATCGGTACCGTCTAAATTCGAATGTTGTACGTGATCTAATAAAGCGTCGCACCAATACAATCGATCGGTATCGAAATCGATCGATAAACCGTTCGGCCAACCCAAAGTTAAATTCTTGAATATCATTAAACCGGTACCATCGGATAAAACTCGAGATATATTAGCCGGTCGATCCCATTCGGAATAAAATACGAAACCTCTATTAGGATGTACGACGATCGCGCGAGGTCTTTTTAAATCTTTAATCAACGTTCTGCGGTAAGTTACGTTACGAGTTGAAAGAACATTAAGAGTACCTTTCCTACTATCGATGTAATACAAGTTTTTAGCCGCCCAATCGACAGCTAAACCTTCGACACCTTCGTTTTGCGAAGCTAGTACTATTTCTTTATCGGTACCGTTACGATGTACTCGATATATAACGTCTTGTAACACGTCCGAATAATAAATAAAATTATCTTTAGCGTCGTAATCTAAACCGACGAATCTAGCACGTCGCGACACCACCGGAAGAATAGCTTCACTAAAACCTTCGATAACCGGATCAAGAACTTTACCTTTGATGAATCTCTGTTGGGAATACATCAAAAAATCCGTTATTAAATCGCAATTACGTTCGTTTTTAGTTAATTTCCAACCGATATTACAAGCGCACCTGTATCCTAATTCGTTATCGTCTGTTTTAGTTACCACGCACATATGTTGACATCCGCCGTTGTTGTGACCGCAAGGATTCGGTACGTCCGGTTGTACTAGACCGTGAAACGCTTTAATACCCTTCAAATCTTTCAAATCCTTCATCCTATAAATCGAATGTATACTACCGGTTTCGTATTTATCGACAGACATAACTCCTTGTTTAGTACTGTCGGTCCAATAAACTTTACTTTCGAATAAAGTTAGACGCGAAGGATTTGGTACTTGTTGACCTCGTAGTACCAAAAATCTTTTACCTCCTTCGTAATCGACGGTTTCGATGTAATCTAATAGAGAATCGCACCAATAAACTCGTTTCGTTATTATATCTAAAGCTATACCGGAAGCTTTGTAAGCCGCTTCCGATACTATGGAAACGGATTTAGTACCGTCCATGTTTGTTCTTAATATTTGAGAACTATCAGCTACGAACATCAAACCTATTGTAGGATCTAGAGCTATATCCGCCGGATTGGTTAAATTCGAACCTAATACCACCGCGTGCCATCTACCGTGCAATTCGAATATATCGATCTTTTGTCCAACTGAATCGGCTACGTATAATTTGTGTCCTATCCAATCGACGGCTACGGCGATCGGTAACCAAGTACCTGGTAATGCTAATTCGATATCCGGCGGTGGAAATCCCGAAGTACTAATTATCTGTTGGGAATGTATTTTTTTTGTTTTAATATCCGACCAATAGAGGGTGTTCATGTTGTAATGAAAATCCAAACCGCTAGCTCCGGTCGTATTAACGACTACTTTGAGATTACTACCAGTTTTCGACATACTGAATACAGCTTTATCGTGGGCGAAGTATAACAATAAAGATGACGAATTTTTAGCTTCGCATCTATTTTTTTCTTTGATAGAATATCCGTTGGCGCATGAACAACTGTAACCACCGTCGCTGTTCGAACAATATTGATCGCAGTATCCCCATTCCAAACATTCGTTTCTATCCGTACAAGTTCTGTTGTCCGGCGATAATTTTTTTCCTTCTGGACAATAACACGATCCTCCAGTTAGAGACGCTTGACATTTGTATTCGCAACCCAGTATCGGACATGATAATTTGGCTAAAAAACGAAAATTATCATCAATAATCGATGTTTGATACAAAAAAATAACAAAAAAAAAACGTCAAAGTATTTTCAAATCGAAATAGAAGCTTAGTTATTAAAAAAATGAATTCGTTAACCTTTCAAGGATAATAGTATTAATTTATGAAATTAATATATTATTATTTTTCGAAATAACCGTAATAGCATTGCCATGGAGCTATTGTAGTACTGATTTCTGCCGCTAGGGCGCAATTCGTTGCTAGTTCAGAGCCGCGCGGGCCGTTGATCTACAACGTTCTGTTCGTTACTAGTGACCCCTTTTTCGAGTGCTGTTTCACTGCTATTTCGTTTTTTTATTATGATAAATTTAAGTGAACAACGTGTCGCTGTGAAATTTCGTTTTCTACTCGGTAAAAACGCCGCTGAAACTGTTTTAATGTTGAAAACTGCTTAAAAAGATGATACTATAGAGAAAACTCAAGTGTATGAGTGGTTTTCTCGATTAAAAAATGTCGATTGATGACTAAACTCGCTATGGAAGTTCATCAACTGCTCGAAACGATGAAAATGTTGACAGAAATTCGAGAGCTTGAGCGCACAGACAATTGATCAACTGTCTGAAATCAGTGCAATATCTTAGAGCTCGGTTCAACAAACAGGTGATTGGTTTTTCCACTATAACAACGCACTTGCACACTCAGCCATCACTGTTAGCCAGTTTTTGGTTAAAAATAACTGCCTCACGCACCTTACTCGCCTGATCTGGCTCCGTGTGACTTTTTCTTGTTTTCACTCATGAAAAGAGGCATGAAATGACGGCGATTTGAAAACATTAAAAGCATCAAGAAAAGAACGAGACATGAGCTCGCAACCATCTCTAAAGATGAGTATTTTGAAGGGAATATTGTCGTTTTGTAAATATATAGCATTTAAAAAATTATTCCTGTTATTTTTGGATACCCCCTCGTATATATACTATCCTGATAAAGAAAGTATGAATTTATTGAATTAGTATACCGTCGTAGGTTCTAAACGAATTTACAAAATTTCGAATTTTTCCGATGGCTCAAAGTTGGTAAAAAAATAATCCAAAGATGGCGTCATAAGCTATAAGACTTACAACAAGCGGCTTCTTCGTCGGCGTTATCTTCACAGTCCTTTTTCCCGTCGCATAATTTATTTTTTTGTATACACTTATGAGTACCCCCAGGACCCCCTTTCGGGCAGAGGAATTTGTTATCCGGACAAGCAATGGCCGTACAATTAACTTCGTCCGATCCATCGGAACAATCTTGGTAACCGTCACACCGGAACTGACTCGGTATACAAAGAGCGTTCGCGCAACGGAACTGAACGCCATGACAAACCGGAAAATCTGAAAAAAAAAATAATTTTTAATATCGTTAATTTATTATTATTGAGTAGTTGACTTACTGCATCCTATTTCATCGGAATTATCTCCGCAATCGTCTTTGTGATCGCACTTTTGAGACATTTCGATACATCTATGTCCTCTCGAACATCTGAACTGATCTAATCGACAGGATACTCCGGGACATCCTTCTTCATCTTTTCCCGATCTGCAATCGACGTAACCGTCGCATTTTTTCTCTTTCGGAATGCAAGGATCCGAAGCTTGAGTTCCGCAATGGAAATCGTCGTTTTGGCATGTTCTATATGCTATAAATACAAAAAAATGTCAGTCAATTATATAATATGCGTAATGGGACAAACGGTATAGTAAGGAATTGTAGTAAGCAAGCAACCAACAATACAAATAAAATTAATCGATGTACGTTGCGCCACCTATGTGTCAGTATAATTATTAATTAATTTTTAAATAGATTTCTTTAATAAATGTCACATTTATAAAATTTTTTTCAATATTTAAATCCTTACGATACACGTTATTGTATTTTTTTATTCAATAATGATACGGTTGAATAAACCGAATACATCATAACGTGTTTGCGAAACGTAGAATTGGAAATTCCATTAAGATTCAATCTTCCACCGGATGCGCCGCCATGTTGTCAATAAATGTTTCGATTCGATAACAGAATAATACCGTTCTGTATTAAGGGTTATCCAATAGTGAAAATACAAATACGGGATTGTATCCCTGTTAGGGGTTTGTAAATTTAGAGACAATTATTAAAATATACAGGGTCACAATTTATTGTTTGTTGAAAATATTTTAAATCTGAGTAAATAAATGTGTGGTATGTTGCCTACTATAATTATATTTCATTAAACAAATCTATTTATTGACGTAATATAAACAATGTTGCCGGTTTTATATAAATATGCCTAAACTTACATAGGTTTTAATAAATCGAATATATATATGTTAAGTTAAATTAATTAGAGATTGGAAACTATAATTGAAATGACTAACGCGAGGAAAATGATTGATAATCTGAATAATTAATCTTTTTTCTTTTCTCGTAGTATTCCAATTCTGTTGAAGCGAAAATACTCATCAATTGAAATTGATTGAATTCAACTAGCGTGTGATGAGACGGCTCTATAAACACAATCCGTCTGATTTAATTTCTATTTTGCATTCGCATAAATTAGTTTTGAATTTAGTTTCAAAATTTTAGGATAAAAAGACGTGTTTGCATTTAAAAATAAATTTCATTGAAAAGTAATAGTGTTTTTATGTAGTAATACCATGTAATATGGTAGCTATGCGCTGATTGATATACGAGGGTTAAACCAATGTATCTTTGAATGAAATGTTTCTAAAAATTTTTAGATCTATATCGAAAATTTGATTAATTTTTGTAACTTTTAGGATATTTTTGGTAAATTCGAGCTATTAGACAAAATATGAATTTTTCTAGAAAGTAGGAGTAATATTTCGAAAGTTGTGCAATTTCTTTCAGTTTTTATAAATTTTTATATTATTCTGGAACATTGTTCAAAGTCTCAGAACTTTCCAGGAACATTCGAGGAGTTTTTCGAAAATTCGGTATTTTTCTGAAAAATCAGAGCAATTTCTGGAAGTTTCAATAACTTTCTGGAACATTCGAACAATTATTTGAAATGTCGAAAACATTTTAGATCTAGATTGAACATTCGAGGAATTTTTCAAAATTTTAGTAACTTTCTGGAAAATTGAAGAAATTTCATTGCAATTTTTCGATATTTTAGTAAATTTATGAGCGAATCGGGCGGTTTTTTCAAATTTTTATAACTTTCTAGATCTTTCTATAAGATTTCATCAAATTTTCGATATTTTAGTAACTTTGGGAGCGAATCGAGCGGTTTCTTCAAATTTTTATAACTTTCTAGATCTTTCTATAAGATTTCATCAAATTTTCGAAAATCTGAGTGCTTTGTGGGAAGCTGCAGCAATTTCTTGATCTTTATGGAACATTCGAGTCATTTTACAAAAATTCGGTAACTTTCTTCGAAGTTAGAGTAATTTCTAAATGTTAGTATAACTTTCTATATATTTGAAAGAGTTTTCGAAAGTTTTATGATGTCCTGGATTTGTCTTGGAAGCAAAATTCCAAAAAATTAGTAGCTTTTCAGACTTTTTTAGAAACATTGAGAAATTGCAGAGTTTTTCAGTATATCTTTCAATATTCTTCACATTTCACCAATGTTTTGGATGCTGAATAATTTTCCTGGAAATTTCCTGAAACATTTCGAAAGAGTATTCAATTTCTGAGCAATTCTAAACTTTCCAAGACTTTCTTGGCAATTTTGACAAGTATTTTGCTATAGGTACCCTGTCAAAATGGTGAAATTACAAGATAGCGATAAGAAATTTCACCAAAAACCTACAGTATTGCCATATATAGTAAAATTATAATTAAAACCATACAGTGGATTCAAACACGTACATTTCCTTTGTTACATACGGAAATTTACTTGAATATCAGCTACCCTTAATCAAATTTTCCCGTCTTAGCGAATTTCTCGTAAGATAATCAATTTTAAAGTTCGTATCTACGTTCCGCTCTTCTCCAAATACTCCCTATGAACACTGACAACTAATAGTCTTTCCGCTCGGCTCAACTTCAAAACAGTTAGGGTGGTTGGATATGTGCATAAATCGATACGAATTCATAGAACCAAATAAATAAATAATAAAACTTGAAAAAAGAGAAAACCATGTGATCAAATTTGATTTTAGGCCCAAATTTGAGTCGAATTAGGATCGGATCATGTACTCACTGCATTCGTTTTCGTCTGATCCATCGATACAATCCACAGTCATATCGCATCGGTAATGGGGGGGGAGACAATAAGTCCTGTTCCAACTGTACTGTCGACACGTTATCTGGCCGGTTTCGCATTCCGGAGGAGCTGAAAATAAACAAAAAATACATATATTGACGTTTCCCAGCACCTTACACGAATACCTCATCAAAAAACTGTCAATACTGACATAACCCCTAATACAAGTTGTCTAAATGATCTAGAAAACCCGTTACGTAATTCGTATCTAACAAAAAAAAACTCATCAATCTCTGGTTCGCCAATAAACGCCTCAAAACCCAAGAGGAAACTGTCTTCAACAGCATACACCGGTGATTTACTTTTTTCCGCGTCTTCTGCAAACCTTAACCTCTGCTCTGCAGAGGAGCAGCTCCTATATCAGGGTCGATTCCAATGAAGCTTTCTCGCCATAAGAAATTTCCTAATCTTGATTGATTTACTTCTTAAAATTTCTTCAAAATTTATTTTGAAATCGTACAATGTTAAAAAATTCGAAAGATAGCGGTAAAAAGTCTTTAGCAAAAAATCTAAGGCTACGATAAGTTTGTTGAGGTGCCATTTCGTGCATGATGCAAGATTTCTAGCATCTTAAGTTCATCTCATAAATGCTCGATAGGATTCGATCTGGACTACGCGCTGGCCAACCCACAGCAGCAATTTCCTGCATTAGAACGCAGTTTTCGAATATAGATGTTACTTACATCCCTTTTTAGTATAAATAACATTTATTTGTCAATTATTCGATTGATAAGAGTAAGAACTGTCATTATTTGTCAATTTTCTATTAGTTTTTCCCATTAATTACTTACGACATGATTGCCTTTCGTCCGCTCCGTTTTCGCAATCAGCTTGGTAATTACAAACCCATAATGTTGGTATACATTTTCCTTCGGGACATTTGAATGTACCAGAAGGACATACAACGCCGGAAGGTGAACCTGTGAAATAAAAAAGAAATTTTGATTAGTCCGTATTCGATGGAATGGAGATTCTACATCATTCGACACCCTTAAAACCGATTGTATACCGAAAATTGTTTGTCTTACTGAATTTCAACGTCGTAAATTTGATTATTTCGGCGATTACTTCCTTTTGGCCCCCCAAGTTTTAAAACTCCGAACGCTAATTAGAAGTAAACGGCTGAATTAATTTCTGTTCAAAGTTGGTGATGAGAACTCCGCGTGGGGTTGGATCCCGATGGGTGGATTACAATGATTAACTTAGAGGGATATCAAAATTAAACAAAAAAACAATGTGAATGTAAAGTTAGTGGAAAAAACAGGGATAGACTTAGAAGATGTAAAATATCTATGGGGTTAACAAAAATTTTACGAAAATTTATAATAAAATGTCCATTATAATAGCGGAAATAAAGTTTCTGCCTCATTTTACCCCCAAAATCTAATGTAAACTCTGGTAACACACAGTTTCTCGAAATTGAACGCATCTATCGCCCCTACAAGTCACCTGCTTCCAGTATTGCCAAATTAAACGTACCTATCGCCCCTACAAGTCACCAGCTTCCAGTGTTGCTAAATTAAACGTACCTATCGCCCCTACAAGTCACCTGCAACCAGCGTTGCCATATCAAGCGCCAAATTGTGAGTGAAATCACTTATTTTCGATAAATCGCACCTATCGCCCTTACAAGTCACCTGCTTCCAGTGTTACCAAATTAAACGCACGTATCGCTCCTACAAGTCACCTGCAACCAGCGTTGCCATATCAAGCGCCAAATTGTGAGTGAAATCACTTATTTTCGATAAATCGCACCTATAGCCCCTACAAGTCACCCGCTTCCAGTGTTACCAAATTAAACGCCCCTTCGCCCCTACAAATCTCCTGCATCCAGTGTTGTCAAATCACTTATTTTCCGGATAATAATAATTGATAATTCTTTTAAAAAAGTTTCTAAAAATTCTATTATATTTTTTGTCTTTTTTCAAATAAGTAGAGTATGATAATATTTTTTGAAAATTTTTATATTTAAAATACCCCATTGAATAATATTCTTTCTAAAACATCAATACAAAACATCTGGATATAGATCTGACATCAGGGACGGATTAAGCTAGTGGCTTGAGGGATATAGCCCCGAGCCCCAACATTTGGAAAACATTCCGTATTTTTTAATGTGTTGATATCACAAATCTAACGTATTGATATTATTTTTTTTTTAATTTTTCCGGGTTTCCCAATTCCTTAAGAGAGCCCCGTCATTATATTTTGCCCCGGGCCTTATAAAACTTAATCCGGCCCTGTCAGACATGCTTTGGTATATAAATCAATTCGTTACGAGTTTCCCTCATTTCGGAATATCATCTATAAAACGAACTTGAAGCTTAAATATATCCATGTTATTGTTTTTTTTTCAACACTTTCTATTATTTATGCCTACAGGTGAAAAATCAAACAATAGATTAATAATTATCCTTTAAAATTCTGAATTCATAATTAACATATAACTTTAGAAAAAACAAAACCGGCCCTGTCCTTCGTACGAGTAATACCAATTTTAGCTCTGAAGCTCCCGTACTATTATAGAACAAGATATGTCATCCAAAAAAATAACTCGTCTAATATAGAAAGTTTTATCGCAAATATTGTAAATTCCTTTCAGTAATAAAAATGAAATATGAAAAAAAATCGTGGGCATCAATGTCATTACCACAATAATTCTGTGATTTAGTAGGTCACTGACCATTTACCATTGAATACGCCAGTCCAACGATGGGTGAATAAACAGGAAGTGATATATTGAATATCCGGTAGAGGCGCTGCAAGAAATAAGGAAGATGAAAGTAGGGGAAAGTGGGTCTAAAATGATGTAGTGCTAGCTCGAACTGGAACGATATTTTTTACAATTATTTCAATTTACTATATATACAGGGGGTCTCAATTCAATATATTCTACAATAAGTACATATAGCGATCAGAAAAATACGGTGTGATGTTAACCTTCGACAAGATTTGACAGAAAGAACTGTAAGAAAAAAGAGAGAGAAAGAGAAATGTAAACAGAAAGACATACAGGCATAGTGAGGTAAAAAAAATTTAAGTGGAAAGAAACAAAGAGAGAAGATAATTAAGAAAGAGAGAAAGAAAAATACAAACGGACAGAGAGAGATAGAAAAAAGAGGCAGACAGAGAAAGAGATAAAGAGGGAGCGATATAGGGAGATAAAATGATAGTCAGAGACAGACAAAAAAATAAATACAGAGACAGACAGAGGAAGAGAAAGAGGGATATAAAGAGACGGACATAGTGAGAAAGTAATAATGAAAGAAACAGATAAAAAGAAATAGGTAGAAATGGATTTGGAGAAAAAGGGAAATTGAGAGTGAGACATAAACAGAAAGTAACTGAGAGATAAAGAGAGAAAGTAACAGAAAAAGAAAAGAAGAAAAGAAAATAAGCAGATAAAGGAACAAGTGCGGGACAGAGATATAAAGAAAGAAACAAGCGGACAGAGAAAAAGTGACAAACAGACAGACAGAGAGAGAAGAGGTGGGAATATAAATAGACGGACATAGAGAAAAAATAACAAAGAAAGTGACGGACAGAAGCAGAAATGAAATTAGACAAAAAGAAACAAAGAGACGGATAGAAATAGAGAGTCAGATATGGAATTAGAGAATAAGAAACATAGAGTGAGACATAATAAAAAGAAATAAGTGAGAGACAGAGATATAGAGAAAGAAACAAGCGGACAGAGAAAAAGTGACAGACAGACGGAGAGAGACAGAGATATAGAGAAAGAAACAAGCGCACAGAGTAAAAGTAACAGGCAGACAGATAGAGATAAGTAGAGAGAAAGAGAGAGATATAAAAACCGTAATTATCTCGTTATGAAAAGCTTGTAATTATTAAACTTATTAATAAACGAAATATAATTAAACTAATTTCTAATTAAACTGTATGAATTCTGATTTGAAAATAAATTTTGAATAATTCATGTGCCTTTTAACTAGACCAATATTCTCATTTAACATCACCGTCGCCGTTATACTTTGGCATCGGTCGCCGCCACTCTGAAGTGGGTAAAATCAAGGTGGAAAATTAAACTCTCGCGGTAATTTATACAAGGTTGCAAATAATAAATGTACTTAGTTATGAAGCTTTGAGATTTTGTATATAATTTTAATATGATTCACGAAAACGAGATGGCGTGTATGGTTTTTTAACAAAAATAGCATATAGTGGTGGTACTGCGTACGTAAAGTCTTTATTAAATGAAGATGGTACAATCTCCATCCATATAAACACCTACAAAGTTCTAAAGGAACCTTCTTAAGTTGGGTTCTTCAGTACCCTAGTAGTGCTTCAATTTTTGATGTAAAAAGTTGCCAGTTAATGAACTTAGTCAATATGTAGTACTAGGACAGTTCCATGGAAGATAAGTCACGGTCAGGGCACTAAAAAATATTGTAAATATACAGGAAACTGTAATCAGAAGTCCAAAACGTCATACTAGAAATTTACGAATCAATCTTGAGAATTAACAGATAAAACTTGATATTTGTTCTGAAAAGTACGTAGGCCTTTGTCCCTGTAATCCCAAGATGGTCCCAGAAGTACCAGGTCTGACCTAGAGATGACGGTAGCTGCTTGGAAAATACCCACACGACCGGCAAGTACCAGCATCTCAACCAAATAAGGTGACGACTCCAGAAATGTTGAAGAAAATCCACAAAGAAGTACCGAATGATCGTAGACTGATAATGATTTAGATCTTTGGAATTATTATCTGTTCCCAGACTTGTAGAAAAGTTTCGGTGGTCAAAATTTCTCCAACAATGAAGAGGTGATGTATCTAACTTATTAAACATCGCTGGGAAAAGTGTATGGACCTAAAAGGAGATATTTTTTTACAAAATTTTTGTTTTTTCTTTGTTGGGCCAAGTACTCCTGGAACCATCCTCGTAAACCTACACATTGATGTGTCATAAATTAATGACTGCATTGAAGACATAGAAAACGAAATTTTTTTGTTGTAACAACTTTTCAAAATGCCAAAATTAACGTCAATACAAACATAATGTGAATACTAGCTTATAAGTTATCAAAATTACCATAACCACGTGATTACAGGGAGTAATGCCTCCATTTTGAGCCGAATAATTTTACGACGACGATATTTGTAACACGGCTTATGAAATAAGTCTCAAGCTTTAGATGTACAGCTCGAACGAACTTCTTAATCATAGTTTGTTCTACAGGGTGCGGCAGCATAACTTCCTTTTTTAAAAAGTTCGCCATTTAGTCGGTAGATGTCGTAACGGAGTGCTAGTGGTCTCGTTCGAGAGGGGGGACTATAAAGTTTTGTCCCGGCACAGTTCAGTCGCCATCATGGGTTGGAACAGTGAGGAGCGTGCGTTTTCCGTTGAGGTTTACTTTTCGAGCGGATGTTCTGTGATCGCAACCCAGCGCGCCTTTCGGAATCGCTTTAATTTAGCCCCCTTGGCCCCTGTCCCGGACCGGAAATCAATTGTTACGTGGGTCACTACGTTCAGACAATACTTCATGATGATCTTCATTTTCATCCATACAAGATGGCAATTGTGCAGGAACTTTCTGAACGTGACTTCAATTCTCGGAGGAACGCGTGTGAGGTTTTTCTGGAAGTCGTTCCTGAGGACGCTATTGTTTTTTTTAGTGATGAAGCCCATTTTCATTTGTGTGGATCCGTAAACAAACAAAACATGCGCTACTGGGCTGATACCAATCCTCGACAATTGCATCAACGGCCTTTGCATTCACCTAAAGTCACAGTGTGGTGTGCAATTTACTCACGTGGAATTATTGGTCCCTGGTTCTTTGAGGAAAATGAAGTCACAGTGACAGTGAATTCGCACCGGTATGTAAACATGTTACAGGAATTTTTTTTCCCACGGCTAGATGAGTTGGACTTAGGGGACACTTGGTTCCAACAAGACGGAGCAACGGCACACACTTCAAGAACATCGATGGCTGTTTTGAGGGAACACTTCCCAGAGCGCCTTATCTCAATTAGGGGCGATTTGGAGTGGCCAGCCCGCTCTCCCGATTTGACCCCTTGTGATTATTTCCTATGGGGTTTTTTGAAATCCCGTGTGTATGTGAACCGTCCAAGGACCCTACAAGATTTGAAGACGAACATCCAGGAAGAAATTGCCAACATAACGCCTGCTATGCTGGCAAGAGTCATGACAAACGCCAGAAATCGGTTTACTCAGTATATGGAGAATGGGGGACGTCACCTAACTGATTTGATCTTCAAAACTCAGTAAAACAAAACTTTATGTATGTGCCTGTATTATAAAAAACGAATAAAAATTTTCTGATTCATACAATAAGTTTTATTAACTTTTGAAAAAAGGAAGTTATGCTGCCGCACCCTGTACATACGAAGCAGTTACGAAATTAGTTGATGAAAATTCTCAAACTATGTCATTTAATCTACAAAATAACCCACAAATGAGAAGAAATAATGTATTATTTAATGGTAATATAGGTAATAAATTACGCAGATCTCATTAATATTCCAATATTCAACTCGGTCAAAAAATATCCAACCACATAAAATTATAAATAATTGTTTTTAGTTGTCTATCACAAAACCCTCGTATATAAAGAATATAGCGACATTGCCATATTTTGAAAAACAATAGTCCATATCCAATTATAAATATTTGTTTTTATTTGTCTATCTGAAAACTTCTGTAACAATCCTCGTACATACGAATCATCAATTTATATGACATTATTATCCGAAAAAAAAAACGTTTACCACGCTGGGAGCAAACTCTCGAGAATATGACAGATGTTTAACTAATTTTAAACCTGCCCTCGTAATTCCACGATATACAGAGCTACCTTGTAGTAGGTCTAAACACGCGGTGTAAGTAACTATACAATCCGCACATATTACTTAATCAAAGATCAAAACTAAATTTTAAATCAATCTTCTAACTGGAAGAGGTTCAATTTGACCACAAATGGGACAATAAAGAACGTGGATAGTACATATACACTCCTACACTATACTATTCTTGAAAAATTATAGTCAATGATAAAAAAATAAAAAAAAAAGTTTGTAATTGACATAGATATCGTAACGGTAATATTTATGTCGCGCCTATAGACACGCTCAAGTTAATTTAACATTTCGCAGTGACATTAAGATACTATTTCTTCACAATTTATTATTCCAACTAAAAATTACATATTACATATTATTAATTTTCTTTACTCTATTTACCTTTTATTTCTTATCAACACACAACCCGTACAACGTACAGTTATTTTCTCTAACAAAAACTTTGGTATAATAAAATTTAGCAGTTTACCCCCCCCCAGTTATATCTGATATCTCAATCTAGCCAGTATTAAAATTAATATTCAGTTATCCCACATTTTTAATCTAATTTGTATTCCACTACTAAATATATGTCGTCTTAAGTTGCCGTTACCGTAAAGATAGACACTGCTAAAGATTCCTTGTCCTTGACCTTCACAAACAGTTTGTACTTATTTCTTGCGAGCGCTGAGCATAAACTATAATAAGTACACGTTTTACTACTTGACTAACCTACATTCTAACATTTCAAATAATGGTATTGTTGATATTAATGGTATTACAAAAGAACGTGGAAAATCGTGCAAAATGAAAGTTTTTCTAAGCGAATTTTTATTTCAGATGCCGCCGGCCATTTTGTTAGCGAGTAGTACGTGATTCTATGAATAATGAACATGTTTTGACTCAATACAAATGTAGGTTTATTTTATACGAAATATATTTATAATAATGTTAATAATGAGGAAAATTTTAATAAACTATTAGCGGTGTACTCGATTTTTCAACTAATTTTGAATCAAATTTCTTTTAAATCTCAAAAAATCCCCTTTTAAAAGCTGTAGTTTCTATATAATATAGTTCTGTTAGTGACATTTCTACGGAATCTATGTCAACTACGCCCTCTATTGAGTGAAAATTATTTCACAATTTTGTATATCATCAGTTGTACTTTGAAAGTAGTTAATTTAGACTGAAGAATAAACAAAGCTCAAGGTGTTTTTGTGTGACATTAAAGCGCGAAACATAATGGTCGAACACTATTAGATTTGATTGAGAATATCCTGCCGTTGCACCTTCTCTCCCTTCCCCTCTAACGTCTTATCCATCATCGGTTCGCAGTGGCCACGGTACCCATCGGTACCAACTACCGCCGGAAGGCTTTCGTTTTGTTTCTCTCGCAAAGCAGCGTAGAGATGGGAATAACCGTTTCGGTTATTCTAACGTTAATAGTTTTAATTAATGTTAGGTTAGGTTTTAATTTTATATTTTTTTTATATATTATTCATGCTTTATATCGATATAAAATATGTGATTGAGTAAAATAAAAATGGTAATATATAAATAATTAAAAATTGTAACGGCCCACCTCTATTAGATGATAATTATTGTGGTTTCTACCAGAATCGCTTTCGTAACATATTAGATACAACTAATTTTGACCCTAAATTAAATTAAGACTGGTCCAAATGTCAACGAGAGATGAGTAGACGCTTACCACGAAGTTACGTGATATCGGATCGATTTTGATCGATCACCCTCGAATATTCGAGACTCCATGTGCATATATAAGAAGGTTAACACACATATGATAGTTTAATAAATAATTATCCTATTTATAAAGTATTTCAAAACGAAATATAACGAAACTAGAGGTGGTAACTACATTTATAAACGGAAAACAGTTGCTGTAGGTAAAAAGAAGTCACTGACTGGAAAGAAATTTCAAATTATACACGCAATGTTTCCAAAAGATACGAACAAACGTCGTTAGATTCATTCTAACACAAAGTTTGCCTCATTAACCACTGATAAAATGTTTTTAGCTAATACGTAGGAAGATAAACAAGCAAACTCGATGTTTAGTCCTTTGCTCGCTTTTACCACATTAGTGCGGGGTTTATACAAAGTCCAAACTGCTATAAAAAAGTAACAAACCGTACGGCTTGGATTTGGGTTTTAGATTTTCGAGAGAAAAGTCGGGGAATTATTTAGTAATGAATGTAAATGTGTGTACAATAAAAAAACAAACAAAAACCACGCATTACAGTTATTTAAAATTCTAATGAATGTTCATTTATTTGGAATTTGATCATTCAAAACTTAATTTTGTATTTTATTTATTCAATTACACAACACAATTGAAACGAATTTCCCGCTACAAGTTTGAAAATATTGCAATTATATTTACTATACATAAAACCTAGTAGTTCGAGCCAGTCCGGCCCTGCTCTTTGTTTACGTTCCCAAAGAACTTCTAAAACTATACGATTTTTGTACAATATAATTTTTTATAACGAAATCAAGTTTATGACAGTTCGTTTCGATAATATAATTTTTTTTCAGTGTACTTTTTCACTTTAAAACGTCATTTATCAACATTTTAAATAATGTCTGTTGCCACGAGCTTCGCTGCTACTAAAACTCCTAATTTTCGCGCCCTTACCTTTTGTCGTACATTTTCACGACCTGTCTAGACAATTAAAACAATCAGTCTTGCGAGAACGTTTATTAAAACAGTAACCTCAACGCTTGTCAGATAAATAATCAGTTTTAATCCATCTTAAAATCTCTATTTTACAAATACGAACTACATTATTTATACATCGACATATGGCAACACTGGTGTTACCTAATGAAATCTGTTATCGCCATTTTTAACAGTTTTCAGATTTAATCCACGTGATGTGATGAATATTTGTTCGAAAAAAAAAATATTTATTTAATGCAAGGAAGACAGCTTCTAATAAAATGTGATTACTGTTTGTATTTATTTTTGTTTTGAATTCAACAGTACTGCCATCTACGAATTTATATCGCAATTTCGGAATGGTATCCATTTTTTAATTTACACTTTCCGGTCTAATTAAAAATGCTGCCATCTATAAGTTAATTATCCTACTAATGTTTGTATCTAACTCCAGCTTTCCGTTTAATTTAACAGTGCTGCCAAATTTGAATAATTTTTATAAATAATGCTTTTGTCTACAACTAATTCGAGTTTATACTTTCTGATTATATCTATATTTCTATTTCATTGTCTAAATATTTAAAATTCAATTCAGTGCTGACATCTTATTTCTTATGAATATGTATTTAACTATTCCTATTTTGTGTTTGAGTTATTACGTTTGAAGTAACCAAAACGTTATTTCAGTAAAATAATTTTCTCGACTGTCGTGTACGTCTAGATTAGAGGGCGCTGTAGATAGTGACTTCCATTTCGATATAATACGACTTATCTATATTAGAATCAGAATTGTAGTTTGAGAATTAGAATTGGTATAATGGCTTCACTAACACAATATTAAATTTACTCTAATTACGGAATCTATTATAACCACAAACCGATTGAAAATTAAATGGCTTCATTCGATTTTATGCTAAATATATAGACGATTTTCACTTAAATAAATATTATTCACATAATTTGATTATTTTTCGCTTGTCATATGTCTATTATTTAATCTGGTGACTTAGTTTCTTCTTTTTTTAAGTCATCTACTGACTTGGTTAGTACGACCACATCATCTACCTACATTTTACACTATAACTATAACTTTACACTCATTTTCTTATGAAATTTCTTAATATTATTGTTACTGAATGAATTTGAAAAACGCAATAATCATTATATAACTGTGAGCACTATATATTGATCGTATTTTTATATATATTCGGTTTCATTGTTTATTATGCATGACAAATGCTAGGAAAATACAGTTAACTGGCACAGAGCAACGCTTCAACAAGGACATTATAATGTCAAAACGGTATTGTGGATATTGATTTCGATTTAAAGCTATTATTATTTCATTTTTTCTGTTTTTAATCTAAAATTCGAACTTTTATGAGCTAAATCGTATTTAGGTTGACAAACTGTTTTTTATATTCACGCGGCGTTGCAACATCTTCGAAAACCATAACTCAGCAATTTTATTTTAACATCCACTGTGCGTTCCTGATGTGGTTTTTGGTCGAGAAATTGCCTACTAAAACATCTAAAGTATCAAGTCAAAACGATCTTACACGACTACGCACGATTCTATCTCTGTTTTAGTGACCATTTTTGTCTGTTACCTTTAATTTCTAATTCAAGCAACTTTATTTTTTATAATACATTTTTCGGGCAATTAAAATTAAAAATGTGTCTTATTATAACTTTTTTTAGATAGTAACTTTGAAGCTTTTCTAATTATCACAATTTATACCTTGACAACAGGCAACACTGGTGTTGTCTAGTGATTTGTTACCGCCATTTTAAGCAGAGTATGCTGTTCGAATACTTCCACATGATGTGAGTAAAGGTTTGTTCGCGAAAATATCGATTTATTTCACTCAAAATCAGTTTTATTCAATTTAGTAGAAAATCTGAGACCATACAATTACTTTTGTGGGAAAAACATATAAAAGCACTAACATCAAAACGATCTTGCACGACTATGTACGATCCCTTGGCGGCTATTAATGATTTGAAGAGTTTTCAATGCTTTTATGGTTTAAAAATGTTTTAACAAAAACTGAAAACGATTTTAATTGTTTTAGAATAAACAGAAATGATTTCCATTGTATTCAATTATATTAATTACTAAATAATGAGATTAATATTTCTATTCTCTTTTGACAACTCGTGAATATTCGATAATGTTCGGGTTATTAGTTTAGTTAGGGATATTTCAATCAGTTGGTATTTTTACAAATTAATAAAACGAATATGAAAATATTTTAGTTAATGTAAATAGATAGGACAGTTATATTTCAAAAATATACATACAACGTTGAATTTAGTCAATTAGGTAAAATGTTTGGACAGATTACATCTTTATTTAATAATCCGGTCCAAATGTTTATTGATAGTTTTTTACAACAAATTTAAAGGTGGCGGGTGCCAATTAGAAAATAACAGTTTTTCGTAACCAAAATATTTATTCCGAAACGTTATAACATGTGATGAAAAATTGTGTAAACTCCCATTTACACTAGCAATAATTTATTAAAAACTTTGGGAGAAGAAAACTTCGAAAAACAACTATAAAATAAGACTAAACTTTTATTACTTTGTAAACTTCAATAATACCAACTGTTGAAAATGAGAAATCTCGCTTTTACTGTCACAACTAGTACCAAAAAAGACATATAACTTCAAAGTTTTATACAGGGTGTATCGCTGGAAGTATCTTTTAGACGTTTTCAAGTTAAGTTTCCTAAAATTATTTAATTTCTAACACCGTTATGATATGATGCGAGATACGAGAAACGATTTTATTAATAGATAAAAAATATCTGGAATGATTCTAATGGATAATAAATACGAGGGTTACTTGAAAAATTTCCTATTTCAAACTGAAGATGCGTTGAGAGATTTTTACCAACGTTTAGTTTGTTTGTCAGGTCGGAAACTTCTCACACAAGCCTTGTATATTAAAAATGTGAAATCAATTTGTCATTTCCTTGAATTTTCGTGTTTAATTTCAATATTGGAATTTTCCGGTGCAGATTTACGACGTTGTTTTACCAATTTATCACAATTTAACACTTTTATCTTTAAAAATATCACCTTGATTTTATTGAAACAATCTACAGAGCGTTTATTTTCTTTTTACTTCATTATTTATTATGTTGAAAACGCACTTTATAAATAATAAAATATAAACAGTTCCCAGAACTGTTGTCATCATTCCCACGTCGTTAAAAATTTCAAAACTCGTTACAACAAAAGAAATATCTCAATTGTTTGAAAAAAATAATAACGTGAAAGGTCAGATTATTAGTTTTAACCTGAAATTGTGTCTAAGGTATAGAGGACTCGTCCGTAGTTGCCAGCGTTTAAAATTTGGAACTATATAATACAAAATGTGAACCAAGCTTTGTACTTTTTGAGCAATCTAACGAAGTGTCAAAATCCATTTAAAAATGACCGCTGTGGGGTAAACAAATGCTTTTGTGGTAAATTTCTGTGCGGTTTTTTAAATTATTTGTTTTATTTTTATGCCTAGTTTTATTGAGAAATGATTTATTAAAGAAATATGTAATTTTCTTTCGGAAACATGGCTTTATGTTATGCTGAAACTGGTGGAAAATTAGCAAGATTCAAACTAAAGTTCATTCATCTTTTCATTGACAGATTACAACAGGACCGGCTTCCCGGGCGAGTTCTTAACAATATTTCTATCTTATGATTCGCCATTATTGTTGAAGCGATTTAGAAGTAACGTCAACGAGTTTATTTTTCCATTAAAACTTCAGTAATTTACAACCAAACGAGAATTTGAATGAAAAGCGAGACGAAAAAGTATTTTTTTAATATAAATATTGAATGACGGACTTGCGGGATATCATAGAAATTTGAGAATACGGTAGTCAGACTAGAAACGGGTCCGTACTTACGCCGGGTGCTAGACATCTTCTAAACAGATTTTCTGATCGTTATAATGAATTTAGTTCTATAAGTGGCATGCTTACGAAGTAAAAAACGTATATAAGATGCAAAATAGTTGAATTCAACAATATTTCTTTCGTCTAAATAAAATTATTTAAAAAAAAAACAGCCCAAAAATGAATACTAGTGGCCAATGGACGTTACTATTACTGAAGCCGGTCCTGTTCTTATAAATTCTGCATTCGGAAGTACTGGAGATTCTCTTTTATGACCTTAGCGTAATAATTTCGAAATCGGAATAGAAAATTAGTTTGCTTAAGACTTTTAATAGATGCTGTGATGGAATCGGAAAATTGAAAGATGGCGAGCAAATATTTACTCAAGGAATAATTTTAAACTTTGCTTTCAACATAAATTTTCGTTAGAAGAGGCTATTAATATTTGAGAAGGAAAAAATTATATCCTAAACCGGTTATATCGAGTTAAGCATAAAACAGATTCGCTTAACCTTAAAAAACGAAAAATTATTTACTGATGATAAAAAAAAATTAATTGAATCACCAGTTATGAGTACGCGTCTTGGTATTCGGTACCCGATGGTACCGAGCACATTATTTCATCGTTTTCAAATAATTCTGCTTAATAATCAGTCCGGCCCGGAAATTTTAAACATCAAAACAAACCCATAAATTTGTTTATTATGTTTATATTTTGTTCAATTCATTGTTAACGTTTTGCTATTTTTCAAATAATCACAATAAAATATAAAAATACGAGATCTGACTTTTCATTTTACATACGAGAGTTGCTACTTAAGTTTTAAGATATGGCAACACTGATTCGAATAAGTCAAATCTAACAATAACATCAATGATGGCGTCAGATGTATTCAATTCACATGTAGAATATTTATATCCATATATCGAATTATAAATATTTGTTTATGTCAAAACTTAAGTAGCAACCCTCGTATATAAAGAATATAGCGACATTGCCATATTTCGAAAAACGATAATCTATATCCAATTATAAATATTTGTTTTTATTTGTCTATCTCAAAACTTCAGTAGATACATACGGTATACAGCGACATTGCCAAATTTTAATAAACTACCTATTTTAATTTGTAATTGAATTCTATATTAAGATTCTGGTAAATGATTGATGAGGGTATGATTACAAGACTATTATATATAGTTTACGTTTTTACAGTTTACCAAAGACATTATGAAGTAGTTTTTGTATCTTAACACCTATCAAGTAAGGATTTCTTAAACTTTTACGTAAATCAATATATGTGGCAACTACGCGCTAAGTCAAACTTTAATCAGTCTAGAACTTGAGCGAACTTAATGGGTGATTTTCATTGATAATTAATAATGAAAAATAAAATTTTATACTACAAATTGTGATAAAATTAAGTAAAATAACGTTTTTAATCTTTTATTGATGTTATGGAATCTGATTTCATAGAAGAAATGTATAAAAAAATCTCCCCGTTGAATGCCTACCTTATAATTTTCAGAATATCGTTTAAAAATAATTTTATTTGTAAATAAGCAAATACGCAATAAAATAAGCGAGTACTGATGATATGTAAAATGTAAACAATTTTCTATTATAATTAAGCATTACGATATGGCAACGTTAATAATTATTACGTATTTGTTTTTCGAGTAAATACCTACCAAACAATGTATTAACATTGAATTTGTTACCTCGTATATGAGGAACTATCTCAACAATTTGAAAAAATATATTTGTTACGAAGGTAGAGGATATAGGTGGGCCGAAAGTATCATAAAATGAAAAGTCGTCGGAGTGACTCGAAAACGCATTGTCGTGTCTTTGGAAGTGTTAAACGTCAGACAGGCCGTGTAACTGTACTAAAGTTCGTCGACCTCTTTCTTTTTCTACGCCAACTATTATATTATTTATTCTCTAGTACCAAATAGTTCGTTAGATAAATTATTTTTTACATATAATAACATTAAATTGGCAAATAATTTTCTACAAATACATATTACCCAACTCATTATTTATATATAATGTTTATAGTAATAATGGCGGATATGCAAAATTCGATTTGACGTTTACAATGTTGCCAGACAATAGTACTTGACCAAAGTTTTGATCAATTCATTTAATTAGTTATATTAAAAGATTTAATGTGTAATTAACGTTCTTTTCTATCTGGTATTTTCTGTATGGAGTGTATAATTACTTTGAGAAGTTGTGATTGTAGAACTTCTCTCGTTCTTGTATACTACGAGAATACTAAGAAGGCTAATGGTGACAGCCATTAGAAACGAAAAGTATGGAAGCTTCTCTTCGATGAAGCCCTTAATTCCGTGTTCTCCTTATATTCTATGGTTTGTAATTTATGTTAAAAGTGTTTTTAAGGAAATGGAACAAAGTTTTACCGTTTTAACGGGCCATAGAATTCGTACTTTTTATGTTGGTAGCTTTCACTGAATATTAACCACGCAAAATATTAATAAACTATTAAAATGGAAGGTTTCTACGAAAATTTGAATCGTTCTTTATTTAAAATTTTTTATTTCTTCATTTATAGGTTGATCTTAATATATTCTACATTAGTTGCCATACATTTCCAATGTTGCCAGTTTTATAATTTTAAATACAAATAGGTACAATCATTATTTGATATTATAGCGTAATTATTTTTTGAAAATATGCAGACTTCTCTATTGTATTCTTTTTATTAAATTGTGATATTATTCATAATAAAACTTCATTATATATATCTTTTTACCATGCGAAGTAATCGTATCGGGCGGGAAATTACGTCATTGTAAACGTAGGAAACTGTAATTAAACTTCTTAAGATTCAGAACAGACGGTTGCTACGGTAAATGTTTTCTGTTTGTGAAATTACAAAGCATTCGACGGAATGTAGTTGTACTATGATTATTTTGAATAAAAAAGAAGAAGAAAGTAGGGTTATAACAATGTATTGATGTTTTCAACTTTTTGTATAGTTAAAAATGGCGTCTTTCTTCGAATGACGATATACGTGTTTTATAAATTTATTTGTGGGGAATAAAACTATCGATTTGTCGTAATTTTATAGATATTCCGGGAGAATAAAACAAGGCACCTCTGCGGCTATAAAAACCGAGCGTTTCATATAATTTTGCGACACGATGCACAACTTAAAACATACGACTGTACTCCGGAATAAAGTCAATCTGTTTGGTTGTCACCCCAGCGGACCAGACGTGCTTGGAAATTCCTCGAGTTAAAGTCCCCTTGGGGATCCGAACAATTCTTTTTTTCCCTACAATTTATTTCTTACTTTTAACAATAGAATTTGTGATTACAATTAAAAATATATAAAAACAGTAAATTATGATAATAGATCGTCGAAAAATATTCAAAATTCCATATTTTAAAAAAATTATTTTAAATTAAGACCTCTGTCTTCGATACTACATATATATCAATTATACAAGCGTTTTGATTGAACATTTCCCAACTCTATGATCTACCGATGTTGCCAGATCACTTTTAATTATAATACTTCAAGATTAAAGTGTTTAAACATATATACAAGACACAAGACCCTTCGTATTATGCAATGCAGTGATAATGAACTCCAGCTGATCCACCCTGTATAATACTTCCTTTATTTCCTCAATCTTTTCCTTCTTAGTCATTTTTTTTTCGTTTTTATTTCTTTTCAGTCTCGTTTTTTATTAAAATATTTCATTTATATGATAAAATTTTCTAATTTTGGGAATTACAGTCAAATTCTCTGAAATTCTAACATAGGGACAATCTGTATATGAATTTAGTAGGTTAGTAGGTTGTTGGGTAACTCACTTTTGTTGATTACATTTATTTTTAATTGAATGTTTATAATAATAATTTGTTTGCTTATAAAAAGTAGGTTCAGAAATTCTTCGGAAATTAAACATATTATACGAGGACATCACTTACATATTATATTTTAACTTTGTTATATTTTTCTGTTAAGATAAAATTTATTTATCTTGTATTTGCTTGTTATAAAATAAAATTGGCAACGCCTATTTTACGATTATGTTCGCCATCCGATTGTTTCCTGCTCGGCCATATTATCACAGTGATGCCACGTTGTAAATTACTAGTTGATGGTGTATTTACAATATTTTATTGGTTTTTGGGAAATATATTACTATGAAAACGTTAATGCTTAGAAATAAATTATTAAATTATATTACACTAACTGCTATATAAAATTATAAATCCATTAGAGTTTCGTTTCAATTTTAAATGACTACAAAAATTATAGATAATGTTTTATTAAGGACAGTAATGTTTCAAATTCTCAATTACGAAATTTCGTTAACAATCATTATGCAATTAGTCATTGAGAAGCAAGAAGAAAAATTTTTCGTAATATTTTCCATCCTCTGATGACTAAAACTTTACGTATATTAATGACGATTATCTTTGAACTTATGACGTCACAATACGTAGAGACTTTTATTATTAGCGACCATTTTGGTTTTGTTTACCCTCAAGTATATATTAACGGTTTATTAGAAATTTTATTTATACCAAACATCCAAGATCTTTAATCAGAATTGAAAATACTACTCATATTGACTTTGATATTATAAAAATTATATCGCTGATCATTGAATATTAATCAGTTTTAGAAAGCTTCAAACTTTCTTTTCGTTTATTAGATACGTACGCCACTGCTGTTTTAACGAATGTGCAAAAAGCGTAAATTTTCCAATTTAACATGTATTTTTAATATCGCCAGCCGGTCGGTGTCAATATTTCGAACAAAAATTGAAAAGACCCTTATTGCTAGTCGCGATAATCTAGATATGATATTCAATATTATAAAAAAATCTATTTGGTTTTGTATTGGGATTACAAAATGATTATTTTCTTTATTGCTTTTACACGGTATAAAAAATAATTAAAAAACAGCTAAATTGATAAAATAAATAATATATATCAATACTTAATAGTAGGTATTCGATTCTTCTTCTTTTTTTTTCTATTGATCTATATGATGTCTTCTTTTCGATTAATATATTCACGTTTGATTTTATAAATTACTTAGAACTAATTAAACTAATTGAAAAGTTTTATTTCTACTGAAAGGTAATTAAAATCTTATTAAAATTCCCAGAATGTGTAATTTTATATCCCAAATTAACGAAAACAAAACGTAATTACGAACTAATTAAATTTTAATTGAAATCAGGTAGTATACATCATCGTATAAAATTTTTGATGTATAAAAGTGTTAATTTGGCACAATCTCGTACTAATTTTTAATATACTGTTAGCTACCTACGCCATCTTTGTTACTAATATGAAAGATAAATTAATTTGGCGTACAGAAGGAAACTGTAAAGTTATTATTTCAATGCTATTGATATTAAAAATTGTTTTTAACGCTTTATATTCAAAATAAATACAAAAAAAACGTCTGTGAGTGATTGAAAGTTAATTTAGTTTCACGTTGTAAAAGATATTTGAATTTAATTAAATTCTCAACACCGACAAATACCGGAATCGAACGATGAATTACGAAACGTTTTACTCTGGAAATGAAAGAAGATTAATTTATATATGATTGATACATAACCCCACTTTAAAAAATATTGTTTTTAAAAGCCACTAGAATATACCGGATTCGGTGTAAAATATAATAAATTATTAGAAAATACGGTGTCGATAAATAAACACTGCCATCAGCATAACAATAAAAATATATTACGTTGGATGCAATTCGATAATTAGGTAGCCGAGCTAAGCAATTTTAAATTGAAATATAGTCCAGTCGAATTAGTTTAAAAAAAGGTAGTGGATGCCACGTGTTTTTTCTTGTTGAATACGTCAATACTGCGAAAAATAAGGGTATAATTTTTGTTTATATCATTGTTTAAAGGTTTAAAATATGTTTGTTCTTATTTTATAAAAAAATAATGTTGGGATGAATTTCTATGTATGAAAGAAGCTGTAGATATTGAAAGAATCTACAAAACTAGTTATTTACATCGCAAATTGAAAAAAAAAACTACTAAATGTACGTTTTTCGATTTTTTGTAATAAAAAATTGTTTATCATAGTTATTAATTCGAATTTTACAGAATGTAGAGAGTCGATATTGGGGTGTGCGTGACACAAAAGGGGGGTCCGCAATCATAAGCGGGGGTCCATTTCATATTCATGACGCGTCGAGACATGCAAACTTGCTTGAACTTGTTTGATGGAATTTCGTAAAGTGAATCGATATTAGTCTGATCGATTTCAAGCCAGATTCAGTGACCTCAACTCATAATTCCAATGAGACAGCCTCTATTTAATATAAACAAACGCTGTAATCTCAAATTTTCATGGAGAATTGGAATTTATGAATTTGGATTGGATGGATTTGGCGAAATTTTTAAAGCTATGAAAAATTTGACTGGACTAATAGGTGTATGTACTACGTACTTAACTGAAATTAAAGAACAATTTACATTGTTATTTTATTGATAGGAAAAATACGGATAATTTACAAGGATATTGAATTAATGAAGTGAAATTTTTCAAAAATTTATGTAATATAACATCATTCAATAAGTCGTATGATTGACGCATGGATGGCGTTGCCAATGTCAAATCCATATGACGTTTACGAAGTACAAACTGTCAAAAGACTATGTAAAATTCAGTTAAAAAAAAGTGACAGCCATTGATGTGAAGTTACTTTTCTTATTTTCAAAACAATATGTGTTGATTTATCGTTGCTTGTTGATGAAAAAAATAATGTACAAGCTCCGCAATGGCTTCAAAATTGTTATCCGGACTCTGTTCGATGGAATTTGCTGAATTTAAACTGTCACCAATGATGGTGAACGTTTTGGTCGTCCGTTTGAGCTGGTTACTCCAGAAAACATAAAAAAACTCCACAAATTAGTTGTATCTAATCGTAAATTGAAATTACGTGAGATAGTCAATACTTTAAAGATGTCAGTTTCAATTATGCGTCAACATTTGATCACGTGAAACCTTTTTTTAAAATGGGTGCTGCGTTTACAGACGGTCGATCAAAAACAACAACGTCTTGATGATTCAGAGCAGTTCACATATAATAAATCAGATTTTTTGCATGGATATTCGACAATTGATGAAATTCAGCTCAAATGAAGAAGCAATTGCTGAAACTGAAGCCTATTTTGAAGCAAAAGACAAATCCTTCTACAAGCACGGCATGGAGAAGTTAGAATGATTGTATTGCTCTTGAATAAGATTTAATTGATGAATAAAATCGATTTTTGCCAAAAAAAAAAACGTGTTTTTATTAGCCACACGACGTATTGAATGATAGTTAGATTATAATGGAATCTGATTGCTAAAATATCTAAAAGAACTGATTGGGAAACCTCAATTAGGTACAAAGTATCTAAAAACATTTTTTTTTGTACCAAAATGAATTATTTTATCTATTAAGACACGTGAATTGTGTTAAATTTCGTCATGAATCGATTGGAAACATTTTCAACTCGTTCTAATGGTTTCAAGTTTCTAATCTCATCAACTATTGATGTCTCTCGGCAACTCTAACCGGAAATGCTTGTTTTTCATTAAATTACCGGTAAACTTCATCAATTCTTAGATACTTTAGAACTATTGAACGTATCAAAGAAATTACGACCGCCAAAATGATATACCGGGGCGAGTTTTAAAGAAACGTTCACAATATCAATTCCTATCTCAAAAATTGTTAAAAATTCACTAATTATCTATTTAACACGTCTCCAGTACTGTTTAGGGTCGTTCTGAAGTTCACGAGATGGTTTAGGCGCAAACAGCAACGCCTTAACTATGTTTGTACCGAAAAAATTCAAAAAAACACAGTCAACACTAAAGATTATGGCGAATATGTTTCGGAATCGTCGATTTCTTGCAGTCTGAAACGTCAGACAGATATTTTGCAATGTTGAGTGAGCGAATGATGGAAAAAATCGATAATAATCGATCCTACATCGAAACACAGAAGATTTTGTATCCGTATAACCCGGATTTAGCTCCCAGCGTTTACCACCACTTTTCTCGAGTTAAAAGAACACTTAGGTGACAAATGCTTTGATAGTGATGATAAAATCCGAGCAGAGTCTTAAACAAACAACTTCTTTGACTTAGGAATACAAAATACAAAACGTTTTGTATTTGTAAAAAATTTAGGAAAAAACTTTTGGTACAACAGTCGTAGATCGATGGAATGATGATATAAAGTTGCCTAATTTTTCGTAAATAATAAATAAAATGTAGAAATGTACAAAAAAACTATTTTTTTTTTCAAATTTAATAGTTATTTTGAGATAGAAATTAAAAATAAAAATTCTATTACGAAGATGGATCCAGAAGTACTTGTTCTAACCTAGAGATGGCGGTAGTAGCTTGGAAAAAACCACTGTATTAGAAAGTACATAATCTATACAACGTATGTTTCAAGTTTGAAGACGCCGCGTTGTTTGGTATTTGTTTGGCAACGTTTTTAATGAATTTGTAAACATTAAAAAAATTGGTTAGGTTACGTTATGAAAATCCTTAGCTCAACCAATAAAAAATCTCTGGATGAGACTGCTACTTTGTAAAATATTAGAGATGTTTCCATCGAATGTTTCACAGAAAAAAACCCAAATTCTTGCGCCGTTTCACAATCACGGATAGTTAGTAAATAATTTCACACCCGAACAATCAAAAAAATGAACTGAAGAGGGAGGACCTGGTTCCAAAAGAGACAAAGACCGTTCCATCTGCAGGCAAGGTAATGGCGTCGGTTTTTTGGGATAATTTCCAATGAAAAAGTAAAAACTATCAACGGCAAGTATTTTACGAACTTATTACAACGTTTGAGCAAAAAAATCAAGTAAAAACGGCCGCATTTTGGTAAAAAATGCGCCATCTTACACATCCGTTATTGCAATATCCAAATTGGAACAATTACAGTTTGAATTGCTACATTATTCGACAGATTTAGCCCCTTCGGATTATTTTGTGTTCCCAGGCTTAAAAAATAGCTCGATTGTCGAATATTTTCCAACAATGAAGATGTGAAGTATCGAAGTTATTGAACAAGGAGATTATATATTTTTTCCCCAACTTTTAGTGTTTTGTTGAACCATGTACTTCTTGGATCATCCTTGTATAAATCCGAAACTAAACAAAAATCAACTTTATGGGACTTTGTTTACCCACAAAACGGCATAATCCTTTGTTATTTTTTTTTATTTTCGACGAATTTTTCGCTTCTTCGAGTGAAAATAAAACTAATATACCACAAAATATAAAGCGGGTACGCCACGTAATTTGTGGTTGTAATTTTGTTTATTTTTTACGTATTGTGACCTAATTTTTTTTAATCTAAAACGGCGTGTAAATACATTTTTTAATGATTTCTAATTTATCAAAAAAAAAACATCATTGACTTTCACCGAAGAAACGGTATAAAATGACAGTTGTTCTACATATTTACTACACGTTGATAACCGCAAAAATAAAAAAACGAAGATGACGGGTTATTCACCTCGTATATCTACGAATTTTATTTGTTTGTTTTTTTTCGTCAACTTACCTGTATTCGGTAGCAATCTTGTTTCGGCGGTTATGAACGGTAATAAACCACACAACACAAATAAAAAGAAGTTGTTATAAACTTCGGGGCTACCCCCGAACAACTGCATTTTACACTAAAACCCACGACATACGAGTTTATATATATAAAAATAATAATAAACACTTTAAAAAAACTCTTTAAACAAACATCGCATTCTTATAAAAAAATTTTTATTTCACTGACGTTAATTTCGATAAAGTTTCAACTGACGACGTGTCGCCCCGTGTTCAGAAAAGTCTCGCGACGACTGCTCGTGTCTATCTAGATTTGCCTCTTGCCGGTGTCGGATGAAAAAGTGGATTTGCCTGTTGTACATTTACACTGCGCGTGCGCGGTTACTGCGTGAATACAGGTAATTCGACGAAGAACAATATAAATGATATTTTTCTTTCTACTAATTATCACATCGAGATAAATTTCAATAGAAAAATCTCATTTTTAAACCAAGAACAAAGTAAAAAAGTTTCCAAGATACAAAAACGAAGTTTATATATGTTTATAATTGGGTTTTTAATGATATACAAGGTGTATCTGTACTAGTATTTCAAACAGTACATTTCATTTGTTATACGAGGTGTAGTTAGAAGAACTGGGTGTTTATAATAACCATTCAAGCGACAAAAATAATGAATTTCACTACTTTGGATTTTATTTTGGTCATTTTACACTAACGCAATACAAAATAAGCGAATCTTTGTGTGCAACAAAGTGCCGATCAACTCGCTTCGACTTTTAGTTAGGTTAGTTCGCTGGTTTTCCGAATTCTATCTCGGTCGTACTCGGTACGGAATGAATTTCGAGAGTCGTTCAAACAGTACGTAAACTGATATTACAAATCGTCCTTCGACGTACCGTGGATATTAAAGCATTAATTCCACTCGCATACATTCAATATTGGATAATTTACCCTTGCAAGTGTCAAACTCTGTCATCTTTCGATTGAAAGTTAACCTATAACTGTCAAAGCCGGGGGATGTCTAATACAGATAAATTTTGGCCAAAACTGTACGTCAGAGATTGGTAAGAGTCAAGTTTTGACCGTCGAGGACGCAGAGATATTAATAATATGTGAACGCTCACACCTACGAACTATAAACTATATAAATTAAAAGAAAAACGTTTTTGAACAGTGAACATCCAAGTGATGGATTATCCGCCGATGAGAGTACGATTTCCGCTATTTAACAGCAGATAAATATATTAATTAGGCCAAAATAAATCGAAAATGAAGAATGAAATTTTTTGATATATCGCTTCGTTTTCGAGATATCGATACTTAAGTTATAATCAAACGTTAGTTCAAAATTCACTTTATATATAACAGATGGCGTTCAATACTTCTTTTTAAATGAATATTTCATCATTTCAAATTCAATATGTATCTTGTAATTTAATAAATTTTTAGATAAATAGATTTTTTGCTTAATTTTTATATTATTTACCCTGAAACTCCAAAATTATATTGAAAAAAACAGATTTTTATAACAAAATAAGCCATTTTTGATAAATTTCATTACACTGTGATGAATATACACCACGAGAAGGTTAGGTTATGTTAGGTTATGTTAGGTTATGTTAGGTTATGTTAGGTTATGTTAGGTTATGTTAGGTTATGTTAGGTTATGTTAGGTTATGTTAGGTTATGTTAGGTTATGTTAGGTTATGTTAGGTTATGTTAGGTTATGTTAGGTTATGTTAGGTTATGTTAGGTTATGTTAGGTTATGTTAGGTTAGGTTAGGTTAGGTTAGGTTCGGTTCGGTTCGGTTCGGTTCGGTTCGGTTCGGTTCGGTTCGGTTCGGTTCGGTTCGTTTCGGTTCGGTTCGGTTCGGTTCGGTTCGGTTATGTTAGGTTAGGTTAGTTCAAATTTGCGTTACCTTTTCACAGATGTTCTGGGACTTGATGCAAAAAATTGGAGAGTGAGTAGATGACCTGCAAATACTGCTGTGAAATGATAAAAAATTTCTCATACGACCCCTTTTTTCTGAGTCAAAGACCTTTTTGTTAAAGAATCGATTGAAAAATTCATTGATTCATGTTCTACAGTTTGTCCTTGTAAAAGTTACGAATTGTTAACCATTGGGCATGAGCCGCCCCTGTGCTTTAGATAGAAGTGTAAAATTTATTCCCTCAAATACACTACGTAATCATACACAAAAAATCATAATATTCGAATGTATAATTTAGAAAATATACTTAAATATCTGTTCTGATTTAGCAACTTTGAAGACCCATAACTCAGAAACTAGGGGTCGTATGTGAAAATTTTTTTCATGTCAAAGCATTCTCGAATTTATGGCATCAATTTCCGTTTAAGTTTAAATCCGTAATCCCCCTATGAAGCCTCTCGACGCAATTACGTTCTAATTTGTGTGGATTAAATTCTATTCAATTATCAATTTCAATCGTTTCCAATAATTAATAAAAAAAAACGATCAATAGACAATAGATTTTTTTTACAATTCTTCATAAATTACAAGTATTCAAAACATCGATTGTTTGTAATATAAAAATATTTACTTCTAAATGTTACATAATATCAATTTATAAAAAAAAATGTAATCGATTCCTAAACCGGAATTGTAAAAAAATGTGGGTTTGTATTGAATTCTTTTATAGTTAAAAGCATAATACACACATACGAGGGGATATCTATAGTTCCACAGCATTCAACACGAATAAAGTAATACGTCATTTACGTCCTCACACCTTGCCGTGTTGTCTGTTTTTCAAATAGTCACGGAAATTAAGAAAATATTTGTATATTGACGTGAGTAGTTTATAATTCCAAGCGACTAAGGAATAGTGAAAAACATCGTCATTTTTCAATTGTAAACAGAGGTTATGGCAATTTTAGTAAAACAGATAAATTTTTGAGGTTATGTAATTCTATAACTGATTTAAACGTATATATAAGACCGTTTAATCCTAACAAAAAGTAATCATCTAGTTTAATCATCATATATCCATGGTAAAATTCCATTTTTAAAAGTTATTTTCAATTTACGTCACTTCCTAACTATAATTTTATTGAATCGTTTGTTTATTGCATATTAGACGTAATGGAATTGTTCATATTCCCCCTGTATCATAAAACCCCGCAAGTTCGTGATTGTTCTCTTCATCTTTGCATGAATGTATTGTCCTTCACAAATATACAATATCCATACGCGATGGATGCCGCTAGAGCTGGTGCCGGTGCCATGCCGTACCAGCCTGGTTCTTCTTCGGTCATTTTACCCCACTACAAACAGCTAGGTAACTATTAGTTAGTCCAGTAGAAATAGCTTGAGAGTAATAACAAAATAAAACCCTTTTCTTTGTACTTTTCATTTTAAATTCAGTGATAGATTGTTCTATTTTCAATTGAATACATTAAAAATTTTTTTTTAAATATAATATTCGTCAATAATAGTGTTAAAGTCAAAATATTACAAATAACCATAGACATAGTAAACCTAGACTACGTATTTGATAAAATTCGAGTTCCAATATTAGAACGACATAGAAACAAGTTATTGTATAGTTATCTCTGTTAAAAGCTTGAAATATTCTTTCTAATTTATATTCTTATTATTATATTATAATTTATAATCACTTCTGAAGTTGGTACAACTTTTTAATTATAGAAAGTCTAGTAATACTATTTCTATGTATATAATGAATAGAGCATGATGTTTGATATTTACAAAACTTTTGTAAATAAAAATGCTTCAATTGATTAGCTGATTTGTTTGACATTTAGTTTTGCGCCATGTCAAACTGTATTTAAACAACTACGGTCACGATTAGTTAATTCTAGACCCCAACCTATTTTTCCTAGACTATATTACAAGCGAGACGGCGCATTCCGTGATTATACACCTGTGTAGTACTTCCATTCCATCCGCCCAACTATTTTTCCATTTATTAAAATTTGATTCAAAATATAGTCTATTATTTAAATTGAACGTTTCCAAATTGTCATACATTAACGTTTAAATGTTTTGTATGTAAATTTGATTTTGTTCACCTGAGGTCTCATGCGCTCATCTAACTTTTATATTATGGCGTTTTGTACAATTTAACATAAAATTATAGAGTGTAAATAAAAGTGAGAGGTAGGTACCATAAGGTACCAAGCGATGACCGTAACGGTATATTACATGACTAGTAAAAGAATTTTACGCACTGCTTATTTAAAATTGAAAGAAATTATGTCAAATATCCTTTGGTCACAAAATCGTATCTGTCAAAGTTGTCAAATTGAGCACAAAATATTGTAGAAGTATAGAGTAGGCAATATCATTTTCTAAACTGCCCTCTAGCATCGAGTAATGATACTAAATAATAGAACACAAAATAAAAATACAACGCTAAAAACAAGCTAAAAATAATTCACGTCAAACTTATTGGTTATGTTTATGCTTGCTTTAAACATTTAAATATTTGATTAAATGGCTTTAAATGTATTTTTATCCTAATTTCATTTTTACTTCCCGAATTTAATTCAATAAAAAAATGATTATTCTCAAACCGTCTTGGGTAAACCATGATCGTAAGTTAAAGAAGTCATTTTTGTTCATAAAAAGGCGATTAATTGATCTTTTTCAGAAAGCAAACCTATTTTTTCCGTCGATATCCACCCGAATGGAGGACGATTTGCTACTGGAGGACAAGGAGGCTCCGGAGGACGAATTGTTATTTGGAATATTGGCCCAGTTTTAAATGAAAATGAAGAATTTAATTCAAAAATACCGAAAATGCTATGTCAAATGGATAACCATCTAGGTACGAACTTTATATTTTTTATAACAAAATAGAATTGCTATAAAAGATTAACAATTACATGATTTTAAAGTAAATTGTACGAATTTTCATTTTATTATGGTAAGAAGTTGATTTATTATAGCTTGTGTGAATGTCGTTCGTTGGAGTAATGCTGGGCATTTATTAGCTTCCGGATCTGATGATAAATTAGTAATGATCTGGAGACTAACAAACGAAGGTAGTTCATCAGTATTCGGAAGTGGTCAAATTAATGTAGAAACTTGGAAATGCATTCACACTCTCAATTCACATAACGGAGACGTTCTAGACATTGCGTGGGCCCCTCACGACGGCTGGTTAGCTTCAGGAAGCGTAGATAATTCCGTTATAATCTGGAACGCACAAAAATTTCCAGAAAAAGTTGCAGTTTTAAAAAATCACACTGGAATGGTCAAAGTATCTATCAAATAACAATATTAAATATATTTTTGTAATTATAAACGTTGTTAGGGCGTAACTTGGGATCCTGTCGATAAATACATTGCCAGTCAATCCGACGATAAATCTTTAAGAATATGGAGAACATCAGATTGGACTCAACAGGAAGTTGTGACTGATCCTTTTAATGAATGCTCTGCTACCACTCACGTCTTAAGATTATCCTGGTCGCCTGATGGTCAGTATTTAGTATCAGCACACGCGATGAACGGTGGAGGCCCAACAGCGCAAATCATCGAAAGGGAAGGCTGGAAACAAGATAAAGATTTCGTAGGACATAGAAAAGCTGTTACGTGCGTTGTAAGTAATCAAATCGATAAATATATTTCATTATACAATTTTTTTTTAGAGATTTAATTCGAATATTTTGAAAAAACAACAAAAGAACAGTCCAAAACCTACGCAATATTGTTGCTGCGCTATTGGATCTAGAGATAGATCGATTAGCGTCTGGTTGACTTCTCTAAAAAGACCGTTGGTTGTTATTAAGGATTTATTTGATGATAGCGTTTTGGATATGTCTTGGAGTAGTAACGGGTTATACCTCATGGCTTGCTCTTGGGATGGGAGCGTCGCTTGCGTAATTTTTACCCAAGAAGAAATCGGAACTCCTTTAACAATGGATGAAAAGGTGAGAGAAAATTTTAAAATTATTCTAGCCTTTCAGTTATAACAAGAACATGGTTTGTTTTATAGCTTTTTTGTCTATATTTTCCAGTATATAACGTTTAATTTCATTCCTTTTCAGCTTTATCTTCTTCTATTTTAATTTTTACTTGTGTTTTGGTGTAGATTCTTTTTGTGCCTGTTTCTTTTAATTTTCAACATTTTTGAACCTTTTTGTTTCCCTAAAAGTTAATGGTAACTTAGTTTGTTTAGTTTTCCTGATCTTATTGTCTGTAATTTACTTCCAAATGTTATTATTGCTTTTATTCAACTTATATTTGATTTTTAGAATGAATTATATGAGAAAATGTATCAAAACGGTAGAATTTCATCTTCTACAGGTTTCAAATGATTGTGCCCCCAAAAACTTACTATTTCAAAGACATTTCTTCACCTTTTTCTCTTCCTCAAAGTTTTTAGACCCCATTACATTCTGTTTTGACTTATAGAATGAATTATATGAAAAGATGTACCACAAATCGTTCCAAAAGAGTTGGAACTTGTCCTTCAGCGGTTCTCAAATAATAGAAAACCCCGAATTATTAGGAGCCCTAGAAGAAAAAGAAAAACAAGAAAAATCGAACATATCGATAGAAATTCAAGACCCACCCCAACCGGTAACCCCACAAAAAGATATCCAATACGAATCCCCTAAACCCAATCAAAATATCTTAGTACCTCAGAATAAACAATTAGAAACGAGATTACCATCAGGAAAAAGAAGGATAACCCCCATGATGTTAACACCTTCGAAGGATAACAACGAAACTAGTAACCAAAAGTGAGTTATCCTCAAAAAATCAATTTTTTTCAAACGAAACTATTTTCTTTTCCAGAATTGATTCAACTAGTAATTCCCAAACGTCTTTCAGTAAATCATCCCCTTCTAAAAGTCAAATTATCATCGAAACTGTTAAACCCCAAGACACACAGAAGCCACAACAAACTACCATCCCAACAATGTGAGTTTCCCATAATATTTTTCGATTTCCAGGAATTAATTTGGAATTTTTTTCAGTCAGCAAAGTAAAACAGTGACTAAAGTAGTACCCCAACCGCCCAGTGTCCAAATCAACCAGTTAATGTGTTGTGAAGTACCAGGAGATGAACCAATTATTAAATTCATCAACGTTTTAGATCCTTTGAAATTAGCCCCGGGGGTTGCGGCGACCAAAGAATGCGGTATCGTTAAATTACAAGTGAGTATATGGTGTGTACCGAAATAAATGTTTAATAAATTGGTTTTTAGATGACGAATAATTGCCATAAGACTCCGAAAGGTTCGCTTTCCAAAATCGAGGTGTTTAAAAATATGACCGACAAAGAACTTAAATGGGATACATATTTAGGTGAATATTTTTTTGGATTTTTTCAAAAAATCAAAAAAGTCATCTTAAATAGTATCCGAATGATAGAAAAATTTATTTCTCAAATAGTTCACATCAATTTTTGCTTTTTCTTGACTTCCTTAAAGATTCTGGTCCTCAGTCCACTTAAATATTATTTTCATTATTTAAATTCTTATAGACTGAATTATATGGTAAAAAGTACTACGAATGGTTCCAAAAGAATCAAAATTTCATCTTCTACATGTTCCAAATGACAAAATTTTTTATTTGGTACCTCAAATTTTGACTCTTCTTGACCTCCATCTCCTCCTTGAGGTTTCTGGTCTTCCATACAGTCTGTTTTTCTAGTACTCCACTTTTAAATGCTATTATTATCAATTAGTTTCTTATAGTCTGAATTATATGGAAAAATGTACCACAAATGAGTCCAAAAGATTCAAAATTTCATCTCCTACAGGTTCTTAATGATGAAAAATTCCATTTGGTACCTCAAAAACCTCAAATTTTGACTTTTCTTGATCTTCATCTCCTCATTGAGGTTTCTGGTCTTCCATACAGTCTGTTTTTCTAGTACTCCACTTTTAAATGCTATTATTATCAATTAGTTTCTTATAGTCTGAATTATATGGAAAAACGTACCACAAATGAGTCCAAAAGATTCAAAATTTCATCTCCTACAGGTTCTTAATGATGAAAACTTCCATTTGGTACCTCAAAAACCACAAATTTTGACTTTTCTTGATCTTCATCTCCTCCTTGAAGTTTCTGGTCTTCCATACAGTCTGTTTTTATGGTACTTCTCATTTTAATCTTATTTTTATTAATTAGTTTCTTATATAATGAATTATATGGAAAAAAGTAACACGAATGTTTCCGAAAGAATCAAAATTTCATCTTCTACAGGTTCCAAATGATGAAAAATTCCATTAGGTGCCTCAAAAACACAAATTTTGATTTTTCTTGACCTCCATCTCCTCCTTGAAGTTTCTGGTCTTCCATACAGTCTGTTTTTATGGTACTTCTCATTTTAATCTTATTTTTATTAATTAGTTTCTTATATAATGAATTATATGGAAAAAAGTAACACGAATGTTTCCGAAAGAATCAAAATTTCATCTTCTACAGGTTCCAAATGATGAAAAATTCCATTAGGTGCCTCAAAAACCTCAAATTTTGATTTTTCTTGACCTCCATCTCCTCCTTGAGGTTTCTGGTCCTCCATACAGTCTGTTTTTATGCTACTTCTCTTTTAAATGTTATTTTTATCAATTAATTTCTTATAGAATGAATTAAATGAAAAAAAGTACCACGAAATCATCTTTAACATGTTCCAAATGATAAAAATTTTTATTTTGTATTCCATCAACTCTATTTAGATGAATATTTCTATAAAAATTAAATCTTTAGATGTTCCAATAACATATAGCGAAAAATCTACTATGATTAATCAAAAATCTAGTACCATATCAAAATATATGATGAAATCATTTTTTTTATATAAAAAATTTCGTCTTCAGGTTCTTCTATAAGATGCCTAACGGCCAATAGAAAACTCATAGTGGTATGCTGTGAAGATTTAACAATAAACTGTTTCGAAATAAAATCAGGAGCTCGACCTCTACCTCCGATTCTAATAGAAGATTTGGTGTCTTCGATAAGTTTATCCCAAGAAGGGCACTGTTTGGTATTGACCAAAACCGGTCTGATACATATGTGGGATCTGGAAACTCACAAAAATATTTTTTCCAGGATATCTATAAGGAGTTTGTTAACGGGAAAAGGTGAGGATGTTGTTGTATCGATATCGAATGAGAACTGATTAAAATGATCTTGTAGGGATGGTGAACGGTTGTAGTTTGGGACCCTCCAATCAACCTGTGATTACTTTAACTGACGGAAGGGCTTACGCTTACAGTGTCGATCTAAAAACGTGGTAAGTGGATGAAAATAACAAAAAAATGGTGTTTTGTTAATTTTATTTACATATTTCGAACAAAATTAGATACTGGGGGTCGAAATTTGTTCACAAATTGATTTTTTTGTTCTTAAACTGGATATAGTTTGATGTATTCTTCATAGGGTTATTTTTTATGGAATTTCTTTGTTATTTATTATAGAAACCTGTTTTAAATATCATCAAATTAGTAATAGTCTTGTATTACCTCTCTACAGTACCAAAAGTTCTACAATAGGACTTGACATGTAAAATTAACCATCAAACTCATACCACCCCTGATTTTCAGAAAATCTCTTAAATCATTCATTTTTTATAAATTTTTGAAACATAAAGCTCCAATTATTTCAAAAAATCCCCAGTCCCTTCATTTTTTATCAATTTGCCAAAGCTCCAATTTTTCCAAAAAATCCCTTAAATCTTCAATTTTTTATTAATTTTGCAACATAAAGCTCAAATTTATCCAAAATAACCCTTAAATCTTTTATTTTTTAACAATTTCCTCACATAAAGCTAAAAGGTGTACTTAATCCACCTTAACTGGTTTTATTCATGTTTTCAAAGACTATTTTGTGTTTTTATTCTATTTTGTGGGGTTTACATAACAAATCATTTAGGGTTAATGTAACAGGCCCCCTTTTCATGAGAAAAGTAACATTATTTATTATATTACCCTTCTACAGTATTAAAATTTTAACCACAGGGCTAAAATGATCAAACTGATGGATTATCAACCACCAAAACAACTTGTTTTACCCCTAATTTTCAAAAAAATCCCTCAGATCTTTCATTTTTCATCAATTTTCCAAAATAGAACTCCAAGTACTTAAGTACTTCTAAAATATGTACTTAAATCCACTTTTACTCATTTTATTAGCATTCTAGAAAGTTCTCTGCTCGTTACTGTCATTATTCTATTTTGTAGGGCTTAAAACCCTAAGCATAAAAATTCCATCAGTGAAACTCGAAACTAAAAATTGATGAACTATTAGCTACCAAAACAACTTATCCTACCGCTAATTTTCAAAAAAAAACCCTCAGATCTCTAAATTTTACAATTTCATTAAAAATCTCTCACCATTAAAATTTTTAATAACTATACCACTAAAACTGCTTATTATTCCATATTTTTCAGAAAAACTTACCAAGTACCCAAAATTTAAAATAAATTTGTTCTACTCTTCTTTTGGGGGTTGTTATGATTATCCTGTTATTGTAGGGTTCAAGTGTCGAATCCTTTGGATCCTGTTTGTGTAACGGGGAGCAATTTCATAAGGAAAGTACCGATGACATTGCCTCTAGCTTCTATGCAAAGATGTATGGCTTCACAAAGAAGTATGGATACTTTACCACCGGGAGTTACACTGAGTTTCTTAGAATCTCAAATAACAGCCACGGGGGTATTGGAATCTAGTACTGAGTATAAGTATTGGTTATTTGCTATTGTGAATCATTTATTGGAGAAAGGTAATTAGGGGTGGGTAGTTATCCTTGGGGTATAACTTAATGTAATTTCAGGACCCGAATGTAGGCTTAGAGTTATATTGGACGATTTGATGGGTCCTACCCATAAAAGCGCTAAGAAACCAAAAGTGGATCAAGTTATGGTAAGTTATTTTTACTAATGCAATAGATAGGATTTTTTTTTGGTTTTAGGGTATGAAAAAACGTAAATTGTTGAATGAAATATTAGGAATTATCAAAACTAAACTGCCATGGCAAAGACTTTACAAAGAATACAGTGAACAAGTTAACGAGTTACAAGATGATCTATAGGTTAAATTTTTGTGATATTAAACATAATTTTAGTAAAATAAATTTTTTAATATGAACTAGTTTTCATTCTAAAACCCTACCACTACTTTTTATTCAAACGGAACAAAAAAATTAGAAATTTATCAGTATTTTCAATATTTTTATTTTGAGAAGTTAAATCATTTCTAAATACAAAAAAAAATAGTTAAACAAATCTAATAAATTTTTATTTAACAATATTTATATTCAAAATGGAGATAATCAAATTTTTGATTCTTTTAATGTCTCTCCAATTTATGTATTTATAAGAGAAAAGGTTTATGGTACAAATGAACTACTTTAGAATCGGATAACATTCATAAAAGTACTTCTACTGAAAACAAATACTAATGGTAGAAAAAAAATAATATTGTATACAATAATTTTCATTCCAAGTCCTTATTACTTCTTTTTATTTGAACAGAACAGAAAAAATTAGAAATTTATTAGTATTTTTAATACTTTCATATTGCAAATTTTGTTTTGTTAAATCATTTCTAAATAAAAAAATTGGTTAAACAAATGTAATAATTTTTTATTTATCAATATTTACATTTAAATTGTTAATAATAAAGTTTTTGATTGTTTCAATATTCTTTTTTTTCTTCAATTTATTTATTTATAAGAGAAAATATTCATGGTACAAATGAACTACTCATGAATCTGATAATATTCATTGAAGTACTGCTATTGCAACTTTTATTTTGGGAAATTGAATCATTTATTAAATACAAAAAAGTGATTAAACAAATCTAATAACTTTTTATTTAACAATATTTACATATAAAATGAAGATAATCAAGTTTTTGATCCTTTTAATTTCCTTTTTTCCTCTTCAATATATTTATCTATATCAGATAAAGGTTTATAGTACAAATGAACTACTTGAGATCCGGATAACATCGCTAAAAGCGCTGCTATTGAAAATAGTGAATACCTTCCCCAACTAACACCTGCGGGCATCTTTACGTTAGTCTTTATTTAGATTGTTTGATTATCTTTTTCAATTTCTTGTTCTGCTAAATTTTTAGCTTGTCTCTTCTTGAATGTTCTATCTGAAATCCGTAAACGAAATCGAATGAGATTTATTTAAATATTTTGAGATATACTTACAAAAATTTATTTCGCCAACATGCCAATTAATCATTGAAAATTCCAGTGCTGCACCTAGTACGAAAAATATCGGAAGGAATCTATACATACCAAAATACTTTTTGCCCGGCCATTTATTTAGAAAATTTCGAAAACTAGGAGAATACAACTTCATTTAAATTTATCTTATTTACATAACAATTTTTTTTAATGATTTGAATTTCTTGAATTAGAAGTAGTAATATAACCTTAATTCTTTTGACAGAAATTGACATATAAAATCTAGTGATTTTTTTATGTAAAAATAGTCAATTTTTAGCGTATATTTTTTTAAATTTGAAATTATTAATTAATCACCAAGCAAATTTTGTAAATAATCAATTTCTTGATAAAAAATAATAATTGTCATTAAACAGTCAAGTATTTTTGTTAAAATTATATAAATCCGTAAATAATTATAAGATCGCGGTTCATAGAATTCTACTTGTGGTTCTGTCATAAATCGATTTCCAAGTTTGTGTTTCGAAAAATAAAATGAAGTTCATAATTCAAGACAATGTAAAAAAGTTTTATCCTACAGCCGAGGAATGTAAGGTAAATAATAAAGTACATTGCACGGAAGAAGGTTGTACCAGTATTTTTATATCGGAATCTAACCTTAATTTACATTTAACCAAAACTCACCGAAAACCTCATTTATTAGAAGAATCTATCACGAAGTATTATTTCTGTCCAGAACTTGGATGTTTATACAACGCAGACAAATACTTCAAAGAATTAAAAAAACTTCGTACACATTATATGACGAAACATTCTTCAGAACAATATATTTGTTTGAATTGTAATAAGATATTTCCACAACAGAAAAATCTTCAACAACACTCTGATTATTGTGGCGTGAATTTTACTTGTCCCCAGTGCCCCGCTTATTATGCCACGTACGAATCTCTACAAACTCACAGTAGAAGAAAAAAACATTGTATACCTTTAAAGACTCATTATAAAGTTATTAACACTTGTTCGAAAAGTGATACTCTACTACAAGCTTCAGATAGGCCTATTTTACCTAAAAGTTCTTTCAATTTAATAATAGTACCAAACGATATTAAGAAATTTAACCAAGAAAGTCAAACGTACAACGTACCATCGATTTATAAAAGCAAAATGACTCAAGTTTGTAGAGAATTTGATAGTAGAAATAATCAACAAACGCAAACTGGTAATAAAAGTGAATATTTCACAGTAGAGACACAAACTATAGGAAACTATCGTAATTTATCAAGAAAAAATAGTGGATCAATGGATAATTCGTCAACGCAAAGAAGTTTGAAGACTCAAACTGATGTTATAGAATCGAAAAACTTTTCTTGCAATACGTCGTTTAAAGACGACGATTTTCCTATTGAAACTAATAGTTCTAGTACACAAACTGGAGAAAATAACACTTCTAATAATAATAATTCTACACATACCCACGATACGATATACACAGACACCTCTGATTTACTCCAAGACGTAAATGTTGGTAGCTTTGAGTTTGATAACTGCAACATGGAGACACAAACTGACTTTATATTTGACGACGTTATGTTCGGTTGTGATTATATGAGTAACATGTACACGCAGACCTCCGATCAAATTTTGAGTGATCTAGGTTTCAGTAATATTCAGACACAAACTTTGATAGACGACGTGCTGAAATCTGTCGAAAGCCAAACTGTTATGTCCAGGAGAAAACAAGACGTCGGAGATAGAGATATGACGCACATGGAAACACAAACTGATATGGAATTTAGGGAAATGTTGGAAGTTATTAATTCATGACTATAACTTAATTTTATTGTTTTTAAATGTTTCAATGTGGAATCTTTATGTGTCTGTTAAATTTAGTAGTTGATGTAGATTACGAATAATAAATGTTTTATGAAGTTGATTTTATACATTTTTATCCTAAATTTAAACAATGTATGCCAGAAAATGGTTAAATTATTCGATATCTAACAATATATTGCGTTAAAACTAACCTCAAATTTAAGTCGTAAAACCATTGAATTAAAAATAAAGAAAGGAGCAATAAATAAAAGTATGGTTATTGCAAATGGCAGACGGCAATATCCGCTTTACCATAGGCGTACTATATAAAAATTATTTTGTTGCGAAGTATACAAAAAATGAACAGAAATGGGGAAAAATTTTATCAAATATAATAGAATTAACGTTTACCTAAAACAGTTAGAAATAATAATATAAGAACTTATAACAAACTTTTATTGTAGGAAGAGCATGAGACTACAACTTTTAGCTTTGGGGTTGTAAATTAATCAGAATTTTTTGGTACAAAATATTGGAAAATAATTTATAATATTTTCTTCAAATACAGATGTAATCTTATTTAAATCTGAAAAATTGAACATCGTGATAAAAATGAGCAATTAGATATTAATATTGCAATTAATTTGTAACAGGCGTAAAAATAATAAAGATATCCTTCCATTACTCTTAATTTATTGGAATATTCACTGTACAAACATGTTCAGCCATTTTGTTTCTATCCTAGATCTTCCAAATGAATTTTTAAGTCAATCGTATCAAAAAATAAGTGCCTTTAATATTAATTAATATTAATGTGGATCTTCAATTAAACTATTATCTAGAGATTTAACTTCTATAAAAGTAATCGTACTACTAATACCTTTGTAGTAGTAGATGTCATTTATGACGATACGTCAAATGTGACCAAAATTTTTAGTGTTTTACATCCATTTCATTCGGTTTACATCATTTCAAACATATATGCGCATACGAATGCATGGAAAAATTAGTTAGAACCCTCAAGCCTATTTTAAAAGATGGCGGTAATTGTGTACAACATATTTTTAAAGTGAGTAATATATTTAAATTTATATAACCCACTGATAATCATAACACAACTTCTAACAACATAATGACGATTATCAACAACATCATTTTAATTAGAATAATCAATACTTAACTTACTATACAATACTTACTATACTAATATAATTGTTCATATACATCTATTTTATACATTTATAATTACTACGAAATTTATAGAACAAATGATTATCATCTGTTCAATTAATTCAACTTTCAAAGTCAGTCACATATTGCCCAAGGCCGCACCTGTGCTATTCACATCAAAATATTACATACAGATGTCACCACTGTGCTCATAATTGTTCTAAAAAAAGTTATAAAGTATAATAAAATAATATTAATCATTTAAAGGAGTAAAGTTAAATAGATAATATTGAAATAAATGTAATATATACCGATATTAAGGTTAGGTATATTATTTTCTATACGGAACATATCCAGTATGGTGTCGTGTTGTCAATTTAATTGTCAAATTTATTAATCGAAATGCCACTGTCAAAGACGTGAGATCGTGTGTGTGTTGTTTTCGTGTAACGATGTGATTATTGATCTTTTTTCTTAAATTAACCGGTGGAAATAGAAATGAAAAAATCTTTAATTTCCAATGCGAAATACGAGAAAGTACCATACGATGAAGATATTTTTACATGCAGGGTAAGTTTTTATTAATCATTCGGGTATATAAATAACTAATGTCCAATCTTTGTTTTCATATTGATTCAATTTTATATAACTGTCTCAAATTTATGAGAAAGTTGCTAACATATAATATTTATTGACATGGAAAAAGCATATGTTATAACTTCTATATTTTGATTATTAATCATATTATCCTTTGTTAAATACAGTGTATTTGTTAAAAATTTGTATAAACATTAAAAATACTGCTCGAGTCGCTTTTGTTTCATAATTTTCTTTTTTGTTGGCAATATTTTTTATTCTTAAAGATTACGTGTTTCTTATAAATCTCTCCTTGAAGGTATTAAATGAAATTGTTTTATCTTAAATATGTTAATAATTTCTTGATAATATTATTTGTGAATGGTTTATTAGATCATTTTATTTTTACCTAAATATATTAAAATAAATGAGCGTGCGTATTTATGATACTTTTAGTTAATTATTTCACATTTTATAACCTAATTTATACGGTTTTAAGAGGATCGTAATTTCTATTAGAAAGCTTCTTCAATATAATAGCTTGAAATATTGTATTTGTTTCCACTTGATAGTTGTTTTAATTATTTAAAAAATACATTTGATCAATAGGATTTTCTAATATTAAAGTTGACAAATACTTTCAGATATTTTTTATTTAGATATTGTGACAATAATAACAAAAAAATCTTGTTTAGTGTAATTGATACGAGGAATAGATGAAAATAGGTCAGTTCTATTATCAAGGGAACATTTTAATTGAAAATTTGTAACCTTCATGGTTTAATAATTATAAGCTTGATTGGAAAGGGGTTAAGTCATAATTTTGCATTTGTATTAAATTAATTATATTATTCTTCTCTCGATAAAAACTGTTACGAGAGTAGACGGTATTTGTTTAACCTTTCACTAACAGAAATAAATCTGTATGAGTCAAATCTGGCGATTTGAAATTCTTCTTTTTCTTCTATTTACTCGAGAATATTTGAACTGAAAAATAACGCGATTTAGAATTACAATTTGAGCGAATAGCTCCTGGGTTATAATAGATTTTTGCACATATCAAGGTATAGATTGTTAGAAAAGTTTTTTTATAGAAATAAAGTTGAAATTAAGACGATTTTGTCTTCTCTACATCAAATTTGTGCATATATATTTAGTGCTTTTTTTATGTGACATTCCCTCATTTTTACCTGATCGAAAAAGGGGCTCAAACGTCTACCCCTCGATGGTAAATTTCACTCTAGTACTTCTGGAACCTTCCTCGTAGATATTTAAATCACGAGGCTATTGCGACCTTGACGAATTTATTATTAATATATAGGACGTGATTATTAAAATGTTATTGAAATTCATATTAAAAAAATAATAAACATAAATTATAATAAATATTTCTATTATTGCTGAGCAAATCTCGAAAAAGAGGTACTCTTCTATTACTATAAATAGATTTTTTTGCTTATCATACACTTGATATTTTTTCTAAAGATAAGATATTAAATAACGTACTTGAAATCTGTAATTTATGTGATTCGTAAAAAAATGACTAAAAGGTTGGTATTACCGCTATAGTGATTGATATATAATCACGTACGTCGTAAATAATACCCTCACCGGGAAATGTTCAACACGATTTTGAATAAGACCATAATTAACTACTCCAAATATTTTAAAATTAGAAAAATATTTTCGTACATTAAGTTTATTTCTATGATAAACCATGTCCCACAGGAAAATCACCCTATTTCCCTCGATGAATCTCTTTTTAATTTTAAAACGTCAACCACCATTGAAGATATTTCGTTATAAAAGTTTTAACTGTCACATGACACGTATTATGATACCATGTCATTTTACGAAAATCTTTCCTTTCACTAAATCCACAAACTATTTTATAGCCGTTTGCTCAGATGATTCAAGGTCATTTTAATATTGAATTTTCAATATTCAGCCAGCTTAGATAAGTAAAAATTACGCGAAAGTTGTTAATAGAATAGTGAAGCCGGTTTTCGTAATTACGCCAATGTTTTATGAATTCCAAAAAACCGTTATTCAAATACAAAGTAAAAACAAATAATACAAGACGTGAATCGTTTTCAAAAGGTCGAGTTTTCAAGGTTTGAGTTGTCTAGAGTTTATAAAAACACGTATTTTTTAATAAAATATTAAGCATACATTTTTAATACAGGAGGATACTGCTAAGTTGACAATACAAGAATTAATTAAAAAAATCTACTAATTAATCTATTTATTTAACGTACTTCTATTTGTACGTTCAGTATTCCGTCCGTCTTTTTGAACGACCCATTTTTTTACGAAAAATCAAAGCTAAAAAAGCATTTTGAAAATTATGAACAGTTTAAGGAGGCTCCCGCGCGAAATGTCGAAAAACTATATATTTTTTGATAGTGTAGAGTATGACAAATCCAACGACACCTTTCTTTGCTTCTTTGACATGAGCTTTTATGGGAACCGTAGTTAAATAATTTGAATACAAATTAAATTAGATATATGACTATATATAGATTGGATTGGTAAGCAATTAATCTTTCTAATGGTGTCAGTTGTTATAGCGGTTATGAAACAAAAATAAGAATTATTAACTAAAAATTGTTATAATTCACTGCATATCCAGTAACTGAGCAGAAATTAGGGAAACGGCCATATTGTTTCTGTCACTCAAGGAAAGCGCGCGAAATTTAACCACATATACATACAGAAGATCTCTGCTTATACTATATAAGTATATGTGTAGAAATACTCGACGCTTATTGGCTGTTTTTAAAAAATCAATTGAGCGACTTTTTATTTTTAATCAAATGTTAACCTTTAATTAAGCAACTTTTATGCATTATTTTAGTTCATAATTAATTAATTTACGTTTTTATTTGATTAGTTTGATAGACGCGGGACCTCCTTAACACGATCATAATATGAATGTCGCTATGTCTTTTTAACATTATAATTTATCTAAACGAACGTAACTCATTACTTGAAAAACTTTATTATTTACTTATTTTATTCCTGATATTTCAATTTCTTTTATTAGAAACGAGATGGATCTTTAATATTTTTCTAACCTAACATTGTGTAATTATCTTATGCAGACATTGCTACTTAATTAATTCAGACGATTCAATCGACCCAGATCATTATTATTTAAACAAAAAAAAACTGATCGATAATTAATTGCCATTCGACCTCATTGACTAATTTTATATAATATAATAGGAATCAGCCAACCTTAAATGTTCAGTTTCCCCTCTACAGATTATCATCAATAGGTAGAATGAATTCAGTTTTGCATGATGGTTATATGCGAAAATAGTTCTTCGTTAAATAGAGTGATTATAATGTAACGATGAGTATTTTTAAAAAGTTTTTACATGATTCCGGTAAAGTAGAAGAAAATGCCGTTGATAATGAACGGCCGGAAGTGGAAGACGAAAAGGTAAGATGTCGTATTATCTCTACTTGGCACCGAATTATTATGTCATCGAACAATTTAATTTGTTTTGTTTTCTTAATGAATTGAACAGAATCGGACTCATGTCGAATTATGCTGGACTTTCTAAAAGAAATTATTTTAAAATACCTATAAGTAATACAGGTAATTTAAATTTCTATAAGTAAAAAGTAATGGAAACGATATTTTCAGTGTATAAATATACAGGGTGTCCTACAGAACCGTATAGGGGAGTCCAAAATATGACGGGGCAAGTCCTGATTTCTTTTTAACTTTTTAAATAACATTTTTTAAAACAAGGTTTTGGTTATTCGAATTGAATGAAAATGAAAAAGTTTTAGAATCAAATTATCCATGTTATGAAAATATTTTTCTAATCAACTGACGGATCAAAAACTTTTGTGAAATTTTAAGGTTAAGTCAATTGAAGGATGGCAAAGAAATTAACTTTTTCCGAAATTGTAAAATGTATGTGTTATATATTTTTTTGAATACATAGAAAATTTTGAGATAATTATTTTGAGAATAGGGTTTCCATGCAGCGCACCTGTAGCAGAAAATGTGTTTTTAATGTTTATAACGAATTCTTTTTAATATGTTCATTATAAATGCATTTTCAGTTGATAACTTACCGGCAAACTATTAACATTTTAAATTTTAACAAGTATATTTCAATAAGTATTTAATTTCACAATTAAAAAAAAATGAATTTTGTTGGAAAATGGTGTCTTAGTAAAGAAGAAGTAAGTTTTTTGATTAATCAATATCTTTTATATCGATTTTTTATACCTATATCTTTATTAAAATCCTAGCTTTGCTAACACCCTGTATATATACATATTCTATTCTTCCTAGAGTTTGTTATAATTTTTTTAAATAAGTACACAAATGCTGCCCTAACGACACAAACGAAACAATTTATAGGTTAGAAAGTCAGTTGAAACAAAATCAACTTTCGCAATGTTATAACCACAACAAAGATACAAATAATTGACGTCTAAACACCATTACATTCTTTTTTTAACATTTCACCATTCTTAGATCACCGTTTATATCCCATTTTTATTAAAAACCGAATGTTTAATTTCTTCTCGCTTGTATATATGTATTACAGTATCCTTTCCAGCGGTAGTGATGTCATGAACTGACGTCATAGTGTACTTGTTACAAAAATGCGGGGTTGTCAGATGCATTTCATGAAATTATGATTATCAAAATGTTAATAATATTTTTTATAACACATACATGATCTTAATAACTGTAAAAAGATATTCAGCTAACTAGATACATGCGTAATTTATATAATATACTTATCTATATACAGGGTGTCCTGTAAAAGAACCGACACTAAGCAGAGGCGTATATGGCGCAGAGCCAAAAATATGGGGGCAATTTACCTCGATACAAAGTTCCATTTCTGAGGAGTTGAGAGTCTTAAATTAGGGCCCAAAATTCCAAAAAAAAACTATTTCTTTGTAACCCATGGGATTATTAAGGGCATTAATTGAGTTGAAGGCGATCGAATCGTTCTGGAGGAGTTAATTAGGGATGACCTAACCAAAATAAGTTCTCCATCTCGTACACTCGAATAGAACGTTCACGATTAACACAAGGGTTGCAAAGAAATTAATTTTTTTTTTCGAAATTTTGGGCCCTACTTCGAGACTTCTCCTTACATATACACATAAAATTTGTGAACTCATTTGTCTAAATTGCTCAATAATTACAGAACTATGTTAAAATTATCAGGTTACGTTAATATTTTATTATGCTAAAATTTGATAATTACGTGTATTTTGGCAACACTGTAAGATCGTAGATTATGCAGATTGACTATTTAGCAACATCTTATCATTAGAATCGTTAGATGAGTCAAATTTTGTATCAAAATGAAATGACTTTTTGATATAACATCCCCATTTTTTAAAGATTGTTTTTTTTTACATTTATAGTAATTTTCCATGCCATTGAACTTTACACATTCCTTAATGACAGTCCAGGTTCGGACTAGAAATATAGAAGACACTGAATGGTGTCATTTACGATTTTTTCCAAATCTAAGCCAGAAAAACATTTAATAATATCTACTATTAATTTCTATAATACGAGGAGACTTCTAAAAGTTGTATTATATGTATTATGACTCGATATATTGTCAGTGAATAATAACCTTCCTTTGAATAACCTACTTACGAATAACTTTTTTTTGAAATATTTGCATTATTTTCATTCATCATTCTTAAAGATAATAATAGACAACGATAATTACAGTTAAATATTTAAATATAATCGCTATGAGTTGCATATGATATGTATATTTATCTGTCTGCCGCTAGTTGTAGAATTTATATTCAAAATATAGAAATAACGTACCGTGAAATAACACATCCTGTTTACAAGAATTTATATATTACGTGAAACATTTCAATCGATTCATCATTGTAAATAGTAAATAACCATATTTTAGTTCATGTTCTAAATACAAAAAAAATCAAATAAACTCAATTTTCATGAATATTGGGAATAACGCCCCATTAGTTCAAGGACAGAAATAATAGGACGGTCTACTTAACCAAATCTGTCAACTGTCTTCTGACATCATAAATTACAGGACGTTATATTGGAAATAACGCCCCTTTAGTCCAAGGATAGAAAGAATAGGACGGTCTACATAACCATATCTGTCAAATGTCTTCTGATGTCACAAATTACAAAATATAAACAAATACTATACTAATAAATAATGTGATTTCTTTTGTGAAATATGGGGGCTTTTATAGAATGATCACAGGTTTGCTGTAATTCGTGACATCACAAAATTGGATTTTTTAATCCCTATGCTTTTTAATTATCTATGGTCAATTACATGAACAGAGCTATTCTATCTTGTGTATGACGTAACAAGTTGACAAAGTAATGGTTCAATAGCAATCATTTATAGATCAATATCAATTAAATAGAGTGAAAACTCATATTTATTGATCGATTACAACATTCAATAGAGTAAAAAAATCGAATTCGAACGTTTATTTTAGACCGACAAAGATAATACAGGAATATGGTTGACAGCTAGCGAAGCAAGTAGTTTAAGTTATGAAGAAGTAGCGGAAAGGTTACGTGTAGATATTAGGAAAGGTCTAAATTGGCAAGAAACGAGTGACAGAAGGAAGGTAGCTGGGTGAGTATTTATTATATAACCCCAAACAATAGCGAAAAATTTATTATGACAAGTGACGTTTCCTGATTGGCATACGCATCATTTGAATATTTATTTTGAAACTGTGTAAATATAAACTTTTGTTTGTGTTTTAACAGACGTTTAAAAGTGACTTTATTTATTGTAAAACATCCTCCTGTTTCAACAAAAATTGTTTTAATCTTTTCATTCAAGTTTTATTCTTATTTAACATGTTTTATGTGAAGTTAACTATTTTAATTATCCGTGACGATTTAAAGACGTGTAAATATTATCTAAATCTTTGTTTTGTCTTATGTTAAAACAATCTAAGATGTAATTAATTCGTAATCACACTATACTTATGAGAAATAATACATGGTTGTTTAAGTAAAACCATAATTACATAATATATTTACCAATTTTGATATCGAAAATATTTATAAATAACATAAATTGTATTGCATTTATTTATACGTGCTTTCGAAAAATAATTATCGACGTGATTCATTGAAAAATTATTGTGAATCGACAAGATAAAGATTATTTTTAGGTATAATGAATTTTCTGTAAAGAACGGCGATCCACCATGGAAAAAGTACTTAGAACAATTCAAAAATCCATTAATTTTATTACTACTGGCATCGGCGGTAGTATCGGCGGGCATGAGTCAATTCGACGACGCCATCAGTATTACAGTAGCCATAGTTATAGTTGTAACAGTTGCTTTCGTACAAGAATTTCGATCTGAAAAATCCTTACAGGAATTGACGAAATTAGTACCACCATCATGTCATTGGTTAGTTATTTTTAAGGTTCCCCAATATATATGTTTAACCAGTTATGTTTTAGTTTGAGAGAAGGTACTCCAGATACGTTCTTGGCAAGGGAATTGGTACCTGGAGATGTAGTGTTGTTGAATGTGGGAGATCGGGTACCGGCAGACGTGCGACTATTCGAAGCGCACGATTTAACGTTAGACGAAAGCTCCTTCACAGGTGAAACCGAACCAGCTAAAAAAAACACAGATCCTGTTATCAGACCCAATGGGGCTCATTCGTCTAACACAAATATCGCTTTTATGGGAACCTTGGTACGAAACGGTATAGGAAAGGTAGTTTTTTCATTAAATAAAATGTATAATGTATGTAATTAAATATGTTTATTATTTTGTAGGGTATCGTAGTATGTACAGGAACGAATAGCGAATTTGGTTCGGTGTTCAAGATGATGTTAGAAGAGGAAGCCCCAAAAACTCCTTTACAAAAATCAATGGACAAACTCGGAGCTCAGTTATCAATCTATTCGTTTGCTATAATTGGTTTCATCATGTTGGTAGGATGGATCCAGGGTAAACTTATTATGGAAATGTTCCAGATTGGTGTCAGTTTAGCTGTAGCTGCTATCCCGGAAGGTATCATAAACTTTATACTATAAAATCTAATTCCATTTCTTTTAACTTCAATATTTAACTGAATTAATCTTTCATGGGCTCTTTTATAGAATCATATCGGGTATTTCTTCTTTTAAATCTATCGTATGTTTATCTAGAGTCTTTTTTAGTGATAATACCTGTTTTAGGATAATTTTAACCTCTAGGTGTTAGGGTCTATTTCACAACAACATTATTGTATGTTTTTAGTTAATTTAGTATTTTTAGTTATTTTGTTGCCAAATTCTGCTTGATAACTCATCACTTCTTGAATTTCAAATATAACTTCTTGTGTACACCTTTTAATGGTTATAACTTCCGTTTGGAAGGTACTAGATTGGGTTTCCTTTGATATATTCCAATTACCATCAATTTTAAGGTTTTGGAAACATCAGTATGGTCTGTTTTTAATTAATTTGGTATTTTTTAATACTCTGTTGTTTACTTCTGTTTGATAACTCATCGCTTCTTCAATTTTGGATATAACTTCTTGTGTAGACCTTCTAATGGTTATAATTTCTGTTTGGAAGTTACTGGGGTGGGTTTCCATTGATATATTCCAACTACCATCCCTTTTAAGACCTCATTTAGTGCTACCTCAGGTCGTGTGGGTCCCAATAAGAAAGTTGATGAGGAGTTTTAGTAATTATTTTTTCAGTAAAGGAGATATAAAGGATCTTTTTAGATTGATTTATCTAAGGGAAAGTATTACCAGAGTGGTCCTCTTCATTTTATTCGTTCTTCTAATTTTCCTATAGAACAGAAAGGCTTCGGGGCTTACTTTTTAATTGATTGACTGCGTTTTTTGTTCATAAATTTTTGAATTATCAAAAATTCCTTCCGAACAAATGAACTACTATGAAAAAAATCACTATTTTTGAATAACTACGTTGGAAAACTTCACTTAATGTTAACTATAAATTTTACTTTTTTAAATATTTGAGTCATTCAATTAGTACAGGGTGTTTAAATAATGTTTTAAAACAAAATTGGAGTGGATTTACAATAATAGTGTTGTCGATTTTTTTTCTCGTGAAAAAATTGAATTAAATGTTTCTTGTTCATAAATTTGTATTTTATCAAAAATGCCTTCGGTACAAATGAACTACTATCATGATAATTTTTGAAAAACTGCGGGGGAATACTTTCCTTAAAGCCTATTACTTGTTTAAATATTTAAGTCATTCTATTATTACAGGGTGTTTAAATAATTTTCAAAAACAAAATGGTGGTGGATTTGCAACAATAGTGTTATTATCTATTTATTCATTGTTTTCTTGGAAATAATCCATCGATGATATATTTTTCAGAGAAAAAAACTGTTTTTTGATCATAAATTGGTATTTTATTCAAAATTACTACGGTACAAATGAACTACTATGAAGATAATTTACTATTTTTGAAAAATTAGGAGCTAAAACTTGAGTTAAAGTCAACTATATCATTTACTTGTTTACTTATTCGAGTCATTAAGTAATTACAGGGTGTTTAAATAATTGGTGGTGGATTTGCAACAATAGATTATTGTTTTCTCAAAAATATTAAGTAAATGGTATTTTTAAGAGAAAAAAATTTTACGTTTCATGTTTCCTTGCTATTTTCTTTAGTAGATTCATCTCTGCTGCTACTATTTCTCTCCACACCTTTTTATTCATTTTAATAAACCAAATTTACTTTTTTTATATATTCAGTATGTCATCGATAAATATATTTATCGGTGTGATGTTATCTTTGTAACTTATGCCACAATACCAAAGTAAAAACCTGAGGATCCACTAAAAACTGTCTCTAGGTGCTTTCCTAACTCTCCAACAGTAAAATTGAATATTTTCATGACTCATATCCATTTCTATTGTGATTAATCATTTTTTATTGAATCTAAATGTCTCATTGTATAAAAACCCTTCCGTGTACTTCCTAAATCCACCAAAAAATGGTTTTAATGCAACTTCATCCAACCTCAGACTGAAATCGATCATATTTAGTACATTTTTCATTTATAGATGTCGTTATTTCCATTTTTGTAGGTTTACCGATCGTTGTAACGGTAACTTTGGCTTTGGGCGTAATGAGAATGGCTAAAAGGAAAGCTATCGTTAAAAAACTACCAACAGTCGAAACTTTGGGGTGTGTAAACGTGATCTGCTCTGACAAAACCGGTACCATAACCAAAAACGAAATGACAGCTACTGTATTAGTGACATCAGACGGTTACATAGCCGAGATAACAGGAGCAGGCTACAACGACCACGGTCAGATTTTATTACACACCAAATACGATTTCCCGGATAAAGCTCGAGAAAGTATTAGGTTGTTATTAGAGGTAAAATTGAAATCGTTTCTATATCGATATGTATTATTTCGATTTTTGTTTTTTAGGTGGGGGCTGTTTGTAATAACGCCGTTATAAAAGACGAAACGTTATTGGGTACGCCTACAGAGGGAGCTCTATTAGCCGCAGCCATGAAACACGGTATGGACAATATTGGCAACCGTTATATCAGACTCAAAGAATACCCTTTCAGTTCCGAACAAAAAATGATGGCAGTGCAGTGTATTAACAAATACGATAATAATAAGGAAGAAATATTTTTCGTTAAGGGGGCCATTGAGAAATTGTTATCGAAATGCACCACGTATAATTGGAATGGTAATGGTTTAATCAATTTTTTAACAATCTAACTGTGTACCAATGCTTTTCAATGCTCAATTTCTACAATTCTTTCCCATAGGTTGACATTTTGTACTTCAATTCGGTTCTACGCTTCTAAAATCTTCTAATAAATTTTTCCCAGCCACCGTCTTCCTCTTTTACCTTATTTTTCTTCATCAATGACCCTTTTCCCATATCCCCCTCTTAGTACGTTCCAATTTTCTCATTTTTCTCCAAAATCTTTCATTAATTTTTATTCCTCCTTGTATCACTTCCATATGTTACTTTTGGTCGTGGTTTGTCTGTTTTGAAGAACTCTTGTGCCCTTGTAACTTAATTATTTGTATTATATCAAAAAACTCTTTCGGTACAAATGAACTACTATCAAAATATTTTGCTGGATTTGAAAAATTGCAAGTGAAACCTATTTTCAAAGTGAACTAAATAATTTCTTTTACTTGGCTGATTCGAGGCCACCCTGTAACGTTTATTATTTTATTTGTTTTTAATCTTCCATGTTTCACTTCCGCATGTCACTATTGGTTGTGGTATGTCTGCTTTTTAAAACTCTGTGCCCTTAAGCATCCTACGGCTTAACTTATTTGTGTTATATCAAAAAATTCCTTTGGTACAAATGACCTACTATCAAAATAATTTACTATAATCGAAAAATTGCCAGTGAACACTTTTCTCGAAGTCAAGTACATCTTTTTTTTATTTATTTGAAGTATTTCATGGTAATTCTACAACATATTTCCACAGGTTGTCATTTTGTACTTCAATTCGGTTCTACGCCTCTAAAATCTTCTAATTATTTTTTCCCAGCCACCTTCTTCCTCTTTTACCTTCATTTTCTTTATTTTTGACCCTTGTATTGCTTCACTTCCTTATATCTTTTATTTGTCAGTGCTGTTCCCAGACTTTTTCTATCTTATAGTTTCTGCCTTTCTCTGGCTTATCTCCAACAAATTCATTTTATATAAATTATTTAACCCAAACTTTCTCCGTAGGGTGGAAATTAAGGTATCACCCTTCCCTGCACCCCCAAGATTTATTCTGTTCCCTATCAATGACATCAACATCCCATTTTTCGAATTTGAAATAATTCCACTATCACTTTTGATTTAGAAGTGGTTAAATATTCACCCCTACAGGTATTTTTCCTTATAAATCCTTGCAATTTCCAAGTATGGGGCCATCCATAAAGTATGTCACACGTTAATGGGGAGGGAGGGTATCACCGAAGTGTGACATCGTATGACAAGGGTTATACGGGGGGTCAATAGTTTTGTGACGTCACATGTTAAAATTTAAAATACTAAAACGCAAAGTTTGGATGTGAATTGAAAATTTAAAAAAATTTATGAAATGTTGGACTTTATGTTGATTTTAGATTATTATTTAATAAATATAAGTAAAAAATGAAAATAGCTGTTTTCTCTCGATTATTTTTAAATACATACATAAATTTAAAAAATGTGTGACGTCACATCGGGGGGGGGTCATAAAAATGTGACAACCTGGGACAAGGACGGGGGGCGGGGTTCAAAAGTCCTAAAATTCGTGTGACGTACTTTATGGATGGCCCCTATTCTAGAAATATGAAAACTGGAATTCCTTCCTCCCCCTATATATTAAATTTTTTTGGACAGTGAGGAAGTTAGATAGTAGATGTACCCCAAAATGTTTCTCTTGGTACTAAATGAAAATTAGAATTTTCCCTCCTTCCAAAGAATCTTGTTATTGAGCAAAATATTAATTTAGTTATGCAACACTCTGTACAGCTCTAGATAATTTCAAAATATGGACATTAAAGACACCCATTAGTTTTCTTGATAACATTTTGAATTTTTTTGATGTATTGGATTCTGTTGAAGTTACTTCCTGAAGAGACAGTGTCTTATAAGGAAGCTAATAAGGATGTATAGACCAAAAAACTTCACTTTTCTTCCCTTTTTTTCTTCTTAAACCCTTCTAGGAACATTTTTCTATGCTATACAATAAATTTACTGTGAAAGTACCTATAGTACTTGCTAGTACTGAATTCATATTTCAAATGCACTATTCACTAATTTATTTTCCCATTTAAAACCTTTATTAATATAGTGTTTTACTGACTATATCTACGATCCACTGTTGAATATCAATTTTTTTGTGGTACCCAGGTAATCAACAACCGATTAGCGATCACAAAAAAGAAGAATTTCTAGCAGAAGCTCACGAAATCGGTAAAAAAGGCTTAAGAGTCATAACATTAGCGAAAGGTAAAACCCTACAAGATTTAGTGTACATGGGAATAATAGGAATATGTGATCCACCGAGACCGAGAGTTAGAGAAGCCATTTCCATTTTAAAAGAATCCGGGGTACAAGTTAAAATGGTTACCGGAGACGCTATGGATACAGCCATAGCCATTGGTGAATATATATCTATAAAATAATTTGTTTATGGCTTAATATTTATTTTTATTTCAGCTCAATCCATAGGTTTGGAAACGCTTCCGTCTCAAGTACTTTCCGGTGAACAATTAGATAGATTTACGGAGAACGAATTGGACGAAGCAACTCCTGGAGCTACAGTATTCTATAGAGTATCGCCGAAAAATAAATTATCGATAGTGAAATCGTTACAGAGAACTGGACATATAGTGGGTATGACTGGAGACGGTGTAAACGATGGTGTAGCTCTGAAAAAAGCGGATATAGGTATAGCTATGGGTAAAAATGGGACGGATGTGTGTAAGGAAGCCGCCGATATGATTCTTGTCGATGATGATTTTTATACTATCATGTAAGGACTTTATTTACAAATACATTACCGTTCCTAAATTACCTCATGTTGTAATAAAAATTTTTTCCGTACATTACGAAAGTAGTCCTCAAAACATCTCCATGGTGTGCAAATAGTAGGTGGGAATATAGTTTCAGTTTACTAAAACTATGCCGATAGTAACCTATGGAGAGGAAATTCTAGTAATAAATACCTGAGCTAGTGTGGAAACACTCTGTACTCACTTTACAAGGACTATAAAAACTAATCCAAAAGTGGCAGCACTGAAATCACAAACTTTTTGAACTCCCGGTAGAAGATTTACCAATAATGACCTATGGGGGAATCACCTGGTAGAAAAAGTCTGTTATCTGTGATCAAGATGTTCGAAAGCTGTATTAAGATGGGGAATAATGATAAACTCAAGAGACTGGAAGGTCCTTGTGACAAAAATATCCTTCCTAGAACCCCCACTAGATGAATTACCAATAAAAACCAATGTAGGAACCACCTGGCAGAAAAAAATTTGTGATCTGTGATAACGATAGTCAAAAGGAGGATTAAGGAGGGGGAGAATTACAAAATCAAGAAAATGAAAGGTCCTTGTAACAAAAATACCTTTCCTAGAAATCCTATAATATTCCTTTTTCCTAATCTAACATGACAACTTAATCTAACCCCACTTTTACCTTAAAAATCGAAATCTAATCTCATTTAGACCAACCTATTCTAACTCAATCAGCATAATTGTTATAGAAAAAGAACACAATCGAACATTATTCAGGGATATTTATTGGTATATATATATCAACGTAACTTGACTTAATTTGATCTAACCTCTCTTTAACCTATCCTAACCTCAAATTTTTTTAATCTAATAGACTCTTTTATATCATGACATTCCTTTTTCCCAACTTAAACTTAATCTAACCTTAAAAAACGAAATCTAACCTCATTTAGACCAACTCAAAATGCATTATTGTTATATAAAAAGCACAATCGAAGATTCTTCATGAATTTGTCTATATTTATTGGTATATATCACCGTAACTTGACCTGATTTGATATAACCCCACTTCAACTTTAAAAAACGAAATCTAACCTCATTTAGACTAATCTAATCTAACTCAATCAGCATAATTGTTATAGAAAAAGAACACAATCGAACATTATTCAGGGATATTTATTGGTATATATATATATCAACGTAACTTGACTTAATTTGATCTAACCTCTCTTTAACCTATCCTAACCTCAAATTTTTTTAATCTAATAGACTCTTTTATATCATGACATTCCTTTTTCCCAACTTAAACTTAATCTAACCTTAAAAAACGAAATCTAACCTCATTTAGACTAACTCAAAATGCATTATTGTTATATAAAGAGCACAATCGAAGATTCTCATGAATTTGTCTATATTTATTGGTATATATCACCGTAACTTGACCTGATTTGATATAACCCCACTTCAACTTTAAAAAACGAAATCTAACCTCATTTAGACTAATCTAATCTAACTCAATCAGCATAATTGTTATATAAAGAGCACAATCGAAGACGTTTCAGGCAGTTGTCGATATTGATTGGTATATATCGACGTAACTTGATCTAACCTTAAAAACGAAATCTAACCTCATTTAGACCAATCTAATCTAACTCAATCATCAAAATTGTTATATAATGTGCGCAATCGAAGACGTTTCAGGCAGTTGTTGATATTGATTGGTATATATCGACGTAACTTGATCTAACCTTAAAAAACGAAATCTAACCTCATTTAGACCAATCTCATCTAACTCAATCATCAAAATTGTTATATAATGTGCGCAATCGAAGACGTTTCAGGCAGTTGTCGATATTGATTGGTATATATCGACGTAACTTGATCTAACCTCACTTCAACTTTAAAAAACGAAATCTAACCTCATTTAGACCAATCTAATCTAACTCAATCAGCATAATTGTTATATAAAGAGCACAATCGAAGACTTTTCAGGCAGTTGTCGATATTGATTGGTATATATCGACGTAACTTGATCTAACCTTAAAAAACGAAATCTAACCTCATTTAGACCAATCAAATCTAACGCTTTCACCATATTTGTTTATAAAGACACAATCGGAGGTTTTCTAGGTCGTAATCGATATTTATTGGTATATATCGACGTAACTTGATCTAACCTCATTTTAACCTTGCCCAACTTAATCAGCCCTAACCTCACTTCAATTTTTTCAATCTAAGGCCAATCTAGGCCATTTTGAACTACAATATTCCTTTTTTTACTGTAAAAGGACGAAAATCGGTTACTTAATTTGATATAGTGTTAAAATGTCTTATAAGAAAATTCTATTTATTGGAAAATTCAATTTTTACTGGAATTTGATATAGCGATCATATGTGATAGTCAAAGGAAGATAATTTTTTTAAAATTCTCCTATTTTCAGAGCTGCGATAGAAGAAGGAAAAAGTATTTTCTATAACATTAGGAATTTCGTTACTTTTCAACTGTCAACTTCGATAGCAGCTCTATCTTTGATAGCTCTATCGACAATATTAGATATACCCAATCCGTTGAACGCCATGCAGGTAAATATTCCAACCCCTAACCTGCAAATATATATTTTCAATTTTCTTCCAGATATTGTGGATAAATATAATAATGGACGGACCACCAGCGCAAAGTTTAGGGGTGGAACCCGTAGAAGAAGACGTGGTGAAACAAAAAGCGAGAGATACAAAAGAGCCCATGATAACAAAGAAACTAATATTGAACGTACTACTATCGGCGCTGTTCATTATCGGCGGTACGCTTTGGGTGTTCCAAAAAGAGGTAAGTAAACGTTACATAACCTCAAAAAGTTTATGCAATTTCGTTTTTCAGTTGAGTTCAGAAGGAATCACGGCTAGAGACACGACGATGACGTTTACTTGTTTCGTTTTTTTCGACATGTGGAACGCACTTTCGTGTAGATCGCAAACTAAAAGCGTCTTCACCATAGGTTTGTTTTCGAACAAGATGTTTTTGGCAGCGGTAACGCTTTCCGTGTTGGGACAGATGTTGGTTATATACCTACCACCGTTACAAGCGGTTTTTCAAACCGAAGCACTAACCGGTTGGGGTGAGTTTAAAAACCGTGTTTAGGTTATCTTTCCTTCGCTACAAATGAACTACTATCAAAATAATTTACTATTTTTGAAAATTTGCCAAGTGCAAACTTTCCTTTAAATCAACTGAATCATTTTTTTTTCACTTATTTGGGTCATTATTTTGTTACAGGGTGTTTAAAAATATAAATTCACAGTTTTCAAAACACTAACCGGTTGGGGTTAGTGAATATTAAAAACCGTGTATCGTTTATCTTTCCTTCGGTACAAATGAACTACCATCAAAATAATCATCATTTTTTAAAAATTACAAGTAAACTAAATAATTTTCCACTTTATCCGATCCTTTAGTACTTTATTTATTTTATATTGATTTTTTTGTTTTGTTTTAGATATTGCCATGTTGACCGCCCTTACGTCTTCCGTATGGGTGTTTTCTGAGGTAAAAAAATTGATAGAAAGATATATGGAGAGGAGGTGCAAGGGAAAGAGATCTCCTTTGGAATACGTATGACAAAAAAGGGGGTTTAGCTGCTCAATGCTCTCCCCCGAACCCAAATTATTCGGTCCGTCTGATTAGAATGTGCAAATTATCAAACTATCACGACTCTATGTGAATAAAATATCACTTAACGTAGTCCTTCTTGTTGGTTCCACGTCTATCCGCAACTGGAATCGGAAGTAAACGTTGGGGGTTGTACCTAGAGATTCCCAAATTTTATTTCGCTTTCCAAAAATCACGTTTCTACTTGATATCTTTTTTTAATTTTTGGATCTAAGACGTTTCTAAAATGGTGCTTTTGCGTGTAATTCAAATTTATTCACTTGCAATCTATTTAGGCTTAAATAATTAAGAAAAATAATATAAGGGTGTGTTAAAAGTTAGGGTGTTTCAAAAATTAGCAATAACAGGATTTTTTTTGGCTCCACAATTGGTGAAAAACATTAATTTCCAAAAAAGATATGGAATTATTGACTATATGACCTCCTTGAGTTGTTAAATAGCTTTTGTGGGGTTTTTCAACCCCAATAATCAACTCCCAATTAGTAATAGGTGGATTAGGTATGCCAATGCAACTACCGGGGTATATCGGTTAACGGAGAGGATGGTTTTGTCAAAAAGGGGGCAACAACATCATATTTTGGACCCACTGGGTTTTCATGAGACGTACCATCAATAATATACCAAACAGGATCAGATGAATCCTTATTGGAGAAGCAATCCAAAATATTCTCAACCATTTCAGCCAAGAACACAGATTGTGATGTCAAAAAAATCCCTTTTCAAAATAATTCTCAAAATAAAATGGAATCTTCTATAATTATATTGGATATAAAAGACAAAAATGTCATTTAATATATTTTTTAACTATACAAGGCGCGTTAGCACCGGTTTTCTAAGTACTACTCAACTTTTTTTCGCTTCTACTACTAAAGTTCAATTTATTTATTGGGCTAAAAACGCCATTTTGTTACTGAATTTGTATTTTATCAGAAAATTCTTTTGGTATAATTAAACTACTGTCAGAATAATTTGCTTTTATTTAAAAATTGTCAGTAAAAACCTGACTTGAAGTCAACTACATAATTTATTTGTTTAACATCATCTATTACTTTCAATACAGGGTGTTTAAATTAAAAATAAATAATTTACAAAGCACTACTCTCATTTCGTAGATTTTTATCAGTTGTAAATATTATAGTTGAATTTATGTTTCATTTTTCTTTCCCTCGGTACAAATGAACTACTATTAAAATAATTTGCTATATTTTAAAAATTGCACTTTCTTGGGACATACATTTATTATAGGGTGTTTATAATTGACTTTCAATTCAAAAACTAATACAATTTTTGACAGATATAAATTAAAATCAATGTCATTTTTGGTACCATCAAGTATATTTTTAGAAAAAAATATGATTGCCTGAGGTTTTTTGTTACTAAATTTGTATTTTATCAAAGAAATTCCTACGGTTGAAATGAACTACAATCAAAATAATTTGCTATTTTAAAAATTAGCTGCTGAAAATTTCCCTTAAAGTTAACTAAATAATTTTTTTCACTTACTTGGGTCATTCGTGTATTACAGGGTGTTTATAAATAATTTACAGTTTTCGACACACTACTTGAATTAATTTCACATTCATTTTGTAGATTTTGATCAGTTGTACAGATTATAGTTCAAATTATATGTAGCTAGGAGCGAAAACTGAGACTATTTTTGACAAAAATAAATCTAGAGATAGTTTTTCAAAATTTAGATATTTAATTGTCAATTTTGTATATTTAGAGGAATTCAAATTTAAAAATTTTCAATGAGACATTAATAAATAAATCATAAAACCGATTATGTAATTTCCATGTTTTTATTGAAGAATTAACTACATACAGGAGGTTCTATTTTATTTTGACATATATACCATATCTAAAACTTTTTACCTTCAACTTTAATAAATAAAAAAGGCAATTGACTTGAAGAGGGTATTGCCGAAACGTTCATATTCGTAGTATATAAAATGTGTATTAGATATTCCGTTTCTGGGTATCTATTATTAGAAATTTCATTAATTCTAAGATCAAACTTGAAATTTGTGGTGATATTAGGATTAGTTTCGAAACTATTTTTTTCTAAGCATCCGAAAACCTTTTCAAAGTCTTTTAGAATTTGATCCGTAGATAAAACTACTACAACAGACCAAAACAAGAGTTGAGTCAGACTTAGATGCTTCTGAAGTTTTATCTTCAGGCGAAAAATAATCTAAAAATAATTTTTTTTTTCGATAGGGTAATTGACAATTCTCAAGAAACTAATTAATATTGTGCCTGAAGGGTTATTTTTTTCATAATTTCATGATTTAATCTTGAATTTTTCCACTATAACACTTGAGGTTGACGTAGCTTCTCGAATGAAGTTTTCTTGCATACTTTGACTAATGACTGTAATCACCTTTTTTTTTTCTTAAAAATAATCAATTATAATTGATTTTTTTCACTAAAACTAGTGTAAAAATGTAGAACGTCTATGTGATATTTTTTTATACTTTCACCTACCGAATTATCTCAAGATACATTTTTCTATTGTTATCCGGGAAATATTTTGAAAATTTATAGTTGAATTGAAACAAAATCCGGTATAAATGAACTACTATCAAAATAATTGTATTGTACCAAAGCCTCTTTGGTACAAATGAACTACTATCAAAATAATTGTATTTATCAAAGGAAATTCTTCAATACAAATGAACTACTATCAGAGTATTGCTTTTTTGGGATCTGTGAGTAAAAACTCTCCTAAATAAATCAACTACATCATTTATTTTTTTACCTATTTGGTTAATTACAGGGTGTTTCAATTAAAAATAAATAATTTACAGAAGCGAAATAGATTTGCACCAAGTTTAACAATTGATAACTATTAGAAAAATGTATAAAGCTATTAGCTGTTATTTTTTAATTTAATTTCGAGTATTTGCACATTTTAAAGGATCTAATTTCCGTTATTTCACAGCTAATTGTTAATTTATTTATTTATTTTAAATGTTTCTATATATTTTTTTCAAGGAATCACACTAAGCCATTTTTAAATTTCGATTTTTTTATTTTTCAAACTATATTTTTAACAGTTCAAAGATTCATATATACAAAAGAAGACATTCACTTTTGACTATGTTTCATTTCATCGCAATATATATATATATATATATATATATATATATATATATATATATATATATATATATAACCAAAAAATTGTTAAAATGCAAAATTGAATGTTGCTTTTTGGTGGACACTGTGTATAATAAATGAGATTAACAAGTATTTTTTTTTATTTAAAACTTTAATAGCATAACTTTGGTGCTATACACTTTTTTGTTTGCTCAGTTTTAATGTAAGTTAAAAACTATGAACGATCTATTGAAATAAATGATAAAAATAATTTTTTTTCATTTTGTACACCCTATACTATTTTTATAAATTCAAAATCTCCCCAATTTCAATAATCCTGAAAATAAACATGGGAAATACTACCGTTTAGATACAATTCAATCAGCAGGGACTTACCCCAATTTTCAGATAGGTTAGTATATTTCCGTTCTTCATGAAAAAAAAAGAAAGTAAAGATGTTATAAATTCTAAAGTATTTATTCATCACAAGTTTAAAAAAATTGCAAAAATCTAATAATTACATGCGAAATTAACAAGTATTTTTTAGTTTTAAACTTTAATAGCATGAGATTTGTGTTAGGAACAATTTTTATTTGTTCAAGTCAAAAAATATGAACAATCCATTGAAATAAATAATAAAAATATTTTTTTTTCATTTTTTACGCTCTATATATGATTTTTAATAATTCAAAATGCTCCCCATATCAATAATTCTGAAAGAAAGAATGGGAAATTCCTAATACACTACAGTTTAGATGCGTTTCAATCAGCAAGGCCTTACCACAATTTTACATCCTTGATGGAAATAAGGAAAGTGACATTGAAAAATTTATAGGATAATTAAAATATTCATATATACATATATATATATATATATATATATATATATATATATATATATATATATATATAAATTTGTGTTATGAACACTTTTCATTTGTTTAAGTCAAAAAATAAGAACAATCTATTAGAATAATCGATAAAAATATTTTTTTTCTCATTTTTTACACCCTATATTATTATAAGTTAAAAGTTCCCCAACCAAATAATTCTGAAAAAAGCGTCCTAATAAATATTTTATATAGTTTGAATCAGCAGGGCCTTACCTTTATTTTTATGGAATTCGGTTAAACTGCAATCAAAATTCTTCTTTTAAAAAAAAACTAAAGAAAATTCGTAAAAAAATCAAAATATTGTTATTTATTGCGCACAAGTTACATAAAAACATTCATTTCAGTAAAAATCTTCATCTTCGATCTTATTAGATTGCTGTTGGTTCTTAACTTGTTCCTGACTGGAATACAATCGAGCTATTTGTTGCGACGTTGTGGCTTCTTCCACAGTTTTATCATCCCTTACTCTCAAAAATCTAGGAAAACGCAGTGAAATACCTTTTTCCGGATCAACCTAAAACATATTATATATATATATATATATATATATATATATATATATATATATATATATATCCAAGTAGAACTTACGATTCCCAAAGCTGCTCTATGTACAGGAGATAATGACAAATCCGCGCATTTGATTTCCCAAACTTGTACAGCATCAAACCAATGATCAGGTTCCAAAGAACTATCAAATCTATAATAAGGTTTCGGTTGTGAAATGACGTGATCCTTGAAAAATTCCGCATGTTTTTGCAAATCCTCGTCACTAAAACCGGTTCCTATCTAAAAACTAAACCAATCAGCTTCAATGTCGCTCTTTTAACATATTAATTCACCTTGCATATACTTTGGTATTCTTCGCTGTCTTCATCATAACAACCTAATAAAAATCCTCCATAATTTCCAGTACGTTTCCCTTTTCCCAAATAACCACCCATCACTACAACGTCCAGCGTATCACCCACACCATCCAAATAGTCTTTCTTTAACTTCAACCAATTGTGAGATCGTTTAGCAATTTCATAGGTGGCATCTTGGTCTAAAGTTTTTACCATCAAACCTTCACAATTACCTAAAAAAGAAAATTACTAAAATGGTGGATTCTAACCAAAACCAAAAAAAATATGGTTTATAGATGGTACCTGGAAAAACCTATAAATATCAAAGAGGTAGTGCTAAGTGTGCATACATCATAATTTAGCAAAAATACAGAAGATTCCATATCAAGCTCAACAGGACCAGATTCGAACCGAGGTTGACAGAGGTATGATTACCACAAAGAGCAATCCACTCTCTGGTACTCACAACATATGGTGATGCTCAACCAGTGATGATAACACGAAGTTTTCAAACTTGAGTACAATTTGAAAGATTGGGCAAAATGTGATCTCTCCATACCACTAGGAATATCAGTTCAGATCTGGAGAAAGAAACCTTTCCAAAAAGCATCCCTCCACATTCCCTCAGATAGCCAAGCGCCCTTGAAGGTCTTGCAAGCTACGAGTGCACGTCCAAAGTAGTATGGGAGTGTAAACAAACTCCAAAAGTACTAGCTAACAAAAATAAAGGAACCCTAATGTGACAACCAGGGTATATTAGGCAATGAAGAAGCAGACAGTCTTACCAAAAAAGGGCATCGACTCCATACCAAGGATGAGAGCCCTACATTTGTTGCCACATCAATAACCAACTGAACGGATGGCTAAAGAATCAGATGGAGCCTTCCTGGTGAAACTTCTCGTGATGACCAGAAACTACATGAAACTGGTGGTCGGTCTTGTGATGGGTCAAATTCCACCTTAACATGCCACCTGCCCATTTATCTAAAAGACTTAAGTACCAAGAAGGAGTATTCCATCTTAGTCACCTTCTTGTGCTTGCTTTTTATCTGACAAAGGTGATTTGGAAAGAAAATGTTTTAAAAAAAGCTCAAACTAATGCTAAATAGAAAATATCAATTTTATTAGTAAAAAATTGAAATATTACCCTTGATACTTTCATCCAAAAATTCTTCTACTTCTTCCATGACGGTTGTATCCATATTTTTAGCGAATATCCATTCTCCTTCCACTTCTCTAAAGTGTTTTTTTAAAAGATCTCTGCGTTCGGAAAATGGTTTTCTCACCAAAGGTTCCCCGTTCAAATATAACAAATCAAACATGAAAACGCACACTTGTACCTTTATATCCGCCTCATTGGCATCCTAAAAATATCGAAAATTACTAAATCGGGGATTAATTAATGGAATTACTCACCTTTCTCTTTCTTGTACTAAGTATCTGGAAAGGTAAAATTTGTTTTTTCTCTTTATCCCACGCAACTACTTCGCCATCTAATATACAAGATTCCACTCCTTCCGTACGACACTTTTCTACTTTAGAGATAATATCAGGGTATTTGGAAGTGTTATCTTCTTGATTTCTACTAAATATATTGATTTTTTTATCATCGATATGTATCTGAAAATAAATCAACAAAAAGACAACATAAAATAATAGTTTTGTCATATTTTTTTATTACTTGTGCTCTTTCACCGTCATATTTCCATTCGCAAGTAAATTTCAACCCATCGAATCTTTGAAGAACCTCTTGAACCCCCTTCGTCGGATGAGCCAACATGGGTTTCAAAGGTATACCGGGTGTAATCTTACAATGTTCTGGTAAACTTTCCAAACCAGTTTTCAATATAACTGGTATTATTTTATCATAGCTGGGACATTCACTGAAAATCCGAACAAAAAGATAACTAATCAAGCATTTTGTTTCCAAAATATTGTACACATGACCTACATATGTCTGCTTCATTATACAACCTTACATGGTACATTTGACCTACTACAGTATCTTAAATTATACTTTTGACTTAATACAGTCTCTTATACATGTTACATTTGACCTACTACCGTATCTTACATAAATATTACATTTCACATAGTAAGGTGTCTTCTACATAGTATATTGGACCTATTGCAGTATCTTACATTATAAATGTTATATTTGACCTAGTACAGTGTCATACATAGTACATATGACCTACTATAACGTCTTACATTATGCATGGTACATTTGACCTACTGATTGGTAGATAGTAATAATAATTTGAACTTACCAATAAGCGGTCTTCAAAATAAGACTGTACTTATCATAAAGCGCCTTAAATTTATCATTTCCTAAATCTTTTGCTTTGTTGAGGATACTGGGTGAATATTCTTGTCCTGGTGGAGTAGTAGCACAAGCAAGAGCTAATGCTTGCAAAACTGACTGTTCGGCAAGTCCAATTCTCAATTTGCCAGCTAAAGATCTTATCAAAAATCTAGCTTCAGAATCTTGACATGCAACAAACATGGATTGGATCTTTTCAACTTTTTTCCCTTGTGAAGCGTTTCCTGTCATTCTGGCGATTTCTTTCAATTTATCAAAAACGCCTTTTACGGTTAATTTGGCTGGTTTGAATAACATCCTTTGATTGGATTTTGATTTTTCTGCTACCAGTCCTAGATCTCCAACTTCTTGGCTATCTGCTTTAACTTGAGCTAGGGTACGGCCAGTCGATTGAGCTATAGCTTTCATCAAGTTGGTTTCTGCTATACCCAATTCCAAACCTACAGAGTAAAAGAAAAATTACATATAATTGATCTTGGAGATCAATATTTAACTACTATTCAAATGCATTTATACCTTCATAAGCTGGTGCTAACTTATTCAAACACAAATAAATACTTGGAAGTAAATCTTCTGGTGATAAAACTATAACGGATCTAAAGAAATTACTTAGAATTTCAATGATTTTTAATCTTGCTGAGATTTCTTCTATTTCCTCAAATGTTCTGGACAATGCACTGTATGGTACCCTAAAACAATTCATAAAGTATGTTTCTTTAGGTACTGATATTATATTACCTTTCGTTGTGTTGCCAAATAGCATCTTTTATGGGATCGTACTTTACTAAAGTTGGATTATACATTTTCTTTTCTTCCTTGGTAGAATTATCTGATTTTTGAACACCTATAATGGAAAATTAGACTTATGGATGATAAACATTGTTACAACTTACCAAACATAAGTTTTTTAGATTCCGGTTTCATCTCTTCTTTCTTATCAACTACATCTAATTGATTTTTATTACCAGCTTTGTTATAATCATTCTTATCTTTATTTTTTGGTGTAGTTTTTGATTTTGGTGATGTTTTTTGTTTATTTGTAAACTCTGCTGACTTATTTAGTTTTTCTTTAGCACGTTTTCTATTTTCTTCAACATCACTATCAACAATTTTTTGTTTCTTTGTAACAGATTCTGAAGATTTCTCTTCACTGCTATTTTCAATTGCTTCAGATTCGTTTGTATTTGAGCTAAAAAAATATGATTGTTATTAAATCAAAATGTTTTATCATTACACTTACTTTTCTTGGTCAGATTCATCACTACTTAATACCCTTGCCCTTTTACTTCTTCTTTTCGAACTAAAAAGTGTTATTTTTATTAAATTTTTTATTTAAAATCGATTACATGCCGATATTACACACCTGTTAACTTCCAAAGAAGTCTCTTCAAGATTTTCAGTTGCATTTTTTGTAGGGGTTCTGGAAAATAAAATTAATAATAAAATACGTTTCAACACTCTAATAAAAATACCCACTTCACTTTTGATTTTTTACAAGCTTCAAGTTTTTCTTTTCTGAAATATCAAAAATAAAAATCAGATTAGAAAAATGGAAAATCAACTTACTTCTTGATGTTTTCTGTCTTGGATATGGAATAATCAACTTTTAATTTTATTTTCGAAATAGTTATATTTTTCTTTATATTACTACAATGAGGAAAAAGAATAATACTTTTTGTCTTAATACTACGGACTACTCTTTGAGAAACTATTCTCAATAAAAACATTTTAAATACCTCGAACATACCCAATATCTTTATCATCATCTTTATTGGTAGGAAGTTTATTAAAAAATGACCTAAAATCAAAATTAAGTAACAAACAATGTTAAAAAATATTTTATTAAAGACTAACGTAATTGTTTTTTGCATTTTGATTTATTTATTTGCCCGCCAAACTCATATTTTTAGGTTAATAGTTAAATGTCAATTTGTTTCGCATGTAAATTACATAACCGTTAAAAGTAACTATCTGAATTTAATTTATACTTTCTTGGCGATTGTTAAATTAAAACTAAAAAAAAAATATAATAATAATAAAATTTTCATTGAAAAATGATAGGACTTGTCGATAGATCATAATCAGCTGATTGCGGATCCTAATCCAGAACGAGAAATAGATCACAGTTTTCGAAAATCGCTTTCAATTTTCTATGGAAATATAAAATATGATCTACAAAAACTTTTGATTTTTATCACTTTTTATGTGTTACTTTTTCCATGATATTTATCAAGTTATATAATAGATTCTAGTTATTCGATAATTCTTATTGAGCAGTTATCAACGATTACTAACTTCACACGGCTTTTGAACTAAAGTTTGATCTTAATAAACTATCTTTATGCTGAAATACCAAAAAAAGAAAACCGCACACCTCAATATCAATGACACAAAAAATAATAGTAGATTGCCATTTAAGGAGAATAAATAATTTTAAAATTTCAAAAAACCATAGAAAAATTAGCATCCGAATAAAAATGAACGTGATCCGGGATAGTTTCTGAACATTCAGATCACTATTTGGTCAATCCGATCATAATTTTTTAAAAGTCCTTGAATAATCTTAATTTATCAGTCACTAATATACGACTAAGAGACTAACAGTGCTACTAACATAAACTAATCGTATATAACCAGTGTGTGAGGTTAAATCTTTCATTTCTATCTGATATAATATAGAAGTATTATTGAATAAATGAGTAAGTATAGACCCTCTATAATTTTGATTGACTAATTTTTTTATATCTTAATCATCATACCTTTTTTTTTTAAATTGTTCATTTAAATTCGAGTTTTCATGTACATGAAATATTTTGTTATATATATTTAATGGTATTTTTTTAAATATGATGATTGATCTGTCTCGTTCGTATGATAAATGATTATAAATAATCGGAATATTCTGATTATTGATACCTCAAAGAATACGTACAATTCAGTGATTATTTACATTATCAAATATCCTATTTTTGCAGATTAGTATAATATGGAATGTAATAACACAAATACTCAAATCTTGTTTATTGTTCATACAAAACTTTCAATTAGGATGAAGGAAACACGTGTGTTTAAAAATGACGCCATCAACGACTACACGTAGGGGTAAGTCAAAGTTATAGAAGGGTAGTGTATATGGAATTTAGATCTCTATGATGTTTTATAGTTATCCCTGTCATAAAATAGTTGCTGATAACATTTTTTTCTGATTAATTTTTTTATTTTTGAATATTTTTAAATGTTTTTAGCGTTTGATTAATTTTTATTAATTATTTTCAGGTTATTGTTGGATTTTTAATAAATGGCGTAAAATACAAAGTAAGTTTTTTTTTCGAAAATATCAAGTTATTTCAATTATCATGATGATTTTTTCTAGACAAGCATATGACTGAATAGTTTTGTTGAAAATATATTTCTGAAATATTTTCTATAAAATTTCTTCGTTTTTCTAATTTCGTCTTAATTAATGATATCTTTTTGTTTTTAGATCGTTTCGATGTACTAATTTTGTGGTCAACATTATAAAAAGTGAGTATTTTGAGTTTTCATTCAATTTTAACTTTCAAATTTGTAAATTATTTAGAAATGATGATAAAAATTACCGTCTGAAATTTAGTGATTATAACTTCTGGCTGCTTTTTTGCACTGATAATTCAAAAAAATTACATTTTTAAAAACCAATTTCAAAATCAGGATTTCATTGAGTTTTTCATTGTTACAGAAAAAAATTTCCCTATTCAAGAACCATAAAAGGAATACTAAAACTTTATTAAATTGGTAAGTGGTTTTGATCGTTTATTTCGAAATTTTGAAAATAAACAGTGTAATGTAGCAATTTTTATCTACTTTTAATAACTCACTCTTCAATAACACTGTACATTAAATTGTGATTTAATTTTGGTTGTTCATCCCTACATGTTCAGTTTAGGATCATAATAACATGTTAGTTGAGCGTATTCAATGTAGAATCCATTTATCACTATCTCATGTCTTATATATTAGTATTTCTCAGGTTTCACCAATGATTCAATAGTTTGACTTACTGTTCTGATTATTCTTGTTAGAACTGTATTTAAAGGTTCAATGGTAGGTTTTATTTTGAAGGGGCTTATTTTTAGCATGGGGAAGATGTAAAAATTAGAAGCAGCACTTCAATTTTAAATAACTGAGGTCAATGACAATTTTCAAATTTCAAAACTAATACTTGCTTAATCTTTTTACCTTTTGTATCATTCTCTCCACTCTTACCTTTATTTTGCTTCTCTTGTTTATTTGTTTTTTCATTTTATCGTCTTCTCTCTTTTATAAGTGACATTTCTTTCCTCCTGTTCCTCTTCACACGTCGTCTCCCCACTCACATTTTCCACAATGACATTTTTAAACTAATTTTTCACCCTCTACTAGATATTTTTATTTCTCTCCTTGGCCTTTTCTTTCCTCTTTGCTTATCACTTTTCCCATCCTTTTATAAATGACATTTTTAAGTTAGGCAAATTTCAATCACTACTTCAACATGCTCTTTTTTGCTCATCATGATATTGAATTTTTTACTCTTTCTTTTTTAGAGGTTCCTTATTTGCCATAAACAAATAAGAATCATAGAAATTGTCTATTGAAACGTAATGTGAACAAATCACAAAAAATAAGCGCATTAGCCAAACTTTAGCATAAACTTAACAGGACATGCATCACAGTCTATATCAGTGCTCGAGTTTGTAATACAGGGTGCGGCAGCATAACTTCCTTTTTTAAAAAGTTCGCCATTTAGTCGGTAGACGTCGTCCCGGCACAGTTCAGTCGCCATCATGCGTTGGAACAGTGAGAAGCGTGCGTTTGCCGTTGAGGTTTACTTTTCGAGCGGATGTTCTGTGATCTCAACCCAGCGCGCCTTTCGGAATCGCTTTAATTTAGCCCCCTTGGCCCCTGTCCCGGACCGGAAATCAATTGTTACGTGGGTCACTACGTTCAGACAAACTGCAAGTGTGACAAGACGAAGAACTGGAGTCCCTCGGCCCATTAGATCACCGGAGAACATTGAGTTAGTTAGAACTTCAGTGTTGCGATCACCACGGCGTTCTGCGCGCAAACATGCGTCTGCCCTTGGACTTTCCGATCGTTCTGTGAGGAGAATACTTCATGATGATCTTCATTTTCATCCATACAAGATGGCAATTGTGCAGGAACTTTCTGAACGTGACTTCAATTCTCGGAGGAACGCGTGTGAGGTTTTTCTGGAAGACGCTATTGTTTTTTTTAGTGATGAAGCCCATTTTCATTTGTGTGGATCCGTAAACAAACAAAACATGCGCTACTGGGCTGATACCAATCCTCGACAATTGCATCAACGGCCTTTGCATTCACCTAAAGTCACAGTGTGGTGTGCAATTTACTCACGTGGAATTATTGGTCCCTGGTTCTTTGAGGAAAATGAAGTCACAGTGACAGTGAATTCGCACCGGTATGTAAACATGTTACAGGAATTTTTTTTCCCACGGCTAGATGAGTTGGACTTAGGGGACACTTGGTTCCAACAAGACGGAGCAACGGCACACACTTCAAGAACATCGATGGCTGTTTTGAGGGAACACTTCCCAGAGCGCCTTATCTCAATTAGGGGCGATTTGGAGTGGCCAGCCCGCTCTCCCGATTTGACCCCTTGTGATTATTTCCTATGGGGTTTTTTGAAATCCCGTGTGTATGTGAACCGTCCAAGGACCCTACAAGATTTGAAGACGAACATCCAGGAAGAAATTGCCAACATAACGCCTGCTATGCTGGCAAGAGTCATGACAAACGCCAGAAATCGGTTTACTCAGTGTATGGAGAATGGGGGACGTCACCTAACTGATTTGATCTTCAAAACTCAGTAAAACAAAACTTTATGTATGTGCCTGTATTATAAAAAACGAATAAAAATTTTCTGATTCATACAATAAGTTTTATTAACTTTTGAAAAAAGGAAGTTATGCTGCCGCACCCTGTAGTTTTGAACAATGAGAGTATTGACAGTTTTTTTGTTTGTCAGTGAATCTAATTGACCTCACCAAAGCCCGATGTCCTTTGAGAAACCGATGATTTATTTTTATATGATTTGAATATTCATTTAGTTTGCCACCATTTTTTATGATGATTTAACATATACGCTATTAAGAAGTGTTCAACACTAATGGTTACACACTTGCCCTCTCTGATTTACAATAAAAAAATAAATACTAGACTCTGCATTTCTCAATTATTTGTAACAAATGCTTTTTATTGTTGCAGTTGAATCGCGGAGTTTGTCGGAAAAGTTTCTATGTCATATATTTTGCATAGAAAGTCCTTTTCCTCAATGTATGTCAGAATATGTAAGTTTCGTTTAATATAAAAATAATCATGAATTTTAAGTTAATTTTCAAGTGATGCTTATAATATACGCTATGATTTTTTGATTACAAATATTTTACTGAAATTATCCTCAATGGATGAAATTTTCAATTGATTAATCCTTTAACTGATTATTTTGTTTTATTTTACAGGTCGGTGAACAAGAGGAAATTTTGAAATTGACGCAACAAATAAAGGAAGTTTGAATTTTAAATGTTTTTGTTTTATCAGCGTTACCCCCTCTCGACCAACACAAAAACTTGTTTTTTCTTTCTTTAATTTTACTGAATTTATATCTGCATCGGGCAACAATCGATTTTTTTTAGTAATAATAATTGTTGACTGTTTTTATTGACGAATTTCTCTTTCCTTAAATCCCATTCTCGTGAATCTTTTGCAAACGAAAACTAAAATTATTTTTAACTTAAATGAACCAGGGGTATAGAAGGGTGCGTATCTAAACTTTGAAGGGCGCCTTGTATCCTCTATTTTGATCTCTTAATCTACAGCGTTTATAGTAACGTTATGGGCGGGCGGCAAATGGACTGTTGAGCATGTAGACCCATCGTGTCCCACTTTGCATTACTAAAGGCCGGTGGTCCATGGGGATGAAATTTGCGCGCTTTACCATCAAGGGGTGCAATTGCCATCTTTGAAAATGCTCAAAACTATCAAATAAAAAAGAAAATTTTGAGTCGCCACTTTAATAGAAACTTGGCGAATCGAGCTTGGATTCAATTATTTTTGATATGTTTACTGGGTAATAATTTATATTTAATTGTGGACGGCCAAAGGGTTGTTAAAGACAGTCCTTTGGATAGGCCTGTCGTGCGCATTTGACGTTACGAAATGTCTGTTCTTTAAGAAATTGATCGGGTATTTGGTTTGAACCCTTTGATGTCATTAGGCAAGCTGTAATACACTCGCAGGAAGATCTAATCTACTTAAAGTATGATCACTAGTCTGTTGTCGCACCTATCTAGTTTAGAAGCACGAGGTCAATCTTGTATCATGTTAGGTGTCTTATCAATCAATGTGTATGTTGAAATAATAATTTGTAGGTTATTTTTTTATAGTGAGTAGACGTTATCTATGATAGGAATATAAAGGATATTACGAATAAGTCGTAGTTAACATATATAATTTATTGTGTTAGAATTATACAGTTTTTTAAATATTATATTAACATGGAAAATGTGACATCTACCTATAAAAATAAATGACTATCACAGATTAGAATCCATAATCTTCTTTTTTTTTTACCAACAGCGTATCGTCAAAAAGATTATAATTACTTGGCTGTCAAATCGTAACCGTTCGTATTAGTAATTTTCATATTTCCAAATCTTCTTTTTGCCGAATTCAAGTCTCCGAAATCCGTCCACATTGGCTGCATATCCAATTTGCCTAAAGGCATTTTTTAAAATAAAATGACAAGAGTATTAATAAACGTTATTTTTAAATAGCTGATATTGACAGCCCGCCATTTTGAACAGAGGTCGTACATTGTTGACAGTTTTAATTTGAACGGAATATTTAACGATTTTTATTTAAAACAAATAATATACAGATATTGAACGTAAAATTTTTAGTTTTGAAGCATTTTTAGGGCGTCAGTGCTGTTTTTGTAGTAAAAACTAATTTATTATATTATTAATCGACTTACTGGATTGATTATTTTGTACGCCACTGTTTCTTCCGTTATTAGAAAAATTCGAAAATAAACTAATGTTAGAATCTCGTCGCACTGTAGATTGTCCGTTTATATATTTAGGAACGTTCAAATATTGGTTCCGAATCGTTCCCGCGCTAGCTTTCGCCAAAGGTTCCAAAATATCTTGCAAATTAAACTGACTCAAATTCACTTTCGAGTTATCTTTTTTCTTCTCTGAGGCAGGCAGCTTTATTTTACTTCTTGGACAAAACAGAATAAATGATAGTACATGTCACGAAAAATATTTATAATTCGTTGAAAAATGCAAACAAATATACATTTATAATGAAATCTGATAAGACGTGACAACACCGCAATGCAAAAAATCAATGATGAAAGGTCTACTATTTCATATTGTGATACGTTCTAGCTGCATTAGTTCGAAAAATCAAAAAAAAATCTAGCAACACGAAAAATTAAATATAAAAACCAGGACCTCACTTTCGGTGGGTAAAAACTCCTAATAACAACCACCAATATGTTGTACTACAAAGAAAAAATGTCAGAAACTCGTCAAAACATTCACAATAAATGAAGTAGAAAAAGAAATTAATTTTCTAAATCCACGAAAAGCCCCGTAACATAGATAAAATCACTCCAATGCATCTTGGTGTAAGGAAAGGTATATATTAAGAGTTTCATTGAAGAAGAACTTGAGAATAAAAATACAGTACTCCGCTCATCAACAGAAGCCCGTAATGATAGAAAACTCAAAAAGGAAAAGCCAACTGGCCTGATGGAACTTTTAATTAGAGAGGACCTCATCACGTCATTGAAAGCTCTTACTCCGACAATCTATTAACAATTTGTATTTTGATTGGTAATAAATAAGAGATAAAAAGGAAATGGTATAAAATAAACATTATACAACAGAGAAATACGTTTAAAATACTAATACTGTAGTCATCAGACTCATAAACAAGTATTTAAATATACCATTTCCCAAACTTTAACCAAAACGTTATACACTTTAAAAGGTAATTATCGTAACGAAAGGTTTCACTTATTAATTAGTCACACAATATTTATTTATATAACTAAAATGTCATACACGGAATGTATAAAAAACAAATGAAATATCAGAATTTAGCCCATAGAACACAAAATTCTGCCTAATAACTATTTATTTATCTATGAACAAAACATCGTATTTTGTAGCGTAAAAAAGAAGATGAAAACGCGAAAAAAAGTACAGGACCGTACGTTAGAAATTTATTTAGATAAATAAATTATTAAAATAATTTAATTTTAATTGTGATTTAATGATAAATAATGTTTGTTAATTAAATTTAGAGATAATTTGGATTTGAAATGAAATATTTATCATGAAATTTTTAATACATACCCTAAAATATCAGCAAAATCATCTTCGTACTCAAAATTCGTCTCGAACCCCCAACTAATTTTTTTATTAGGTATCACCACTCCTCCTCTGGCCTTATTAATTTTATTCATATTATCGAAAATCGACGGTAGATATTTACTCCCGTAATCGGATTGTCCGAAACTATAGACGATAGGCGCCCCTTGCAACCTGGGTTTTTCCAAATTTTCCATGGGTTTTATCAACGATTGGATATTTATTTGAACTGCGGGTTGGTTGGAATTGGACAATTGTTTGATTACAGATCGACCGTTTGTTTGGATATGGACTTGAGTTTGGGGATTGGGGAATAATGGATCTGGTGGTTCCTGCGTGGATATTTTTCCGTTAGTGTGAGACTGTAAGGCACTATTCGCTTGTATTTGGCGGTTCGTTTGAAGGGCGCTCAACTGATTAACCTGAAAATTTATTAGAAAATACATCCTGAAATGTGGAAATCAAAATTATAGACCTGGAAATATTGATGTTTTAACGCACTTTGTGCTGTAGGTCTATGGATGGGGTTCCATTCGAGGAATTCGTCTATTAAACTGATCCCATTCGATCCTGCTTGTGGAACAACGTCGTTAAGGGGGGTTTTGGCAAAATAAGGGAATTTGAAACCCAAAGCGCCGGCTAGTTGATAACTTTCTGGCCATTTGTTCTAAAAGTGTATCCCAAATATACAAAAAGTATCTAAAAACGTGATTTTTCATTCAAAATCCCCCCTCCCTCGACCAAACATGTTCAAAACGTCAATTTTTACTGTAAATAACAATGTTACCACGTAAACTTAGTTATAAACGACAAGATGGCTGTCGAACATTTCCTGTTCTGTAATTACATCCGGAAACTAATTTTTAACACAAAATTATTTTAGCTAAAATTATTGAGAAAAAAATGTTTTCTTTATTAATTTATATTTTTTTAACTTAAAATCATTAATTTATCTATGAAATTTTTCCCATTGACGAAATAAGCTCGCAATTGCGTTTGCCTATACAGATTTTATCAAAATTAAAGTGCGCAGTAAAAAATTTAATCGAAACATTTGACGTACTTCATCTGGAGTGCCTCTTAAAGCGCATATTTTGTACAACTGGTCCGTCTCTGTCGTTCCTGGAAATAAAGGCCTGTACGTATAAATTTCGGCAGCTATACAACCCAAAGCCCATAAATCAATCGGACTACTGTAAATAGTCGAGTGTAGAAGAACTTCCGGAGCCCTATACCATCTAGTCGATACGTAATCGGTGTATGGCGGCCTCGAACGAATTTCTCGAACTAACCCAAAATCTGCAATTTTTACTAAATCCGGCCCTGAGCAAAGTATATTTTCCGGCTTTAAATCTCGGTGAAAAAAACCGTGTCGATGGATGAACGCTAAACCTTGTAAGATCTAAAATATCGAAACTAACAATGATTCAAAAGATAATGGAAAATATTTATTGTATTCTGAAATGTACATCAGTATTTATGATAATTATATCATAGATTTCGCCGACATGTTCCCTTGATATATCGGCGCCATATTTAAAATAGCGATTATGTTTATTATAAATATAATTTCAACTATATTACCACGTTTTTTAAACAAACGAGCAACTTATAATTACCATAATGAATTAAGTTGCTCGTTTGTTATAAAAATGACAATATGATTACAATTCGTCTCATCATAATATTAATGGTCATGGTACTGGTGTACATTTGAGAATATAAGCAATTTAATATAAAAACAAGTTTTTTATAACGTAAAATTTATAAATGAAACCTAATATTAATAAATTTATAATGAAATTAATAATTTTTGATAAAAGTTTAATAGGTTAAGCTATACAGTAATTATGATAATAAAATAGCTGGATACGAATAATGTATTCAATAAAATCAATATTTAAACTCACTAACCAGCTGTTAAAAGGTAATAGATGAAATATTAAAAGCAAATAATGTAAATAGGTTATATTGACATATATTACAGGGGTTACACCATTTTTTCTTTGTATAAAGCAGTAGTAATAAAAATGATTGTTGTTTATGATATCGAATTATAATGATTTAAAAAATTATTTATAGAAATCTTCAAATAACTTTGGTTAGATTATAGGAATACTACGAAAACACATAAGATTTTTTTACATAAACGTATGCGAAACGTTCGCGTGTTTTGCATCAACTAACGAATCGGAATGTATGTAAATACGGTCTAAAGCAATAATTTATTATAATTCATAAACGAAAATGAAGGAAGCTAAAAATCAAGCACGAAAGCGAAATAAGGAGGTCATTAAATACTTTGTGAATATACTAATCATTTCCAATGTTATTACTATAGAAATGTACACCTAGAAAATATCTTACCTGATTTATGATATTTCTAACGACTGATTCTGGAAAAGGCACTCTTCGGTCTTTGATTAATTGATATAAATTTTCTTGCATATATTCAAACACAAAATATAATACATCGTTTTCTCTTATAACCTCTTTTAATTTCACCACATTCGAATGATGTAATTTTTTCAAAGACTATAAACAAAAGTCTATTTTTTGTAACAATTTTCATACAAAAATTTATAACAATTATTAATTGAAACTATAAATATTTCTAAATAATTTTCAAAATTTCATTAATTTGACAGCTGGTAGGCAAGGTTAGTTGCATAGATAAACATTAAAAAATAGAGGATACAATAGAACAATCCATATCGCAAACTAAAGAATTCTGTTATTTTTATTGTACTTTGTTTATAGATTACCGGGGGACATCTGAAGTTGAAACATATCAATTCAAAATATTTTATAATGATAGTCATGCTTCATAAAAAAAATCTATAACAAAATAATAACCATCGAAATGAGAGAACATTATTTTTATTATACTATATTTATAGATACCAGTTGACTTCTAAATATATAATTTCAAACTAAAATTTTTTGTATTCTTTGATATTACTGTAGTCTACAGGGTGTTATAAATATGGAAAGTCACAAAATAGTGATAATAGATGAATTTATAATAAAACACATTTTTTTACAAATAAATTTCACTTACCTTAACTTCCCTAAGATTCATGGCTTCGTCCCAAGAATAATATTTCCTCTTCATTCTTTTAATGGCCACTTTTTCCCCGGTATCCTTTCTTTGTCCCAATACTACTGAACCATAAGTGCCATCGCCTAGTTGGTGTAGAATATTGTACCTGTTCATGATGTTTTACAATTCTAACCTAGGAAATTAGGGTAGATACAGAACTAATTCGATAACTTTTGTTATTAACTGGGATAACTTGGGACTCACGTAATAAATAATATAAAAACAATTTTGACAAGTATGGTAAACGTCAAAATTTATAAGATTTTACAGGAATAGAATTTTTCCATTGTGTATTTGATCAAATTAGAATTAATAAATAAAGAAAAGGAGAAAATAATTTGAAAAAACCGTCTTGTAAGAGTGTTATTGAAAAGTATCACTTTATCACCAAAGAATATTAGTTACGCCACTGGAATGATTATAAATTCATTTTTATGTGTTGTTTATAATAATTATATAAATATTTAGAACTTACCGAAAAAATCTAAATTAACTACAACTAATTGATACTAAATCTACATATTCCTATCGTTAAGAAACATTTTAACTGCTTACGTCTGTTCGATATTTTCACTTGTACTAAAAACAACTTTACGATTTGCGCCGTCCTTCTAAATATTGATTATTTTCCTACTTCAAGTATGTTTTACTCTGTAAAAAAACATCAATTTACGTGTAACTGGGAATGTTAGAATTTATCCCACCCGCAATAATTATCAAATGTAGTTCATACCGCGAGAATGTTTAATGAAAGGTGTAACCTTAAATATTTCTGGTTGGTTGGATTTATTGATACAAACAAACGTGATGGGTAATTAAACGATGAATCACAATAATATTTGGTGTCAAGTTGTCTGTATCAGGTTTTATTTACTTTAGAGTTTTCTTAATTACCTTAATATTATAACGTTATTTACATTCTTTTATAATTAATTTGAACGATTGAATATTATGATATTGACATTTAAATTAATCAAAACAAAATCTCAACTTCAAATTGAAATTTAAGTCTATAAATAGATAAAACCAAAAGGAATCATAACTAAGCAAAAAGTATTATTTTTGGCCGTGGTTTTCTTCTATCTACTTTAAAAAAATAATACTAATCTGTTTTTTTAATGATTACTGTTTTTAAATCAGCCCTCGTAAATATGATCAGCAGTAGCGGTGACACTAACTTTGTTAACACAAATTGACAATAAAAGTTTATTTATATCTAAACGTACGTTAGTTAATTTTATCCTATGCATATAGGTCTTTAATATAACTAATACATGTAGTAAAGGGCAGTTTACGAGTGAAATTTAAAGCTCAAAAGTCAATTTAAATCACATGTACAGACTTTTTCACGTTTTACAGATGGCGATTACCTACAAACTTCTATTTAAACGTTACCGACGGTCTGGGGGTAATTTAAACTTTAGTCTAATACGAAACTGAGAATTCAAACTTAGCTTTTTCATATTGTATTGGTTTAAACTAGAGCTCAATCCAGTTTTACCGTAAGTCATAAAATTGTACCCAAGTATGAAATTCTCTATTTTTTGTGAATTTGTTATTATGTATTGATAATATGATGTGTTAAAATAAAACTATAGTTACTTTGGAACATTATATTTGAAAGGCATAACTTATTTTTAAATACCGCCCATCTCTAGTGACAGTACGTCAAAACGTCACCGTGGTAAGACGCATTTTATAAATATGGGATATGGCTTAAAAAATAATAATAATCATCTTGTAAATTGCAGCGCCAATCTGTATATTTTTCATAAATAAATTTTGGAATCCTCGATTTAGATTTTGAATATGAAATCATTTTATAAAAAATATATGGATGAATTACTACAGCTTTCAAGACTCCAATGAAATGAATCTCGTATAAGCAATAAATATTTAAATATCTGATAAGTATATATTCGTGAGGGTATTATAACTTGTTATAAAAATGACTTCGAGTGTGACAAAAAGAAACCCAGAAAAATCTATTGATAAAACAACGAAAAGCAAAGATAATGTTAAGGATAAGAATAGTACGAAGGCAGCTAAAAACTTGTAAGTTTCACACAGAAACTGAAATTTTTTTTCTAAATTATGAAAAAAATTTCAGTAAATACGGCCCGTTGCCAAACTTTCCAGGACAAAGAATGTGGAGCAGAGGTGTTCTAGTGATAGGAGTCCTTATATATTTGTGGTATTTTTCTAAAGGCACGAAAGATTCAATTCTTTCCAAACAAACAGAAGTATACGTCAGAAGATCGCAAATTGTAGAATGTGGCCCTGAATATATAAAAGATATCAAACAATATGAAGGTTGTGTACCCAAGAAATGTGGGAGATTCGTCAGTGATAAACTCGTCACTGAAGAAGAAGCAGATATTTTATTAAAACTTGCAGTTAGAAGTAAGTGTAATATCATAAATTTAAAGCATTTTTAGAGAATTTATTGCATCATATTGATGTTTCATAGTGTACTTTTGGTTTAATTCGTGAGTTTTTATACAATTTGTCTCATTTATACCCTTAGAATTTGTTATTGTGTTGGCTTTTAGTAATGGCTCGAGGTGGTTCTTCAGGAGGGGCTTCTATCGTCGACCTCCACACCGGAGCCCTATCCTATAGAGACAAATTTATAAACATCTATCAACAGAATGCAAATAAAAAGATTTTAACCGAAACTGAACGTAAGGTTTACGAATTAGTAAGGAAAAATATACAAAGTGCAATTGCGGAATCTTTCGGGATAAATACTGATAGTTTACATTTAACTTACCCAACTTTCTTTTCCCGTTTATCTAACGTGGATCCTAAGACGAGACACGATGAATACTGGCACGAACACATCGATAAAGTAAGTCAGAAATAGTTGGTGATATGTTAGTTGATTATTTAAATTCCAGCGTACTTATGAGGCTTTCCATTACACGTCTTTGTTGTATTTGAACGATTACGGGAAGGATTTTAAAGGAGGTAGATTTATCTTCATGGATAACATATCTTCACCTACTAAGAACGTAACAGTGGAACCGAGGAAAGGAAGAGTGTCGATGTTTACTTCAGGATCGGAAAATCCGCATTATGTGGAAAGGGTAACGGAAGGGTTGCGGTTCGCTATTACAATTTCCTTTACTTGTGATGCTACTAAAGCTATTCTAGATCCCGCTATGTGAAAATGAAGAAAATAAAGAATGTAACACAAAGTTGATGTTTAATTCAATTATTTAAAAAAATGGTTTAATCAATAGGGTTTTGTTGATGTTAAATTTTTTTTATCTGGCATGCTTAAATGCAAACACCACTGTGGCTCCAATTTATTTACGAATTGACGTAGATATAACCTAAATATGGTTGAACAGATGTGTAAATGACATATGACATCAAATTACACGATTCATTGTGTAAATGATAATTGACGTGAATATAAACTAAAATTAGATGCAACATGACAATGTATGTCTACTCTGGTCGCATTCCATTACCATTGTTGTCTAAAAAAACCCAAAGAAAGACGAATTAACAATATAAATGACATATGACGATCGGAATAACCCAAAAATAGATAAATCATTCGTGAAAATGATAGATAACCTGCAGAATAACCTTAAAATGAGCAATTTAACTGTATAAATAACAGTTGGCGTGCAGAATAACTTAAAAATAGGCTACTAGACCGTGTAAATGACATATGACGTATAAAATAATCTTAATCTACGCGATTTCATTACCTCAAATGACAGTTGACATACGAAATAATCTAAAAGTAAACAATTTAACTTTATAAATGACAGTTCAGGTACCTAACTTAACCTAAAAATAAGTTAATAGACCATGTAAATGTCATATGACGTACAGAATAAGCTTAAACTGCGTGGTGTGATTACTTAAATGACAATTGACGTCCAAAATAGCTTATATAGACGAATCAATTATGTAAATGACAGTTGACGTACAGGAAGACCTTATACCGAGCGATTTAATTTCCTAAAAGGCAATTGACATCCAAAATAACTAACATAGATGAATTAACCGTGAAAATGACAGTTGAAGTGCAGAATAACCTTGAAATTATCAACTTATATGTATAAATGACAGCTGACGTACAGAATAACATAAAAATAGGTTTATGTTTCTAAATCTTCTTGATTTTAGGTCCCTTCTGTTTCAAAATTATCAAAAGATCTAAGAAATTGAAGAAAAAGAGGTTTATACACCGTGTAAATGACGTCTGACGTACAGAATGACCTTAAAATGATCACTTTCACTGTATTAATGATTGTTGTGGAATTAGTGTCTGTCATGGTTGTAGTCGGTATAGTGAAGTAAGTGGTTGTTGTTGTTGTCGCTTTAATCGCGTTGTAGTAACCTCATGTCTTGTCAAAATTTGATATATATAAAAATTATTCAGTTAAAAAAAGTCAGTCAGTATAATCTTCAATAGTTGCGATTAAATAGTTTCCGTTTCTTCTGTTAAGTTCATATGTTTGCTTGTGGCTGAACCCGATTCCCCAAACATCTGGCATCCCTGGTGGGGAAGGACGATAGTCGACGTCATTTTGTTACAGCAGTTTGGAACTATGGAACGTTTGTGCGCGGAACGAACGCAACTTAGAAGATTCTTCACGATTGCCGCGAATGGTTGTGAAGAAACCTTTGGAAAACCTGATGCAACCGTCGAGGAGGTAAATGTTGCTTTTATTAAGCTTACCGACAAGGCTGATAGGCTTTTTCTTCTCGATGATAAAGTAAAAGAAATTATGTTCGAGTCATTGAATCAGGTCAAAGAAGAAGATTTAGGTAAGGAATTTGAAACTGTGGAGAAGTACAGGGACACCTGGCTAACTTTGAGTGCTAGAAAGAATGAGTTACTGGAAAAAGTCAAGGCCAATACAGCGTGTCCTACCGAAGTTTCTGCTGCTGCTCCTAGTAATAACCTCACTCTCAAATTACCTAAGTTGGATCTCCCAAAATTCGACATCACGCCTAAAACATGGATCAGTTTTTGGGCATGTTTCAAGAAAATCCATGAAAGAGAGGACCTGCCTTCTGAGGATAAGTTCTTGATTTTGTTGCGTATTGCCAAGGATGGTACCCAAGCAGAGGAACTGTTGAGTAGCTATCCTGCATCGGGGGCCAATTATCCGAAGGCTTTTGGCCAACTGAAAAACCGTTTTGGCCGTGATGAATTGCTGATTGAGTTGTATGTTAGGGAGCTACTCTCATTGGTGTTGGTACAGGCATCGGGCAAAGTTTCTTTGACTCTCGCACAGCTTTATGATAAGCTAGAAACCCAACTAATGGCCTTGGAGAGTTTGGGAGTTACATCAGAAAAATACGCGTGCATGCTCGCTCCGTTAATTGAATCCGCACTTCCTGAGTCAATTTTGCGGGAATGGGAGCGTAAGCGGAAGTCGTGCGGCACTGATGGATCCCTCTTTGAGGCTGCAGATCAAATGGTCAAGTTGCGAGATTTTCTGAAGAGAGAGGTTGAAAGCGAGGAGCGGTTTCTGCTAGCTAGGAGCACGTTTTCTGTCCCCAGCGCTGCACCAAAGAGCAGTGCTGGGAATGTCAAGTCCTCGACTGGAAAGTACACCACAGCTGCTGACCTAGTAGGTATTGAGTCCACTGAAGGCACTGAAGATGTCAGTTGCATTTTTTGCAAAAATTCTCACAATACCGAATACCGAGAAAATTAAGCTCCTCAAAGCTAAAAGCCGCTGTTTTAAGTGTCTGAAAAAATTCCACGGGAAAAGGCCCTGTAAGGAAAAGCTGTGTTGCTTAGTTTGTGCTGAACCTCATGTTACTGTGATGTGCCCTATTCCTCGTGACTGGAATTCAACGTCTACTGAAACTAGTAAGGCAACTAAGAAAGAAAACGATGTAGAGCACAACTATGCTAGTATCCAGAGTGCACCAGTTTTGATACAAACGTTGAGGGTTCGTTTGAAAGGAGAAAATCCTGTCACCAACAGGTTGTTGATTGACACAGGTTCTCAAAGAAGTTATATAACTCAAGCGCTGGCTACCAGAATGCGCTATGAGCCGATCCGCACTGAGAACTTGGTTCATGCATTGTTTGGTGGGAGCAAGACTGAACCCAAGACGCATCAATGCTATAAGGTCCATCTGCAAAGTTTGATGGGTGCGTTTTCCTGCAACTTTGAAGTTCTTGACTCGGAACAGATTTGTCACGCCATTCCCTCCATTTCTAAAGGTCTATGGGTATCTGAACTTCGCGAGAAGAAAATCGAGTTGACTGACAACAGAGAGGGCCCAATTGGCATTCTTGTTGGAGCGGACGTCGCGGGAAAGCTACTCCGGGAGGCGCGAGGTATTAAGCTGTGGTTTGGTTGCTATCGAAACTAGCCTAGGTTGGACCATAATGGGCCGCGTTAAGGACGCCGAGACAAGTTGTATGTTAACATCAGTTTGCACTGCGCCCAGGAGCTCGACCCTTCTGATATGTGGAGGTTGGATGTGTTGGGCATCGAGGACCCCGCTTTGGTTAGTACCAAAGAAGAGGCAAAAACGGTTGTGCGTCAGCACTTCTTGGAAACAGTTAAGATTTTACCTGATGGACGATATAAGGTGTGTCTTCCATGGCTGAAGAAACATCTCCCGCTGCCTCGAAATTTCGATCTGGCCCGTGGTAGACTTGAATCGACCCTAGCCAAGTTACGTAACGGTCATTTGGCGAAAGAATATGAAGCAGTGTTTCAAGAATGGCTGAAAGATGAAATTATTGAAGAGGTACAGCTTGATAAGTGGGATTTCGGACATTATTTGCCTCACCGAGCCATGGTTAAGGAAGCCAGTACCATCCGAATTCGTCCTGTTTTCGACGCCTCGTCCAAAGAGAAAGGCAAGCCTAGCCTGAATATGTGTCTAGAAAAAGGGGAGAGTTATGTAGAGTTAATCCCATCGATACTTCTACGATTCAGACTGAACGCAATAGGCGTTATTTCTGACATAAGAAAAGCCTTCTTACAGATTTCTGTTTCGGAAAAGGATCGTGATAGCTTGAGGTTCCTATGGAAGGACGAGGTCGGAGAGATGAAAATCTACCGTCACATGAGGGTGGTGTTTGGGGTGACCAGTAGCCCTTATTTACTAGGGGCCGTTATTGACCATCATCTCTCAAAGTGTGAGGAAAAAGTGGCTTTAAAAGAGGTTTCTTATGACCGATCTGTCATCTCACAGTTGCGCAAATGCTTGTACGTTGATAACTGTATGACTTCGGTTGATGATAAGAAGGAACTTTTGAACTTCATGTTGCAAGCCAGGGAAATTTTTATGAAAGCATGCTTTGATCTTCGTGGATGGGAATGGAGCGACCCCGATTGTGTTGCTCACACCAGTTTCCCCGTTCTTGGACTTCTGTGGGACAAAAAGGAGGATATTCTCAGGTTAAACCCTCCCAAGCCTTTGGAAAGTGATGCCATCACGCGACAAACAGTGATGTCAGTAGCACACCGTATTTTCGACCCGCTCGGTGTATGTGCACCCGCCATTTTGATACCGAGGTTGTTAGTTCAAGAAAGTTGGGGTGAGGCTGGGAACTGGGATACCCCTTTTAATGAGCAAAGTCAGGCAACGTTCCGTAAGTGGATGAATCAAGCTAATGCCTTGAATCAAATCGAAGTCCCACGATGGTTGAAATTGACCATTGGTAATGTGTCTCTACACACATTTTGTGACGCAAGTCAGGTCGCTTATACCACCGTCTCATTTTTGCGAGTTGAAACAGATAACATGGTATCTGTGATTAATGGTGGGAGCGAAAGTTCGTGATGCCCCTGTTAAGAGACCTACAATTCCTCGCCTAGAGCTTCTGGCTACAACAATAGGGGCGCGAATGGCTTTTAGTATTGTAAAAGAGATTGGCGATGTAGAGTGCCATTTTTGGTCAGATTCTTCCACGGCTCTGTGTTGGATCAAGAAAGAGAAACCTTGGGGAGTATTTGTATTCAACAGGGTTAAGGAAATTCGTTCTCTGACTGATCCTGATACGTGGAAACATGTGCCAGGGGCGATGAATCCAGCAGATCTTCCTAGCAGGGGTTGTTTTCCTGAAGAACTTCTTGACTCCAAATGGTGAGAGGGGCCGAGATGGTTGTACGGACCGCGTTCTGAATGGCCTAACTGCGATGTCCCTCCTGATGAAAATGAAGTTCAAATGGAAAGGAGAAAAACGCCTTTGATTTCAGCTTTATCCCAAGAACCAGGTGTGTTTTGCTGCGAAAGATTAGCCCGGTTCTTTTCTTCTTATCACCGGATCGTTCGAAAGGTTGCATGGATGATAAGGTTTCTGTGGAACAAATATTCAAAGAAGGAAAAGCGCTCTGGAGAGCTGTCTTTGTCGGAAATCGCAAGAGCTGAAAAGGTGGTTCTGAACTCGATACAGGATGAAGCTTTTGAAGGGCTAGGTGATAAACAGCTCAAAAATTTGAAGCCACACGAAGATAAAGTCGGACTGATGCGTTTGAGAACCCATATTTGGGCGAGAAAGGACCCTGAAGACTTCCGTGCACCCTATATTCTTCCTTTCCAGCATGTCATTGTTGACAGATTGATCCACGACTTGCACACGCAGAATGGACACATTGGGGGGCAAGGTCTTCTGAACCTTCTAAGAGAAAGATTCTGGATCGTTAGAGGGAGGCAAGCTGTGAGAAGAATTGTGTCTGCGTGTGTGATATGCAGGCGTTATAGGGCCAAGGCATTGGAAGTCGAATCTCCACCGCTCCCGGAGAATCGGGTAAGGGACGCTCGTGTGTTCGAAATCAGTGGCACGGATTTTGCTGGTCCACTCTACCTTAAAAATGGAGACAAGGTTTAGGTGTGCATATTCACCTGTGCTGTTTATCATGTCACACATTTGGAATTGGTTACTGCCATGTCAAAGGAAGCCTTCACAATGGCGTTTCGACGTTTCATTACGCGTTGGGGCAGACCTTCCTTCATGTACAGTGACAATGGTTCAAACTATAAGGGGTTCAAAAATGCTCTCGATGGAATTGATTGGCAGAGAGTAGCGTCCCGCGGTTTGGTGAACCAAATTGAATTTTGAAAGTTCATCTTCGTAAAATTCTGGGACGGGCTTCACTCACTTTTGAAGAGTTGAACACCGTGATCAGTGAGTGTACTGCTTATATCAATTCTCGCCCCATCACCTATACATCGGATGACCCGAGAGATCCGGTGCCTATTACTCCTCAAATGTTCATTGGAGATATTCAAAAAATGGGTGTTCCTGACTTGGACGAGGTTGATGCGAAGAGTCTACACAAAAGAGTTAGACGTCGCCAAGAGATCAGAGATAACCTAAAGCAGCGTTTCCGGTCTGAATACTTGGGCCAGATGTTCATGACTGCTAGTAATTTGAAGAATCCGAGAGAGCCCAAGGTGGGAGAAATAGTCCTCATTGGCGCTGACAATCAGAAGCGGATGCATTGGCCGATGGCAGTGGTTGAAGAACTGATTCTTGGTGTTGACGGTCGGTGCCGAGTTGTCAAGCTTCGAACGCAGGATGGCCAACTGACGCGTCCTGTCCAGCGAGTTTTTCCCTTGGAAATTCCTCTCAAAGAAGAAATGGATCAAGACCAGCTTCTAGCTGAGGTCGAACCAGAAGGTGATTCTGGTGTTTCAGCTACCAACGGTTCTCCAGTTGATTCACAAGTCAAGGTCGTCGCTTCACCACCCCAAATCCAAGAAGCTCAGCCTATTAATTCTGAAGACCCTCTGATGAAGTTTCATCATGTGGAAGCCAGATGTGGAAGGAAGGTGAAAGTTCCAAGTCGTTTCTCCTAGTTCCGTGTGTTATTTTTAGTTCAAGTGTTTCAGTTTCTCAAAGTTTGAAGTCGCTTTCAAGTGCAGTTTTTGTGAGAAATTTAGATGTCCTTGAATTCAGTTTGATAGTTGAGTCGCTATTCTCCTCAAGGTGGGAGGATGTTGTGGAATTAGTGTCTGTCATGGTTGTAGTCGGTATTTTTGAAGTAAGTGGTTGTTGTTGTTGTCGCTTTAATCGCGTTGTAGTAACCTCATGTCTTGTCAAAATTTGATAAATATAAAAATTATTTAGTTAAAAAAAGTCAGTCAGTGTAATCTTCAATAGTTGCGATTAAATAGTTTCCGTTTCTTCTGTTAAGTTCATGTTTGCTTGTGGCTGAACCCGATTCCCCAAACAATGAATAACATAAAAATGAGCAATTTAATTCTATAAATGGAATTTAACGCACAGAATAACAAAAATAAGCAATTTAATTTTATGAATGACAGTTGACTTACAGAATAACCTAAAAATAGGTTTATAGACCGTGTAAATAACCTCTCCAGTTGTATTTTGACAAAGTTACAGGGGTAAATGGTAATAACTTGTCTTGGTATATTACCTTTTTGGTGGGGGGAAATACAGAACAACTTTTCCCTCTATGTATAATTATGATCCGCCATTGTTTGTTTCAAAATACCATTAACCATCCCTAATCATGATCTTTCCTAATATGTGAAACATCAATTTTTCTTGATATTTTCCTACAGTTTTATGAATTATTGTGAATTGGGGATTAAAAAAAAATGTTTTTATTTGTCATTTGGTATCCTTTTTGGTGTACACTCCATTTTTGGCATGTGGTATTGTACAATTTTGGAAATACCGAGGGTTTTTGGAATAAAATACTGTGTATTAATTATGTTTATTATTTTTATCACATTTAACGAATAACAAAAAATGTTAACCTTGACGATGACGCGCAAAAGGTCAAGCAACAAACCCCGCGCCACCTCCAGGGTTTAATAAGATTCAAATCTTTGGTCACAAACATACAAAAATAAATCCATTTTCTAACTTAGAAAAAAAAATGATTCAGTAACCAATAAATTACTTATAAAATATATATATACACACACACGCTTATAAATATAAAATAATTTTTTTATATATAAAAAAAATTGGACCCAAGATAAATAAATGTAAATATTTTAAGCGATGTTTTATACTTGAACCAAATTGTTGAAAATATTGGCGATTTTTTCTACGCTTCTCCCGGATAATATACTTTTGTGGTTGCCTTTTAGAGCCTCTATTGTTACCTTTTGAGTACAAACCTGTAAAGAAATTATTAAATCCTATATATTAGAGAAATTTCATTATTTTTACAGATGAATACAACAAATAACGATGTTGCCCCGTGTAACTGTTTTTCTTTAGAATCGGGAAAGTTTCAGAAAAAATAATTTACCTCGAAATCGCTTGAATTTGATAATCTTTTATGAGATAACATTGGAGATGGCGGTGTTGCCAAATAAAATTTTATAACTCGAATTGAGGAATATGATTGATCGCTGTAAATATTCCAAATTCCTAGAATTGGGGAACTTTGATTAAGTCCTCCAGAAAAAATCATTTACTCAAAATTTAGGTTTATATGAAAACATGAAGTTGCCACACTTTGTTTTTTTCCCTAGGACCGGGAAAGTTTGAATAATTGCTTTAGAAAAATCCATTCATCTCCATCCATTAAACTTTTATGTGAAAAAATAAGTTACTGCGGTGTTGCCACGTATATTTTCCCCCCTAGGATTAGGAAAATTTAAATAAGTCCTTCTAAAAACTAATTTACCTCGAATTCGGGTTTCTACTGAAATATGATAACGAAGTTGCCAAATAAATTTTTCTTGCAAGGATTAAATAATTGCTCAAGAAAAATCCATTCATCATAAATTCGGTTGGATGGAATCATCCTTTATGGGAAAATACGAGAGTTGGCGGGGTTGCCACGTGTAGTTTTTGTCGTAGGATTAGGGAAATTTGAAAACATGGGTGATAGCGGAATTGCTACATTTAGTTTCTATCCTCAGGATCGGGAAAGTTCAAATACTTGCTTAAGAAAAATTCATTAGAATGGCAGAATCCATAAGAAATTGCAGTGTTGCCACGAGTAGTTTTTGTCCTGGGATTGGGATGTTGGAAAATTACTCCATTCGAATTTATAGGAAACTATGATAGAGTTGCCACATTTGGCTTTTCCCTCCTAGTATTTGGGAAATTTGAATAACTCTTCGAGAAAAACCAATTTACCTCAAATTCAGGTTTATGGAAAAACATGAGAAATAACGGAGTTGCCAAATTTAGTTTTTTTCCCTATGATCGGGAAGTTCAGATAATTTTATTTTAACTTCTTTAGAATTTAATCCTTTACGGGAAGATACAAGAGATGGTGATGTTGCCAAATAAATTCAACACCGCGAATAAATATTGTAAATATTGAATATGTAAATATTCAAAATAGGGGGTGATCTATTGTCGAAGGTTTGGAAAAGTATTACTAGTTTTGATTTAAAAACGTAATAAATAGCAATGTTGCCAAAATAATTTTCCTCGTGATCCAGAAAGTTGAAATAACCGCAAGAAAAAAAATTCGCTACGAAAAACAAAAGATAGCGCTGATGCCAAACGTAATTTTTCCCGAAAGAATGCAAAAATATGAAAATTTCCTCGAAGAAACATTTAGATGGCATTGTTGTCAAACCTAATTAACCACACGATTGATTGATGTACGATCAAAAGACAGATAAATTCGACAATTTTTTTCGAAAACCATAACAGTGTTGCCGGATAGTTTTCCGAAACGTAGGAAGTTCGAATACTACTACAAAGTTGCTAGTTTAAGAGAAAATTTATCTATTGAAAATTTGTTCATGGAAAAGCTAAAAAATAGCGGTGTTGCCAAATCTAGTTTATGCAAATCCGGGGAAAGCCTTATAGAAACGAAAAAATAACAGAAATTTTAATAGTTGTTCGGTTAAATTATCGAAACAGCATTGTTGCCAAGCATATTTTATCTCAGAGCTGAGGAAATGTCAGATTTACGACGTTGCCGGTTCTAGTTATCCTTAATATACAGGAAATTTGAATAATCGTTTAAAGAAACATTTCGGAGTTGTTGCCAAATTAAACGGAAATATCGATAAGACATGATATTTACCTCCGATAAACCGTAATCCTCACCCATTTGTACATAATTATCTATGGCTTTGAATAAAGTAACTTTTCCATTGAACTTTCCACTGGGTACGTATTTATCGGCCGCCGCCAATTTTCCATAGAAACTGGTAGCAGCTACTGCGATGTCTTCCGGCGAAAAAGGCGTAGCTCCGGATAATATATCTACCGTCCAAGCCAATCTCTCGTTCCACGATTTCAGTTCCATCATTTCTACGAATGCCTAAAAAAGAATCACGATAAAATACACCTAATAATGTTACGAACAAGTTCGCAAAATGGTTCCCTAAACCGACCCTGTCCAGCTACTGCGAAATTTTTTAGTAGCAGGCGGTTTATTTACAGTATTTCTTCTAACTAATTTCTAGGAAAGTCTATTTATTTATCTATTCTGTTTCTTGTGGAGTATTCCAGACTACTCTGGTTATATTCGACGAATCTACGAGAATAATCGAAAGAAAATTATTAATTGGGGAGAAAAAAACGCATATTACAGGGAAAAACAGAAATTGACAGATGGAATTATGAAAAACGTCAAAATATCTCAGGAGAACATCAAAATTTTCGATTTCTATCATCGTAACGCAATATAAGTGGTTCAATTATTCTTCTTTTCACAATAACTCCCGCCTTTTTCCATAAGATTGTGTGATTATCGAATATTCTGGTTATATTCGAAGAATCTACGAGAATATTCGGAATTGGTCAAAAGAAACGTTAACGACAATTTTTAATATAAAATTTTAAATATCGATTTTTATCCGTACTTTGCCGATTACTATATAGGTTAGTTCTTCTCTTCTGTAATTTGGCCTTTTTCGATACGGCAACGCAGTTACCGAATATTCTGGAATACCCACAAGAATATGACGGAATTTCTAGTAAAAAAAAAATGACAACCCACCTTTTGTTGATCGATTTCCTTAAACTGCATTATAAAATAGATCAAAACTTCGGATTGTTCCGCCGACGTATTACCTTGAATCTTCGTATTTTTCGCTTTCCCCGTATGAGTAGCGACGTAAGAATGCGAACCGTCCACCAAAAATAAATCGACTTTCTCCTCATTCCTCTCCAAATAAATTCCCATTTCGATAGCGACACATGCGCCGAAAGAATAACCGATTATAGTATAGGGACCTTTAGGTCGAACCGTCTTAATTTGACTAATGTAATATTTTGCCAAATCGCCGATAGATGTCAAAGGAGTCGAAGCGGTACACTGTAAACCGTATACCGGTACTTTGATATTCTTTGCTAGATCTTCCAATGCGGTAACCACCCCTTCTATGGGATGTACCACAAACACCGGCGGTAATTTTTCGTCTCTACTATTCATTTGTACCAAATTCTTTTTCGGCATTATATCAGTCGATGTATCGAAATTTACATTGTTATCTTGTATTACGGTTACCGGTTCGGTTAAACCGCCACCGTCGCCGAGTTCGATTAATCTACCGAAGGTTAGAGCTCGTATTTCTTGCGCGTTTAGCACCAGATCGTAATTTCTTTCCAAAGTTTGTTTAATTTCGGCCCCCATAAGGGAATCCATACCCAAATCGGCTAAAGTAGCCGAAGGAGTTACTGTAGTCGAATCTTTGATTCCTAGTATGTTAGCTACGGCATCGGTTAAACTGATTTGATTAGTATTCGATCCTCCTTTACGTTTATCCGCCAATACCATACTGGCGACCACGGAATGGGGTTGTTGCAACAAAATATCCATCGTAGCTAAACACGATGACATTCTTTGTGGTAAAGTACCGCCGATCTCGGTGTCGTTACCTCCCATTGTTTCGATTACAAGACCGACGTCACCTATAGCTCCCCATTGGATCGCGGTACCGGGTAAACCGTCGTTTTGTCTCTCTTCGCATATACGTTCCATAGCCGAATTGGCTAAACCGTAATTAGCCTGTCCGGCGTTACCTCGACCGCACGATATCGATGAAAAAGTAACGAAATAATCCAAATGCGGTGCCAAATCTCTCGACGCGACGTCCAACATTTTACTACCGTCAACTTTAGGTTTACTGACGGTTTTGAAATCGGAGGACGTTTGATTTTCCATCATGGCGTCGCGTAGCACGGCGGCTAAATTGAATATACCGCCGACGGGACCTAGTTCGTTAGCTTCAGTTAAAAGTTTTCTTGCGCCTTTGTCCGTTGTCGCATCCGAAGTCGATACTAAAACTTTTACACCTTTTTCTCTCCATCTTCTAATCGATAACGATTGATAACCTGTTCTGATACCGCTTCTCGATGTTAATACAATGTTTTTAGCGCCTCTAGTTATCAACCAATTGGTCAATTCCAATCCGAAACCGCCGAGACCTCCTACTAAGACGTAACTCTTTTCCGGATCCATATAAGTCCTCGGTATGGCGCTTACCGTTTTAATAACCGGTCGTCGAATATCCCTACTTTCTTCTTCTCTTATTTGTAGTAAAACTTTACCTATATGTTTACCGGAAGCCATGTACCGGAACGCTTGTTCGACTTGATTTTCGTTAAAAACGGTTTTCGGTAACGGCTTCACCGCGCCATTTTTGATACCTTCCGTTACCAAATCGAAAACGAGTTTATTATCGGAACTGTTCGAATTGAATAGAGCGTCCAGTAGTATACCGTGGAAAGTGGTATTTTTCAAAAATAAACTCATCCCCAACGGGGAATTGTTGGACAAATCGACTTTTCCGATTTCCAAGAATCTACCTCCTACCGCTAGGCATCGAATCGAAGCTTGAAGTTGGTTACCGGCTAGGGAATTCAACACGCAATCGACGCCTCTACCGTCGGTTTGAGTTAGAATCATCTGTTCGAAACTAGTATCGCGAGAATTGCCGATATGTTCGTCTTTCAATTGAGGGAAGGTCTTTTTTAAGAAATCTCGTTTTGCTTGGGTGCTGACCGTGGTAAATACGGTGCATCCCATATGGAGAGCGATGGCTATCGATGCTTGACCTACGCCACCAGTACCGGCGTGAATTAGTAGAGATTCGCCCGGTTTTAAACCGCCCCTAACGATGAGAGCGTAATAACTCTGAAAAAGAAGAAGAATTATTGAAATTATTATTGTCGATATTATAAAAATTTACCGTTCCGTAAACTACGGGTATTGTAGCTGCTTCTTCCAAGCTCCATTTTTCTGGTACTTCCCATAAAAATTCGGTTTTGGCTAAAACCGTTGTGGCTAAACTCTTGGCGGCTACCATACCCATTACACGTTTTCCGTCTGAATTTCGACCGGAAAATTCTAATCCTAGGATACAATCTTGTCCTGCTAAATCTCCGGGTAGGGCGTCCGGTGGAAGTTTACCGGTGGCGAGCATAATGTCGCGGAAGTTTAGGGGGGCGTAGTATACGTGGCATAATTCGGTATTAACATCGTCGTTTCTGAAAATAAATTGATTTTATAGATCGCATAACGGTGCATATGAAATATTTGCGCGAAAAGTTTGCAAAAAAATACCTCTACAATCCCCCGTATATTTCACAATTGTTCGCCAAAATCGTCTTTTTTCCAAATATCCCTCGTATATTTTCTCATTTCTATTATTATGATACATTCGTCGGCCGAAATAAACATTGTTTTATCGACATACCTCGTATATTTTTTCTTTTTTTATTATTTAGGCAAACGTGTCAATCAAAACCGCAACTTTTACTAATATCCCCCGTATATATACTCATTTTTCTTATTTTTTGAAATAATCAGCCAATATCGACTTTATTGCACTATTATCCCCTTGTATATTTTCTAATTTTCATTATTATGTTGAATTCATCGACCGAAATCAACTTAATTTTATTAACATCCCGCGTATATTTTTCCTTTTTTTATTTTGGCAAACTTGTCAATCAAAATCGCCTTTTTTTACTAACATCCCCCGTATATTTTCTCATTTTCATTATTTTTTTGAACTAATCAGCAAATATCGACTTTTCTGCACTAATATCCCTCGTAACTTTTCCTTCTCTAGTACAAACTGTCGCACCTTTCAAAACTGACAGCACGATGTTGTCACATACATTTTTTTTACTTATTATTTAATAAAAATTCGTATTCACCGGAGTATTTTTACGCGAAAAATATACGGGGGCTATTAAAAAACATCTTTTCTATTACAAATAACCTCGTAGAACTATCCTCGAATAAATAACCCATGACGTTATTTTCTAACTAGTATAAATTGACACCTTTAAATACTGATTAATCGACACAACGAGTGAATTACGTGAAAAATATACAGGGGCTATTAAAAAACGTCTTTTCGGTTAAAAGTAACCACGATTACACCGCGCCCACAATTTTCGCATAAATTTTTCGACAAATTATTATGAAACGAGTTATTTTTTTTTAAAAAAACTCACTTATAATATCCGAGTGGTCCTTCGATCCATCTCAAACTGGCCAAATCCCCTCTAGTGAGCGTATTGATATAAGCGTGTTCGACTTGCAATTTCCCGTTGTCACCGAAACATTCGAGTACGATATGCCTGAACGAACCCCAAACCCGATTCCTCAAAACGTTATGTACCAAATCTTTGGCGAGTTGTTTTCTGTAAGCCTCGATGGTAAACTTCGGCGCATCGGCATCCTGAATAAAAATCGATCGAATACCACCCCCGCCGGCCTCCTGTTTCAAACAGTTTACCATGCCCACCAGACCGGCGAGTTTTTCACCTTGCGCGTACAAGTAAATCTTTCTAAGGTCGTTTTCGGCTAGTTTCATGGCGTCCTTCAGCGGTTCCACCCAATCGAAATTCTTCTCGGTTATGCGTATGACGGTGGCGTCTTTAGGGACCGGAACCGGTCTGCGTAACAACAGATATATCTTCATATCGGTCATCTGTTTGCCAATCAACTCCAAATCGGTTAATTTGGACATATCCAACGATCCTTTTAGTTCTTCCAAGAGTACGAATCCGCCGTTTTTCAGTGAAGCTACGGCGTTTTTCAGTATATCCATTTTGTTGTACATCAGAACGTCGCTGAGGACGACAAGGTGGACGTCTTGAGCTACGTTCGTCGTCGTAACATCCTTCAATACATGTTTGATGTCGTTTAGATCCAAATTAGTCGTGTCTATAGGGGACGCGGTGACTACAGTCACCTCGGACGATAACATAGGTTCCAATTCGATGATGTTTTTGACTATTGGCGCGAGAACCGATTCGATCGGTTTGTCGGTACCGACTTCGGTAACTTTGATCTTCATGGCGCCGTTGCTGTTTTCGATAACCGTTTGTATTAAAACCGTTAGAGCTTGTATTTGATTCTTTTCGGTATCTTCGATTAAAGTTTGGTTGTTTTCGTACGGGACGAATTGGTATTTTTCGATTTTAGGCGGCGGTTGGACTTGTTGGCGTCGCGGCGCTAAACTAGCTTTCAATCCGCGTAATTCCACCCCTCCAGATTTGATAACGCCGATGTTCCTGTACATATATACAGGTAAAAACGTTTTTACGCCATCTAAATGTTTCTTAGGATCGATTAAAACTCTCTGGATTCTCGTTGGTAAATAAAGTTCTTTGGTATTTTGTCCGAGTAGAGAAAATTGCAACATCGTATCGATAAAACTTATCCAGTTGTCGTCCCATTTGAGTTTTCCCGCCAAACCTCTATTATCCGATTCAGCGATACCTTTGAATATCCCCTCGTAATCGTAACCTCTCAATCGAAGTTCTTTGTAAATATCAGCGGAAGTTAGAGGTAAGACGTCTTCTTCTTTATTTACTACCGGTTCCGGTAAGTTCAATATTTCTTTGCTGACGTCATCTGGTACTGATATTTTGCCGGTTACGGCAACCGAGCCGCCTTCGCACAACTCGAATTCGCCGGTACCTTCGAATATGTTTATGAGAAATTTGACGGAGCCTTCTTTGGGCATTATGGTGGCCCTGTGGAGCTGGACGTCTTCCAATATTACCGGAAGCTGTTCGAAATCTTCGTTTCGTAGTTTGGCGAACGTTTTCCATACCAGAGTCTGAAAAATTTTATTTTCCATATTTTTTTTGTTTTTTTATGTAATTCAACTAAATAGTTTCATAAAAGTATTAAAAAATTACAAAATCTTTTGTTTTGCTGTAAAAAAAGTCTCGTGATTACGTATTCAATAATAAAACATGGCAACGCTGTAAATTACTCTAAAGATGACAGTTTATAGGTTAAGTTGTTAATTACATAAATAGAAGAGGTTCGTAATTGACCATTAGCACAACTCTGAAGTGTAGAGAAATATATTTCAGCAGTAAATATTTGTCATAAATTTTATTTCAATAAGATTTCATGTTTTTTTTTTATAAATATACATTACATAGTTAGATACGAGTGTAATTAACGACTAATTTATATGAAAAATATCCAATAGACAATCGATTCACTTCCTACTATGTACATTGAATTATAAACGACGTACGAGTTTTATACGAAAAGTTTCCGACGTGGTTGTACCGGCTTGACTTATCACGAGCAATCACCATAGCTCCAAGTTCCCCAATGGTAGTGGACGATATAAAATAATAATAATAATAATTAATTTGTTTGTTTTACCAACAGGATAAAACACATTCTCATACTTCGGTTAAAATTCACGAATAGGTTACCATCCACTGTATTCACCAGATTTGAGCCCCAGAGACTTTTTCCTCTTACCTAACCTCGAAATCGCACACAGGAAAGACTAGACTAGATCGTTATCGCTTACATAAACGAATATTTTGAAAAGAAAGTTATCAAAAAATATTAATTAAAGCTTGAAAGGGTTGAGACTATCGATGGAAAAATATATATAAACTTAAAATGGAATTTTGTTGAAAAATAAAAATTATTAGCGAAAAATAATGTCTTGTTTCTTTGTTGGGCTGAAACTTTTCATACAACCCTTGTATAGTACAACAAAAACGTACCAACAAATGTCGATACGTTTAATGTACGAGGATGGTCCCAGAAGTAGTTGGCCTGAAGTTTGAATTGCTATCTCACGCATCCTATTCGCCAGATTTAACCCCTTCAGATTATTTTATGTTCCCAGACTTGAAAAACTGGCTCGGTGGTCGAAAATTTTTCAACAATATGAAGACGTAATGTCGGCAGTTGAGAAGCTAGACGATTCTTATTATAAAAAGGGTGTTGAACTTATTGAAAACACTGGGAAAAGTGTATGGAGTTAAAAGGGGATATTTTTTTCCATAATTTTTGTGTTTTTTTTGTTGAGACAGGTACTACTGGAACCATTCTCGTATGAATCCGAAACTAAACAAAAATCAACTTTATGGGACTTTCAATCCATCAAAATTGTTTACCCACACCACGAAACGACGAGCTCTTCCACATCAGTTTTTTTGTAGTTAGATACGGCATAATCCTTTGTTATTTTTTTATTTTCGAGGAATTTTTCACTTCTAGTAAAAATAGAACCAATATACAACAAAATATAAAGCTGGTACGCAACCCTGGTACTTCTTGGACCACCCTCGTAGATCTATTTCTCTTTAACGAAATATTTTTCATCATCCACACTTATATATTTTTCTTGTAACAGTATAAATTTAAGTTTATATAAACATGAAACGAGATTTCGAATTATTTATCAAACAAGTTTAAACGAATTCATGAAATACATAGAATTTTTAAGAAAAAACATTCCGTTGAAAATATAGTTAGGATACTAGAGATATTAATGAACTGAACTCAGTTTTTCAATAAATTTCAGTGCTTAAAATCTAATTATACTCATCTCCAATCCTGATATCAATTTCACTGAATATAAACAATCAAAATAGTTATTGACACACAGTAAATTAGTGTTGAAGTGACTATATATTTATATATATATCACAATGTTTTGAATACTGGAAGCATAATTTTTTTTGTAAATTAGTCACTTCAACACTAATAACTTCTTGTAATACTTGTTCAAATCGAAATTAACAGTGAGTAAATATTAAATCACCTAACCTATAACTTTATAATCACAATGTTTACACCACGTCACCACGTTTTACCATTCAAATTACTACACACTACCTTTTATGAGGTAAATATTATGTTTACATATATATTATATTTTCTTTGTTTTTTTAACGATATGAAATATTTTTGGTTACTTAGTTTTCATAATACTCTAATATTTACTTTCGTAACGACGAAATTACAAACGATGTGTTGTTTAGGTTATGACTGCCATATTGGATTTCAAAATTTGCCATGTTGTCACGTTTAGTTTTAATTAAGGTATTTCAGAACGAGTTTTTGTCTTTTTTATTAATATAAGATATATGGGTATTTCAAAAAAAATTTCTATATTTGTGATTAAATTAACTATTATCACTCAAATTAATAATAATTAGAAATGATCGTCATCTATTCTTTTCATTTGATAGGAAGTGCTGTTTACGTTACTACTGCAATACTGACTTTAAGAAGTTACTATGTTGCCAAGTTTAGTTCTATTTGAGATTTCCAAATAGAATTTTTATCATTTTCATTGATATATAATTAATGGCGTTTTTTGAATTTTGAAAAATAATCATTTCATTATTTGTAATTAAATTAACGATAAATTATATTAATTAATAATAATTGTTAGAAATTATCCTCTTCCATTCTTTATATTTAATAGGATATGCTGTTTACGTTACAACAGTCAGATTGAATTTAATAATATACTATGTTGCCACGTTTAGTTTTATTTCAGATATTTTAAACGGAAGTTTTATTAATATGTTTAAAAAAATTTGAAAAAATATATTTAACCATGAACTGTTTTAAATAATAATAATTGATTACAAATATTTTTATTCAATCAAAAAGAAAATTGTAAAAATTGTAACTATTTCAATATTAAGTTGATAAACGTTTCATTTGAAACGGAGAAAAAAATCATTGGGATATAAATCTGACGCAATGAGAGGCCCTTGATAGCACAAAGCGGAAAAATAATTTTCTTATAATGATTTTCCAAATAATTTTGGAAATAACATAATTTAGAAATATTTTTGAATAATTAAATCTTATTTTTTCCATAAACTCTTATGGAGTTCGGTCAAAACGTGTTCAATTTCCATAATATTTTCTGGAAATTGAATAATGATCAGGTTTTAACAGTGGAAAAGACATTTAAACTTTTTTTTGTCCAATTTTTTTGAGGATCACGTAAAGATTTTTATTTTTTTTTTAATATTCCTATTTATATTGTACAAAATGGCCTATCTTATTTTTTAATACGAGTTACCACCTAAAAAGACATTTCGATATACGAGGTACGGTTATTAAGTAACGAGACTAGCGCTGCAACAGTCTGAAGTCTACTCTTTTGGATGTGATATCTGACGCGAATGCAGACAAACCAGTATAGCCGTCGCCTTGGCTGGTATATTTTGTTGTTTTGACATAAATTTCACACGAAACTTTAAAAAACTTATCGGAACAAGTGTATGGCAGTGTTTTTGAGTGGTTTAAACGTTTTCAAGATGGCCGAAAAGACGTTAAAGATGATAAAAGTTCGGGTCGCTCTTCTACGTCAAAAACGTATGAAAATATCGAAAAAAGTCCGTAATCTTAATCGATATGACCGTTGTCGGTGCGATTGCTGAATCTACAGGCCCAAATATTGACATATGCTCATTCCTCACTGTCCATCAAGAAGTTCCTAGTCAAATACTACATCCCAATGTTAGACCGTCCACCTCTTCCGCCGGATCTTGCATCGTGCGACTTCTACCCCTTTCCTAAAAGCAAATCTGCATTAAAAGTAACAAAATTCGAGTCTGATGAAGTTGTGAAAGAGCAAACGGCACGTGTACCGAAGCAACTGACTTGTACTGTTTCGGATAATGGAAGAAGGTCCACCTTTTCTCCGGATCTTGCACCGTGAGACTTCTACCTCTTTCCTAAAGACAAATCTGCATTAAAAGTAACAAAATTTGAGTCTGGTGAAGTTGTGAAAAAACAAACGGCGCGTGTACAGAAGCAACTGACTTCTTGCACTGTTTCGAATGGATAATATCAAAATAAGATAATTTATATCACCAATCTCGTTATTTAATTGCCACACCCCGCATTTTCAGTGTTTAAAGTACACCAACACATACAATAAGAAAAACTTACCAAATATCCAGTAGCTGGGAACAAAACTCGACCGTCAATGGTATGTCCAGCGAGATACTCGTCGCTTTCCTTACTAAGATCAATATCGACCACCAATTCTCCGGATCTAGACCCTTTACCACTGAAATCAGCCACGGCCCATTCTATAGAATGATCCCATTCCACCATTGAATTTATCATGGGGGTACCTTTACCGACAGGATAACTAACAGGATGATATAAATTACCGAAACGCGGTTGCGCTCCTGACGCATAAATCCTATATAAAAGAAAAAAATATATATAGTGACACGTACGACGTTAGATACCAAAACTCACTTTCCAAGAGCAGTTAACAGAAATTCCAAATTATCGGCGTATCCCCGTTTAACTAGACTGATATTAGTCGTCTTAGGTCCGAGCGATCTCTTCAGAATTGCCTGCAGAAGACCCGTGGGGGCGATTTCTATGGTAATAGCATTCTCGGGGACGTGTTTCAACGCCTCGTGGAACAAAACCGGCGATAATAAATTATTAACGTGGTAAGCCGCCGAACTTTGTAGAGCTAACGGCGTACCCCAAGCGGATTCCGGAATAGAAGAAGAAATCCATCTCGGTGATCTCGGTTTCGGATTAGGTATGATACTTTCTAGTGCTTTCCTTAATCTGGGACCCGCATCGGCGATGTATTTACTGTGAAAAGCCGTTCCGGCCGAATTAACCACTTTTGCGAAGATACCTTCGGCTTGTAGTTGTTCTACGAATTTGGCGACCGTTTCTACGGGTCCCGATATGGTAACGTTGTCTTCGCCGTTGTGGCAAGCTGGGAATATATCGGGAGGACAACGTTTCTTAGCGTCCTCCCAGGTTAAGCCAACGGCGGCCATCGCGCCGTGAGGTAAATTGCTTTCCATGATGGCGCGACCTCTGGAGTAAGCTGCCAGAATTGCTTGTTCTATGCTGAATGTACCGTCGGCGTAAGCGCATCCTATAATCCCAAAAATAGTAATTCATTACATAAATTCATAGATGGAGTCATTTAAAGATAATGAAATTCGTGATTTAGTAATGAACAGAATCAGTAATAAGACTAAACAAGACTGGGAGAAGAAGTAGTAGAAAAATGCTGCAAGGAGAAGTGGTATCTCCAATAGTGATTCTAAAAACCATAGATTTCGGTTAGAGACCTACGAGCAATCGATATTACGAAAAAGGCCGAACTAATTCTGTCCACAAGACAATATAAGATACGTTGTAAGGTCCATCGGTTATTAGCCTGACATAGAAAAAAAGATCGTGGATAAAACAAAACTTCTTATTCTCAAGTACCATACACTTCGCAGCGTGTATAGTGCACCCCCAATACCACACCAGTCTCTTATATTTCGTGGTCAGGAAAGTAGTTTACTTCCTCTCCGTCAGTATGAGCTTGAGAGTTAAATATCTCTGTACTCACAGGACTATTTTCAATATCTCCACACACTTTTTAGAATGCCTGCCTAAAGTTTCTACGTTATTATGGAAAATATGATGAATACACCGCCCGATTCTTGAGTTCCGAGTCATTAGATCCTCTAATGACGCCTCTTGGTTCCAATTTCGCATCTTGAGACCTCCAACTACAATTTTTCGATTGTAAGTCTACAGAATGTTTTATAAGCCTCATATATGCCAATTTTGGACTTAACAACCAAGTGGCGCCATCCTCACATCCAACTGCGAACCATTGGTCTAGCGTAATATAGATTTCGATGATAAATGAATAAAAAATATATCAATATAAAGGATTTCTAATATTCACCTTTGAAATAATTTCGAAATGTATTCAGCCGTTCTTCAAATGGGAAAACAACTACTTTCCTGGCTAATGCCTCGACGGATATTAAATTACAACCCCTCTGAAGAGCGTGATGTAAATCGACCTTTTTGTCGATATAATCATCCCCATAGGATCGCAATTGCAAGGAGAGGGTGCAACTACTGACTAGTTTCGACGTTATTACGTCTCATCAGAGCAGTTTAACACCTCTCGTTCGAGCTTGAGACCCGAACTGAGGATAACTTCAAAAAGCGTCGCATTTGGTACATGTAGTTAAACATTTCCCAAAGAACGTTAAATGGCGCCATCCTCACTTCTAACTGCGAACCATTAGTAGGTAGAAATCTAGCGTAGTCGCCGATAATAGATTTCGATGGTGAATGAATGCAAAATGTATCAAAATAAACGATTTCTACTCTGAAATTCAATATTTCGAAAATTTATTCCGCCCTATTCCTTCAAAGGGGAAAACAACTACTTTCCTGGCTTACAATTTTAGGCTCCGAAACCGTCAACTAAGCCCCACTTTTTCGAATCAAAGTCACTAGGATGACGTCTATATGTCCCAATTTTGCGTCTTAAGCCTCCAATTTAACAATTTTCCTTGCTAAAATTGACAGAATAAGTCTCATTTATCCCATTTTCAGAGTTTCAAGCCTCAATTCAATAATTTTTCGTAGTCAAATCAATAAATGCCTCATATAACCTAATAGCGGACCTAAGCGTTAGAATTTTACAAATTTACTTAGCTTTCACGACAAGAACTAGCAGGACGAGACCAGATCAGAGCTATAGGTGGGTATTCAAATTCTGTTCAACCACATTCGTTTCCAGTAGCTTTGGAAAGCGAAGCAGTGAAGCCTGGATCATTATGTCATGAACCAAGCGAACACCTCGACTGATTTTCCCGCGCCTTTTTTCGAACATTTTTTGAAGCCCCCGCCGTAGTGAGTGAATGTCATCCGCTGGTTGCATTTGATTCCTCGGTCAATCGTCTCAAAACATTGCAGCAATCACTTTTTTGGTGCTTTTTTTATGCAGGCTTTCCTTTCCGATGCCACTCCAAGGAATCATATGAAGTGGAAGGGAACTTCGAGACGGGTGGGTCAAGAGGAGAGGATGCCGATGAGACTGTAGCAGAAAAACCATCGACGGATAGTCGGAGCGATTGGACCACCGATCGACGAAGATAAAACAAAAAAAACTCACGAAACACTCAATCCAGAAGACCATTCGAATAATCATTAGATATTGGCGTAAGATTCGAAAAATGGGGGTGATAACACGAACAACTATCGCAAAAGTTGTAACAGAGAAGATGACCGAGCGTCTTATCAACCTTTGAAGAAATACCACAGTTGGAAATTCAAAAATTAAGGGGGAAAATATAGGAGGGCGGTAAGATTGTCAAATAAGTTTCCCGATCTTATACAACAAAGGGTAATTGCAATGGATCTTAAGCCTACGAGTGAACCGCGACGAATTTCCCTGGTACTAACCCAACCTAACGGATTTACGTACCTACTTCACCGACTGAATGTCCGATGATGATATCGGGTTCGATTCCCAACATTTTCAAAACGTCCGTTAGGGCTACTTGCATCGCAGCTATCGAAACAAACGAATTCAAAACGTTATCGAACGTAGCATCCGTTCCCGTAATGATGATCTCTTCCAAATTAATACCGTGCGGTTTCAAAGCATCCGAACATCTCTTGATAGAATTCTCGAATGTTTCCAATCGCATTAAATCTTTCGCCATACCGGACCATTGCGAACCCATACCGCTGAATATGTAAACGATCGGTCGGTTATCTCCTTGCGTTTGGACGACTTCTTTAACCGCTTTATCTTGTAAAACGGCGTAACCTCTGTAATAATGACCGTTGATGTTTCTGCTGTGTATATCGTCGATAAGAGCGAGGAATTCTTCGTCGTTTTTATATTCTTCGATTCTATTCAAGAAATTCGTTATGGCTTGTTCGGTTCTACCGGAAACGCCGACCACTCTGGGTACTTCGCCGACGGGCCAGGTAGTTTTAGGTTTCGGATTCGATTTGAGGACGACGTGCGCGTTAGCGCCGCCGAAACCAAAAGAATTGACAGCTATAATCCCTCCGTTCCAAGGTTCGTTCTTCGATACGATTTTGAGTCGACCGTCGTTAAGCGCCGGTATGTCCTTGTTCGGCGATTCGAAATGCAAATTTTGCGGTATCATCCCCGATTCCATGGCTATGACGATTTTAGCTAAAGAACATAAACCGGACGCCGGTTCGGCGTGTCCCATGTTACTTTTAACCGAACCTATCAGTAGAGGATCTGTACGATTCTTGCAGAAGAAATCCGCGATAGAATTCACTTCTTGGGGGTCTCCTACTTTAGTCCCAGTGCCGTGGGCTTCGATGTACGATACTTCTTGTGGTTGAACGCCGATTTCTTCGTAAACTTCTCGGATTAGTTTATTCTGCATGGAACCGGAAGGGAACGTGATACCTTGTTCTTTATTACCGTCCGTGTTCGTTTTAGCGCCTAATACGGTGGCGTATACTCTTTTGGCCGAACTGACTTTCTGTAAAAGTACTACCACAGCTGCTTCCGATCTCACGTAACCGTTTCCCGACGCATCGAAAGCTTTACACATACCTTGAGGACTCAACATACCGAGCCGGTGAAATTGTAACGAAGAAGTCGGTTTTAGTAGGAGATTTACTCCGCCGACTATTGCCGAATCGCATTGTCCTGTTTTAATGGCGGTAATTGCTTGTTGAAACGCGATTAAACTGCTGGAACACGCGGTATCGATCGCGTAACTCGGTCCGCTAAAGTCGAAAGTGTAAGACACTCTATTTGGAAACATGGCTCTGCAACAACCAGTTAAACCGTAACCGTTTATTTTGTCCGGGTCTTGTGTCCAATATTCCGACGATTCGCTATCGGATACTCCTATAAATACCCCCGTCTTCGTACCTTTCATCTCGCCGGGGTTCATACCCGCGTCCACTATAGCTTCGTACGTTAATTCCAACAACATACGAAGTTGCGGATCCATAACGTGCGCCTGTTTGGCGTGCACTCCGAAAAACGTCGCGTCGAAATACTGTAAGTTTTTCAATTTGCCGCTTCTAGTTGGTAGACCGTATAAACCGGAAGGCCATCTTCTGGCGTCGTCGGTGACGAGATCGACGCCGTCGAAGAGTTGTTGCTTGAACTCTTCTATCGAACTACTTTCCGGTAAACGTCCTGATATACCGGTGATAGCGATATCGTCACTGAAACTGTTGCCTACGTGGCGTTCGGTTTCCGGTGCTCTAGCGGGCATTTTGAAAGTGTATATATCTGAAAAAAAAAAAGAATAAAATCGAATGTGCTCACGGAAACAACTTCTATTCGCTAGACAGTCCGGATGGGTATGAGACAAGCTAAGGCAAACATACGAGCGCGTGTTTTTTCGACTGGAAAGCGCGAAATACGATCCGTGACTTGTTTTTTTTAACTGACACGGTCATCTAAGACACCATCTTCGTGTTAACTGCCCACTAACACCTTCTAGGTTTATATACTTCATAGTTCATAGGTGTGGGCGGTCGTTAAAGCTGTTGAGCACATAGGCCTTTAGATACGCCCGTCGTGCCCCACTTGACGTTACGAAAGTCCGTGTTCTTTGAGAAACCGATTAAATGCTTTGGGTTCAACCCTTCGTTAGTCAGATCATGGGGTTTGTCCAGGTGTTTAAACCGCGTCCGTAGTCTGCAGTTTCGTCCTCCCCCATGCACCAGCGGCACTCCGGATCGTCCGTGATGTCCAAGGTGTGCAGGTGACGTCTTAGATGGCAGTGTCCGGTCACTAGTCTAAACACCACGTGCTCACTAACACGTTCTAGATTTATACACTTCATAGTTCATACGTCCGTCGTGCCCCACGTTACCAAAGTCCGATGTCTTTGAGAAACCGATTAGGCGCTTTGGCTTCAACCCTTCGTTAGGAAGTTCGTGGGGTTTACCCAGGTGTTTAAACCGCGCCTTTGGTCTGCAGTTTCGTCCTCCTCCATGCACCTGCAGCACTCCGGATCGTCCGTGACGTGCAAGTGACGTCTTAGATGGCAATGTCCGGTCACTAGTCTGATTTCGCGCCTTTTGTTCGGACAACGACCTTCGGTAGTTTTTTAATGAAGCAGTGTAAGCAATTTATAGGAAATGACGGTTTCTGTATCTATTATAATTTTAAATAAACTTTATAGTAATATACAAAAGGGAATGAACGTCGTTTAATGAACGAATGTAATGATACAATGGATAATTTCATTGGTTTTGATTATACAAAATTTGTCCATTAAGATGTGAATACGCCATAGAAATCAACACGATTATTATGAATTACGTGGGTCTTGTTGAAAATAAACTTTTCATATCGCAACAACGTCTTCGTGTAAGTGAAATACAAAAAAAACTCACAAATTCTTATGCATAAATATCCACTCTGATATGAAAAATGAAGGGATAACATTTTAGTAAGATGTGGAAAAAATTTTACCGATTTCGTGGCTGAATACGCTTTTATCTCAAGCGGTTAACCAGTACCTACCCTTTAATTATTCAAAAAAATCCTGGATTCCACATATATGTTGTATAAAGTACGTGAGAGTCCTATTAGGACTACACAAAATATTCAAACACACTGTGCAGTACCCAACCAACAAATTAGTTCGACATAGTGCTGAACCGCCTGTTCCAAAACCTCCAAATCAAGCAAAAATTTCTGTTTCTAGTTCAGAATTTGTTCTTAGTCAATCCGATAAAGTATCTCAAGATATTGACCCAAGTTATGAACCGCATTTTTTTTATACTAAGTGATTTAAGCGATTCAGTACGTGCTTTGTCTAAAAAACAAGCTGAGCTTTGGGATCTAGATTAAACGACTGGAATTTACTTTCTTCTGGTACGAAAATTTATTATTTCCGACATCGTGACATCCCATAGTGATCCTCCTCCTCCTCTTTCCATTATCCTCCAAAAGATAAAGTGACACCGTTTATATTTGATTCAGCAGTTGTTGCCTATGCTGTTCAATCTCTTCGGCATGATGCAGACTCATATTTATCAAGGGTTTTGTTTAGTCCACCCATCTAATTGGAGTTCTGCATCTTGGACGTTTCCCTCCTACGAATAATCGTTTCATTGATCCTGATATTCTATCTACATGTCCCAGGTATTGCAGATCATGCGATTTATTCTGGTTAGCAGCCTTGTACGTGGACTAAATTCTTGTAATACGTTGGTTGGATGTTCTGTCCATGATACAGTTTTTATCTGCTTTGTTTAAAGTCCATGTTTCCGCTGCGTACGTTGCAATGGGGAAGATCAAGAGCATCAACCAGACGGAGCTTCGTTATTTTCGTGCTAAATTTGTCTTTTCATATTCTAGCCTGCTATTTCTGATGTTTGTGGAGATGATCGATTTGTCGTCTGCCAACTGTAGTGATGAATTTATCTAATTTTGAATTTAAGTCACTAGTTCATGTACTCTTCAAAAACTAGCTTAAAAGCAGTGTTGTTGGTTACACAAAATATTGCTCTTTCATCTGCGCATGGGACAGCAGAGACAGAAAAGTCACTACACGAAGAAAGTATGGCCCAAGCGTAGATCACTCACACCAGAGCAGAAGAATGTTAAAACATTAACCATCGTTGTATATAAAGCTTGGAAAAAATTGAAAACCTATGCTTAAAGATGGCAGTGGTACCTCATACCTGAAAGAGAAATTTCCCAAGCTCAGCGAAGCATACAAACTTTGAGGAAGAGCTGAATAATCTGGAAAAAGTCGCCTGGAAATGTTTTGTGAATGTTATCCAAAATTACCTGGGAAACCATAAAGCCAAACATTACAAAAACTCAATAAATGAGCTTGTAATTTCATATAAAACTATGTCGAACGAGGCGAAAGATTTCATCAGGACATTTCCTTAATAGAAAAGCGCTAACAAGGAAAAAAACAATCCAAGAATGCTAGCAGAGTACTGTTGGAGATTTAAAAGCCAATCATTCTATTTTTATAAAAGAAGCCTGATGTGTAAATAAGTCTTAGTGTGACAAATTTTGTTGACCAGTGTAATTAGAAGTTGTCGATGTCTGCTTGTACCATCTTTATCCATTAACTTTAATATCGTGATTTAACTTCGTCAGAACCTCTAGAAACAATTTCCCCTTCATCTTAGTCCTATTATCAATGGGATGTGAATCTACCAGTTTCTTAGTACAACCTTTTACAGATCTTCCAAAACACCATCAAATTATTATCATAAAATGTGAGAAAAATGAGACAATCGAAAAGATTTCTTTCTTATTTTATAAACTGGACCTAAAAGATCATCTCATTGAGCAAAGAGTAGCTAAAGAGATCAACTGTTATGCTCACTGGAGACAGTTCGGTGAAATACTACCTGAAGATCATAGAGGAAACACTTCGACAGCAAGGAACCAAAGGAAACAACCAAGAACTATTTCTGTGAATAATTTTATAAACTGGAGCTAAAAAAAGATCCTTTATTGAGCAAAAAGGAACCCAATGAGACTAAATGGTGAGCTCATTGGAGACAGTTCGGTGAAGTACTACCTGAAGATCATAGAGGAAACTCTTCGACAGCAAGGAACCAAAGGAAACAACCAAGAACTAATTCTGTGAACTATTTTAGAAACTAGAGCTAAAAAAAGATCCTTTATTGAGCAAAAAGGAACCCAATGAGACTAAATGGTAAGCTCATTGGAGACAGTTCGGTGAAGTACTACCTGAAGATCATAGAGGAAACTCTTCGACAGCAAGGAACCAAAGGAAACAACCAAGAACTATTTCTGTGAACTATTTTATAAACTGGAGCTAAAAAAAGATCCTTTATTGAGCAAAAAGGAACCCAATGAGACTAAATGGTGAGCTCATTGGAGACAGTTCGGTGAAGTACTACCTGAAGATCATAGAGGAAACTCTTCGACAGCAAGGAACCAAAGGAAACAACCAAGAACTATTTCTGTGAACTATTTTATAAACTGGAGCTAAAAAAAGTCCTTTATTGAGCTAAAAGGAACCCAATAAGACTAAATGGTAAGCTCAATGGAGACAGTTCGGTGAAATATTACCTGAAGATCATAGACGAAGCTCTTCGACAGCAAGGAACCAAAGGAAACAACCAAAAACTACCTCTGTGAAGGCTCATTTGGCAAGTAATTGCTGGTAAAGGTCAATTTACTGTCTTAATTAACCTTAGCTCTTCTAAACTAATCATAGCAAGAATCTTCAACCACGTCTGTCTGTCTGTACGCGAGGTTTCCACAAAAATATCAAATGATTCCTGAGAGAGGTTAAGTCCATAGTTTTTCCAATTTTCATAAACTGGTAACAAAAAATTATCTATGAAACTGAAGCTGAATCCCTACTTGGGATCCACCCTCTAATAAATGTTCTTTATGTTTGTCTTTTGTCCCCACTGGAAGTGGTGAGTTGATTTCTTGACATAGATGTTGAAATAGGAATTTTTTTTGACGACTTTTTCTGGTCATACCCTTCTTTGAACCAATGAGGAGTTTATTGCTTCAGGATAATGTTAACCACGTATACCCGAACTGTACACACGGCTTAATAGGGATAAAGATGACGACTGAGGTGGGGGTTGGTCTTTAGGGTTAATTAACTTGTGATTATTTACAAAAAAAAAATGTAATGTGAGGTCAAAAAAACCCAGAAGATCATTTAATACGTCAATACGATATTCTCTTCCTAATTAACTGTTTTTGCGAGTGCTGTTAGTTTGTGTTCCTCTAACTACACATCGAGATCTTTTTAAAGCATGTTATCATGCTTAAGTGTGGTTGACTTAACGACATTTGAACCAGTTTGGGCTCTATTCCCAGTTGAACTATAAAATTCTAGGAATTCGAGAGATTTTTCAAAAAAATAAAAGTCTACCTGCTTTTAATAAAAAAATATAAAAATTTAAGTGAAATTTTTTCCAAAATAACTTTTAGTGCAATTTATTATCTCGGAAATTTAAAAACACTTAAAAAAAACAACAATTTAATTTACATCAAACAAGGTGACATTGAACAATTTCTTTGATAACCCACCGTTTGCAAAAATTTTATCACGACGTTAAATTAATTACGCAATTAGAAACGTTTCGTACATTTTATCGCTAAGCTATTAAAAAAACATCGTGACTATAAATCCATCTTAAAAATGCATATTCACAACTTAATATTCAAATGTAAAAAGAAATAATCATAAAATGAAATAAATAATTATGTTGCCCCCTGTATATTCGATGAATTGAACGCAGTTCAAACTATCGATTTATATAACAAGATGGCGTATCTGTCATTATTCCCGCGTATTTGATCTTCAAATGTTTCAATGACGCAATTAAAATTATAAGAAATAAAATTTAATACTGATACGAAATTATGGTATTTCTATTTAAGTACTATCTTTTTTTTTTCTCTATATCCTTCAACTTAACCTACAAAACATAATTAACCAGATTAGTTTGTTATCAAAATCGTGCAAATACATTGTCTAATAATTACTCATATTTGTTTATCAAATAAATCATTACACATACCCATTTTTTTTCACGTAACCAACGTTTTTTTATCACCAAGCAGTTTTTTCAATGTTTACAATAGTCGAGTTTATTATAGACTAAACTCGTGTACTTGAGTGGTATCCCTTATTTATAAAACAAAAATTGATTCGCAATTACTATGTTACAGATGGTTTAGATAACGTATGTTACATCACCATTTGAAAAAAACTACGAGACTATATAGTTTTCAAAAAAGATTAGATATCATATAATTACGCTAATTCAGGACATCCTACCTCATAAATACAAAACAAAAAGGTGTTAAAGTCCGGCTCTGTGTTTTTATAAATCAATAACGTTTAGATAGTCGCTTTCTATCAGATATTAATGAATTTTTAATTATTAAATAAGTATTTTATTTCGGAAATGTTTTTTTTTTAAATAATTATACTCTATTAAATATTATACAATTATACCCTATGATACAAATTTATCCCCTAATGTAATGTTAAATAAGAAATTTTTAAACCCTAATTTAGACAAGAAAATTTCATTACTAATCAACCCCTGTATATTATATTGAATCAGAAGAAATTATTTTGTAATTAAATCATTTTGTATATATTAAAACGTAAAAATTTCAATTTCGAAATATGTTTTGTTATAATTTTTTTGTTGTTTATTATTATTAATGTCAAATAATGTTTAATAACTTCTTAATAAAATAATTAATTTATTAATATAGATAGTGATATGGTAAACTGAAATATTAAACGATAAATGATTATATAAATGTTCAAAACTAATTCAAATGTTATTGATAAAAAATATTATAAAAACACCCTCAACATAACCTAGATAGTAGTAACTTCTACTGGTTAAATTATAACAATTAAAATATGACAACTCACTTTAAATTGTAGAAGCAATCCTTCAAATCCTAGGGGAATGAAAATATCACAAAATAATCTTGCACATTTAATAATTCAACAATTTTTCGGTATTTTTTCTATATTCAGTTACAAGTACCGCAAGCTCATACTCATTTAATGAACTGTAAAGAAATGCGCTTGGCATTTATTCGTCTACGATGGTGTATCGTTGTCAGACCACGCTTTTGGACCAATCGTCTGCCCGCGTGAAAGACTCATGGTTTTCAGATGCCGCGCACAAATTGGCGTTTTTCAGTCGATGATAGAGCTGTTGCGCTGCTGCCGGAGTCACGGAAATGCATCCGAAACAAAAGAAACATAATATATATTTCGTCAGATAATCGTTAACTAAAATCGTTCATATTACGTTCTGATGTATTATTAAGTAATTGTTAAGTATGATTCACGATCAAATTAAATGTAGTGTTTTAATATTTTTCATAAATATTTATATCGTTTTATATTGTTTGGAGTAGTTTTTATGAAACCGGCAACAGTGTATTGTTCGTTCCACGACGATGGCGCTCACAGACAAAAATTATTCACGAACTATGTCGTAGTGTCGTACAGAAGACACATATTACATAAATTATTCGACCTTGATATCAAATCCGCAAATAAGTCATGATAAATTTCATTACCCAATTTTATTTTGGGAAACTCGTAGATTCTATTTTCATAATTAATAATAGGACGATACGACATGGATTTACTAATTTACAGGGGTTTTTATATGGAATTACATCATTTGTTTGATAATAAATATAAAAAACTCTCAAGGTTGATTTAGTTGTCTATCATGTAGGATGTATTCACCCCAATAAACTGATCATAAATTTCGTACAAACTTGTAAGTTTATTGTCACAAATCGGTTCCTGTTAATATTTCTCGAATGGAATATAGATAATAATCAATTTGTTGAATAATTTAGGAATATTAATAAAAAATATATTTTATTGTGGTATAATTGGAAATGACAGTCCTTAAATACCACCATTTCACTATAGTACGAATAAAACCGATGTTATACGAACGTATTACGTGATTTAGTCGATTGATTTTTATATTAGTCTATAATAGAAATCGTACTATGCTATCTATTATTTACTTCTGAAAATGACTTTTCCATTTATAGGCTATAAACTAAAATTAATAATGTCCAATATTTATAATAGGATTTTCTAGAATGTAATTGACGTAATCGTATAACTTTGAAAAAACTTCCATTATTTTTTACATTAATTATATTCCTAAAGCTGTAACCTAACATATAATTAATAATTTATAAGTTTTGTTCGTTTTTTCAATCTGATTTAATATACCTAGGAATTTATATCTACTACGTATTGAATTGGTGAAATAAATAAAAATTATTTAATAAACAATAATTTTTCCATAAAATAATTCAGTTAAATATATAATTGATTCTATTTTGTTGTCAGAAAATATTCCGTAGTAGTAAATTCATCCATTTAACATAATGATTTAATAATATCACGTGATAGCGTGTTTGATGAAATTATTACAAATTTCACAACAATTTAAACAGTTTTTAATAAATTTCCTTTTGGTTAAAAAGAAATATAATGACTAAATATACATGCATTACATCAATTATGTTACGGGGTGAATTAAAAAACTATAACTTCTAATTCTATTAAAAACTAATTAATTGTTCTATATTTCATATCAACATAACCTCAAACAAGAACAATTGTTATGTAACTGATTGAAACTGATCGGAACCGGAAAAGGAAGGAGATATATGACTTTTATCGACTATTCATTATTCAATAAGAATATTTGGCGGGAAAACAAAACCATCAAATACATATTATTATTTATTAATTGTCATAATACACAGTAGAAAATCATCTAATTATATTGTGAATAAGTAATCTGAATTTTATTGAATTAGTTTCAAATTTGCAGTTTGCAACTTTGCCGGATTTATGTTTATCATAATGGACAATCATTTTTCCTTATAAATCCTCTTCTTGATTAAAACAAATTTTTTTAAATTGTATTTTTCAAAGTATGAAATATAAAATCGTTTTTATTTTATTCTTATATTAGGAAATACCTACCGATTTTTTTGCATATCTGATCTCGTCTAGAATAATATCTATTAAAATTAGAGTACTTACACACTGGCGATTAGATCGATGGAAAATCCGGTTCCTATCAAATTGATTGTTGCTAAGAGCCGTACTTAGTCCACTTTTGCGATAAAAAAGTTATTTATCAATATATTGATCAAATATTCATATTAAATGTTTACCTGACTCGTTTATAAACACTTTTAAAACTTGGCTGGGCTTTTCCAACAATTCGTCTGATTCCACCGATATACCTGGTGGTCAGATAAAAATGCATAGATTGAAATCTAAATGGTTTTTGATACTACAAATTATTTTGAATTATATGATATTATTGTTTAAATAAAAGCTACTATAATTCCTCTAAATTTTTTAATGGTTTGCTAAAAAAAAAATTAGATTGATACGAAACAAAATTGAGGACAAGAATTACTTTAAAAGATTACAACTTGAAAAATATATCATTTTTTTGGATGTAGTTTCGATAAGATGCAGTGATTCTGCTGAAATTTTGCTTGTCTTGAGATATTTTGGGTCATAACAGCCAAAAAAATAGATTTACGAAAAAAATGTATATCAGCTTTTTTGTAGAACTTTTAATGAGCCTCATTTTTTGTTTGAAACTTTTTTTTCTAAAATCAATATTTTCTGAGATATTCAGTAAAATTGTTATAAATTTGAAGAGGGCTGGAGAGCAAACGAAACTTTGTCAATAAAAATCTTTTCAGATATGATATTCTCCAATTAAAGCCAAGCTTTGGCGAAAATTTCACTAAAATCAGTGGGTTCAACTTGTGGCAACTTTATTCTTCTTTTATACGTTTACCAGGTGAGTATCGTTAATATTTCATTTTAAATGTTAGCGTGACGTTCTCTGGCGGAAATTTAAAAATATTCTCACGGTCTTCTTCTCACTATTTTAGTAACAAAGTTTTTATTACGATTAATTTCCGTGTTATTGCACTTTTATTTAGCCACCCGGTATAAATTTGAAAAAATATATTTATTATTAATCTTCAACATCTGATGACTCTGTATTTTCTGCACTTAGAACTTTATCCATCGATCAAGCGAATCACTCGTAACCTCTTTGGTAACCCGATAACCTCCGAAAATAACATTTTAACTGATCGTGGTATTCATCGCATGTCCGATACAATGTCAAACTATGAAGTTTATTATTGCGATAATTTTATATTATATAATATAATTTTTATTTTAAGTAAATATCAAATGAAAAATTCAAGACGGAAAAAAACATGCCTATCTTTTAGATTTTTTTGTTTCTTCACGGATTCCAACTCGATTGAAGACGTCTAAAAAATTTGCTTGGATTTAACCTTAAGACAATCCATAGGCGGCGATGCTTTCAATATTTACAAATTATCTGCAATTAAATATTCAAATACTTGTAAAATAAACGAAAAAACATATTTAGTAAATAATTAATATCTATATTAGTTTACGATGTACACAGAGGAACAAAAAAGTAAGTTCTAAATTTTTTATCAAAATTAATAAACACATTATTTATATATTGAAAACTGACAACGCCGTTGCCGCTAGGTATAGATGTCATCGCCATCTTGAAGTTTTTGTCAGTGACGTACTCAGGACGTTTTGTATTGTATTACAAATCTCATAAAGTCTACGAATCAGTCAACTTTTCTTTTTAGCGTTAGCTTGTTGTTTAGCTTGCATTTCTGCTTGTTCTTCTAACAATAATTCCACAGCTCTGGCTCTCTTTCTCACAATAGGTACTTTCGACCACCACTGTTCGAAACAATCCTCCTCTTCTTTATAAATTGGAATTCGCTTACTTAAAGCGTTTACCAACTCCAAAGGACTAAGAGGATGTATTCGTAGCTGCAGCATCCTTTTTACCGTCATCACTTCTTTAATTGTGCTTATTATAGACCCTGAAATTAGGATTATATTACAGGTTATGTAGATTAGGCAACACGGACGCTGTTATACGTGGAGCGTTTGATATTTTTAAATCACACAAATTGAAACTGTTGATATTATTAAATGTGTAATGATTATACGAGGAACGTGAGATATTTTTAAAATATACGAACTGGAATTGTCAATATAATTGAGGTTGTAAAAGTTATACGAGGAGGGTTTGATATTTCCAAAACGTACAGCACTGAAACTTTCGATGCAACTAATTTTGTAAGGGTTATACGAGGAGCGTTTGATATTTTTAGAACACACAAATTGATTTGGTGGATACATTAAATTTGTGGCGGTTATACGAGGAGCATTTGATATTATTAAAACACAATAAACTGTCGATATATTAAATTTGCGAGAATTAGAGAAAAATTATTCGTTTGATGTTCTATAAATATACGAACTGAAGCTGTCCATACAATAAAATTTGTAAAAATTATACGAGGAGCGTTTGATATTTTTAAAACAAACAACACCAACAATTTTGATTCAATCAAATTTGTAACGGTTATACGAGGAGTTAAATGTAATACGAGGAGCATTTGATATTTTTAAAAACACAAGTCACATTTAACGGTTATACGAGGAGAGTTTAATATTTTCATAATATATTTTTGACAATTATTCATAAGAAAAAAAAAACGAAAATTAAACAATGGAAAGTTTTCTATACCTATAGTGTACGCATCTGATATTCTGGTCATCAAACCGATGTCAAATTGCCAATTGACGGGCATATATTCACCAAGTAATTTACTCCAAGCTATGTACCTGGAACTGTAGTTCGGAGGTGGTATCATAACGAATTTTTGATAGACTTGTTGCAACAGTTTTTGATCGCATTCCCATGGAAAATTTGACGTACCTATCAACATAACTCTGTCGTCTGGACTGAAACCTAAAAATAACAAAGTAAACCTAACCTAACTTAATGCAGCATAACCAAAAACAGTAAATTCGAATGTAAATAAAAATTAGATTAATAAATACGATTTATTTTTGAATTTTTTCCACCGTAAGCCTCTCCCAATCCCTCCGATAATAATCTCCCTTATGATAAATTAATTCAAAAAGCTGAAACGGAAGTAAACCTACCCAATCATTTGTTAAACCGGAAGTAAAAATAAAATTATTTGAATTATTATAAAATAATTTAAAAACAACGCCGGCCCTGGTCTCGGAATATCGAAAATAAAGATACCAAAGGAATCGATTGGTTAAAATTAATATATAATACATTAGGCAACACTGTTGAGACGATTAACTCGGTAAATTTTATACGAGGGGAAGTCAATATTTTAATATATTAGAATATATTATTAGAACAAAAATACTTGGTTGAAATATAATTTTTTGATAAAATTTACATTATACAGGGTGATTTTTGTTTATTAATCGTTATTAATTAGATCATAAAGACATATAATTGATAAAAAAAAAATCCTCACTTTTTATAATTTTTGGTAAATCCTTTTTCAGTCGTTTGGGGTCGCTCTTGTCAGTTTTAGGAATCTTTTTAACAAACGGCCTTTCAGCATTATCCATATATATAATACTAGGCTGCAACAACTTCGACACTTTCGATATCAAATGTATCAACATGATTAACCCCGATTTTCCGGGATATTTTCCGACGATATTCGACGGCGTTATATCGAACAACACCGCACCTGTTTCCGTACATATAGCATGCAACAACATTTTTTTCCCGCTACCTTTACTCCCGCTTAAAAGGAGAGATTTGATATGAGGGGTAGTTTGGTGTAGATTTGGAGTCAAAAATGGTATGATGCAATATTCTGTGAGAAGTTGACGTAAATCCCCGAGGGCTATCGGGGGATCTTTCCCGATGTTGTGTTTCGCAGGGGGATAATAGGAAATTTCACCTTGGAAATCCGTAATTTCCACTTTTGGGTATCTAAAATAATTGAATAACACATCTAATTTAACCTGAAATTCGTTTAAATCTTATTTGGAAATTGATATTATTTATAATATTGAAATAATTTATTTAGCGGTATACCACTGACTTATAAATTCACCTTTTGATTATTCCGTTTGCTACCAATTCTTCGAATAAAGATTCCGTTGTTCTGTCGGGTGTCAAATCTTTTTCTTTTTTCTTTTTACTTTTTTTACCCGCTCTTCTCGCTTTTTTACTAGATTTTTTCTTACCTTTATGTCCTCTATCTCTATCAAACGCCTCCTACAGTGATAAAATTCAAATAAAGAAGAGAAAGTAATAATTTAATTATCACAATGTGTTAAACAAAGAAAGAATTACTTTGTTATACGAAACGTGACAACACTGTTATATATTTCACAGAATTTAATCCAGAGGCGTACACAATTTTTTAATATATAAAATGAATTAAATAAAATTAGTTTTAAATATATTTAAACAATTATTGAATATAATTTAAATACAAAAAAAACTATTTTTATATTACCTGGAGTAATTCTAACTCGGCTCTCATCATCTCGTCTACGACTTTTCTTAGCTCGTTTTCCATTTCCATCATCTGTTCTTGTTCGATAATATTTTTATAATGATATTGTCGAAAGTTATCAGATTCGTCCTTATTTCTCCAGATTTCATCGTATTCTTCTTTTCTTAGGTTCAATTCTGGTACAAAAGTAGATAAAATCGCTTTGGTAGTTTGATCTTCGTCTTCGACCTTATCAGTTTTGTTCTCTTTACCTTTGAAGCCTTTTTTAGTTCTAGATTCTTTCGATGATATTTGAGTCGATTTGCTCAATTCACTTTCAGTACCTTCAAATTAAATATTCACTACAAAAAGTATGTAATTGGAAGATTCTTCTACCTTGTCTGCTGAATAGTGTCCTCGAAGCACTTCTATCGTCTCCTGTATATTCAGGAATTTTCCCAGTCGAAATTTTATATTCTTGTAACCAATTTCTCACTTGGTCGCTTAATTGTTCTAAAACTGCGCCTCTTTGATTTATCTCTAAATTATTTCTTATTTGTTTAACCGATTCTTCGTATTCTTTACGCCGTTCTATTTGTAATTTTCGTCTTAACAATAATTTTAAAAAAATGTATAATTCATCAAATTTGACAACACTGGATGAGATGATTAGACATCCAACGCAAAAGAAATAAAGCAAGACATACGTTCAAGGTGGAAAAAGGACATAATCGTATGTCGTAAATTACAAATATGTTTAAGAGAAGTAATAATATACGAGGGTGTAAAAAAATTATATTTACCTATAATTTTTATTTTCCAAATCTTTCTCGATTTCGTCGCTTTTAGTCTTCAGCGGCGGTATCATACCAATCAGCAACATCTCCTGTATCTTCCTTCTTCTAGTAGCTCTTCTGGTGATGTATCCCCTCCATATTTTTTGTATTTTCAAAGCGGCAGATAAACTGATTCCTCCTCTTTTAGCTTCTTCCTCTATGTCTTCTTGTGTCGGTTTACTCTTTTCTTTCATCATCCTGATTTCTTTCATGAATTGTTGTCGTAATCTCCCTTGCCGAGCCCTTTCGTGCTTTTGTATTATTAAGATCGCTTGATGCTGGGTCATAGGGGGTTTCTTCGTCGTTTTATCAATATAACCTAATTTTGAAAGGACCTGATACGAAAACACAAAAAAAATAATCTTCTGTGAAAAATACCTTCCATATTTGCAAATTAAAGGAAAAATACATAACCTGTACACTTGTTTTGATATTTACTCAATAATAACTATCAGAAAGAATCAATTTCAACTAGCAGATGAATAAAATTCCATTAAAACTGTCATAAAATGTATTAACAAAACACACTATGTTTTAGAATCACTCTATACATACGATAAATATAAATTGTCACTTACTTCATCTATTACCCTCGTATTGTATTCTATTTCTTCTTTTCTTTCGTTTCTAAAACATGTCGGAACAACTAATTCTCTATCTGTCGGTGTGATTTTCAATTTTTCTATTATATTTCCGCAATGAGTGAATTCATTCAAATCCGCTTCTACTAAATCCGCTTTTATTTCTAATATTCTTCCCAACGTAGCTTCTAATAATTTTTTTATAAGTATCAGTTTTTGTGGCTGTACAACTTGATCAACGCATACGGTCAATCTGTTAGCTACACCGATGTATCTGATTTGTTAGAATAATAAAGGTTAGCAGTATATTAAAAAGAAGAAGAAGAAGAGAAGAATGGTAGTAAACTTATAATAATAAAAAAGTTATTTCCATTTATAAAAACTGTCTTACTTTACATACAACGTTGCCAGAAGTTCCCTGTCTTCTCTCCTATCGGCCTGGACCGGTTCGAGCTGTAGGGTTTCATTTAAAATATCTTGAGTATTTTTGAATAGATCGTTATAGGTTTTGTGAGACATATTAAAATGAATCTCAAATTAACGTATGAGAATAAAACGTTTGTTTGATCAATAGTTGTAAACAATCTGTGTCCATATAAGGGTAGGGAGATTATTGAATTGTACCCAGTGGCGTTACAAACCTTACAATTTTAAATAAATACTATAAAAAAGTTATCTGAAGTCAATGGAAGAATGAAAAGTAATATTTGAAAGAAAATAAAATTGCATTAGAAAAATTGATGGGTACACTATATTCAACTTTTTTAATCATTATATGGTATAACTTTCATCCTTGTTTATTAAGTATATATTCAATTGTTTTCCTACTCTTTCTAATTGTTGATTTCTTTCTTTCTATAGTACAAAATGGAATATATCGTAGTTAGATGGATTATAACCGGTGCAGTCAATAGGATTGTTAGTACGAAACTTATTGAATAACTCTTTTTCTTTGATTTATTGACCAAATGTTAATAATTTATATTAATAATTCTTGCTAAATTCCAAATTAAGTATTTTCGGAATTATACCGAGGTTTTTTTCTGATAACTTTCCTCGAGGAAAGTGGAAAACAAAATTTTTCGATTCCAATACATTTGTACCAAGAAGAAAAAAAGTTTTGGAAAGGTTAGGTTAGGTATTTATAATGGACGCCAACAGAAGAATTATAAGAGGATAAGTAATAGGATTGGATCAGAATTGACCATCAGTGGAATTGTATATGTAATAGCCAGTAAAATTATAACTGATGTAGTCAATAGGAAAGAATTGTAGTTGGCGCAGTCAATAGGATTGTTTTAACTCAGGAATTACTATCGTTGGTACAAAACGTATTGAAAATGCAGATTTTGTTCAACTATTAAACCAATATTAAAAAAATATACATGCCCGAATTCTACCGGCACTTCTTCTTATAACTATCCTCGGAAAAAAGTAAAACGACGAATATGTGTTTATAAAGTTTTTGAGAAGATTTTTTCCAAGTATGGCGCAGTTAATAGTGCCAGTAAAATTATAACTGGCGCAGTCAATAGGAAAGAATTTTAGTTGGCGCAGTTAATAGGAACGAATTGTAGCTGGCGCAGTCAATAGGATTGTTTCGACTCAGCAATTACTATCGTTGGAACAAAACGTATTGAACATGCAGATTTTGTTTAACTATTAAACCGATATAAAAAAAATATACATGCCCGAATTCTACCGGCACGTCTTCTTATGGCTATCTTCGAAAAAAGTAGAACGCAACTTTGGTGGAAACGACAAATATGTGTTTATGAAGTTTTTGAAAAGATTTTCTCCAGTTATGGCGCAGTTAATAGAAATGTATAAAAATTATAACAGTATAATTGTGTATGTAGTGCCAGGAAAATTATAACTGGCGCAGTCAATAGGAAAGAATTTTAGTTGGCGCGGTCAACGGGATTGTTTGTGGCGCAGTGTATAGGATCGAACGTATTAAATAAATAGACATGAAAACGCAAAACATTTATTACACATCCAACAAAATAGGAATAAACTAACTATATAAATAATTTAAAACAAGAAAAAGGCGTTTATATAGTTTCGGTAGTATTCATAGTGGATAAATTGGACAATATCGTCGCGACTATAGTAGACGTCGAAGCAGTAGTCAACGTCGTTAAATCCGTCAAGTTGGTACTTTTCGATAAATCGATGCGGATATATTTGTCAGGTCTGTTGTCACAATACCGATGCACTTTCATGGGTCTCAATATTTTTTCGAGAGCGTAGGCTCCTACAGAACCGGTCGCTAGTCCCCACATGTAGTACAACGTCATCATATTACCTGGAACAAACCACTAATTGATCAAAATTCCGTCAGTACTTCGAAATTTTCATTCCTATCAATGAATATACTTAATATTATGAATCCAGATATTCACCAGCTAATTCTCGATAGCACCGAGGTACTTTTGTAGGTCCTTGGATCATGGGAACGCTTCCTAGTATTCCATTGGATAATCCTAGGATAATAGAGTAACCGAATGCTAACAGATCGCTGCTGAGGAAACCAAAATTTGTCAATGGTGGTACTGCGCATAACGCCATTGCTGGTATGATCGTCAGTCTTGCAATGGAGCATTTCAGTAGACGCGGCCCCGTCCAATATCTAGTAGATGCCATTAGTTTACCTGAGACAACAAAAAACAATCCCACCTAATTATTTTGAGGTTAATTTTAACTGAGATTAGAAATAGTGACGTTTTAGATTTGATAATGGAGAAAATCGAAAAGAAAATGAAGGAAAACTTCAAGACATGAAAGAATAGACCAAAAATGAAAGAACATACCAAGAAATGAATGAGTATACAAAGAAATAAATGAATAGACAAATAAATGAATGAACAAATCAAGAAATGAATGAATAAACAAAGAAATTATTGAATATACACAGAAATAATCCTAGACATGAATGGACAGACAACGAAATGAATGAAGCAACAAAGAAATGAATGATTAGACCAAGAAATGAATGAATAGCCTAAGAAATGAATGAATAGATCGAGAAATGAATGATTAGACAAAGAAATAGAAATAGACCAAGAAATGAATGAATATACTAAGAGATAGTAGAAGAAATAAATGAATTGATAAAGAAATAGACCAAGAAATGAATGGGTAGACAAAGAAATGTATCAATAGACAAAGAAATGAATGAACACACAAAGAAATGAATGAGTAATCGAAGAAATTGACTAACAAATGAATGAAAAGACCAAGAAATGATTGAATATACGAAGAAATAATTCTAGAAATGAATGGACAGACAATGAAATGAATGAAGAGACAAAGAAGTGAAATAAGAGACAAAGAAATGAATGCTTAGATCAAGAAATGAATGAATAGCCTAAGAAATGAATGAATAGATCAAGAAATGAATGGGTAGACAAAGAAATGAATGAACAAACCAAGACATGAATGAATATATAAAGAAATGGACTAAGAAATGAATGAATAGATCAAGAAATGATTGAATATAGAAAGAAATAATTCTAGAAATGAATGGACAGACATCGAAATGAATGAAGAGACAAAGAAATGAATGCTTAGATCAAGAAATGAATTAATAGCCTAAGAAATGAATGGGTAGACAAAGAAATGAATGAACAAACCAAGACATGAATGAATATATAAAGAAATGGACTAAGAAATGAATGAATAGATCAAGAAATGATTGAATATAGAAAGAAATAATTCTAGAAATGAATGGACAGACATCGAAATGAATGAAGAGACAAAGAAATGAATGCTTAGATCAAGAAATGAATGAATAGCCTAAGAAATGAATGCATAGATCAATAAATTAATGCATAGACAAAGAAATAGACCAAGAAATGAATGTTTAGACAAAGAAATGAATGAATACCCAAACAAATAGACTAAGAAATGAATCATCAGATTAAGAAATGAATGAACAGATAAAGAAATGAATGATCAGACCAAGAAATGGATGAATGGACAAATAAATGAATGAACATACAAAGAAATGAATGAATAGACAAATAAATGGTCTAAGAAATGAACGAACAGGCCAAGAAGTTATTGAATAGACCAAGAAATGAATGAATAGACTAAGTTAACGTATTAAGAGAGTAGAAAAAGAAAAAATAGTTAACTGATATTTACCTATCACGTCTGCGCAGTTAAAATCTATCATCATCAACATGGGCATCCATTGTCCCATGTGACAACTGACGACTTCAGAAGTTATACCAGGGTAAAGGCAGAGTGTTGTGAAATATACTAAAAATATCGATACCATGTAAGGGTATATCTTCTGTATAACCGTCCACCGAGCTCGCATACCTTCTATAAAAGAAATAAAAAAAAATTACGAACAAAAAAAGTTCCCAGAAAATATTTTATAATTTCATAACATTTTTTATTATTGTCATACCCTGTATATAAATAAAACATTGTGCACAATTTTAGTGTATCACTATCATAGACATGAGAAAAATTATCGGCAAAAAAAATTTCCCGAAAACAATTTGAAAAAGAATAAAATTGATTTGAATAAAATAAAAGAATTATTGAACAATTTTAAAATAAAATACATATTGACATTATTTCATTGAAATATATAATATGCTTTTATTAGAAAACGTTGTTAAACATGAAATTTATTATATATTTTTTTTCTGGATTATTTTCTACTGAATAATTTTTATATAGCACGCCTTTGGTAAAGCGGATATAACCGTCCGCCATTATATGAGTCAGACTAACTCGTTTTTCACTGGTATAGAGCACTTCAATACAGATATGTTTAACGGGTTGCATACCGCGTTAAACACTGAGAAATTTTTAATATTTTTTCATCCTTTACTGATTATAGGTTAGTTCCAATCTAATCTGGACCGTTCTTGGAAGCGTTTAAATGATATTTTCTGCGCAATCTTCGACTATTCACAGTTCTGGTAACAGTACTTGCTACCAACCAAGTATCGAAAGTACCGTCCCGGAAACGGTTCACGTCGACTGTGACGGTTGTAACACTTAATCTCTATTGCGCAGAATAGTCACCATACCAAGGACGGTGCTCTGATGGATTGAAACGAACCGGAAATAAACCTTATATATCAAATTAACCAACCTTTAAATGAAGACCAACCAAATCTGTCGGTATTTGTGACGGTTAATCCTCCGCTAGCTATGAGGACATCTTCGACTTTGTAAGTTGGTCTAACAGCCGTGTCTGAAGGTTCGTAGACGGGATTCGAAAAGCTCATCACATTCGAAGAAGCTGGCGGCGGACTGGTTTGAATTTTAAGTATACCGTAACGCGAATCTTGTACTTCTATCTTGAAATATTTCACAAAATATCAGAAAAAACACTAATAAAATTTAAATATTTTATTTTGACATATAGGGACTTAAAATAAAAATTGCTGGGTATTTCAATACTTACTAAGCCAGCATCCTCTTTGGGCTCGAGAGTAATTTTTGTTTTTTCCCTTTCGCAAAGTCCTAAATAAAATTGTACAAAGTCAGTCTTTCTGATACGAGGGTAGATCAAAGCGCAGAGTCCGACTGTAGTTATCGATACCAATAAAAAATCGATTGTACTCTGACGAAGATCTTTTATAAAAAACCTCGTCGTAATTCGAACCAAAGAAGTACCCACACCAGCCACACCTTAAACATTTTTTCATAAAATTTTCGTATTTCGAAAAAAAAAATTAATACTCACTTTCCCCAACCATTACAGCATGTGTATACTGTGGCGGTAACATACTGGCGTATCCATAGAAACTAGATTGTTGCACTGCATTAAAAAAATACGAGAGGAATTCAGAAATTAAAAACAGTAAATATATCAATTACCTGTGCAGCCAATAGCAACTACAGCGACTGCTATTAAATTCGCAGTATAAGATCCTCTAGTTTCGAAAACCTCGTAATATACTTCACAGCTCATTACTAATAAGAGTGTTATTATAGATACAACATAACCTAAAAGTGAATTTAAATACAATTACATATATAACAGTTCACAATATAACCTTAAATTAAATATTGACAGATATCATAGACAAATAAGAAATGACGTATGATTTATGAAATATGAATCAGTTAGTATCACGAGATTTCATATATGATCGACAAATGACAGTTGACTTAATAAACCTAAAATTAATTGTTGGCATATAACATAGACAAATAAAAAATAGTGGGCTATTATAATATCAAAACATCTCATGATATAATCGACACATGACAGTTGACTTAAAATAACCTCAAATTAAATGGACAATTAAAAAATGGAGTATGATTTATGACAAATGATTAGTTGATATTACAACATTTCATAATATAATCAACATATGACACATGACTTCATTTAACCTCAAATTAATTGTTGACTAATAAAAAATGGCGGGTGATTTATGATATATTTTCAGTTAATATCACATCCCATAATATACTCGACATTTGAAAGTTAACTTAAAATAACCTCAAATTAATTGATGACACAATATACGGACAAATAAAAAATGGCGGGTGATTTATGACAAATTAATAGTTAATATCACAAGATTTCATAATAATCTCGACATATGATAGTTGACTCAAAATAACCTCAAATTATTTGTTGAGAGAATATACGGACAAATAAAAAATGGTGGAGGATTTATGACAAATGATTAGATGATATTAGAACATTTCATACCATAATCGACATATGACAGATAACATAGGCAAATAAGAAATAGTTGGTGATTTGTGACAAATGATCAACTAATATAATTGACATATTATGACAGTTGACATAATATAACCTAAATTTGTTTGAACAATGTATTTAATGAAAGATAGAGGGCGTATAAATGAAAACAGTACAAACAAACGTACTTACCAAAAAATATCCTTGAGTGCAAAGAGAACATCTCAACCAACATGTTATTTCCAAATACAGTTATCAGAGCTGTGATTATATAAACCGAAGACATGTCAAAAACAACTGGACTATCTGGATATTTGGATTTAAAGTAGTCTACTGACATGATAAAGCTAGAAGATATTAAAAAGATGGGAAATTATTCCACTTTTAATATTAAATGAGTTAAAAATTGCTCCACCTGTTGTAAATCTGAACTTGCGCCTACCATGAACAACGTTTTCGTTCATAAGGAAGGTCAAGAAGTCTTACCTATTATATGGGAGTAGAAACCCAATGCCGCCGCTCATAAAAGACAAATAAACTAAATTATATTTGTCTACGGGGGGTGATAATTCATTAAGCACTTCTGCTCGGGAAAATCCTTCATGTCGTCTATTTTTTCCTAATTTTTCGTATTCCGGACCGTCGAGGCTTTCCTCGGCCATATTTAAATAAAAAATCAGGCACTGAGTTAACTACATTTAATCACGATTCGTTTTCAATACTTGTTATTTTTTATTTTGTTTAACGTAAAGATAAACCCTGGACCATAACGTTAAACGATCAGAAAATCGCGCATGGAAACTAATGTATTGATTTCAAAATTTGCGCATGAGCAGATTATTTTTATATATATATTAATATCAATTTAGAAAGTTATAACTTATAATTTTAAATGCGTTAAAATTATTCATATTATATATTTATACATAATAAAAATTATAATTTTATATAAAAAGAATATTAATTACAATAATAGTAAGCTCGATCTATTGAACGATCTACATACTATCTTTTTTTTAAATAGATTTCTTCTTTATTATTATAACGGTACATTAGTGTAGAAACTTATTCATAGATAGCAGTAATAGAACTGAAAATAATTTGAGAAAAAAAGATGATGTGATACTCTAAAATAATATTATTTTCAATTTGCTGACACTACATCAATAGAGTTAGTTAATAAAATATGAAAAAATCAAAATAAAATCATAATTTCATATATCATTTTATTTTGTTATATGCGCCATCTCTTACAATTCTTAAGAATTTTATTTATCTTAGCTAATGGTTGTTGATTCTTGATTTTCACTCGTTTATTTGTGAAAACTATCAATATGATTCAATACAAACATTGATATGAATGATGTTTGAATTTCCACGAATAACAATAAATTTAAATTGTTTTGAATGAGTGATTAAAATGTTGATTATATTAGATTATTCTATAGTGTTTATGAAATTACAATAGATGGCGGGGAAATTAAAATGTCATTTATGAAAAAAGTTTTCTAGATTAAAATGTCATGATTGTCAAATCATGTTGAGAAACTGGTGGCAGGGGAAATGTTTTGCAATGCGTTTTCCCAGCGTGTTTGTTTAAAAATAACAAAACTTTTTGTATTTAAGTAGATAATTATACGTAGTGATCTATTTTAACAAAATATATAAAATAAATTAGTGTCGTTTTATATTAATAGTGCTTTTCGGTTCGGGTAAAAACAATTGGAGATGACGTCTGTCATATCATATGAAAATGAATGTAATTTATGACATGTGTATTACTTCAAACATTAATATGTAATTTAATAAATCCTTTAACGATATTGTGATAACAATACAACAGTGCAAGTCATGGGTGCTAAACCAAGCACGGCTAACGGCACTCAAAGCCCTCGAACGAGGGCATTTTCAACAAGTAGCAGTTCCGAAGTTGTCACTGCACCCGGTTTTAGATTAATGCGAGCTCTAGGGAATGAATTGTCTAACGATAGACAACGAGCTCGATCGCTTTCTAGTGTTCCCGATTTACACGCCAGCCATGAAACTCTTTCAATGCCTACAAATGGGGCTAGCTTCGATGTTTCGACAGGAGCTAGCCCCGAGACTGATAGTAGTTCAGCCGAAGAGGCTGGTAGTGTTTTAGGATCCGCTGCTGCTAACATAGCTTTAGGAAGAGTGTATGCTGCTCATTCTTTACCTTCACATATATGGTCTTTGAATGGTAAGTCCAAATTTATTAAACATTGGTTTATTCAATATATTTTCGTTAGTATTAAAGATGAACCTCAAACAAATTAGAATAAACTCTTATCAAAAATAAATTGAACTTTACTACTTTTTATTCCTATTAGTTATAATGTAGTATTGATTTAAAACTTTTATCAGCTCTGGAAAATATGGTAAATAAATTCCAAACTTGTTTTTTTTTAAAGATTTTCTTATGCTTCATCTGTGTAAATGCATAGATTGTTGAACTAGTTTTAGAAATATGGACAAGGACACGAGTTAGTACCATTAGCTTATCAACTAATTCTTAACAACACCTTGAAGTTTATAATCATTCTGTAGATAATGAAAATATTAATCATTGATAACTTTTAGATATGTTCTAATAATATATCTGACAATGTGTGTAATTTATAAATCAATTCAGTGTTTTAAATTACATGCCCTATGGTCTCAAGTCTTATAAAAATTCATATTATGTATAAATGATTAGTTAGCAATAAATTTATCAATTGATTTCAATGGAAAATATTTTATGGCCTCCTATATTTTGTGTTGGTGTTGTATAAATTGATTTCCACTGAAATCACTTTTATATTGTCCCTGTACAAAACACTTATTTCAATGTATCAAAATAATATCTTTTAATACTCATATGGACTGATAATGGTCATTTAAAAAGATATCAAAGAAATAGTGCCCATATTAGAAACGAAAAGTGACTTAATAGCAATAGAAAAACCAAAGAGAATAAATTATGACAGATAGATGGCTCATAGTACAAAGAAGTACTGCTAAAGGATGCATCAAAGTGGTCGAAAATCAATAATACGATACAGGGGTTATTAATGAAGTTGTGGGGCTAGAAAGTGGAATATAAAGATCATTTTTGGACTTTAATTTATCTGGAAATGTAAGAAGAATATAAATTTGGGGATTTCAATGTCCATGGACTAATTTTTGGGGAACCTATGAAGTACAAAATGAAAAAACTTGACGAGATAGTGTAGGAAAAAAGAAAAATAGTAAGAGCATGTCATGTACCAAATGGGGTTTTTAGCGAAATCAAATAGACTCACAAATAACTTAAAAACATGAAAAATAACCAAAGAGAATAAATTATGACAGATTGATGGCTCATATTACAAAGAAGTATTGCCAAATGATGCATCTAAGTGGTCGAAAATCAATAATACAATACAGGGGTTATTAATGAAGTTTCGTGGCTAGGAAGTGAGATACAAAGGTCATTTTGTGACTTTTCCAACATTTATGAACGCTACGGGGGTTATTATCGAATATGTAGAACCAATAAGTGGTAAATAGAAAATAAATTTCATAACTAATCAATTTTTTTTTCGTAGTCATATAGTTCAGACAATTTTTAAGTATTATCACTAAAACATCGGCTTCATAACATATTATGAGACGAAAGTATCTCAAAAAACGAGTAACAGAAAATATATAATAGTATAGTTAAGAGTAAACAGTGTAAATCAAAAGGATGACGCTATCTTTGTAGTTCCATGAATGGTCGTCATGGTCTTATTCAAAATGGTGGCGCTCTTGTTTGAGTCATCTCATATAGATGGCGTTATTGCACGAATATATTTAAATATATAAGACAATAATCTGTAAAACGACCTCCAACTTTTGAAAGACATAAACTGTTTATTAGTTTGGTAGACTAGACTAAAATAAAGTCAAATTTCTGCGTTGCGGGGAATATTGCGATTATTTGACATTAAAAACTGGATAATTTCGTACATAAATCCAGCCACGTGACAATTTTTATTTAAATAATAATTCACAGATAATCAAAATGTTATAAACGCCATCTGACTTTTTTTGCTTCACGTCTTATAATTTCCTTAGTAACAGCGACGTGTAACCTGATAAAAACCATCCGAATAGAATTTCGGTATACAAATGTAATTAAAATCACATTGTAAATTACAAAAGTACATAAATTTTACCAGATAAATTTTCCAATACGGATTTATTTTTGCTTAAAATAAATAACTAAACAAATTGAATTTTACCGATTTTTGAAAAGTTCTATCTCACTCGCGTAATAACGACCAAAATTTAAATATTTTGAAACCAATACCTCCCTATTCGTGTCATATTTTTCAAAATTTTACAGCATTTTCAATTTCTTTCTTAGTCATAAAGACACTTAAATGTAGAGGTCATCAGCCTATGTTTCACCTATTTACAGCTGTCTCAAGGTCAAGTTAACTTTCGTTTTACAATCATAGATCAACATAAATAGACAGAAACTTAACCAAAGGGATGTCAAATTAGTAGTTAAGGCTAAGACACCTAGATGGCGTCCATTTGATCAGAACAAATAATATTATTGTGCAACATATAAATAAAAGTGATCTGTGGTGAAATAACTGCTAAAATTGTTTATTATAAATATAATTGTATAAATTATTCTCTTTGTTAATCTATTTAAGAATTCCAAAACAATATTTTTATTTCTGTTTACTTTTTGTCTGACGACTTTGAATTAATTGCCCACCCGATATTAACTTGAAATATCTCTATTGAATATAATTTAATTTGTACAATGTACGTTTTGACAATATTTGCTTTTATCTTCACGTCTAATTGTCTCATTAACTTTATAATTAAGTGCCGCGTTAATGCTTAAACAGTAATCTGAAATTCAATGGACGGCTTAATAACGTCAGTCATTAAATCAATATTATTTATTCAACAATACAACAATTCAACAATATCGAAATGGTTTTATTAAAACTAGGAAAATCTTATGCCTAGAATTTAGTTCTCTAAATTATTTTCTCAATACAATACATTCGCCCTCTTAGCCGAGTTTTTTTGTTATAAATTTCCTATTTTCATCTTGTTATAACCTTAATATTAAGTGTTGTTTAGAACACATCAACAAAACGCCCTTTTTCTGTATATACATAGGAACATGTTCTTTATATTTGTAGGAATGTGTTCCGACGCCAGATGATGAAAGAAACGATATAAATAGTCTATAAATGCGTATTATATTGTTTTCAATATTTATAAACATGTTTATTGATTTTTAAACACTCTTTGTACATCAACTAATTCAAATTTCTTTTTTATTTATTTTTAGAATTATTTTTATCCGTCAATAATTAATGTTATTTTTATTACTAATATTTAGACGTAAATAGATGAATAAAAAGAAATAAAATGTGTCTCTGTTACGATATATAACAGATTCCAGACCACCCTGTAAATGTAAACACTTCGTTACACAAAGTAACAGTTAGTTTTACATACAGCTTGATAATTGTGAAAATTTGATGTTAATTCTATTCATCAACTAACATATATTTATTTTTAACATTTTCCGTTGGTCCGCAGCCAGTCGTACGAATATACTATCTTTAGAATATTTATATATCTTTTGTATGCTCTGAAACGTATTATAAATATAGCTTCCTATATACAATCAAGCAACGTTGCCGGATCCAATAAAATATAATAGAGTATAAAAAAAATTCGTATTGTTCACAATTGTTTATTTAATTCATTGAGTCGTACGGTTTATAGTGAAAAGACATTTGTTTGTGCTTGAAATACGTTGATTATTGAAAATTCACACTAATAATAAATTTGACGTTTGAATTTAACTAATGTAGAGTATAAAGGTACTATATTTTGTAAAAACTGACAACGTCGCTTGATTACTTACCGCAAGCGATCCGTAGTACCTAGTTATATTCAGAGAAAATCATTGTTCTATCATTGCAGCTCTACATTTCGTGTTGTTACGATAAAATACTCAAAACTGATATTCTTGATTTGTTTATATTATAATTTTTTTTATCAATTTATCACATATGAGTTCTACTGCATAGTTTTATAACCTTGTACGAGACTCGTTCGAGTTGATAGTTAGACCGGCAGATTTTTTAATGTGTTAACTTCACTCAGTGTTTTTTTTTATTTTGTTGTTGCTATGGGTGCCAGTATTTCTTCTTATCCTTCGCACGCTTCGTCCAGAAATAAACAAAAAGGTAAGATGTATATTTTTTTTATTTAAATTCTCGTGTTGACTTGGAAAAAAATATAAAATTTGTGGTAACAAAATTTTTTTTTAATTCGATATTTGATTATAGTCCATTCGTACGTAGTAGTGTATTATCGAAATCATTCAAATAATAATAGTTTATTACTATTATTAGTATAGTGACTTAGCTTACTATTAGAATGTTTATCTAAAATTATATCTGTGACGGCAGCAAAAATTTTTTATCAACTTGCTTTAAAAACCTAGAGTTAATAGATCACTCAATAAGCCCTGTGACCAACTAAGAAAAACACATTTTTTGCAAAAAATCGATTTTGTACGAGGATTTGTATTTTGCCTCAACAACTGCTTCATTATTTGAGCTAAATTTCTTACCGGCGAGCATTTTTTTGAGATCAGCGAATAGCAAGTAGTCACTGTGAGCCAGATCTGGTCTATAGGGTGGATGATGAAGCAATTCGTTCGATTTACCTATCGTTGTCATCGATTTGTGAATAGGTGCTTTGTCTTGGTGGAAAAGTGGGTTTTCCTTCGATATATGAAGTCGTTTTTCATTGAATTTTGCATTTAAACGATATAGGACTCGTTATTGATTGTTTGGGCGCTTCGGACGTGGTTTACCGGCTGCAGTCCACTCAGATCATGATCATTTGATTCCGGAATGAAGTGATGGATCCATGTTTCATCGATCGTTACATATCTGATTTATTAAGTGTAAAAATGACCAAATATTGCTCTGAATCATCAATATTTCGTTGTTTTCGATCGACTGTGAGTAAACGGGGCACCCAACTTGAAAAAAGATTTCTCGTAATCAAATTTTCATGCATAATTGTGAACACACCTGTCTTCTGATACCTCTACGGCCTCAGCTATCTCACGCAATTTCAATTTATGATTAGATATAACCGATTTGTGGTTTTTTAAAATGTCTTCTGGAGTAACCACCTCAATTGGACGAGCAGAACGTTCGCCATCGTCGGTGTCTGTACGACAACGTTTAAATTCAGAAAATTCAATACTATTTGAAGCCATTTTTGACTAATCGAAATGTCATAAAATTTCGCACATAGTGTTTTGAAAGTTGGTACTTCATAAACGTCAATCGGATTTGACATTGGCAGCGCCATTTGTGTGATTAATAGTTTTGCAAATAATTCGGTTTTTTTTGGGTTTATTTTCATCGTTCCAAATTACTTTTTTTTGCAAAATTTATTGAAAATAAAACACAGTAAACGTTATTTTTCATATAATTATAATTTTTCATGTAATATTGTTAATATATCAAACCGCCCTCGTAACTGACTTACTAACAATGTTTATAATAATAGGAAAAGTATTGAAAATGTCATGGAACCGGTCCTGTCTTATAAAAATTAAAATTATAAAAAATAAATTTGCTTTAAATAATTAATTAGATATGTTGCCATTGACAATAGTGAAAAAATCGGTCAATTCATCGGCGCATGGTCGCTTATCGCATGACAATTTTCTTCTGTTCACCACCGCCCGGAAACGGATGTTTTTCACCGTATATTTGAAAGTTCTGAAGCGTTGTTCGATTCCCTTTCCGTACCTGTTGTGCCTTATCGCCCTCGACCTTGATTTGGGGGTCGGTAATTTTTTAAAATCACGCGCGTTTTCGTATTTTAATTAAAAACGTGACAATAACCTTTAAAGTGTAATTAATCAAGATTATTATTGAAAAAAAAAACTATAAAATGTGGACATACTTGAACGAAATTGAATGTTATGGTTGTTTCAAGTGATCCTATTTTAATTATGGGAATTATTATCGGTTCCTGCGTCCCGGAGGAAGAATGCGAAACTATTCCTAGATTTCACCAAGTAGTTTACGGTAAAAATAAATATTTTATATAGTGACATTTAAACAAAATTATATTTATAAACATACGTCCACATACTAAAATTATTTCCAACCATAAAAGGCGTGCAAAAAATAGTTTTTTGCTAAAATAAATAATTTAATCTCGATGAATCCATTAAAGTGCCATTTACAACAGCTATTTAGAATACTTCGTGATATTTCTTATCCCAATAATGTATAATATGATGTTCAAATATTGAAGATAACTCTATCCAAATTAAAACTTCAATTTTTTCATTACTTAAAACTTACTTATTGAATATAGGAACTTTAATTTTTCATTATAATGCATAAGGTCTCCCTATACCTATCTATAATTATTCTGAAGTTATTAACACTTTAGTAAAATAATTTATTTTTCTCATCATCATCATCATCATCATCATCATCATCATCTGGTGTCAATTCTTGACAGATATACCAAATGTAGCAAATATAATCGTTTTTTATGTCTCAACCTGTGATTTTATTTACAATAACTTGTTAATCTGTGTACCGACGATCTAGCTGATTAATTTCCGTTTTAGTTTATTAGACTATAATAAATATTTATCGTATACGTCTATTTTCAATTACAGGTTCCAAAATCCTGTTTTGACGATAGAATGTTTTTAATTTGTGTGTAAAGATTACGACAAAAAAAATAATCCGTCATAATAATTACTAGGAAAATATTTGAGTTATTTTTAATACGATTCAGCTTTAACAACAAACTAATTGAACCGGTTTGAAACCGCGCCAGAATCTTTACCTCGTATCTGACCCGGCTAAGAATGAAAACTATTCACACGTATTTTTGAAAAAGTTTTACTAATTTTTAATTGTAAGCCACTGTTTCTTAAAATATGACGTGTTCTATGGCCGACAACAAATTTTCACGTATTTTTGAAAATATTTTACTAATTTTTAATAGTACGCCACTGTTTCTAAAAAACATGACGTGCTCTATGGCCGACAACAAATTTTCACGTATTTTTTAATCAAATTTCCAGGATAATATGTCGAATTTTGTATTTAAGACAATCAAAAATCTATTGCTTTATAAATTGATTCTAATTTAAAACTATGAAATGTATCTTATTAAAAATCTAAATAATATTTATTATTACTTAAAATTTTATGATTTTATAAAAAAGAAGAAGATATACCATCACTTCCGCGCCGTTAACAACTCTCCATTTTATTCACATTATTAATCGTACATATATAAATATTTTCTCAATTTCAATTGCTCATTTTTTGAATAGCATTTTATAAAATTTAAAAATGAAAAAACTCTATTTAGAACCATCGACTTTTTCACGGCCACCTGCACCTACGAACTATGAACAATAGACTTTTTCTCCCAGTATGTTCCATTAGTGAATAAAAATGTCAGATTAACTTACACTAATTCTTGTTGGAGATTCACAGAACTAACAAATCTGAACGTAAACAAGGAAAGATTATATTTGTATTATTTAATGTCTTGTTTCAAATACATCATAAATAGAAAGTTATTCGCCGTAAAATGAAAGTAAAAAATTGAAAAACTCGATTTTATGGGATATAATTAAATAAAAAGTCTTTAAAAAATACGAAAAGATTAAAAATATCAGTGAAAACTTTTCTAATATTGTTTGACGCTGTCTCTTTTCAATATTATGAGGTATCCAAAAGAACGTTAGTTATTACTTTAGAAAACATACGAGTACGTATTATAAGGATATATTTCTATTGTCAGAAAAGGATAGAATATAAAAGGTTTGTCTATATTCATGTTTGATTTTAAACTATTATTAAAATGTCTACCTTTGGATATCATATATTTTCAATTTATAAATATCGAGATTGACGATTCGCAAATTGGTTTATATTTAGTAATATCACGTGATGTTATTGTTATCTGATATTATTATAAAAAAAAAGAATCTACGAATAGATAAAATACAAAATATTTATTATACGTATACGTTGACTGAATTTAAAATGACAATAAACAGTTAAGCTCACAATAAATATTTTCGTACGATGTTTTTTGTGGATAAAATAATTTTTAGTGTACAAGGTGTTTCGAAACTGAAGAATGTTGACGATGTTTTGAATTACCGGTAAAATTTTAGTTATCTTAATAAATTTACAGGGGGACGTCCGAATGTAGCTATGGAGTTCAAGGTAACGGTTTTAACATTGAATAAATTTGTTACAGGAATAAAATGTCCAGTATGCAGTAAATTTGTAATTCCTGATGATATAGAATGTCATTTGGTGATGTGCCTAACTAAACCTCGGCTATCGTACAACGGTAAGTTTTTTTTATATCATTTTTCTTCTAAAACTCTTCAAATTTGAAAATTTCATTTGTATATCGAAGAAATCGTTTATATATTCAAATTAGTCCAAAAATAACAGGTTTACTAATTACAGTATATTTGTATTTGTATCGTTTATTTGGTATCTTGGGATGTTGTCTAAAACGGTATTTTCGATTCTTTTTGGTTCAGGAAAACCATCTAACACCTGAATTTATGTGCGAAAACAGATAAATGACCTTAAAAAGTTATTTTCGACTCTTCAGGTCGTTGACACTTGGGGAGTTAGTCCACTCCACTTGAGCTGATTCGAGCCAGAACGTGTTTTTGTTTAAGTTTTTTTTTTATTTATTTAACGTGCTATTGACTCCTCTTGTTATATATATTAAACTACTGTTTGTTGTGTATAAAACATTTTTTGAAAATAACAATTAAAAAAAAATAACTTTAGAAAAATTGTTAATGAGTCGTATTTTTTTCGCTAACGTTTTGGTTATAAAAACATTTAGTTCGAATCGAGTTGGTCGATGATCCTTTGAAATATGTACGTCTAGACTGTTGTTGAACTAACTACAGGATCGTAAATTTGATGTACCGGGTGGGCAAATAAAAACGACAGTCGGTCATATAAATTTTTTAAAAATATATCCAATTAATTGGCACTTTTTATATACGATAATCGAATTCTTCAATAAATTCTGCGCGTTTTTTATTTCGTAAGTTTTAGTCTATCTCAAATAAGATATGGGGGAGAGTGGGAACATTGTTATGAAAAAATGCTTCTAAGTCCGGTTCTGCTTAGCCGATTTTTATAAACTTGATTTTGTTTGAAAGAACTTGCAGCAATACAAACTATATAAATTCCAATCAATTTAATTATCAACGTGAATGCCAGAGGGCGTTGTTTTATATATTTTGAATATCGTGACTTCTGTTGACCAATTTGAATGGAAGAATAAAATTTTTAGTAGGTCTTTCGAAAATGATCTAAATTTACATTAAAATAGCGAAAACCGCATGTCGATATGTTTTTTCAACCCCAAGAAATCTTATGAAATGTGTAATAGACGAGATTTTTTTTAATGTCTATTAGAATGGTTCTTCCAAACGGAAATTAAAAATTTATTATCGATCGGAAGTTCTAAAATTGGCCTACCAGCAGTGATTCAAATATAATAATCTTATTATTGCCTCTAGATGGCGTTTTTTAAATAGAATAATAATATATATGAAACAAAGTTGTCTAGTATTCACGTTGCTAATTAAATATTTTAGAATTTATATATTTTGTATCACAGGACAAAAGTTCTTTCAAACAACATCAAGTTTATAAAAATCGGCTAAGCAGAACCGGACTTAGAAGCATTTTTTCATAACAAGGTTCCCACTCTCCCCCACATCTTATTTGAAGAGATAGACTAAAACTTGTAAAATGAAAAAGGCGCAGAATTTGTTAAAAAATTAGTGTGGGTAAATTTAAATAAAATGCTCTTTTAATTTTTTATTATCAAATACGCCCTTTATTGGTGGACCTAAATTTTCAAAAAATAATTTCCAATTGTTTTTTAAATCATTTCTATCTCTGAAGCTGTGATATAATCCGTTTCTGATTTATGACTGACGGTGGTTAATAGTTGCCCACCCGGTATAGTGTTACAGAATTCTTTTACTATAAACGATTTTTACACAAAACTTCATATTTATCCAAAACTCTTGCCAAAAAAAACAAAATTTTCGTCATTATTCGCTATCTTTTAGTTCTTTCTAAATAAATCGTTATGAAGTTGATTTCAATTTCTCATTTGTCGTAAAAAAATCTGGCAACAGTGTTTGTTGCAAAATTTCAGACATTTAAGGGGCGTTCCTTTTGCATGAAATCTCAGATAATTTGACTTATATAAGCGTAGCTCATTCGTTCCATTTAAGGTGGATTCATAAACGTTCGCGCCTGCGCTGAAACTTACCGATACAGCACTAACTTATATTTTACGGAAATCACTCAGTTTAGTTATTTGATAAATGATTGAAAAGTTTGAGGGTATATTTACTTGTTTTTTGATTAGTGCCTTGCGATTAACATCTTCATTAAGATTTGCGAATTTATTTTTATTTTACTATTGTATTGACGAGTGCATTTTGGGTTAGAATACAACGTAGTGAATGAATGTCTCAGTCAATTTGAAATAAATCAGATTATTTGCAAAAGGAAAGCTACGTTAATGCACAAATAATATTTGTTTTTCTAAATTATTTTTTCGTCTATTTCATATTGTTTATTAATTAAAAAAAAACAATCAATTCAATTACGTTTTACAACATATTTTGAGAGGATAAATTGTTTATAAACATATTATTTTGTTTCTGTAGAAGACGTACTGACTGATGATAAAGGAGAATGTGTCATATGTTTAGAAGAATTAAATCAAGGTGATATAATAGCTCGCCTTCCTTGCCTTTGTATATATCATAAGACGTAAGTAAATTTATTTAAATGAGACAAAAAAAGTGGTTTGTAAATGATAAACAGACATTATTAATAATTATTAATTCATTTCGTCACGTTTTATTACACAAACACGTATTTCCTTATGTTTAATAGCTATTCCAATGTCTTTGTGATACAGTGGTAACTGCGTAGTAAAAGTCATGCAACAATGTTAGTATTTTTAAATTGGCCAACGGTAATGACGTCGAAACTTCGTCCGCCATATTGAACTCGTAGCTTTGTTCGCGGGTCCGGGTACAGATCGCATGCGCAATTTAAAAATTGTCGTTCACGATTAGATCAGTTTTGATTTTTTTATTAATTCTTCCGTGTTCGCGGATCACATCGATTGTTGATGAGGAATCAGCTCGGTTTCTCATCTTTCGCGATAAATCGACATTCTAATCTAATTATAAATTTGTATATTGCCGGATTTGGAAAATTTTCAGCTAAAATTATCCTTAAAAAGCAACGATGTATATTGAACAAAATATTAGGTACGGATGATTGGAAATGGGGTTCACCCTATTATTGGTTATAAAAAATCAAAATGTTTTTATTTTATTTTTTTCGTTATGTTCATTTTTTTGGCATTTAAGATAAAAACGGGACCAAATAGTTTGAAAACATTATTTTTGTCAATAAAAATCCAAAAGAACTGCGTTTTAAAATGTTTTTCGAATAATGTCTTATTGTTTTCGAAACGTACATTCGAAAACGAACAATTTGTAAAAACAAACAATTTAATATCATAATTTAATCAATTTTTACAAATTATTAAAAATTTTGAAAAATAAATCACGTTACTAAGAAATAACCTAACCTCAAAATTGTTTAATAATTTGTAAAAATTGTTTAAATTAATATATTTTATTATTTTTCGTTTTTGTTTGTTTTCTTTTCGAAAGAAATAAGAAATTTTTCGAAAAACACTTCAAAATACAGTTTATAAAATTTTTTTATTTACTAAAAGTATTGAAATTTTGGTTTCAAAACTTTTCATTTTTGCCTTAAATGCACTAAAAAAATAAACAAAATGAAAAAAAAAATAATTAAAAATATTCATTTTTCAATTCAAAATAAAACAAAATACGAAACGCCATTTCCTCTATACCACCACCGTCATTCTTAAGATGAACTTATGTTTTTATTTAAAAAAATATCATGTTTTCAAACATTTTTTTGCAAAATATTCTTTTCCGAAAACGAATTTTTTATGACTCATCAATAAAGTTTGACAACACTGTCGCCATATAGTTTCTACAAGAAAAAGTTTACTGAATGTAATAAATCATAGAGTTAATATTAAACATAGAGATGGCTGCATGTAAGTGCATTTAGACTATTGGTAGAAAGAGGAAGATCATCGATTTATATCTCTACTCGCAATTGAAAACAAAACTTGTTAATCTCCTCTTTTGACATTCCCGCCACTCGAAACGTCTTGGTGATCCAATCAGAATACGGTAGACAAAAAAGTAGATCGTATTTATCTTTATATGTCCACTTTAATCTCAATTCTATGAAAATAATTACTATTTAGTCGTGGTTTTCGTGAAATAAAACAGTTATTTTCATAATTGAACGAAATAACGAATCAAGTTAACGTTGTCGGTCAGTATTCTTAAGAATGAATCAACAATATGGCGTCGATTCGTTACACCACTGGTCAATATTCATACTCGTCGATGTAGCCATCGATTATTTCTATTTTTTTGTTATATAGGAGGGATAGTTGGAATTTTTACACAGTTATATACTCATTTTTACAGATATTTACGATATTTTTAGGTTAATTTTTGAAATTTCAGGTGTATAGATCAGTGGTTTGAAGTAAACAGATCTTGTCCGGAACATCCAGGCGATTAGCATATTTCTTAAAACAAAAAAAATCGATTTAAAAATGTTGTAAATATGTAAATATTCTATTGAATTGATTTGAACAAAGAGAAATAATGATTTTTATTACAAAATTGACCTAAACGGAAAAAGAAATGTTACCAAATATTGTCGAAGCGATTTATTGGACGAGTCAAGATCGTCTACGAGGGAAGCGGTGAATGTTCGAGTCGAGCCATATAGTGAAATATTCAAAATCAACGAATCGATTTTTTATATCGGGTATGTATTTAACGCTGTGCAATTTGGGAGCATAATTTAATAAGAAAAATGAAACCATTTTAAAAAATTATATTTGTAAGTTCGTAATATGGTTTTATTGTTTCTAAATTATTTTTTAAAAATAGGAAAAACTTATCGAAGCGAATATTGTAAATTGGTCAAGTGGTATATTGAATTTGTAGATTAAAATCGAATATTTACACCTCGATATTCATTAAATTGTTCTAGGACATGTTGATCTATATGTTTTCCATTATAGACCATACTTTGGGGCACTAGAATGCCCCCAGTATCGATAAATGTCTCATTTATAGCTCTGGTATCATAAAATTTACAAAATTGAGAATTTAACATGTACATTGATGTTTTTTCACTTCACTAGAGGCCCACAAACCAATTATTTATACGGAACTTGTTAATTCACATGTTTCGACATACTTTGTGGCACTAGAATGCCCCCAGTATCGATAAATGTCTCATTTATAGCTCTGGTTTCATAAAATTTACAAAATTAAGAATTGAATATGTACATTGATGCTTTTTCACAACTCTAGAACCCCAAAAACCAGAAATTGATATAAGGCATATCAATTTACGTGCTTGGACATACTTTAAGACACATTTATAATACCAGTGCTCTATATGTTATATAAAAATTGATTTGGAGAAAGTTAATTTTTGGTTTTGAACTTATTTCTGTCTCTTTGTCAGGCCCAGAGTCTTTGAAAGTGTCACGAGACTTATTTTTCATATTTGTCAATACTTTGGAGATGTAATGTACCCCCAATTATTGCAAATGTCTTATGTATATTACAGACAGGTATCTACTGTAGCACCGGAGTCCCAAAAATAAAAAAAATCTATACGGGGCATATTAATTTACATAATTTTTCTTGATTGGATGTACTGTGAAGAGCCAGAATGATTCTAATGTAGAAAAATGTCTCATATTAATGCCAGGAATGACAATTCATGTATTTCCATGTTTGACTATTCTTTAAATGGTCTCAAAGTCGGAAATATATACAGGGTTCATGAATTTACATGTTTTTTATAATTGGAGGTACTTTGGAGAACTAGAGATGATTCAGTATAGAAAAATGTCTCAAATATAGCAATTGACTTGAAATCTATGAAAATAAATACGAGGAATGTCAATTAACGTATTTTCATGATTGACTATCCTTAAAAAGGTCTCTTATGGTTATTATATATCAAAAATTTAAAAATAATGATGTGGGGAATAGTAATTTATATTTTTTCACTTTTATCTATCCTCATAATGGTCCCAATTTCAAAAATGGTCCCATATACAGCTCCAGGCACAAATAGAACATCATGAAAACATACAAAAAATAATCGAATCATTTTTTTTTGAAAATTTGTTCGACATTAAACAAATTTAATATTATTGAAGTTCTTAGCGGTTTTGAAAACTTCTAAGCCATAGTTAGTCCACGATGTCAGTTACTATGACTTCATTTTGCTTTTATACTAAAAATAAATTCAATATACTCCCTTAAATCGATCAATATACAATATTTCCACCAAATTATCCCAATATTTCTTTCCAAAAATATATTTTTGATACTATCGTATGGCTGCTGTTTATTATATTTTATTTTGGTTCAACTATTTTGTAAATTCATTACGGATGGCATGTTTGTAATTTTAGGCGAATAAATAGTTTTTAATTCACTGATAGGGGAGGTTTAGGTTTAGTCATCACGTTTTACAGACTGACATTGTGATTGGATAAAAAAAACTGAAATAAAAGCGATTTGTCGAAGATATTTTTTGGAAATTTCTATACTAATTACAGGTCATTATTATTATTATTGTTTTCTTGCAAAAATATGAATTTTTTCTAATTATTTTCCACCTTAAATTTCAATATTGGAAATTTGGTGTCGAAAGATAACTTTGGCAAACGTTTTCTGGTCGATTAAGGCCCTTTTGTAACTTTGTATCGATAGCAACTAGCTTTTAAGCAAAACATTATGTACAGACGATTTTTTTATGTACTTTGAACTATACAATCGAAATTCGGTTTATTTACTTTAATGAAATGTGTACTTTAGGGCAATAATCATTAATGGTTGACTAGATTTCTAATTTTATTTATTAATTTTACCAAAGTTTGTCAAAATGGTGTTTCAAAGGAAATTATGACTATGTTAAAGTATTACCAAAACCCCATTTGTCCTACCAATATTTTTGCTCTGTATACAATCAAAAATCAAAATAATTTGGTGAAGTTTTTTTTAATAATTAATTGGGTCTTAAATGAATAAATTTAAAGCTCCATCTTTACCTATACATACAATAATTTGACCAAGCAGATGCTGAGTATCCCCATGGAGTATCTCAAATTAAACCGATGAAGGCATAGGTGATGTAAATAATCTTAGATTTATCTGGGATTCATCGCTGAAGTTAGAGTCATCCGCTTCCAAAAGATTCCTTCTGAAAGAGGCCTATTGTTGAGTTTTTCGCCAGTTAGACTCCAATCTAATAATTTATCCATCCGTTTAGTTGAATATGTGATATCTTCATGAGACTACAGTAGGGCTCAAATCCGATAAGACTTAATACTCCCTAATTGCATCATTTCCTGCTAAACCCTGATGATCTGGTAACAATATTGTTTCCGTTAAACAGTGCTGTTAAGGTTAGTGGTATAGTATAGTCCAACAATGCCCAATCCAGTTTCTTTTGCTAATTTGGAATCACCTCGATTGTAACATCAACTGCTCTTGTAGCAAAAAACAATTTCTCGAAAGTAATACCTTTGGGTGATGATCTTGACACTTTTTCACTCTCACGTTCAACTTAATTTATGCTAATTCATGTTCGAAACCATTTGACTTTAATAAAGAGTAGATTCGTCTAGTACAGTGCTTCAGGTGAACCCCCAGGGGTCCGAAGGAAAATTGTTTACTTAAATTTAGATCGCTAAAACTGATTTTTTTGTGACAATGTGATAGGAATATATTAGTAGGGGGTTTACTGGAACTTATAACTTTTGAAATTGGTCTACGAAGTAAAATCTTTTGATCTAGTATTTAGAACCCTATTTGTTAGGTCCTTTTATGTTTTTTTTGCAAAATTGTTTTGATTTTAGGTTTTTTCGAAATTAAAACGTAAAAATATTGACGTTTCGATCTATTAAAATATCAATTGTGCTCAAATTTGTGTATTTTATCTTTTTGAAGCAAATCTAGTCTCCCATTTTTCGAAAAATGCAACTAAAGAGCTGTTGAACTAATTTTTTTTTCAAAAATTAGCATTTAAATCTTATTTTTTTTATTTACCCTTTTGTGCGAATTAACGTGAATGACCAAAAAAAAATCATTTTATTTACCTTCAATTTCGATTTTCATCACTTTCCTATGTATACAACTTTTGCGATACCCCCCGTAACATGAAAACCAACTATTAAATTTTGTTTTATATGAATTTTTTTAATGTACTTACATATTCAGCGTCATTTTGTCGAAAAATTGATGTGGCCAAATGATTTTTCACTTCTAAAAACGTCATTATCTGTCAAAGAAAACATAACCTAAATTCGAAACCTCATCTTTAACAGATGACATAACCTAAATTTGTAACATCATATTTCACTAAGAACCTAACCTAAATTTGTAACCTCATTAATCATAGTTTACAAAAAACATAATATAAATTTGTAACTTCATTCACCATATTCCATAAAGAACATAACGCAAATTCGTAACCCCTTTCATTATCTTCCTCAAAAAACATAACCTAACTTTGTTTTTAAAATTTTCACAATAAATCGCACAAAAAAAGTAAATATTTTTTGATTTTAATGTTTTTTTTTAATCTATGGAGATAGGCAGCTAAGACAATTCAATAAACATCATATTTGTTAAATGATCGGGTGATTGCAATTTCATACAAATATATTTATATTTCACAGATTTTAATTATTATTGTGACTATTTTTCACAACTTGTTGTAAAAATCATTTTTACTACAAATTACCGGTTACTAGAAACACAGTGACATAACCTCAATTAAATTTCAACACACGGAACAACATGGCTGGATCGTGTTAATTTTTTTACCGATTGCGTTCTATCCATAGATAAAGTGTTAATATTTCTATGGTTCTGTCCTAAAAATATCTACTTTTTCTATGTAAACATTACAGCCACATATTTTTTTATTAATTTCGGAAACAACCAAAGACTTTTTTTTAATAAAGTGATTATACGTTTTTAAGGTGCTATGTGAACTATTGTAATTGTTACCTATATTTTTAGTACGAGATTATTGACATTTGAACTATTTAGAAATTCGTTTTTATGTTGAATTTTGTATTTGTTGCTTCGAAAAATAAAAAATAACTTCTTCTAAAGAAGTGCCATATTTTCATCATTAAATAAAAATGAATATCTAGGATATAGCCTTGTAGTAACAATAAAATTGTAATATTTTCCTTCTGCATTTTTATTTATACAGTGGTGTCGAAAATTCTAGGCAAAAACTCATCCATATCCGCCTGGTTAAGTATATCACCCTAATTTGGCGTTTTCGAGTTGTCACGATCCATTTATCGAGGTTACAGATGTCGGAAATTGGTACTTCCGGTTTAAACCATGATTTAATTGATTTCCGGTTTTTTCAAAGAAACTAAGCTAAGTCAAAGTAAACTTAACCTAAACAGAAAATGGTATCTTGATAAATGAATTCTACGACCTGGAAAACGCTAAACGAACGAGTTCTCATTATCCCGGAAGTACTGACCGGAGACAAAAAATGATTTTTTTTTCCATGTATATTCATGTGTAGTGAAATCAAGGATTCTATTGTAAATATATTTATTGCAATCAATTATAAATGTATATAAAATATAATTTGAATGCAGGTATACTATGCATACTATCAAGTAAGTATCCAATAAGTCCGAAGATCATCGATTATAATGTTTAACAAGAATTATTCTTCCAATTATTGATAAGAGATCAAATTAAAAATAAATAATCGAAACGAATAAACTACAGTTTGCATTTGGACGTAATTACTGTTGTAGTCAAGAAACAAAATCTATGTCGTAAAGTGTAAGTGAAATTTCTCCCAGTGTATTAGGGGATCTTACATTATTAAAGTTAGCAGCCCTGTACAACATTTATTATAGTAGTAAACTTTTTATTAATTTGTACCTTCAACTGTGATAAAAATTACAACGTGGCAACTATGGAAATATGTGTCAAACGTCTCTGTAGCAGGGAACAAAATCTATCACAAAGTGTAAGTGAAATCACTACTAGTGAATTAAGGAATTACATTATTGAAATTGACAGCCTTGTGGCATTAGTCGTCAATTTTGTCACATTTATTGTTAGAATTTCTTGTTTTTTAATCATTTTTTGTTCGGATTTTACTAGTAGGACAGAATCAGTTATTTCTATAAAGTCAAGTAAAAACATAAATAAAACTTTTACAGTCCTGTTTACGGTCCTGTCATAGAGTGCAGATTTAAAGACGCCGGAGCAATAAACGAGTGTTAGCGGGAGAACGAAACGACCACAAGTTGAGAAAAAACATGTACAAATATAATGATGTGATAATTTGAAAATTCAATAAATAATACTTAATAAAATAAATCAGAATACAGCCCAATTTTTTTAATGAAACTAACAATTTAACCTCATATTTACTATTAGTTGAATTCAATATAATCGTAATAACTTTTCATCATTTTTTACCTACAACTTGGATAAAAATTACAACGTGGCAACTATAAAAATATGTGTAAAACGTCTCTGCAGCAGGGAACAAAGTGTAAGTGAAATCACTACTGGTGTATTAGGGAATTACATTATTAAAGTTGACAGCCTTGTGGAATCATTCGTCAGTATTGTAACATTTAGTTGTTAAAATTTCTCATTTGTTGATCCTATAAGCTGAATTGAATATTAACATAGTAATATTTTCATACCTACTATTGGGATAAAAATTACAACGTGGCAACGATGAAAACAACGGTCGAACGTATCTGATAGTTGTTTATATAAAGTTATTGTCAAAAAGTAACAATGTAATTTTTTTCAAATCTTATATCGAGAAGTTTTTCATTTTTCTTTTGTTGCTTAAATGACCGTATTTTATGGAAGAATAATACAAGTTAGTTGTTTATATCAACTTACGGGTAACCTTACGCCATAACTCACTGTTTTACATAATAAATATTACATACAATCACACATTTACAGGAATAGTTACAAAGTAAAATAAAAGTATATACATATATAAATATATAGGTTAGATTTGTTCATTATTTATAGAAGACAAGAATATTGCTACGCATTTCGATTATGAACTAAAAAAAATGATTTATTTCATTGAATTTGTAGAAAGGCACCTATTTGTCATTATTTTTGAAACAAATTACATTTTCCCAATAGAAATTTTTTTAGCACTTTGTGCTTAAAATAATATCGAAATGCAAAGCAGAAATATTTTAAATTGAATATAAAGGATCGATAAAAAATAGATGTGTACTGTTATAAGGTTTAATATAACGGGAACAACACGTGACCAAAATAACAATAATTCCGCCATATTGTATAACACTTGAGTCTAATATCTCCCGATGTTTTGTTTAATATTGTGGTTTAGTGTTAAATGTTATCATTTTATTGTTTATTTGGAATGTAAAGAGTGTTTAAATCAATATATTTCATCTATAAATACGGTTTTGTGTGCTGTATACAAAGAATGGTCAGAAAAAACTTCCACGGGTGAGTATAAACAATACATGACCGTACTTACCAGATTTAATTCAATTTGAAATATACTTACTAGATATAAATTGATGATTTTCAAGTTTGAGTTAAAGAGTTTTTAATTAAAATATTTTTATACGAAGTGGATATAGAAAGTAACTTTATTTTTATATATATAACAAAAACTGATTTCGAGTATAAATTTGGTGTCATTCGACTCGAAATTTTCATTTTTCAATTTCGAATATAAAATTAATAGGAAAATTTTTAATTATCCTACCCTAATAAATACCTACATTTATTAAGTAATTTTGTACAAATTGAAAATGTGCGAAGTCCGGTACTGTCTTATCAGAATCTATATATTATGTTAAACGTAGAAGTTCTTTGGAACAGACGTAGTTTTAGACACAGTCAGCTTAACTGTCATCTGTATTTAGTACGAAGCATAATTGTTGCGAATTTTATTCAAAAAATTTAAGTTGCTACTTCTAATTTAGAAATTTCGAAGTTGTTTTAATCTTGAAAATGTGCCGAAATTTTTAAAAAGTCCGGTACTGTCACACCAAAATTCATATGTCATCTAGAAGTTCTTTACAACCGATAGACGTAGTTTTAGGTACCGCCAGTTCAACTATCATTTGTCCAATACGTCAACACCTATTGAGGTTAAACATTAATTATAACGAAGCATAAATATTATGAATTTTATTAAGAACGTGTTACTTCTAATTTTAAAAATCCCGGTACTGTTTATCAAAATCCATAATTTCTTTGGAACCGAGAGACGTAGTTTTGTATGTTGTGTTTGTTTTTTTCTTATCTTGTATTATACCATGAGAAGGACTTTTTGTAAATTTACTTTTAAAACAAGGGAAAGGGGTAAATAATACGAGTTTTTTGCAGAAAAATCTAAATAACTCGGGGAATTATTTATCTTAATATTTGTTGTTATTGTTATTTTTAAGTAATTATGAGTAAAGAAACAATCAAGATTTCGGGGTTGAAACATGAAAATTTTATTTCCAAATGCTATAGGTGAAATTTGCAGATTTGAAAATGGTTTTAAATTAAAATCGAACAGAACCCACACAGAAAAAAAACTTTGTCAACTTAGAACAGTCTGCTACCAGTTAAGAAGACAGTTACACTAGATTATGGTGATCATAGGGTTGTTTTCACCAGAATTGTTCGATTTTCAACATTAAGTAGATTAGCAAGAAAGAAAAACATGTGAATTATCAAAACTGTCTCATTGGATTAATTTGGGAACCTCAAATTACCAAAATGTATTCAGTAGAGCATTTAAAATTTCAATATCGATCCTTCAATTTAAAATCCATACAAGATATTTGCAACGAATATAACATAATATTGCTTTTTATTGGTATATTGCACATCAATCGATAATTAGGGGACTAATAAGTTGATATAAGTGACATATGTTGATGCTACGATACTTTGACAAAGCAATAATATGTAATAAATAAATTGTATGCAAAAAGGGGGTTAACTGATTATAACTACATTTAATTTGTTTTTTAGTGGTCCTTGAGAATTTAATACCTGTAGTGTAGCATATTTTCTAAATACAAGGGTTGCTATTTATATTTCGAGACAAACCAAATACAACATTTATTTAACAAAAAAACACATTGAAACAAATGATTGGATTTATCAGTCAAGTGTTAGGTATCGACAGTTGGAGCAATGTAGGACTGACAATTCTGAATAATATACAACAATTTGTTAGTCATAAATCATTGGAGAAAGTCCAATCTTGTTGAACGATGTTTTTTCTTTGTTCCAGTCGCTTTGGGAAGTCTTTTAACAGTGTCCCATTCGTCTGACATAACAATATCAGTTCCTTAGGGTTCCTGAACACCAAGGGATTGTCAGATCCCAAAATAGGGCACTTTCCCTTCTCTATTGGACTGTTTTTTTTTTCACCATTAAAGTGCGTTTTTGTTCAATTCTGATGTTGGATGGTGTTTTTTCCTCGTTCTAGTCGCTATAGGAAGTTTTAGTTGATAGTCTTATTTAGTACAAAATTTTGTTCCGAAACATCAAAAACAAACAAATTTTTAAGCTACTTCAGTCAGAATGGAAAATTCGTTCAAACTCATGGAAAGAAAGTGAGTAAATTTTAACGGAGAATCCTTTGAACTAGTTTTTATCATGAATCATTGTTAGATATATAAATAGCAACCCTATCAGTACATTTTTTACAGCTAAATTTGCTTGGACAGTCATAATTTTATCAACTGAAAGCAACAATTTAAAAATATAACCTAAAAAAATTGATTAATAATTATATAAACCAAAATATAAGGCCAATACGTAAAAAAATTACTACAAGGGGTGTTAAGGCAAAAAAAAGTGGTGAGAAGAAGAGATAAGAAAGGTATAGGCCAAAAGAACTAAAAATATGGATAATTTTCAATTATTTCCATGAAAACATCTAATATGCAACCATTACAGCCTTAGTTGAATAATTCTTAAGTTAAACGGACTAAAAAAAAATTTAAGCTGCCTGCATACTATAAAGCTACACATATTCCTTTCAGTAGCCCAAAAATACTCACTAAACTTTTAAATTTTTTAGATACCTTCCAAATACTCATACAAATACCAGATAATGTGTTTTTTTTGAAAATTCGAGATTCTGTTAGTGCTCATATCAAATTATAATAATCTATAAATCTATGAGAAATGTATAAGGTGCGGCAATCCTGCATTTTTTAAACGGCTATAGATACCTAGGGATGAGTTGTCAAGGTTACCGTTCCTCCAAACAAAAACCCTCAGCAATTTCTCCTCTAAAACTAGAAAAACCCAAAATCTCTCCAAAACCTCAAAAATTAGCTAGACACCAAAAAATTTGTTGGAAAACCTCAAAAATAAGTTGAGAAACCCAAAATCTCCCTACGAAACCCCAAAAACTAGGCAGAAAAATGCAAATTTTAGCCAGAAAATCCAAAAAATTAGCAAGAAAAACCCAAAAATTTGCTTGAAAACCCCAAAAATTAGCTAGAAAATCAAAAAATTTCACCAATAAATACTTAGAGAAATTAAAAAATTAGCTAGGCAACCTCAAAAATTAGTTAGAAAACCCCAAAAATCCAAAATATTCCCTAGAATTTCAAAAATTAGCTAGATAACCTCAGAGCATACTTCATGACGTAATGGGCGATTTCAGAAATTGCCTCCAAGAATGTTTTAATCATTCAAATTATAAGTATGAAAAATGATGCATCTGTTAGATGTTCAAAAATGCAGAATTCACTGCCGCAACCTGTATATAAAAAATTGTATATTACTTTAAAGATTGCAAATGAAGTTTTCATAAATAAAATGAATACTGTTCAATAATCAAATATATCAAAAGTTTTTATTAGTACAAAGTGTTTACAATGAATATAGAGGAATGCCTTAGTACGATACAGGGTGTTCGATACATTTCGACTATAAATTAAATCGATTCCTAACTAACGTAAACAATTTTTACACTTTATATCAATAAAATACTCGAATCTGTCAAAATAAAATTCTAATTGAAGCAAAATACTATAACCGGAAGTTGCTAAGTACTACATCAGAATTTATTGCTCCTACATTATTAAGTTTAAAAAAAAATTATATATTAAGTCAATTTTTTGCCTAATATTGATTGATCGAGACATAAAACTATTAATTTATTTAAAATATGTGTATTTTGGTGGCAAATAATCATTAAATTTAGAAAATAAAGTATTTGAGAAGTAGTTCAAATGAACTTCATATTATGGGTAAGTAGTCTCGATATTTATGGGCGAAATTTTTAATTTCAATTGTATAAAAAAAAATAAATAATATGACTAGAATATTTATATAATAAATTTAAAACTTCAAGCCTAAGAAAAACAAAAAAAAAAATTAAATTAGTTGTTTGTTCATCTATAAACATGTAAAGTTTTTTTTCAAATTTTTTAAACTGCCATTCAGTTTATAAATATATAACATATTTTTTTATTACTACAATAGCTAAAAACTATACTTCAACTACCAATAATTAATTCATATTACACAAGTAGGCATTGTTAACTAAAAGTAGTTCATTTGAACTTTAAAAATTGCAAAGTTGTTTTAAATCCTAAAAGAAGCGGAAACTAAACCATCAAGTAGTTCAAATGAAATGAATGGTATATAATGTACAAAAACCAACAAAATGAAAAAAGATTTAAATCAGTAGTTTGAATAAACTTCTACCTTAGTGAACTTTTTCAAAATAAATTCAATAAGAGAAGTAGAACCTAATGAACAATTGAGAATAGTTCAAATAAACCTTGAATTGATTTATAAATATTCCTGAGCTCAAGCAATAGAGGAAATAAAAATTATAATTAAGTTCGGAGTTCAAAGAGTAGTTCAAATGAAAAGAGACAGTAGAAAAGATCTTCGAATAAACCTCCCAATTAGTAAACTGAACTAACAGTTGTAAATAGTTCATTTAAATGATGTACAAATCGTTTCACAAATTAAAAATTATAAAGTATTTCAAATATACCTTAAATTGAGCTCCAGCAATCAATGCAAAGTATAATCAAGCTCAGAACTCAAAAAGTAGTTCAAATGAAGAAATATTGTAGAATAGGTCTGAATAAGTGGTTGGAATGTTTTCCGTTGATAAACTTTGGGAATAAATGAGTTTTTTCCAAAATAAACCTAAAAAGAGAAGTAGAAACTGAACTAACAGTTGAGAATAGTTCAAATAGACCTCAAATGATAACTAAGTCGTTTCAGAAATATAAAAATTCCTGTTAATTGATAGAGTAGTTCAAATAAACCATATTACTCGGCTTCAGCAATCGATGCAATCAAAACTCGAAAAGTAGTTCAAATGAAGAAAGATTGTAGATAGATCTGAATAAGTTGTTGAAATACAGTTTTTCATTGGTGAAATTTGGAAATAAACGATTTTTTTTATAATAAAACCAACAAGTGAGGTAGAAACTGAATTAACAGTGGAAGTAGTTCAAATGATCCTGTACTGATTAAAAAATATTCCTCAGCTAGAAGAATCAAGAAAATGGAAATAATAAATAAATTCTTACTCAAAAAGTAGTTCGAATGAAGAATCCACAGAATATAAAATTGTAGAAACTAAACTGTTTGAAAAACCCCACAAAATCGACAAAATAGTTCAAATAAACCTCAACAAATTCACTGCAGTGAACATTGCAGTAATGAATCAATTTGACAATTAAAGCATAGTTGTCAATATTTTCAATTGGAAATATGTCCTACGTTCAGTAAACACTTTGCACTAGACATACCTTAAAAAATTATATTTTTCAAAACTCACACTTCCTGAACTTAGCTCTGTTAATATTTTACAAAATATACTTAAAAATAAAGATAATTACAGTCGCATTGCATGTATACAAATATATATAAAGGAGATTTGGTGTTTCATAAATGGTGATGGGTTACAGTAATGGTATTTTATTACTTTAGAAAACCTCATCCTTTAAAATACCCATTTCATCTACATATCCTCTGCGATGTATTCAAGAGATCCTGGAGGTAGCAGTAGAGGATGCCCGCTTGAGCCATTACGTCCACGGTACCAGCGGCCAAAGTGTCTTTTTGCTTTATGTTGTCCGGTTTGACTGCTGGACGTAGAAGCGTTGGACCGAAGACAGTCGCCAAGTTGTGCAGCGACATTTTGTTGTCGCTCTCGTGTCGATGGACCCTAAATAGTTGATTCAAATGACGATTTTAAAATAAAAATCAATCACTATATAAATAATTACTCTTATATTTGACCAATTCCACATGGAGCATAAGCCCTTGTAAAGTAAGGTAAATAACTTTGGAAGTATTTCAAATAGACCATAAATGATCTCTCATAATTGCATACCAAAATGTATCAAGAAAAAAATGGGTCTTAAACTTCAAATTTTTAAAGTAGTTCAAATGAACCATGATGGATCATTTGTATTTCCTTTCGAATAACAGTTAAAAGTGTAAAAAACTATTGAGATTGAAAAGTAGTTCAAAAAGACCACAAATGTATTTTTTTTTCTGAATTACATCCTCGAGTATTTAAAAAACTGCATGTCAAACATTGAATATAGAATAGTTCAGATATATACCTTCACAAGTGAATGAAATATAACTATGAAGTTATAAACTGGGAAAGTAGTAAACCTTAAGTAAAGTTATAAATAAAGAAAGTAGTTCAAATAAACCATGAATGACAATTTATATCCCAAACTTATTACCTCAAGTATATTCAAAAGTTACAAATATAAAGTAGTTCAAATATACTGTTAATGATGGCACTAAATATACAAAAAAATCCCTACTAAGCTCTAAATTTAAAAAGTAGTGCAAAGACTTCTCGAAGAGAGGAAAGTAGTTCAAATGAATCGCTAATTGTGAAGAATAAACAAATCAAAAATGACAAAACACTAAAATGAAAGTAGTTCAAATGAATCACTAATTATTATTTTATTTATTATATATTTTAAATCGAATGTAGCTCAAATAAATCGTTGATTATAAAGGATCTACAAGAGAAAAGTAACAAAATATATTGTAAATCTAAATTAGTTCAAATGAATCGCTAATTATAAATAACCAACAAAAGAAAAGTGACAAAAAACATTTTAAATTCAAAGTACTTCAAATGAATCACCAATTAAAGTTAAAACCCCAACTGTATTTACCTTATTAAATGATCCAATATGCATTTAATGGTTTCGCTGTTCTGCTTGGGTAGTTTTTGAAAGCATTCCTTAAGTAATTCAGTTCTACGTTTTAAGTTACCGTTGCTCTGATTAAAAGCTTCCAAAAGTTCAGGATACAAATAATCAGTAAATAAAGCTTCTGGTAGTTCCCTTAGGTACAATTTCAAAATACCAGTCACCGAATGAATATCCACTTCTTTTAGAAGTTGTTCAGCCTCATAAGAATCTAAAAAAAATGAAAAGATATTTCCAAAAGGTTGAAATATTATTTGATGCTCTAATCAAATAAGGAATTGGAAATTACTTGTTTCGAAAGATTTTTTTAATTTGGTTATATCAAGAGAAGAACCAGACACTCTGTATATTCCTACTTCTGCCATGCCTCTCCTTTCCACTTCCCGTATACATGCAGTTACAATAAAAGGAATGTCGCGTTTCTGCCTCCTTGAAAAAATGAAAAAAATAAATATTTCAACAACAGTATGTAAATTTATGAAACTAACTTGCATACAGCTTGTATTTTTTCGCCGAATAAGGCCCCAGTTTTACCAGTCGGTACTCTCCTTAAACTAATTTCACAAGGAATGTATTTCAAACCCATACGTAATGTACAACCGTTTATGGACAAACTTTTCTCAGTGATGTGTTGATTCAACCATTTCCTACTCAATTTTTGTGTATGTTTACCGAATAGAGTGGGATTCGTCATACCGTCTCTGTAAACCAATACCCGAAGGTTTTCACAACCTTCCAAATCTATCATGAAATTTTCGTTCCATTGCGGATTGTTCGTATTACAAATTACTTTCGTTTTGGCTTTTTGAAAGAAGTGACCGTAAAAGTCGACTTCGATGACTATATATAAATCTAAAAAAAGAAATAAATTTATAATATGAAAGAAAAATACTGAAAACAAATCACGAATCAATTCGGTACGACACTGTTATGTTGTCCAGACTTTAAAATAATAAAAATGTAGGAAATTTTGTAATTGTGAGGTTATGTCTTATGATTTCCTACATGTTGGTAGAAATAATTTAAAATTATACATTTTTATGCTTACCAAACAACTGTATCAAAATGTTAGTAAAACGAAAACAAAATAACAATAAAATTGTTGACATAACCTATATTAATGAATTTTTTTTGGTGAATTGAGAACGGGGATATAAATTTCCAATATTTAGTACATTTGAACTACTAAACACCACCACTACACTACTACACCAACAGTCACAATGTTTAGTTCAAATGAATCGTCAATTATAAAGAATGGACTAAATAAAATGACAAAACACTCTAAATTGAAAGTAGTTCAAATTAATTGCCAATTATATTTTTTTGCTTACCAAACAACTGAACCAAAATTTTAGTAAAACGAAAACAAACTAACAATAAAATTGTTGACATAACCTATATCAATGAAATTTTTTTAAATTCCTGTGGCGAAATGGGAACAGGGATATAAATATCCAATTTTTGGTATGTTTGAACTACTAAACACCTCCACTACACCAGCAGTCACAATGTTTAGTTCAAATGAATCGTCAAATATAAAGAATGGACTAAAGAAAAACGACAAAACACGCTTTAAATTTAAAGTAGTTGAAATGAATCGTGAACTATAGGTAAATTCCAAGGGCATCAATAAGTTATCGAATCAAGGGGCATATAAAACTTTGAAAACAGTTCAAAAGCTCTTCAAAGGCATAAGATATTCCACAGATTCTGGCTTAAAGAATAAACAAAGGAAAAACGACAAAACACACTTTAAATTGAGAGTAGTTCTAAGGAATCGCTAATTATAAAGAATCAACAAAAGAAAAATTCCCAGTATATTTATATATATATTCTTCATATAAATGATTGAAGCAAGGGGCAGATGAAATTTGAAAAATAGTTCAAAAACTCTTCAAAGAATTATAAGATACTTCACACATCCAGGCTTAAAGGAAAAATAGAAGTAAAATGACAAAACACACTCTAAATTGAAAGTAGTTCAAATGAATAATCAATTATAAAGAATGGACTAAATTACAAAGAACGAACAATGACAGAACACACTTTAAATCGAGAGTAGTTCAAATGTTTCACCAAGTTATTTTTCATAAACAGATGAAAATCGAGGTACATACAAACAAAACTAAGTTTTTCCAACCATCCCACTATATTTTTGAATTATTATTTCACTTAGAAACACCTCTAATAGTTGTTACTATTATTACAATAAGATCAAATTCATTGTAAAAAAAAATTCCTCACTTACCACAGTAATATTCCAACCCAGTCAAATCGTAGATGTAAACATGCAAATCACCTACTAATAAACTCTCATCGTTTCCACTCCTCAATAAATACGATCCCATATTAGTTTTCAAAAATTGCCTACAAGCGGTTATCCAAGTTTGCAATTCCAACATATTGAATGGTTGGGCAGTAACCTTTCCGGTACGTTCAGTCTTTTGTAACGTCAATATCGCCTCTATCCATTGGGTACGTTCGAAATCAGACGATAAGAAGAACATATAAGTACGACCGGTCTGTTTGTTCTTTATACGGTAAACAAGATTCGGTGATACCAGTACCAATTGACTTTCTAGTTCTATCAGTCTTTTTCTATATTTATCCGAACCGCGGAGTAATTTAGAACGATTCTAAAAAAATAAATATTCAAGTTTTAAATCATTTCAACAAACTTTTAATAGTGAAATTACCTTGTCTTCGTTCGCTTTTTCTTCTTGTCGCAACTGATCTCTAACATTCGAAGCTTGAGATTTCAAAGCTACTATATTTGATTGCGATACTTCGTGTAGATTTGCAGTAGTCTCTTCTAATGTTAATATATCTTCAACTGGTATGAACCACTTCAATTCGAATGTATACTTTTCATTCCTACCAGCAGTCTTAAAAATAATTATTGTTATTAGTATTTTTTTCCATAAATATTAATTAAAAAACACCCTTTGAATTGAAAATAGTTCAAATGAATCATCAATTATAAAGAATGAACAAAAGAAAAACGACAAAATACATTCTAAATTGAAAGTAGTTCAAATGAATTGCTAATTATGAAGAATAAACAGAAGAAAAATGACAAAACACACTCTAAATTGAAATTAGTTCAAATGAATCGCCAATTATAGGTAAATTTACTGTATATTTATGAGTGATTAAATCAAGGGGCAGATAAAATTTTAAAAAAAATTCAAAAAATCTTCAAAGACATATAAAATACTCCACAGAATCTGGTTTGGATAATAAACAAAAGAAAAATAACAAAACACATTCCAAATGAAAGTAGTTCAAATGGTTCATCAATGATAAAGAATGGACTAAAGAAAATGACAAAACACACTTGAAATTGAAAGTTAATCAAATAAATTCACAATTAGAGGTAAATTCCCATTGTATTATAATTAATGGAATCAAGAGGCAGACCAAATTTGAAAATAGTTCAAAAACTCTTCAAAGACATATAAGAGATTCCACATATTCTGGTTAAAAGAATGGACTAAAAAAAAATGACAAAACACACTTCAAACTGAAAATAGTTCAAATGAATCGCTAATTATAAAGACTAAAATAAAAAAAAATGACAAAATACACTTTAAATTGAAAGTATTTCAAATGAATCGCCAATTAGAGTTAAATTCCAAGTTTATTTATAATTGATCGAAGCAAAGGGCAGATAAAATTTGAAAAATAGTTCAAAAATTCTTCAAAGACACATTAGATATTCCACATATTCGGACTTGAAGAATAGACTAAAGAAAAATGGCTAGTTCAAATGAATAGCTAATTATAAAGACTAAAAAAAAAGAAAAATGACAAAATACACTTTAAACTGAAAGTAGTTCAAATAAATCTGAAACTATAGATAAATTCCGGATTTTTACCTTATATTTGGCACAAGCTATAACGTCATTAAATAAAAATAAATGCCTCAATTTTCTATGACCATCTACATATTCAACAATAAATGAATTTTTCACTAATCTCCTCTGCGCTCTATCAGTAGCCTAAAAATATAAAAAATTAAATAACTATAAATATTGTTTAAAAAAAAAATACTTACAGGAAACATAGATTTTGTTTGTATCATATTGAACTGGTCCAAAAAATTCTGGGTGAGATTTAAAGCTTCAGCTAAACTGTGATGATCCGGATGCGAAGAAGGAACAAATTTCAACAAATCATGTAAGACTAACGCATTTTTTTGTACCCTAGCTACCGGTTTATGCAAAAGGTCTTCTAAACTAATCGGTTGTCCAGAAAGTTGCTTACACGTTATATTTTTTGATATTTCCCCAAACTGTACATTTGCAGCACTACATTTCCTAACTGTATCCAATGCTAAACCGTAATTGCTCAAAAACGCCCCGTATAATGATAGATTCGTTGCCTGAAAATCAACAACAATCAACATAAATCAATTTACTCGAAGCTAGAATTACCATTATTTTGAATTGTTCTCCTATTCTTGTATCCCAAGTTTGGATATGTCTTTTGAGTGCCTCCAGGAAATTGGCGTGTAAATTATACAATTCCGGAATTTTGTAGAAAATTGTGTTCAATTCTGATTCACTAACGATTGGTTGTGAAGTTCCTATAGTTGCTTGAATTGCCTTCATGTACTACAACGAAACATATTAGAAAAATCGTTGCTTGTTGTATTTTTTATTACCTTTAATAAAAAACTTAACCAATCAACGTAGTTACTTTCACTGTCGGTTATATTATAAAAAATACTTTTATACATTCTATCTGTTTCACCCTTTACATCACTTCCATCCTAAAAAATGGATAAATCAGAAAAAAAAAACAGAATAGAATAGATTATTACAAATTATATATATATATATATATATAAGCTTGAAAAAGTAGTTCAAAAAAGACCATGAATGTATTTCTTTTAGAATTACATCCCCGACTATATAAAAAACTGCATGTCGAGCATTTAATTTTGAAAATAATTCAGACATATACCTTCACAAGTGATTGAAATATAACTATGAAGTTATAAATAGGGAAAGTAGTTCAAATAATCCATGTAAAATATCTCAAAATTACATCCCAAAAATAGTTCAAATAGACCACGATTGAGTAGCAATAAAAGCGTAATAAAAAAACTATTGAGCTTGAAAAGTAGTTCAAAAGGCATTCACAGCATAAGTTCTTTTTGTCATTAAACTGATGTCCAGGAAAAGAGACAAAAGTCACTAAGAGCTGCGTCTGGACTGTATGGAAGCCATACCACATTGATGCTTTGTTAAATATCCCGGCTAACATTTTTTTAAATGCACTGAATCAGTTTTTGTGGTGAAACTACCAATCACCGCTTCCCGAAAGCAGTTATTCCTATTTCTCTTTTCTTATATTCATTGAAATATATCACAGCAGTATTCTTTAATGACCATATGACCTCTCATAGCACATTCTTGGCTTATCCTTTATACTCCAACTGTGAAGACTGTTTAGTTGCCGTGTTCTAGATCACTGTTGGCTAATTCTTTTAAAACCTTGAAGTTCCAAAAATCGATGATAATGTTACATGGAATATTAGTGCCACTTGCAGTTATGAGAAGACTTCTCCAATTGATATAATAGCTAAAACAAACTCTTAATAAATGAGGTTATGATATTATCTAGCATTGAGGGTCACTTTGAGGTTTTCATGAAGCTACTGAAGTATTTTTTTGTTTCGGGAAGAAGCCCCAGCCCTTTCAACTACATATAACTCATCAAGCTATTTTTAACAAGTTTTTTGTAAGAAAAATTGTTAAATCTATTATATACTTACGTGACTAAATTTTCTTCTACTCGCAGGTGTTACAGATTCCAAAGAACTGGAACTTGCATAGGAACTGTTATCATTTTGTCTTCTCAATTCTGTTATATCTTCTTGTTCATCTTCGCTACTACTATGACCATTACCATTCTTTTTAGTTGCACTGTAAATGTTCATTTTATAATCGTACCCTGTGTATATATATATATATATATATATATATATATATATATTTTGCACTCACTGTATAAAATATTCAATATTGACGTAATTCGAAGTGCCTGGAGATTGTGGATCTTGTACGGCTTGCGTCGAATCTCTCTTAGATTCTATCTGTAGGGTGCTAGTTGAACTAAAAACATTTTCAGTACTGGAATGATTACTTTTAACTATAAAATCTTCGTCTGTGGCAACCATATCATAATAAGGTTCGTCTGTAGCTACAAGGAATTCGGATGAAGATGATCTAGAATCACTGGAGCTTGTTTTTGGTTTGGTTCTTAAGGAATCTGGTCTTTGAGGTACCCTAAAATTATAATATTTTGTTGCTAGCTTCAATATATTTTCATTATTAATAAATTTTATAAATTGGATGAATCTATAAATATAAATAACTTACTTTGGAGGTATTTTAACTGGAGAAGTATTTTGTTTTAAACCGTTCACCTCTATCACTGTAACAAAGGTTCCTGGATCCGGATCAGGCGGCGCGGTGGGTTCATATTTCTCTGGTACTTCATTGTTAACCAATTGTTTGGATAATTCGTTAACACACATATTAGCTGATATATTTTCGGGTTCTTCGACATTTAAAGATATTGTCGCAGGTTTACTAACTTCGGTTGTGGTAACTTCAGCCTAAAATTTATTTATTCCATTTATGCTTTACTTATTAATTATAAAATATCTGGAATATGGAAAAATTGAGGACGCTCTAAGTAGTTGGCAGATTAAATACTGAGAAAATTGGTTGAAGAATATGCAAAATGGGGTTTGAACATGAATATGTAAAAAACTTAATACGAATAAATCAAAAACAAAATATGTGATGGTAGGAAGGTCACAAAGAGACACAGAACTGTAAATGGATAAGGTTAGACAATGTAGACAAATCAAATACCTAGGAAGCATAATTTCTGAAGATGGAACAACAAAAGAAGATATAAGAAATAGAGTGCAACAAGGAAAAATTCTCAACTTATTGCTTTGGCCAGAAAAAATTAACCTAAACACAAAAATGACAATAAACAAAGTCATAGTGGATAGACAGGAGAAAATAATAGAGGCTGTGGAAATGCTCCTTGAGAAGATCCTGCAGGATATACAAGATGAAGAGATACTATGAAAAATAGGTCGAGTATACACGACTCCAGACTGTGCTGGATCAGTGTTCCCAAATCTCAAAAATTTATCTCTCTAAAGCATCAATCAAAACCCCTTAAAATCCCCACAGTTTCTAGGGATTCCCCCTAAAAAAATTCTATGTTTAATAAAAAAAATTATTAAATATTAAATAAATAATTTCATTCAACATCATTTTTTTAAATTCATTATTCTTAAATTATCCAAGACTTCAAGTAACTAATCATTTTCTTCAGATTCTGATTTATTTGAAATAAAAAAAGTTGTACAAATCCCTAAAAATACCCCTAAAAACATCTCATCCCACATTTCCCCCCTAAATTTGTAGGTTAAACCCCTAAGTTGAGAACCCTGGCACTGGTAAGGACATGAAATGAGGATAGAGCATATCAGGTTGCTGAAGAAAGCATTGATGTATCAGCGCGCAAATTAAACACCAAAGTGTACTATTTCTATTATATTTCCGAGCTTTCAAATACTTATGTATTCATTTAAAACCACAGCAATTTTTAATTAATGAATGTAAGAAAATTTTATTATTGTTATACTTTTATACATAGTACTTGACCATAATTTCAGTCATAGGCGATTAATATATATATATATATATATATATATATATATATATATATATATATATATATATATATATATATATATATATTAGTATTCGAAAGCTGGGATATATATGAGAGATAGTACACATTGGTGTTTTATTTTGCCAAAATCCCACTACAAAACAATACATGTTAAAAATCGTCATCAAAATTCTTTTTATGTGTGACTAAAAACTTGGTATTGTATATTTAGGAATTAAATGACATAATCTTTCTGGTTTAATAATTACAAAAGAACAATTTGACACTAAATTTTTACAGTTGATTGCAAAAAACTATGAACCAGTTAAATGTTTTCACAATGATTGATTTTGATAGGCAATACTTCTATTATAGAAAATTTTCTACTTCACAGCAATTAATTCCTTAATTTTAATTGTGACACTTTTCTTTTTGGTGAAAGATTCACAGTAACAAAAATTTTTATTAACTGATAAATTATTTATAACATGGAATCAACAGAAAGCACTTCCTAATTAAAATTAATACAATAACCAGGTCACATTACATATGCATGAAACAATTTCAAATATATATTATTAGTCAAATAAGTAATTAACAAATTTATGTCATTATATTAACAACGTTATCTTAAGATGAGATTTATTTATAAACATTTTTGTTAGCATTATATGTTTACATTGTTGGCGACAAATAAAAATAAATAAATAATGACCACACCTTCAAATCAGTAATTACCACACAACAGGGAATTGAAGAAAATGAGGAAATTACAATTAAGCAACAACATGAATAAATGAATAAATATTTGCAAATGTATTCAAACGAGAAAAATTTTATATTTACTTTAGATACAGTATCTACAATGACATCATCAGATTCATCACTTTTCTCTTTTGATATTTTTTTCTTATGTTCTTCAACATCACTTAACAGCCTTTCCAAATATTCAACGTAGAATTGCTCTTTTTCTAGTTCTTCTTTTAAAAGTAGCACCTTTTGTTTATGTTTTGCTAAGTTGGCTCTAACATCCTCCTCCCATGCACCTGGTAAAGGGCTATCGGGGAACCTTTGTAACCAAACTTGTTGAAAATCACCAAACACACTCATCGCTGGAAGGTTTTTTACATTATTTTGTATAAAATTATCTTGCTTTTCTATTGTTTCATGAATAAAACTTGCAAACAAAATACATTTCTAACAAAAACACTTTCACTCACAAATAAATAGGAAAATTATGAATGACAGCAATGACAACATTTGACGGTAGTAATGTCATACAACTGGATGTAAACCAAACATTTTGAAGAACGTTCGATGGATTCGAACGTTTCTAATTTAAAAAACCGATTAATTCAAAAATAATATATATTAAGTTAACTAAATTTAAATATTTCTATTTACTCAATAATTTTAGATTTGATTTAGATTGATTTCAACTTCTATTTATATTATTGATACTGATTGAGCACTATTGCTTCTGTTCGAGTAGCTCACACTTTAGTTTGACATTTAACTCAACGGCCAATTGTCAAATAAACAAGCAATTTCTAAAAGTAAAATAAGAGTACTGTTTGTGGTGTTTATTTTTAATTAAATACTCAATTTTATTGGAATTTATAGGAAGTTCCAATGAGATGGCATCTGCATTGGAGCAGTTTGTAAATACAGTTAGGACTTCTTCTTCTCACGGTTATTATATTACTTTCAAAACTATTCGTACCCTATATTAAAGGTTATAATTTTAGGTAACTTAAGAGAGCTTTGTGTATTTATTACGAAATCTAATGAAATATTAGTAAAACATAGTCAACATTTGGATAACGTATTGGAAACTTTAGATATCCAACACCATTCTTTGGGAATATTATCAGTGCTGTGCGCTAAATTTAATGCATCATCCACTACTACAGAAACCACATTCACTCAAGCTCAAGATTTCATATTAAACTGCAACGGAGAACAAATTAGATTCGCCCCCGACACATGTAAGTAACCTACATATCCACATGGATAAGCTCTTGTATATCATAAATTCCAGTTGCTGAATTATGTCACCATATTACTAATTACTTAGTGGAACACAAGCAACCTTTGAAAGGGATATTATTATTACAAAAAGCCATTTCTAAGTTAAGATTGTTCGATTCACAATTAACATCCATTCACGCCGACTTATGTCAGTTATGTTTGCTGGCTAAATGTTTCAAACCGGCTCTAGAAGTTTTAGATATCGACATTACAGGAATATGTCAAGAGGTAAATAAATTACCCACTAGTAGGAATATAAATTTTCTTATGTGTTTTTGTTTACTTGCAGATATCCCAAAATCCATCCACACCCCAGTTTGATTCGAAATATTTTCTTTTATATTATTATTACGGTGGTATGATTTATTTGGCCGTTCGTAATTTAGATAGGGCTTTATATTTTTTTGAAGTGGCGATTACAACCCCTTCGCTTGCCGTTTCTCATATTATGTTGGAATCGTTCAAGAAATATATTTTGGTTTCCTTGCTGTTACACGGAAAGGTAAGATTTTTTTTAGTATAATTTATTAGAATTAAATGGCTAATTTTATCAATTGTACCTTCTGAAGAGGATTACATACATTACTTATTTTTTTTATACATTTTAATTATAAAATCGAATTTAAAAAGATTTATTTTGCTATACTTTGAATTTAAATACAAAAATTTTGAAGTGTTGCAGTCTTCTTGTTTTTTTTTGGCTTTAGAAAAGCAAAAATCACCCGATTATAATGATTTTATTTCTTTTTTTATAATAATAATTATGGAAACAAAAAAATAGAACTTCTATTTGTTGATAATCATGTAAACACACTCATTAATGAAGAATTGTACATAAACATCTGATATACAATATTTTCTGCCTTCTAGTGGTTTCCTGTATGTAATATAGGAGTCCATACACTATATTATATGGCATCTCCCTTACAAATTAGTTTGAGATCACAAAATGCTACAATGTTTGGATTTGTGAATAATTTTTCATCTTCTGACCAACTATCCTCACATTTTTCAATAACTCTAGACAAAACTGATGGTAATTTTATATTATCCCTTGGTTACATTGTGATTCAACCATTTTCCCCTAGCTAGTACCGTCTAATGGTCAGCTGTTCCTAATATAGCTCTCCATAAACTATATTATGTTACATTTCACTCACGAACTATTATAAGGTGAAAAAATGCCTTGATGTCAGGTTTCGTGACTAATTTCTAATCTTCTGACTGACCATCTTCACAGTTTTCAATTAATCTAGATAAAACTGTGATTAATTTTTTATTAACTCGCCATTACCTCGTTTTTAGCTTTAGACAATTAAATGATAATGAAATGTTAATAAACTTTTATAAAATCAACGATTTTAGGGTTTTTAACCCACGGTACAACCGTTTTTCCTTAGTGCCGTCTAGTGAACAGCTGTTTCTAGTATAGCAGTCCATACACTATAATATGTTCCAATTTTCTCACAAATTATTTTTATATGAAAAAATGCTTTGATGTTAGTATTTGTGAATAATTTCTCATCTTCTGACCAACCATCCTCACAGTTTTCCATAATTAAAGACAAAACTGATGCTAATTTTATATTATCCCTTGGTTACATCGTGATTCAACCATTTTCCCCTAGCTATTACCGTCTAGTGGTCAGCTGTTCCTGGTATAGCAGTCCATACACTATTTTATGTAACATATCTATCACAAATTATCATATGTTCAAAAAAGGGCTTTAATGTATGATTTTGTTATTGATTTTTATCCTCTAGGCAACTATACTCCTCTAACTTCATATTCATAAATAATTAACGAGATTAATTTGATATTATTTATATTAGAAAAATTGTGTTATTTCAGGTGCAACCGATCCCCAAATATGCTTCCCAAGTGGTTACGAGATTTATTAAACCACTATCTCTGCCTTATACCGATTTAGCAAATGCCTTTACTTCAAATAACACAGCGGAATTAAATACGGTACTTAATAAACATTCTGAGGTAAGTATTTGATTCAAATTATTATTTTTTTTAAATATTAAATCTACAGAATCAAAAAGATAATTACTTGATTTATTCTATTAAAAACGAAAGTAAAAACATGAAATTACAATAATTTTTGTTGAAAGTATTATTCCTATTTAAACACTTTACACTACACTTAACTAATTTATTTAATTTGTTCAGTTACTTTTCTATGTCGTTCCGTTCATTATGACTATAAATTATAAACTCACTTTCGGTGTTACACAAGCTCGAATATATAGCAGAAACGACATTTCTAGAATTCTAGAAGGTATACTAACGAAAACGAATAAATAACAAGACCTTTACAGAAATTAGTTGAAAAAAAATCACCGCTAAGATAAAAGAATTCCGTATTCGCCAAATTTTAGACTTTCATTATAACCGGATAGGTACGGTTCCACGGCCCATGTCGGGGACAAGTTCGTAACAATATTTTTCATTTCTGGGTGGAATTAGAAGCCTCAGGAGACTATTTGTATTTAAAAACTTGCGAATTAATAGTGATTCATGCAATGGGCCATTTTTTAGACTTTTTTTTTGAAGTTCTTCCAATACCCTGGAAGTTCATAGGTGTTTTTAGATCAAATCATAAACTTGACTTTCCGTTTGCCGTTGATAACTTTCAATATAAACGATTTTTAGGTCATGTCACAAACTTGACTTTTCATTTGCCGTTTGACGTCGCCGTTTGCCGTTGGTGACTTTCAACATTACGAATTTCATCTTTTGCCGTCGGCGGTTCGTAGTAACTTTCGTTTGAGTTTGTCATATGATTTTGACGTATGACGTTGATGGCGCTTGATTTTCGACCTCACTTTAAAACTTCTCATATTCTTTTTTTAAAATTTTGTTATGGCCATTGCACACACGATAAGCCCTAATACTCCCAATAAAAAAAACTCTTCGAAACTGTTTATAACCTCGTCGTTCAACCATTTTCCACCAACTGGCATCGTCTAGTGGTCAGCTGTTATTGGTATAGGAGTCCATACACTATATTTTTTGACATGCAACCAGCAAGAGCGTTTTGTTCTAGAAATCTCACTAAAACTAATTCTTGTTGGGCCCAAATTGGAAAAAAGTACTTAAATGTTTCATATTGTTTGTAAAAATTTCGTTATTTTGTATTTTTTACGACTTTGAATGTTGATATAAACGCACCTTTTTGATTTTAATCGTTGATAACATTTTTGTAAAGCATAAAACGAAAGTCACATATTTTTTTGTTAATCCAGGCAAAAAAACAAACATTTCGAAAAAAAATCGTGTGGAAATGTTTATTTAATTATTTTTTACATTTGAAATTTTATTCACGTTTAGTAAAATTAACATTTTCTTATTAATCGTATATAAAATTCATGCATGTTAGGTAAGGTTTAAAAAAATTGTTTTTGCTTATATTACTTTTATGTTCACTTAATAAAAGTCATAAAAAATTCAAATAACAATATTTTTGTGGGAAAAGATCAATTTTGAGAGAAATTGTTATTATTTTAATATAAAAGAACATGAAAAATCAACATATTTGTATGATTTCTTCTAATAACTTTTTGTTTTGTATAGATTATGAAAAAAAAAATTCTTTTCATTACTTTTAAAAGAAGTTATCAACAACTATACGTGAATCAATGCGCTTAAACGAATATTTAAATCTTTGAAACTAATATGAGTTTCAATTCATGTATAATTTGTAAATTCATCGAAAATGAATAATTTTTCGATTTTATAGAACAAAAAAAACGAAGTACCCCTATAGTATAAAATTACCTTAAATAGAATTATTGAATACTCTGTGGATGGTTGGGCAGAGGATCAAGGCATTTTTTTAATTTTGAAGATAATTTGTACGTTCATCAAGAATTAGTTTTTCGACTTATATTCAAAAATTTGTTTGAAAAACGATGTTACATAATATAGTGTATGGACTCCTATACCAATAACAGCTGATCACTAGAAGGCGCCAAGTCGGTTGAACTACGAGGTTATAAATCGTTTTAATAAAAAATAATTTTAATTAATCAGGATCAAGCTTTTTACTTCTTAAATCTTTTTATATGATTTTCTCGATAAATCGCTTTGTTTTTATGTCTCTTTTGATAGAAAATTGGTTAAACAAAAAACGGAAAACTGACATTGTGACCTATCGTTTGTTGTTGTTTTATTCTATAAAAAGGGATCGAAAATCATGGATATTTATTAAGTAAATCATATAAAAAGATCTAAGAACTAAAAAAGTTGAACAAAAATCTGAAATGAGATTTTGTTTAAAGTTTTAATCAAAATTATTTTATATCAACACCATTTATAACCTCGTGGTTCAACCATCTTTTTCAAGCTGGCGCCGTGTAGTGATCAGCTGTTATTGGTATAGGAGTCCATACACTACATTTTGTAAAAACTTCATTTTAGTAACAAATTGTTAAATATAAGTCCACAACCACAATAAGCTAATACTTGTTGAATGTACAAATTATCTTCAAGATTAAAAAAAAGCTTTGATCTTCTGGCCATTCATCTAAACAATATTTAATAATTCTAGTTTAGGTAATTTTATACTATCGCGGATACTTGGATTTTTTGGTTCTAGAAAATTAAAAAATAATACAATTTCTATGATTTTTTTTAATTTTCTTTTCAAAGATGGCTTTAAGAAAACAATTATCGGAATGAAAAAAAATATTTTGAGTAATTTAAATATTCGTTTAAACAGATATTTCACGTATAGTTGTTAATAGCTTTTTTTTAATTATCGAATGCAATTTTTGTAGTTTTTTTTATTTATACAAAAAAAACACAAAAGAAGTGAAAAAATGGCCCCCTTGGTGATATTTCTAGACAAAATGCAATTGCTGGTTGTATGTCACATAGTGTATAGACTGCTATACCAATAACAGTTTACCACTAGACGGTGACAGTTGATGGAAAATGGTTGAATGACGAGGTTATAAACAGTTTTGATATAAAATAGTTGTAATTATATTGAAAATAGAGGCTTCAATATCAAAAAATAAAAGTAGTGATAGACTTAAAATATTGTACTTCAGGTATTTAATAGAGACCATAATATGGGTCTTGTAAAACAAGTATCGTCGGTGCTTTATAAGAAGAATATACAGAGGTTAACAAAAACTTTCTTGACTTTAAGTTTATCAGACGTTGCTAGTCGAGTAGGTCTTTCTAGTCCCGGAGAAGCCGAAAGCCACATATTACAAATGGTAAGAAATAAACTTTTTAGGTATTTTTTTTCTCAAATTTTTCGTAAATTCAGATTGAAAAGCAACAAATATTCGCGACGATAAATCAAAAAGACGGAATGGTTGTGTTTAGAGACGAACCTGATAAATACAGCGGTCCCGAAGTTCTGAAAGGTCTCGAAGAACAATTAACTCTTTGTATGGAATTAGATAGACAAATTTTAGCAATGGATGAGGAAATACAAGTCAATCCGCAATACGTGAAAAAATCTACGGGTCTACAAGACGAAGAACAACCCAAAAGTACATATGCTATGTAATAAATTATGAAAAATACGCAAAAACGGGATAGATAAAATCGAATTTTTGTTTTCTTTTAGTTGTATTGGAGTTTTGATATAAATGGCGTTTATTACAAGTTGTTTCAAACTAATAAAATGAATAATTAAATTTGTTTAGATGTTAATATCGATTTTACAGGTATACCGAACAAATATTGATGAATTTTTGGTGTTTAATACCTCAAATTAAAGTGTATACTCAATTTGATAACTAATTTTTTGTTAATTAACCATTTCGTTTAAACTATTTCCATTAATATACATCCGGAAGTAATATAACTGTTGAACCAGTCAATTTGATCGAAAATAAAAACTGTTGTAATAATTATTTTTTGACAAAATAGTACAGCAATTAAAAAAATTGAATTATTAATGAAAAAATCCGTAATTTTTTGGTTGTTTTTCCCAATTAAAACAAAAAAAAATTAAATTATATTTTATCGAAACGTGTTTTCTTCATCACCACTCCAGACCCTCCAGAAGCTGACATAGTGAAGTCCCCATCATCAACTTTGTTGTATATAGCATTGTTTATAAAGGAAAACACTGGAAAAAAAGAAAATTTAATCGACCAGCTTATATGGGGATTATCCACAAGGCACCAGGAGGTTGAAAAAATACTGAAAAAGTTGAAAAATTGATAAAAAAATCACTGGGTTTATTTAAAAATGAATTAATGCCTATCCCAACTATTAAATACCTCATAAGGGGGTATCTACAATAAACAGAAGGTCGCAAAAACACTGAGAAAAGTAAAAAATTGATAAAAAATATGGCGATTGTCTACAAGGCACTAAGATGTCGTGAAATTCATGATGTACAACCCGAGGATTCCCAGTGACGAATGAAAAACTTTCACTTTCACCCCAAAGTAGCTTATAAAATACTTTTTCAATCAAAGCAATGAAGAAGCACTTTTACAGTTCATTAACAATTGTTTTCGATTGTCAAAAATGAAACTTTTTGATGCAGACTAGTCACGAACTGCTAATCAAATCCAAACCCCACAGTTTCTTATTTGGAATCGCGTGTCTCAAGATGCAGATCACCACGCAACATATGTATAATGTACTAGCCGTGCCAAGCTACCTCACATGTGTTATACATGTCCCAATTAGCACTTTTCCTAAAAGTTTGAAAGTTTGAAGATAAACATAACAAGCCCAATGGCATATTACATTATAAATAATGAAAACAACACAAAAGTAAAGAAATTTATTGATAATGTTTCACAATGAAGACTAGAGATATTGTAAATTAGAAAAATTTTAATTTTTTCAAGTAAACAAATCCATATAAAACGGTGGAACTAAAATACTGTTGTTTTACAAGAAAATAGGAGTTTCCCCCTTTCCAATCAACTATTTGTTGCTGTTTCCATAGAACAAAGTTTGGGCACCTTCTTTATTGACATATATAACGAGAAAATATCTTTAAGAATATTTTCTGTAGAATCTATCGTCCCACTATAGTAATTTACCCTATCTACAGTAGTTCTCACTTCTTCAAGTTGCTGAAGATGTTCTGGCCACGCAATTTTGTCAAAATATCCAGGACAATCTGGTGGTTCATATATCCGTAATAGTCTCCTTCTATAACACTCTTCTTTTGTTAGGGTGAAATAATATTTTAAATCGCACAAAGGCACTAAAGTTTTATAATTAAAAATTGAAAAACCTTCGATTATTAATATATTGAGCTTGGCTGTTTTTAATACATCTTGTATGTATCCTATGTCATGAGTAATACTATTCAAACTTTGAAAATTGTTATTAATTCTTTTGAATCTATCATTTTGAATGAAATTTGAAACATCGTCGAACATTTTATCCATATCTAAACTAGATAGTATATCGTAGTTTGCGTGGTTTAATTCAGGTATCCACGAAATTCTCGGGTCATTTTCTTCTAAGAAATACAAATCTTGACTGATGATTGTAGTTTTTGGTAAAATATTTTGTAGTTTTTGAGCCGTAGTTGTTTTTCCACCACATGTCACACCACTAATTCCAATAACTATTAATAAATCTTCCTCAAATTTCGTCTTCAACATAATGAAATACTAATTTAAAATTATTCACGTCAATAATTTATGCATAATTAATATTATATTATTGTTCAAGTACAACACGTGTTTATATCGGAAATGCGCATAGCAATGAAAATTACACAATAAATAATTTGCTAAGATAATCATATCGATTTTATAAAAGGTGAAGGGGTATCGGTATCAATTTGCAAATGTGAAAAACACCAAAGTCTTAACGTCAAACTCACACCATCGAACTATTATACTTCTATACGTCAATTTTTATACAAATATTAAACTTTCATTAATAATTTTACATTATTTGAGAGGATTAAATTACTAAAATAAATCATCATTATCAATTATAAACGTAATAAAGAATATAAAAAATATTAATACATTTTATGAAACAAATCATACTCTTTAAGTGAGATAACGGTTGGTTCTTTTTGTTCTGTCTATCGCTCTTATTACGATTACATAAACCATTGAATTAGAAGTACTTCAATGACATAAACCTATATATTGTATTGTCTATGGTTATCCTCCTTTTCAGTCCGTGGACCACAGAACTATTTTTTAATCAGTTTTTATGATAAAAGTGATAAGAATATCGGACAAAATAAATTAATATATCTGTATTAGAACTAACTACATTGATTTAATTGATGAAAATAACTTCAAATTAAAAGAATTCACACTTAGGAACTTTAATTAAATTTGTTGGTAGCATTGTATTTAGGTGTAATTGACATTTCAGAAAAAACAAAACATTTCAAAATGGTATAAATTTATTGATAAAACATAGTCAAGATGACTGACTGGTTCACTAATTTAAAAAATGCGAAAAAATCGTGTATAAACGACAAAAATTTAAAAAAAGTGCATTACGAATTGAACGATGGACGCCAGTTAGTCGAAGAATATAATACAGATACAGGCGTTCTTACCAGAAGAGCTTGGAGAAATTTGAGTACGCTGGTATTATTATTCTAACAAAAAACGAATCATTATACCAAATTAACATTATAGGTAATTTGTCCAATGAAGAAAAATGGGATATAGAAATAGGGGATCCAGAACCAACCTACAACAGTAAGGAAGAACATGCAATTAAAGAAAGTTCGGGACAACCTTTTATTTCAAGAAGAAACACTAGAATAAATTTAGAATGGAGGATTCGTAATCTTCCCTATCCACCCGAAGTTTATTCAGTAATTGTTAATCCTGAAGAACAGTGTTTAGTGGTTAAAACTTCGAATAAAAAATATTTCAAGAAAATTCCAATACCCGATCTCTCGAGACTCAATATCCGTTTGGATCAGACAAAAGTATCGTTCACACATAAATTTAATACGCTTATTATTGTTTATCAGAAGCCTAAGGAATTGTTAGAGTTTGAGAAGCTGCTGTACAAAGAGATTTCTAAAATTGAACCTAAAAACCTAGAAGGCGTACCAGATTGCCGACCCAGTTAATCATATTTGTAATTTAGTGTCCTAAAGTGATTTTTTTCCAACTAACATGGTAAATCGAAAGTATTGTGATTTAAAAATATAAATAAGTAATAAAAATGTTGGTTTTTATTTGTGTTTGAGGAATGTGGTATTATACAAAGATTATGCTAAATTTTTCCTTATTTTTTCTTGAATTCGAATTACTGATATGTCAGGTAACAAATCATGGGAAGGATGCTTTAAGTAAGATCATTGTTACAAAAACCATCATAAGATTCCATCAAACGTCTTATCCCCCAAAACATCCATATTTCTATAAAAAGCAACTGTCAATACTCAGAAAGATTAAAATAGTACAGCTATAGTGACAATTTTGAAGTACGTTACCACACAAATCTATGATGTGAATCAAATTTTTAAATTGTACTATTTGAGTTAATTACAAAGATAACTAACTCCTAGATATCCCTCGTAGGTTTACCAACGTCACACCAGATACGAAGTTTAAGAAAAGACCTGAAAGGATCTTTAGTCCTGCTCTTCTTTTTTATTCTTGTTTGCCAAAATTGATTGTTTTTTCAAATTTTGTGCCTGTATAAATACTGTATTATGATCAGGTTACGTGCCTGTGTTTAACAAGCTTGCAATTGTACAACGTTGCCAAAATTTAGAAGTAGTAGTAGACATTGAGGAAACATAAAAAAGGTTATATTGATAATTCAATTTCAAAATATTCTGTTTTAAGCATATATAATATCTGTGAATTTATATAATTTTCTTCAACTTTTTTCTTTCATTTATATATAGCCTAAAGTGATATATAAATTTTTAATATTTAATAAGAAATTCATAAGAATAATATAATGAAATACTACGAACAGACTGTTCAAAATTAAATAAACGAATGGTTGATGGTAGTATTAGGCTCTATAAAGTAAGTGATTCAATATAGCGTTGTTAATTCTGTTAACCTACAAACGCCATATTGACAAGTAGTTAGAATGTCTAATTGATTATTATTTTTATTAATATTAAAACTGAAAACTTATACATCATTAATGACGTAAATTAATCTTTATGTTACACGAGTTCTATTAATTACAATTTTTTCTGTTATCTTGTATATAATTAAATATTGAACTATCAGGTTTTCATATTCATTCTTTATATACATAACACCTCATTTTGATTAATTGTATCTGCATTAAAATCATGCAGGTGCATTATTATATGAAATTTAATTTATTAAAAAAATTGCGAAAAATTGCTCAACTTGGTAAAGCGTGCGTATGCAGATATTTCACCGAGAGTTTCATAATTCGTTACTAGGTTGAGCAAAGCTATACCTATTATTTCATACAAAGAAATATTATAAACCATCATTTCCTAATTTTCTCACTTGAAACAAATTGCATCGCTTTAGTTAAAATCATTTTAATAGGCCAGTTATTCCAGTCATTTCAGCTTTTATAAATGTTATTACACCATAGAACAATATCGAATAAAAAAATGTACTTACCTTTTGTACATAACCTCCAAAAAAGTTAAAAACTTTCTTATGGTCAAAGTTTTATTTCGAAATCGGATTCTGCGCAGAAGAATACTTCGGAAATTATGCAACGGCATCCAACAATAAAATCATATAATAAATGAAAATTGAAAATTACTTGCTATATTTGAGTATAATGTAGCGACGTGTGATTAAAGAAGATAAAAAGTTAAAAATGAAAAATTTTTGGTCAAAAATAAATACAGATTATATTCACACATTTCGTAAATTCTATTATTATCAATATTTTGTGCTGTGCATTTTAATTTTATTACCTGAGTGTGTAATTTTCAAAAAATTTCATTTTATTTCAATTTATTACGTTAAAATATTCGACCATATTCTGGCCTACGTGTTTTATTGTAGAGGGGATCACTATTTTGTACTTCATGTGTGTATGGCCACAAAATGTCAGACGCTACTTTCTCTTACCTTTACCTCGTTTAGGTAGGTTATTATCCATTCTCTCTTCTATTCTATAGATAGATCCTGCCATTTAATAAACGATATTTCGAAACCTCTGAATAATTTCAAAAAAAAAACTGATAAGTTTAAATAAAAAGTTAGTTTTAATTTGGAAGATGGTGTAAAAAAGTGCGGGAATTTAATGTGTCATGATTTCTTTGTGATAGTTGGTGTGACGATGAACAGCTGATAGGAAATTTGTGCAAAAAAGTGTCTGGAAGATGAAATATATTGGACTCGTTTTTATTGCAGTTTTTACTGTGTATCAATCAGGTTTGTGCGGTTATTCATTTTTTTTATCACTAAATATTACTTCGAAAATTATTTTTATCATTATTAGCGTTGAACTATGAATTTAAATGAAGTATTTGTTTTATAAAGTAAATAGAGAATTAACTGGTGAAGTTTCTGTTATGATTGTATGAAAATAAATTTTAGCAATTTATAGGGTGACGTCAAATTATCAAAATAAAGTAAAAATGGACTTTGTTTTAAAAAATGTTGAAACAAAAGATAATGGATAATGTTTTTCTCTAAAAGAAATCATTTTCCACCAAAATTGTTACCTAAAAAATAAATAAAATAGACAAGGGTTTTCTAGTAATTAATCGGATATCTTTGTAACAAAAAAAAAAATAAAACGAGCTCCCGAGGTGTAAATATAAATTTTGGAATATTATTCCAGGCTAGCCTTCATGAAAATTGGATTTTCCGGAAAACTATATATTCGATCCGGAAACTAACACGATTTTTAATGTTTCGGACAAAAATACATAATATTCCATGGATTTTCGCATTTTTGATATAAAGGTTTATTTTTAACCATTATGCCAAAAAATCCAGAAATTAAAAGAAAATTTGACACGCTTGTATAAAAAATTGTATATTTCTGGATCCGTTTGAGATATCGATTTATTTTTGACATGAATCATTTGAGAAAATGTGTGCCTAAGTGACTGTATATATTGGATTCGTTTACTTCCATATATATGAGAAATATACAGGGAGAAAGTTGAAGTAATTTTATTTTGGAAAATAAATATAAATTGTGGAATTGCATCATCGTAATACAAGAAATTCCGAAGAGGAACGTTGATTCTATCATAGAAAAAATACAAAAACTCTCTCATGATTACACAAAACAAATTTAATAATATAAAGTTATAAGTTATGCAACAAAATTTCAGATTTCATTGGGGAGCCCTTGAGCCTTGAAAATAAAAAAAATTGTTTGGGATTCTGTTAAATTTCTGTACAAAGAGGTTTTTTCATACGAGGAGATCGAAAATGATATCAGTTACACGGAAAAAAATTATAGTGTGAAAATCTATGACGTTGGATATATTTCATACATAAATCAACATGATTTATGTATGGAAAATTCCATGGTTTTTCGCAAACTTTTGCTATAAAGGTGTATTTTCATGTATTATGCCAAAAAATTCAGAAATTTAACAAAAATATTCACACGCTTGTATATAGTTCAATATTTCCGAAACCATTCGAAATATCGATTTATTTTTGACAACAATAAATTAAGAAAACAAGTTTAAATTGGATTTATTTAGTATTTTTGACGAATATACAGGTTCAACATTGGAGTAAACTTTTTTTGAAAAATAACATTACCTATATAAATTTATAGTATGTACAGTAGCGGAATGGCAACGTTGTAATACAAGAAAAACAATTTTTACGATCTTCAGATATTTCCAAGGTCATAGACAGTAAGAAAATCAAAAAACCCTAATAATTGATATTTCAATGGGCCAGTAAGCATATTAAACTAATCACAGAATGTCGTGACAAATTTTGATTACACAGATTGTTTATTATGATTGAAAATTTCCATTTTGAAATGAAATTACAATGAAAATGAATCAAAAAAGTGTTTTATATTTTAACATCGGGGATAACCGTATCCGGGTTTCCGGATACTCATTACCATTCCAAATTTATTACTCTGAATAAATATTAATAATACCCACGCTTTTATTAGTTTTTTTTTCGAACCCATCCAGGATGCTGACAATCAAATCATTTATTAAATTAGTTTTAAAAAAATTGAATACTTTTAACTTTAATAGTCTCATATTTTTTTTACAATTATTTAAAGTATTATTATAGTTTTTTTCTAATCGTTTCTGTTTGAATTTTTTTTATTGATTATACGTGGTGCAATAGATAAATACAAATTACGTCAGTTTCAATAAATTTTACGTGGTTAAACAATGAAGACGGTACAAATCACTTTTTATAGTTATAAAACTGACTTTGCTGAAAGAGAATAATCATTTTGACCAAAAAATGAACTAGAATTAAATTTTACCTCATTTTAAGCGAAATATTTACTCGAAAATACACATTTCCTTTTAGTCGCCATACTGTAAGCTTCTAATGCATTCGATGTACGTTCCACTGATCACATTTCCCTACAACTGCCTTTTTACGTTAGTATCAGCATTGGCGAACGTATCCCATGTCATTTTATTTGCTTAACTAAAAAGATATTATATTTTTATTATTATAAATTCTACATTTCAGATCAACTATTGAGTAAAACTGAAAAACAAAGACATGATGGTTGGTTCAATAACTTAGCTCATCCGGAATGGGGATCTGTCGGTAAGTTAGAGAGTTATTTTTTGAAACTATTGATATGTAATTGAAAAATGAATATTTGACTTTTACGAAAGGGGAGGTAACAGGAGAAAAAATTTAGTTCTCAAGGACTTTTCATTCGATACAGAAATATGGAACATCCGGTATAATTACGTATAAATGTATTAGAAATGGTTACTTAGAAATCTTAATGTAAATGATGCAAATGTTAGTAAAACGTGTGAAACATCTTAATGTTTCGAACGATAATTGCTTTCATATTACAAATTGATTTAAATTGAAAATAAGGTCGTATTAAATTTATAGGCCAGTAACTATATAAATTAGTAGAAATAAAATCATTTATAATGAAATTTGAAAAAATATAATGAGAAAAAAAAATAAATGTCATAACATACTTTCTACACCGGTGTTACACTGAACTGTTCTTGGTAGTTTTTCCTTCTTTCCTTTCATATTGATATTTACGTTCACAGAATAACATGATTTAGTTGTGACTAAATTGACGCCATCTAATGGATAAAAATTAACTACTGATTTGACATATGTCATAAAATAGTAGAAAATTTTATTTATGGTCTGAAATTTTTATATTTTAACGTAATTCGACTCAAAATACGCCTCAAAGTTGATTTTATAGATAAATAGATGAAAATAATATGAAAAATGTCATTAAACACGATATTAATACGTGTCAGGATTCTTTATATCCGGCAGCCATCTTGTAAACAGTTTCAAATATTTATAAGGGATATATTTTAATGCATAATAGCCCTTATGTACATAGTGATTATGATTCAACAACTAGAACCAGAATTATCAATTCACTACCAACATAATTTACTATTGCGTCATTTATGCCAACATAATGTCAATACTATATACACGAGTAAATCAATATTGAAAATAAAAAGTTAAATTGACCCTGAATCATATGCATAAATCACTTAATAGACAGGGAAATTAAATCTAGAAGGTTGGTAGCACTTTACGATGTTATCGAATCAACATTATCAAAATACTTGTTATTATTTGTTTATATTCATTTATTGTTATTTCGTTAAATAGTTTATTTTGAATTCAGTTTCAAGTTTTTATTGATAAACGTTATTTACTTTGCTATTCATTGGATTTGTTGGCAGTGTGTGGATCACAATGACTGAAAATATTTCAATAAATACACATTTCTACAATCCGGTATGAGCCGGAAATAACCTGTACATTTAATAACTTTTTACAAACCTTCATTTTGATTTAAAAATGAATTATTCAAATCGAACTAGTCTAATATCCGTAATATAATAAGATGTAAATTTAGAACAAACGTTTCAAGATGACGAAGAATCACCTTGAATGCCGTGAGCGTTTTTTTTTTAATAATTGGGGTCAGCCGGTATATGATTTTTTTGATCTCATTATGTCTCACAGTGATATTGATTTATGGTAATTCTTCTAACAACATTTATGCATTATAATATTAATCATGAACAGTTACGTCATTTTTGATACGATCTGAAGAAATTTGAAATAGTTTAAAATCGTGATTTACTAATAAAATGTTTCATTTCATTCAATTCATATCGGCGTTCCCAACGCCATCTCTCCGCGAGACGAACCATTTCATTTCACGTAACCAGCGCTATTTACGAAATTATCGGGAACGAAATGGAAGTAACTTACGGGGGTACTTCCAAAAATAATTTATTAAATTTCAGATAGTCATCTTATTAGAAGAACCCCAGCTGCGTACGTCGACGGCGTATATATGCTTTCAGGTCAAGATAGACCGAGTCCGAGGAAACTTAGCAGGTTATTTATGAAAGGTTTAGACGGTTTGGGGTCTACGAAGAACCGCACCGCACTATTGGCGTTTTTTGGGCAATTGGTTACATCCGAGATAGTTATGGCTAGTGAAAGCGGTTGTCCAATCGAAATGCACCATATAGAAATCGAAAAGTGCGATGAAATGTACGATAACGAATGCAAAGGAAACAAATATATTCCGTTTCATAGAGCCAGCTATGATACGAAGACAGGACAAAGTCCTAATAGTCCTAGAGAACAGGTAAATAATTGTTGCCGATTCAATTGTTTCTAATTCTTCTGCGCATGCGCGAAAATCGATAAATTTTGATAATAATTAAAATTTACGCATGCGCACTACTGATTGAAATGGAAAAAGGAAATAATTGTTTTAGATGAATCAAGTTACGAGTTGGATAGATGGTAGTTTTATTTATAGTACCAGCGAGCCTTGGGTAAATGCGATGCGTTCCTTCCAAAACGGCTCATTTCTTACCGACGCCACTGGTAAAATGCCGATACATAATTACAGAAGAGTTCCTTTATTCAATTATCCTGTGCCGCATATGATGAAAACATTAAATACGGAAAGGTTATTTCGTAAGTTTTTTCTCTCAATTTTATGAGATCAGATCAGATCTCAGGTCACAATTTTATTCCAAGTTTATAAATGAAACTCGTGCGCAAGTCTGAAACTCTATAATGCGCAAGTTCGAAAAATGATAATACACGTAATCACATAATCGTTTGAATTAAAAAATTAGTTATAGGTGGAAGTAGTGGTATTGAGTCTGCGCTTATCCGAAAATTGAGTATGCGCATGTCCAGCGCAATTGATAATACACAAAAAAAATTGCAATAGTATGCGCAAGTCCGGAAATTAATAGTTACACGCGTGTACCCAAAAACCAAAAAAATGAAATTGTGCCAAAAGTTACACGTTCATATACGAGAATTTAGACTGCGCACGCCCGAAAATAAAGTAGTCTGCGCATATCCGAAAATTGATAATTAAAAAGTTTGCAACAAAAAATTAGTTACCGGCATGGACCCATAAAAATGAAATTTGCGCAATCCGGAAATTGAGTCTACGCATGTCCGGAAATATAAAATTACTTACACGTGGAGGTGTGCAAATTAAGAGTCTGCGAAAATCCGAAAATTGACAATACAAGAGAACGTTTGCATTAGTCTGCGCATGTCCGGAAATTGACCATACGTATAATTTAAAATTACACTTGGAGTTGCCAAAATGAGTGTGCGCAAGTCCAGAAATTAACAATATGCGTATACGTGTGCAATATAAAATTAGTAACACGCGCAGTACAACGAATTTAGACTGCGCAGGTCTTAAATATGATAATGCGCGTAAAGGTATCGCGAAATAACGAAAAATTATGTTTTTTAGTGTTAGGTGACGCCCGTACTAATCAAAATCCGGCGTTACTAACGATCAGCGTCTTGTTTTTTCGATGGCACAACGTGGTAGCTTCCAGAATAAAAAAGCACAATCCAAATTGGTCGGATGAAGATGTTTTTCAAAGAGCACGTCGTATAGTTATAGCTACTTTGCAAGTATATTTCTCATTTCGTCTTCTAAGAGCTCTTTCACACCAATAGAACATCGTTTTGATTCAAATTTGATCATTCTTTGCTTTTTTCCACCACGCAATTCCTCAAATGCCTTCAAAAATACTATAATTATCCTTTTAAATTAACAAAATACGATGTTCTATGAACTTATCAGGTGAAATGGCTCTGAAAAAACATTTTTTTAATCTAGTTATCGATTTTTACAGAACGTTATAGCTTACGAATATTTACCAGCGTTTTTGGAAGACGAATTGCCTCCGTATAAAGGTTATAATCCGGACATTCACCCCGGTATTACTCACGTATTTCAAAGTGCCGCATTCCGATTTGGACATTCTTTGATACCTCCTGGATTATATAGGAGAGATTCTAGATGTAATTTTAAGAAAACTCCCATGGGCGACATCGCTATAAGATTGTGCTCAACTTGGTGGGATTCTAACGTAAATATTTTTCACATAATTATATTTTATAGAACGAAATTCATTCATTTATTCTATTAAACACGTTTTAACTAAAATATTTTTAAGCAAAACGCTTTTCTCGAAATATTAAGTGAAAAAACAGATATAAAAAAATTACTAAAAAACGATGACGCATACAGCGGCGTTGCTAAGCCAGATCCTAAAATGGCGCGTCTTCGTTGTTGAATAAAGAACGTTTCCGGATTCAACGCGGTGATGCCGATTTGTGTTATTTTACTAATTGACTTTAGAGAAACATATTCTTCTTTCAATTTTTACAAGTGACGTCAAAGTGGGTGTTTTCAGATGAAATTTAGGGAAATCCTTTCAACCATTTGGCATCACTGTTTTAATCAATGATGACAAACCATTGATATCGAATTGGTACTCGTTAAACATCAATCGAGTTCGTGATTGGCAGGACCGTACTAAGATTGTAGATTATATTTTTACAATCGTTATCATCTATTTTCGATCATTTTTTATTTTAAAACTAGGGAATTAAAGTCATAGAAACTACGAGGGGTGATCAAAAATCACTGTGACTGTATAAATGTAACATAAATTTGAATTAATTACTTAAAGTACTGCTTTTTCCTTTTGGATAGTAAGTATTTTTTGGAAAGTAATTTCCATTGCTATGTTTTTTTATGAAGAAATCAAGGAGGAAGGTGGAAATAAAAACACGAGAAAACATAGTTCAAATGATTGTTTTAAATATTTAAAAAAGGAATTGATTAACTCAAGAAATCGGGTAAATGTGTGAAAGTGAGGGTCTCTCTATTTTTGGCCAAAAAAATTAATATTTTCTCCATTTCAACACTTTTTTGGTTGATAAAAAAAAACTCATTTTTATGTGAGAATAAAAATCAAATATTTAAAAATGAATCGATTAACTTGAAAATTCAGGTTAGTGATTGGAAGAGAGGGGGGTGCCTCCTATTTTTGGTAAAAACATCGTAAAATTAATATTATCACTCACATTTTGACAAAAAATAGAAAAATCGTATTATTACGTGAAAACAAAAACACAATCATAATTTTTTCCAAATATTTAAAAAAGGAATTGATTAACTCAAAAAATCGGGTAAATGTTTGGAATTGATGGGGTCCATCCTATTTTTGGTCATGCAAATCGAAAAATTAATATTTTATTGTCATTTCTACTTTTTATCAAAAATTTTCGTTTTCATGAGTACTTTTCGAAAAAAAAATACGATAAAATTTGTGTTGGTACCGGCAAATCATATTTTTAGGAAGTTCTAACAAATAATTCCATAGAAGAGTTACTGATGGGTATGACGTCACAATTATCCGAACGGGAAGATTCGGTTCTGTGCTCCGACGTCAGAGATAAACTTTTCGGCCCAATGGAATTTTCCCGAAGGGATCTTGGAGCTATTAATATAATGCGCGGTAGAGATAATGGTCTTCCGGATTACAACACAATACGAGCCGCCTATGGATTAGCAAAATTTAAAAATTGGTCGGATATCAATCCGACTTTATTCAAAAAACGACCCGATATATTGAAGACGCTCATTGCAGCTTACGATAATAATATTGATAATATCGATGTTTATGTCGGGGGAATGTTGGAAAGTTACGGAAAACCGGGAGAGTTATTTACAAAAGTTATTTTGGAACAGTTTATCCGTTTGAGAGACGCCGATAGATTTTGGTTTGAAAACGTTGAAAATGGGTAAGTAGAAATAAATAAAGTTTCATACTTTTAAATTGTAATTTCGTTTTTGATATAAAACTACTTTAATACAAAACCAGTAATAAATAGAATAAATACCAAACGTTTTTTAATTACAGTTCGGTTCTGGTGTAATTAAAAGCGTTCTATTGATAATTGATTTCTTCTAGTATGACCGCAAATTATATAGTTTGGCCTTCACCTTGTGTTTATCCACCACGTGGTAAAACGATACGTTCATATTGACACAACTCTGATATGTATTGTTCCGTGATTTGGAATGATGTTGTCTTGAACAGAGTCGGACTGGTTTCGAATAAAAAAAAATAATTACATTAAATAAAGACGATGAATTAAAAAAACAAATTAATATTTTAGTGTATTGACACAATTCTGATATTTATTGTACTTGATTTGGAATTATGTTATCTTGAACAGAGGTTTCAAATAAAAAAAATTACATTAAATAAAGACGATGAATTAAAAAAACAAATTAATATTTTAGTGTATTGACACAATTCTGATATGTATTGTACGTGATTTGGAATGATGTTGTCTTGAACAGAGTCGGACTGGTTTCGAATAAAAAAAAATAATTACATTAAATAAAGACGATGAATTAAAAAAACAAATTAATATTTTAGTGTATTGACACAATTCTGATATTTATTGTACTTGATTTGGAATTATGTTATTTTGAACAGAGGTTTCAAATAAAACAATAATTACATTAAATAAAGACGATAAATTAAAAAAAAACAAATTAATATTTTAGTGTATTGACACAATTCTGATATGTATTGTACGTGATTTGGAATGATGTTGTCTTGAACAGAGTCGGACTGGTTTCGAATAAAAAAAATAATTACATTAAATAAAGACGATGAATTAAGAAAACAAATTAATATTTTAGTGTATTGTCACAATTCTGATATTTATTGTACATGATTTGGAATTATGTTATCTTGAACAGAGTCGGACTGGTTTCAAATAAAAAAAAATAATTACATTAAATAAAGACGATGAATTAAAAAAACAAATTAATATTTTAGTGTATTGACACAATTCTGATATTTATTGTACATGATTTGGAATTATGTTATCTTGAACAGAGTCGGACTGGTTTCAAATAAAAAAATAATTATATTAAATAAAGACGATAAATTAAAAAAAACAAATTAATATTTTAGTGTATTGACACAATTCTGATATGTATTGTACGTGATTTGGAATGATGTTGTCTTGAACAGAGTCGGACTGGTTTCGAATAAAAAAAATAATTACATTAAATAAAGACGATGAATTAAGAAAACAATTTAATATTTTAGTGTATTGTCACAATTCTGATATTTATTGTACATGATTTGGAATTATGTTATCTTGAACAGAGTCGGACTGGTTTCAAATAAAAAAAAATAATTACATTAAATAAAGACGATGAATTAAAAAAACAAATTAATATTTTAGTGTATTGACACAATTCTGATATTTATTGTACATGATTTGGAATTATGTTATCTTGAACAGAGTCGGACTGGTTTCAAATAAAAAAATAATTACATTAAATAAAGACGATAAATTAAAAAAAACAAATTAATATTTTAGTGTATTGACACAATTCTGATATGTATTGTACGTGATTTGGAATGATGTTGTCTTGAACAGAGTCGGACTGGTTTCGAATAAAAAAAATAATTACATTAAATAAAGACGATGAATTAAGAAAACAAATTAATATTTTAGTGTATTGTCACAATTCTGATATTTATTGTACATGATTTGGAATTATGTTATCTTGAACAGAGTCGGACTGGTTTCAAATAAAAAAATAATTACATTAAATAAAGACGATGAATTAAGAAAACAAATTAATATTTTAGTGTATTGACACAATTCTGATATTTATTGTACATGATTTGGAATGATGTTGTCTTGAACAGAGTCGGACTGGTTTCAAATAAAAAAATATTTACATTAAATAATGACGATGAATTAAGAAAACAAATTAATATTTTAGTGTATTGACACAATTCTGATATTTATTGTATTTGATTTGGAATGATGTTATCTTGAACAGAGTCGGACTGGTTTCAAATAAAAAAATAATTACATTACATAAATGCGATAGATTAAAAAAATTAATTAAATATTTTAGTGTATTCACACAAAAAGAAATTGAAGAAATAAAAAAGATTAAGTTATACGACATTATTATAAACAGTACTAACATTGATCCCAAGACGATACAAAAAAACGTATTTTTTTGGATGGACGGCGATCCCTGTCCCCAACCTATGCAATTGAATACGTCACAAATGGAACCGTGTAAAGTTATAACAGGTTACGATTATTTCGAAGTAAGGATGAAGAATTCGGAAATAATTTGAAAAAATTAACGATACACGTTTTTCAGGGAAACGAACTCGTCTATATCTACGCGTGCGTTTTTCTTGGTTTCGTACCTATTTTGTGCGCAGGCGCCGGGTACGGAGTAGTCAAATTACAAAACCGTAAAAGGAGACGTCTCAAGATAAAACAAGAAGAACTGCGAAACGGTGAGGTGAAATTACAGGTGGATACGATGATAGTAACGGAATGGCTGCACGCCAATCACAAGCGAGTTGTCAAAGTTAAATTCGGTCCTGATGTTGCCATACACGTATTGGAGAGGAAAGGAGAGAAATTGAGAACAATTAATTTGAATAACGTTGATAATATGTTAATAGAAGAATCGATTAACGTTACAACGAAAAAAAAACCGATTGTTCTTATACACGTGCCGAGAGATTACGATTTAGTTTTAGAATTCGAATCCCTAGCCTCGAAAAAGAAGTTCATGAATAAGTTAGAAGCGTTTTTGAATTCGAATAAGAAGACTGTATTCAGTACACAGGTGAAGTTGGTAAAGTTAGGTTATGTCAAATATCCAATTCGATAGTTATACATTTATAGGTGGTACGAGAAGTACTTCTGGCTAAAGCTGAAACCCGTCAGCGACGAGAAAAGAAACTCGAACATTTTTTCAGGGAAGCTTACGCCTTAACATTCGGACTGAGACCTGGTGAAAGAAGAAGAAGATCGGATTCAAATATAGACGGTGAAGTGGTGACTGTGATGAGAACGTCTTTGACCAAAACTGAATTCGCTAGCGCGTTAGGGATGAAAGCAGACGCCATTTTCGTTACTAAAATGTTCAATATTGTCGATAAGGATAAAGATGGGAGGATATCCTTTCAGGTAATATATCAATTTTATTTTAATAATGATAAAAATTATTATTGAAACGTGCCCAACCCCACGATCAATCACAGAAACAGCCTGTTTGACATCGAAAATATTTTTTTCGATACAACCTGTATATGCCTCTTTACTGCACTTATGATATCGATAATATTTTCTTCGCCAGTATATGCCTCTTTAATGCCCTTTTGACATTGATAGTATTTTTTCGATACTCACTGTATATATAGTACATCCTGTATATACACTACAACCCACGTAAACCACAAGCTACCATATATTTTCCCGCCAACCGACTAATGTGACGCAATAAGAATTTTTCCCGCCAACCGACTGCTGTGGCGCGGTCAGAATTTTTCCCGCCAAACGACTGCTGTGACGATATAAGATTTTTTTCCCGCCAATCGACGAGGCGATAAGTATTTACCCTACCTCAACTATCACTATATTATAAAGAATAAAAAAATATATCGCACGCCACTGTCCGATCAATTGTACACAACCAAATGAATTTTCCATCTCTCTCTAAGAGATGGTAGTCTAGACATGCAATCTAGCGATGTTGCCAGTTCAAACAGTACATCTATTATGTAAATTACCTTTCATACCAATATATTTGCATATTTTATAATATTTATTATAAGTAGTCATTCATAAACAATAATTGCAAATATATTTCTGATTAATTACTCACATTGAAATGATTAAATTTCACAGAACACACTAATAAAGATATTTTATTCGTAATTTAAAAAAATCTGGCAACCACGCTACCAGCTACAATTTAAATCTGCCATAGTCTATTTTTGAACATAGAGGGATTTTTATGAAACCTGAATTACACAACTAGAATTAATGAACCATAGAAGAGTTCATTTTTGAGGGAAAATGATAATTAAATAATGTTTAGACATACAGGGGAAAGTATTTAATCAATTTTTGAATTATTTATGTGGAAGAATTGTTTTTATATTTCAACACAATAAAAAACAAAATGAATACTTCATAATTTATCTTCCCTGACGATAAGTCAAAAATATTGGGTAACATCGGCTGTTATTTGATCTATATTACAAACTTGTTAGTTAAATAACAAAGTATAATTGCTTGTAATTGAAACGACGAAACTTTTCGGAAAACCCTGGTAAATTAATTTTTATATTATTCCCTTTTGCTACTTGTAAAAGAATCATGGCTAACGGGAAACAGTTTTAATTGTGAAATCTTTGAATATAACGAAAAACATGATTTAGAGAAACCATAAAAAAATCGTTTATTCTTATATTTTTATGGATTGTAGTTCGTTTTCTATCAAAATTTAAGTTCTTTCAGAAAATAATTCTGATTATAATCAAAAATAATTTTCCCTTTACCAAAACTTAAAATTCTAATCATAGAAAAATCGTCTATTGTTTCATTTTGTGGATTCCAGTTCGTTTTTTATCAAAATTTGAGTTCTATCAGGAAATAATTATCAAAAATAATTTCCCCTTCGCCGAAACTTATTTCTGATCATCAATAATTCGTTTATTTTTACATGTTTATGGATTTCAGTTTGTTTTCGATCAAAATTTAAATTCTTTTAGGAAATAATTGTGATTATCATCAAAAATAATTTACTCTATGCCAAAACTTATTTCTAATCATGCATAAATCGTCTATTCAGCAAATTCATTTAACCCCAGTTCATTTTTGTATCAAAATTTACGTTAATTAATGAAACAATACCAATTAACATCAAAAATAATTTCCCTTTTGTTAAAAAAATTCTAATAATCGATAAATAATCTATATATCAGATTTATTTGATTCCAATTTGTTTTTGTATCAAAATTTATGTTAATTTATGGAGTAATTCCGATTATTATCAAAAATGATTTCCCCAAATCATCGATAAATCGTCTATCACGGATGAATCGTCATAATTTTGTTCTATGATCCATTAAAATCGGAAAAAAGAAGAAACTTTTGACACAGCCGTTACGCAGTAATTCTCAAAATGATGGACGTGGGATAAACAATCGGCGATTTCGTATGTACCCGTGTTAGCTTTTCTTGATTTTTCCGGTAGTTTGGTTATTTTGTATTGTTTTTTCTTATGGTGTAAAGAGGACTGCATAGATACTTTTTAGATCTGTTTCAGTGGAATGAATACAGCGCAAACTGAGCATTTTTATAGTTTTTTCAGTAGACTTTTCAGCAATTCACAAAATTTAGAATACTAATTTTTTTTTAATTAATTTCCATTGTTGTTTTCAATTTTATCACATGAGTGAGTAGTTAACGTCTTATATGTATCTATATAATTCTAGGAATTTTTGGACACTGTGGTACTTTTTTCTCGCGGTGCTACTGAAGATAAATTGAGAATTATTTTCGATATGTGTGATAATGATAGGAATGGGGTAATAGATAAAGAAGAACTATCGGAAATGTTGAGGTCTTTAGTAGAAATCGCTAGAACGACTAGTTTATCTGATGATCACGTTACCGAACTCATAGATGGCATGTTCCAGGTAAATTTTTGATGATTAACAATTATTGAAATTTGTATACATATCAACTATTTCGCTTACGAATCGTATTAACATTATTAAAAATATATATAATAAAAAACTTACGCATATGATAACCACACAATTTGCACAAAAAACTCATCTAAATCGTTTTTTTTTTCTATAAACATAATAAAAAACACTGTTATTTTTGAATTTATCAAATTACGTACAATTCTAATTTGTTTCCGCACATTTTTGATAATATTCGACACAATTTTCATAAAATTGGAATCGCCCCGTATAAACAAACTTTTGTACGATGTCTTAGGGTTCATACTGCAATAAACAGTAGACAAGCGGAGCTTGACGTCACGACCGCCATATTAAGTTCACTTTCCAAACAAAGTTTGCAAAGTAGTGTATTTTCTGTAAGTTATTTAAAAAGTGTTTAATTAGTTCAGTGTTGTATAAGATGGTAATGTATTTGCACCAGAAAGTATTGATATAACATATATACGTCCGTTAAAACTTTGTTCGGAAATTGATCCCTGACCTGCACTAACAATGGCGGTGTGTGACGTCAACAATCCTGTAGTCTATTGAAGCAGGTGTTCAGTAAATTTCATAGCCTTGAAAGTTTCCGTCGGTAAGGTAGCGCGCTTTTTCACATTATATACAACTACCCTCGGTGTAGCGCGAAACGATACGATGAATCATAGTAGTGTAAATAGGTGGCAGTGGAACAAACTTTAAGTAAAATTAATTTTAGGACGCCGGTCTTGAGTATAAATACGATTTGACTTATTCAGATTTTAAAGTATTAATGCAGGAATATAAGGGTGATTTTATTGCGATCGGTCTCGATTGTAAAGGAGCGAAACAAAATTTTTTGGATACGTCAACGAACGTTGCTCGAATGACTAGTTTTCATATTGAACCCAGTTTAGAAGATAAAAAAAATTACGTTCGATTAAAATGGGACACTTTCGTAACGTTTTTAGAGGAAAATAGACAGAACATTTTTTATTTATTTTTGTTTTACGTAGTCACCATTTTACTATTCGTTGAAAGATTTATACGTAAGTAATTATTAATTCGATAATTAAAATTTGGAAAAAATATTTCGTGTTATTTTAGATTATTCTTTTATGACTGAACATACTGATTTGAGACATATAATGGGCGTGGGTATAGCTATAACTCGAGGCTCCGCGGCGTCTTTATCTTTCTGTTACAGCATTTTATTATTAACGATGTCCAGAAATTTGATAACGAAATTAAAAGAATTTTCCATACAACAGTACATTCCGTTGGATACGAATATACAGTTTCACAAAATAGCTGCTTGCACTGGTTTATTCTTTTCGTTATTGCACACAGTCGGACATATTGTTAATTTTTACCACGTGTCTACGCAACCGATAGAAAATTTGAAATGTCTCACTAATGAAGTTCGATTTCCGTCAGATTATAAACCCGGGTTTACATTTTGGATATTTCAAACAATAACAGGTAAATATATTATCGTAAATAAATAAGATATAGTAATTGTTCTAATCTAATCTAATGAATAAAGTTCTGAAAAAAAAAGTTAGTTTTTTCAAATATTTTCTAAAATATTAATTTTGGAGAAAAAAGTTTAATACAAAAAATGAAGCTCATAAAAAGTTCTACGAAAAATATTATAAATATTTTTTGCATAAACCTATTTTTTTGGCTGTTATGACTCAAAATATCATTGCAGGAGCCATATTGACTAACCTAATATAGATATTTTGTGTCATAACAGCGAAAAAAATAGGTTTACGTTAAAAATGTATATAAACTTTTTTGTGGATCTTTTGATGAGCTCTATTGTTCAACTGAAAGTTTTTTCTCTAAACTCAATATTTAAGAAGATATTTAGTAAAATTGTTATAACTTTGAGGGGGTCTGATGTGCAAACGAAGCTTTTTTGGTTAAATTAAATTGAAAATTAATCAAGAACAGTCTTTTTCGAATCCCTTTTGTAATTGTTTTTAAATAAATTCATTTTGACGCTGCTTTTTTTAATGCAAATATTGTTGCTCTCTTGTACCTTTGTACCATTCAGATTCTTAGTTTCATCAACATCATTAATTATAAAATTTTATCACGTTTTTCTGCTTATTTTTTCATATATACGAATTTCCGTGTTTAAAAATATTTTTTTTACAAATTTTATTCATAAACAATAAAATTTTGGTTTGGGCGCCCCTTAAATTAATTATAGATCCTAATATTTTGTTTATTTTATAATAAATAGAATGTAGAAAGTATAAAATGTATGGTATCTAAATTTTTTCGAAAATTCACAAAAACTCGACAACTTTACGACATATCGGTCGACTAGACACATCCAAATAAAAACACTACTTTAGTTCACGATGCTAAATGAAGTTGACCGAACGATTGGAATTTGAATGCGGCGAAATTAAGTGATACCAACATAAACTTTACCTCTAAATTTATTTAATTGTTTCGAGATTTTTATTAATTATTATTTCTTACTGTAATTAATTTTATTACATTAAAAGTGATAAATACTTGTATTACAATTTTAATTAGTGGATTTTGAAATCGATTTAAAATAAATGCTTGTTCAGCAGTTATTTTTTAGTTTAGTAGATGGTACCACTGGAAAATTTTGTTTCTACATTATAATATTCTGTGTAACGTATTAGCACGTTCGCTGCTGAACTATTTGAAAAAAAAAGGGATTCTATACAAGTGCATCCGATTTTTTTAATTTTAGGTGTAACAGGCGTTCTTCTATTTATAATAATGTGTATAATAATCGTTTTTGCACATCCTACGATTAGAAAAAAAGCATACAAATTTTTCTGGTTCACTCACAGTTTGTATATAGTGTTTTACATTTTTTGTTTAATACACGGCTTAGCAAGACTTACGGGGGCTCCTAGATTTTGGTTATTTTTCATCGGACCTGGAATTATATTTACGTTGGATAAGGTAAAATATTTTTTTAACAATATACCGGGTGCTTCAATATTAACCTTATGTTAATTATGGTAGGGGTAGGAATATATAGATGTACTGTTGCAGGTTGTAAGTTTGAGAACAAGATACATCCCTTTGGATGTATTAGAAACGGAATTATTGCCTTCGGATGTAATCAAAATAAAATTTTACCGTCCGCCTAATTTGAAATATTTATCGGGACAATGGGTTAGGTTGGCCTGTACGGCCTTTAATTACGAATTTCATTCGTTTACTTTAACATCGGCGCCCCACGAAAACTTTCTGTCCTGTCATATTAAAGCCCAAGGGCCCTGGACTTGGAAACTCCGGAATTATTTCGATCCTTGTAACTATAATCCGGACGACCAACCGAAAATTCTATTGGAAGGTCCGTTCGGAGGAGGGAATCAAGACTGGTATAAATTCGAAGTGGCCGTAATGGTTGGGGGTGGAATTGGAGTCACCCCTTACGCTTCCATCCTTAACGATTTGGTTTTCGGTACTTCGACGAATAGGTACTCGGGTGTAACTTGTAAAAAAGTGTATTTTCTGTGGATATGTCCGTCCCACAAACATTTTGAATGGTTCATTGACGTATTAAGAGACGTGGAAAAGAAGGATGTAACAAACGTTTTGGAAATTCATATATTTATTACACAATTTTTCCATAAATTCGATTTGAGAACGACCATGTTGTATATATGCGAAAATCATTTCCAAAGATTATCGAAAACTTCTATTTTCACCGGACTAAAAGCTGTCAATCATTTCGGACGACCGGATATGACGTCATTTTTAAAATTCGTTCAGAAACGACATAGTTACGTAAGTATAAAACACTTTCTTTAGTGTAGATTTAGTAGAAAATATTCGGAAAAATAATTTTATTGATAAAAAAATCCCAATAATTAATTTTTTGTTATATATATATATATATATATATATATATATATATATATATATATATATATATATATATATATATATATATATATATATTATTACAATTTCCATATAGAAACTTTTCTCAGTGTATTCTTTAAAATTTCGCGCGCTAATGGATTTTCTTCTTCAACTATTCGTTAATAGAGTTCATCAGAATCGATTCAACATCTCTTTTCAATATCAATTCATTGTAGTGCCAAGATGTAAAAGGATAGGTAGAATGGTAAAAGAAGATATTTTGACAGGTTTTATAATTCAGTAGATCAAAAGAACGTAATTTTTAGTAAACAATTCTAAGTGCTGATAAAATAAAATCTTGTACTGACTACTAAATGATATGTAGAATTTGTGAAATCGTTTAAAGATTTGTGTAATCTACAAATTGTATCGGTTTTATGCAAACTGTAGTTAATTTATTTTCATTTTTCATACAAATCTTCTTGATATGCGATTTTTATTCAAATGGAAACGTTTATTTGATGATGTAAGTTCAAATAGTGTATAAAAAAGATGTAATATATTTCAGGTAAGCAAAATTGGAGTATTTAGCTGTGGACCAAGGCCTCTTACTAAAAGTGTAATGTCAGCTTGTGATGAAGTAAATATTGGAAGAAAGTTACCTTATTTTATCCACCATTTTGAAAATTTCGGATAAATTAACTAAATGAATGTTTTAAATTGATTTTATTGTATATATTATAGCGCAACGGTATTTTATTTATTCAATAAATTATTTTCATGCAATTTTCATTTTTATTTTATAAAAAAATCTATTAAAGCCAGAAATTATTATAAAACTATTTTTTGTAGGTTACAATTTTATGAAAAATTTAAGAAAACAACGTATTTTTTTAAAGAACATATTTTTATATAAAAATATTTATAAATTTCTACTTACGTTTTTAAAAAAATAAGCCTTAACTAAAATCTTAGTTAAAATCAAATAATAAAGCAGAACTTTACAAAAAAAATCTAGCAAACAATTATGTACATTGTCGTAATTTTTGTTGTTTTTGTAGAATTTTTAATAATGAGCTATAAAAACCACAAAGTGGTTATTTCTCTGTTATAAAGTTGAAATCAATTAAAATAGTCTTCAGTTTTGAAAAATTCAGTACTCTGGCTAGTGGACTTTTTATCAACATTCTTTTTCTGTAAAAAAATAATTTGAATATATACAAAAAGTACTTACTTACACAGTACTGAAACTTACAAATAATGGTGTGAATATTTGAGTAACTTTTGCAGTTTTTTCAGTACATCCTAGGCTTAATTCAGCTTTTTCAATTTCTTTTTCTAGCTCGTCTAAATTAGACTTTATATGTTTGGTAAGTTTTTCAACAGAATCTATTTTATTACATAGTATATCAAATTCTTCTTTATAATTAGGTATGGAAGTTAAAATGTCATTATAATCTTTTCTATCCTGTATAACAAAAGACATCATCGTCTCAAATTCTTCTAATCTAGCCAACATATCATCCACAGATTTGTTAATTGGTTTTAACTAAAAATATAGTCTCGCTATTTTTTACTATATATTTAATCTTCTAATACAAGTCAAAACAACGAATCTCACAGAATCACCCTCGTTATATAAAACAACTTATATAAAAGTGTATTATTACCTTTGATTCTAAATCTACTTCACAACATTTTGAATATTCTTTCGCAGTTTTTTCGACATATTCCATATTTCACAATAGTTTTATTAAATTTAATAGAAAATGACAAAAACAAACACACGACAATTGAGGCTGTTTTCCGAAATACAGATCAGTACCTTAACCAGTGATAATGACGATTTATTCGAGAATATATTAACTAGTGCTGATTTGTTTATAACATTCATGCTCTAATATTGATTAAGAAAAAACTTTGAAAATCCATAGTTATTACACAGGGGAATAATTTGTTAAGAAGCATTCATATTTTTCTTTACCAGTACTATATGATGTGAAATTAATGACATCACACTATTATTAATATTAAATATAACTGAAATATTTTCTAATAAATCAATCATATGAAATTATATTCACTTGGTATTTTCCGCTATATTCTTATTTTCAACTGTAGAATCTTTTTTAAGAAATACGTATAAAATATAGTAATTTTAAAAAGTGTGAACGCGAAAAATAGAATAATGTCAATGTCATAAATCAATAATTGCGCCACCTTTTGTTGAAATTAACTTTCTTTTTTTTTTCTCGTACTGGAGTGATGGATGCTGGTATTTGAGTGAAGTATATAAGGAATTTTGAAAATTAACTGGAAATGGTATCGCCAAAAGCTGTTTTAGGTATATGTGCCGGGGTGTCAGCCACTTTATTTTTAGGATATTGCATATATTTCGACAACCAAAGACACAGTGATCCCGATTTTAAAAAGAAATTGCGACAAAGTAAATATAGGTGATAATATAGGTTATGTTTTTATATAATTTTCAATTCTTCCAGGAAGACGAAATAGAAGAGCTGCAGCTGCATCGGCCGGAAAAAGAACAAACACAGTATTTCCTGATTTAAAAGATCATGAAGCAGTACAAAGATTCTTCTTACAAGAGATCCAACTTGGCGAAGAGTTGCTCGCGGCAGGTGACCTTGAAAACGGAGTCGACCATCTTGGCAATGCAGTAGCCGTTTGCGGACAACCGAACGATCTTTTACAAGTCTTGCAACAAACGCTACAACCTAATGTGTTCCACTTACTCGTCAAAAGACTGCCGACTGTAGCACCACGTTTAATGAAGGCACAAAGTAGTACTCCGAGCGCATCTTTGCAGGAAGATGATGTGGAGTGATATGAATGCCTTTTGCGCTCTAGTCTCGTCGTTAGAATCGTTATAGCTCTGTGTCACTTTCCATTGTTGCAGAATGCAGTAATATACTGGTTTATGTGAGCAATACTTTAATTTTCACGTTTTATATCTGAGGTATCCTTGGACAAATATTTAAAATCAAAGTGGATTAATTTATTATACTTAGTTGGCAAATATAAAGTATATTTCTGGACTGTTTTTGATTTTCTCTACCATTTATTTCATTTTTAAATATCAAAATAGGTCAATACATGTAAACTACAGATATTAGATGTACTTTGATGTTCATTTAACAGAACGCCTCCAAAATCGGGGAAAAGGGGGAATTTCGCAGAATTGTGAAAAACTGGAAGTTCGGTATGAATTTTCAGTAATTTGGAGTGTAGCAACTAGGCATAGAAAGCTGGTGTTGGTATAGTTAAAACTCGTTTTGCCTGATCTAGAAAATTGCATCTTCCAATTGAAACAACATATTAAAAGTTTCCTACAATATTGTTTATGATCTCATGCAATATCTTAGGATAAATTGAGTGCAATTTGTGGTTTGTTTTGACAAAAGCTTGAATAAAGTTGAGCAAAAACAACAAATGGACATCTACTTTAGATATTGGGATACAAATAGAAATTAGGTTCAAGATCCGTACTTTTCTTCTTTTTGATAACTCGCTTAGTTTTCGAGATATCAATTTACAACCAAACATTCGCTTTATAAAACAGATTTTATCATTTCAAATTCAACACTATTCATTCAATTTAAGAAATAAAACGTTTTTTGTTTAATTTTTACATAATTTACCCAAAATGGGCAGTTATATCTGGCTTTCATAACTCCGTGATAAATATTACTTGATATATGATGAATACAGGAAAAGAATGTTTTGTAGGAAGAATTGTTTAGTACCGTTTATAAAATAAGAAAAAATTTGAAGATTACATCGATAATTAAATGTAGAAATATGCTGTTTCGAACTTATCAAGCAAGAAGCAGATTCTGGTGGGGATTAGGTTAGATTTTTCGACTCTATATCTCGAAAACGAAACGAGATATCGATTTATTTTGGGTCGGTCTACCAAATGGCATAGCCATATCAATATAAATCTTTTTCCCTGTTTTCCCTTCTACTTGATATGGAATAACAATAAAACTAAATTCTGGATGAGAATTAGTAAAAAAAATTTATTAAGCGTTCAGAATAACAATTTGGGATAAACAAACATGATTACAATGTTAGAATTAAGCATGGAGAGCAGCTTTAACTTGAGCTTGTTGAAATTGATGCTGTAATTTTTGCAGAGCTTCTCTTTGGGTATCGTGCTTCTTATCGAGGGCGCTAATTAATTCGTCGATTCGTTTTATTTCTTTACTTATGTAATCCATTCTCTTGCTGACATTTTGCTTGGCTTCCACCAAATCAGTTTTTATTAAAACTGGTCCTACAGATTTATATACTTTGCCATCGCTTGGGAGTCGATCTAATTCTTGTTTTACTACATCGTTTTCGTTTAACTGGCCATCTAATTGCTGTCTTGTTTGGATTGTTTTTTGCAATTCTACAAAGTGAGGTTATATTGATGTGTATAAAGAAATTAATTTCGTACATACCTTTTTGAGTTTTTTTGAAGTTATCTAATTCGTTTTGCAACTTTTTTTGAATTTCCTCACTCATTTTGTAGTTAATAAAGTAACAGATTTTTTATCAAAATAAATTCTGAATTAATATAGTAAAATAGAAGAATTTCTTCTCCTAGACTTTGACGCTATAATTTCTATCGATTACAATAATTATCCATTCTATAACATCCTATTGCTTTATTTGCATTACATATTGTAAACGATAATTTTTGTAAACTACTGTAATAAACTAGATACAAAATGCGAGTATAAAGAATATATTTGTTAAAATGGATTTAAATATTGAGATGGTTAGCTTCAAGTATATAAGTTATAAAAGAAGATTTATATATGATGTTTGACAGCAAGCTAAAAATTTAAAATCGCGACGGTTTTGTTTATAGTTTGAATATTTTTGTTATAAAGTATATAAAAGTTTTTGAAGAGCTCTATAAATTATCCTTATGCCTTCAATTGTAATGACCGAAAAACAGAAACAAAAAAGAAAATCCATCGTACAAAAGAATTCCGTGGAGGAAGAACAGTCTGAAGATGAATTACATTTATCAGATGATGATGATGCTAATATAATAGACGGAATTCGTATCCCCCCTGCAACGAAACCGACTTGTTCTTTTGATCCAACTGGTCCTCGTTTAATCATAACTAAAATCACAAATAATTTTTTTAAAAGTTATGCAGAAGAACAAGTTTTGGGACCATTCCATAAAGTAACTAATGTTATATCACATAGGAGGAAATAATCTAGTGGTATTCTTTATTTTAGTGTTTCAATGCTATTATTGGACCCAATGGAAGTGGAAAAAGTAATGTTATTGATTCTATGTTATTTGTTTTTGGTTATAGAGCTACCAAAATTCGATCCAAGAAAGTGTCTGTATTGTTACATAATTCTGATAAGTACAGAAACGTTCAATCTTGTACAGTATCAGTACATTTTGCACAAATTATTGATAAGGTGTGTTAAGATAGATATTAGAAATTGTTTAACTTAAACTGTTCTACATTTTAGTCCGGAGATGACTACGACATAGTTCCAGGTAGTGAATTTGTAGTATCTCGTACAGCTAATAAAGACAATTCCTCGTATTACACATTAGATGGGAAGAAAGTACAGTTTAAAGAAGTCGGGAAGTTACTCAAAAGTCACGGCATTGATTTAGATCATAACAGATTTCTTATTCTTCAGGTAAGAGCTATTTTAATAAACTAAAGTTGTTTTTTGTCATCCAATACTTTCGAGTGATAGTGTATGTAGAAAATTCGTATAATTATTTAGGGGGAAGTAGAGCAAATTGCTATGATGAAGTGTAAGGCTGATAATGAACATGAGTCGGGAATGTTGGAGTATTTGGAAGACATCATTGGAACAAATCGCTATAAAGTAAGAATTTCATTAAATTTGATTAGAAATTTGATCAAATTATTCTTTTTAGAAACCTCTTACTCAAGTACATGAGAGAGTAGAATACCTTACAGAACATAGAACTGAAAAATTGAACAGATTGAATTTGGTTCAAAGAGAAATGGAAGAGCTGAAAGAACCTATGGAGGAAGCAGTTGGATTCTTGAAAACTGAAAATAAAGTAGTGACAAGCAAAAATTTTCTTTTCCAAAAAAATATGTAAGTAATAATTTACTGAATTGTTTGTAACTTAATAGTAATATCCCTATGTAGATACTCGTTTCAAAAGAAGTTGGAGAAGTATGACGAAGAAAAGAAAACTATTTTGGAGGAGCAACAAGATTATGAAGAAAATTTGAAAAAGCTCAATGAAGAAAAGGCCGAAAAGGAGAAGATTTTGAAGAAGAAAGCATCGTAAGCATTGTATTTTTACTAAATTATAACATTCAAAGTTAAATTGGCTGATTTTTATTATAAATTAACAAAATTGTAATAGTTTACTTAAAATACAAGGTGTATGAAGAATATGGTGAATTATTTAATTAAAAAGGTGACATAAACATTGAATTAATCTTTTCTGTTTGCTATCAATGTTTTTATCCCAATATCGAACCATTACAATGTCAAAAACGATGTTAAAATCTTGTCCTTTCACTACTTTTCATATCTTCTCAAACTCAATGCTCTTGTTGAGTAAGAAAGAAACTAATGTTCAATTGATTTTCTTTCGAATAATTGATAAAGTTTCTCTCAAATTGATAAAAATGCAATTTTTAGAACCTACGAGCACCTCAGAAAGCGGAAAGAAGATTTAACAGAAGCATTTAATAAGGCAAATAATAAAGATGTGCAGTTACAGGAGACTATGATGCAAACGAATAACACTAGAAAGAAAACAAAGGAGCTGCTAATTGAAGAAAAGAAGAAGTTGGAAAAATTACAGAAAGTTCCTGAAGAAAGTGAAAAGGTAATTGAAATCATCACGAAAAGTTTAAGAAAAATTAGAAAGTTTTATGTGATATATATATTTTTAAAAGGGCATAGAAGAGTGTGAAAAAAAAATTGAAGAAGTTACAGTTAAAAAGGAAAAGTACGAAGAAGAAAAAACGAAACTTTTATCAACGTTAAGGACGCAAACTGTGGCTCTTCAAGAGAAAAAAGATGTTCTTCAAAACGAATTGATTGGATTGAAGAAATCCGTCGATGAAACCAAATCTTCAGTAAGTGATTAATATATTTTATTAATTTATTCTACTAATTGCATTTTTAGTATGTATTAGCTGAATCTGAATTGAAAATATATGTGAGTAGCGAAGAAAATGAAAAAGACAAATTGGAAAATTTAATAAAAGAATATGAAACATCCCAAGCAACCATCGAAGAAAGAACAAAACAAATTGGTTTATTAAAAAAGAAAATACCAGCTACAGAAAAATCTCTCAATGATGCTTCCTCAGAATTGAATGTTGTAAAATACCAAGAATCTCAATTAATCTCCAACATAAGAAGTAACAGGGCTCAAGTTGAGGAAAAGAGAAGTTCAATGCAAGCTTCTAAATCCAGAGGAAAAGTTTTGGACAGTTTAATGGCGCAAAAACGCGACGGAAATTGCCCTGGATTGTATGGAAGATTGGTAAGTTATAAATTATATCAGAACTATAATCTATAATTTGAAATTATTCATTATTTAGGGAGATTTGGGAGCTATAGATCAAAAATATGATGTTGCCATATCGACAGCTTGTGGACCACTAGATAATATTGTCGTTGATAATGTTGGAACTGCACAGTGGTGCATAGAATTTTTAAAAAAGTACGACTTAGGTAGAGCGACTTTCATAGCTTTGGACAAACAAGAGCATTTGAGACAGTACACAACAAGCAAAATCAAAACGTAAGTAAAAAGAACAAATGAACTACTCATTTTGAGACCCTCTACAAGAATTGAAATGTTAGTAATAATTATAGAGTACGATTGAACTACTAATTTGAAACTGTATTATAATAAGGACAATTAAAATGTGAGTAATAATTCTACAGTATGAATGAACTACTAATTTGAGACTTTATACAACCAAAAACAGTTAAAACGTGGTTAATAATCAGAAAGTACAAATAAACTACTAATTTGAGACCATGTATATACAACAAGCATTTTGAAAATATCCATAATTATATAGGACAAATGAACTACTCTTGTTTAATAGGTGTTTACATATATTTCCATTGAACATTTGAACTACTACCCACTTCTTTACTCGCCATTTCTAATATTAAACAATATTTTCAATATTTTCGTTATGTAACTATGGAAAATATGATTTTTTGCTGAATTTAGTGGATATTTAGAAGTCAAAATGTTTTTGAAATTTTTTTTTTTTAGACCTGAAAATGTACATCGTCTTTACGATCTGATACAAGTGCAAGATGAAGACGTCAGAACAGCTTTCTATTATGCTTTACGTGACACTTTGGTAGCAGATGATTTAGAACAAGCCACTAGAATAGCTTACGGCCAACAGCGCTTTAGGGTTGTTACTCTGAAAGGAGATCTCATTGAAATGACAGGTACAATGAGCGGTGGTGGTAAACAAGTAAGTAGAGGACGGATGGGGCAATCAGTTCGGGTATCCAATGTAAATCCAAGGGAAATACAGAGTTTGGAAGAAGACTTGGAACAAATGGAACAGAAAGTGAGAGAACTGAGGCAGAAACAAGTTTCACTCGAAAGTCAAATCAACACGTTACAACCTGAGTTGAGGCAAATGAAATATGATTTAGAGAAATTTTCAATGGAATTAAAGGTATAGTATATCTAAAGTCAATTTAAATAATTATTTTTAATTTGTTAGGGGTTGCAACAACAACAACCGATATTGGAGAAGCAAATAAAAGAACAAAAAACTAAATCCAAAATGACGAAAGCAAATCCAGCTCAAGTGAGAAAGTTAACGAAAGTAATGGAAGAGAAAAAAGAATTGTATGACGCCGCCGCCGAAAGGGCAGGTGTAATTCAAAGCCAAGTCGATAAAATCAACGCCGAAATCGAAGAAAAAACTTCAGGAAAAATGAAATTAGTTGATAAGAATCTTAACGAGGCCATTAAAGTCATAGATAAATGTAAAGCTGAGATTACCAGATTAATGGTAGCTGTAACAACCTCTGAAAGGTATGTATATACATATAACATAAAATTGGGGTGAAAATTTTTTTTGTTTTTATTAAAAATTAGAAATACCAAGAAATCCCAGCAAAAAATCAAAACTATGGAAGAAGATATCGTGAATATGGAAAATAGACTTAGACAAATGAAAACGGAAAGAACAGAAATAGAGGAAGACGCTGCAAAATTGCTACAGTGTATTAAAGAAATTACCACACAACTAGCGGAAGGAGAAGAATCATTTGCAGGTACATTATTTTACAGCCCTAACCTACCAACTTCAATTCTATCAAAAATAAATTTAATGATGACAATATTTTTGTAAACAATAATCAGTTTTTCGAAAACTGAACCTTTTAAAACTAGTACTTCAAATCTTGATGCTTGTTTTTGAAAATTATGATCAAATTTCAATTTTCCATTTCAGGCATAACTGCATACAATTTTGATTTTTTACCCTCTGTTGACCAGTATTTTTGAAAACTAAACCCTTTCAAGCTAGTACTTCAAATCTTGATACTAATTTTTGAAAAATTATGATCAAATTTCTATTTTCCATTACATATCTAAAGAAAGAAGTGGCTAATTTAATCAAACAAGGCAACAAACTGTTCTGTAGACATAAATGCATACATTTTTGTTTTTTACCCTCCATTGACCAATATTTTCAAAAACTGAACCTTCTCAAGCTAGTACTTCAAATCTTGATGTTTGTTTTTGAAAAATTATGATCAAATTTCAATTTTCCATTACAGACCTTAAGAAAGAAGTGGCTAATTTAGTTAAACAAGAAAATAAATTGAAGTCTGAGAAAGTAGATATTGACCAAAAGCTAAAAACAGTAAATGGTAAAATAAATGAGTGTAAAAGTGCCATACATCAACTGGAAGTCAAGGTAAAACTTGATATTTATACATTTCTTCCACAAATTCATTTTATTTAATGTCTTTTGTTGTAGATATCTCATTTGAAACTTCAAGACATTCCCAACGAATCAACTGTTGATCTTGAGAAATATACTCATGAAGAATTGTTGGAGAAAGACGCAAAAGAAGTAGAAAAGGAATTGGAAGCTGCGGAAACACACTTGAGAGTAGCAAAACCAAATCTCAATGCAATTGAAGTAAGTTTTTATGTGTATCTGTGACTAGGTAAATCAAACTGCAAAATTTTTGAAAAAAAAATCGACATGCATCTTTAACTTTGTATTTAGTGAGTAATAATTATAGAGTACAAATGAACTACTACTTTGTTATCTCAATTATTTCTCTATTTTCTTCTTCTAGTATATATTAACTTTGTATTTGAATCCAAAAGGCAGTATTAAATATGAATTATGAGAGATTAAAGTTGAAATTCTTTCTTATTTTCACTTTTAGTCGAAACTTTTCTAAAAAAATATCCTCTTATACTTTGTCATTTCATTTATTCCACCATTTTCTTATTCTAATCTGTATTAACTTTGTATTTAGTGAGTAATAATTATAGAGTACAAATGAACTACTAATTTGAGTCCATATAAAACAAGAACAATCAGAATGTAACAACTATAGAGTACAAATGAACTACTACTTTGTTATCTCATTTATTCTTCCATCTTCTTCTTCTAGTATATATTTTAAATTTGTATTTAGTTCCAAAAGACACTTAATTTCCTCAGAAATGAATAAATACATCAACTAATTTTCAAATAACACGTGTTTGAGTAAGAAATTGTTTCAATAATCATTTCTAAAACCTACTAAAGTGAAAAATGATTAATATTATAAAACCTCATGTACATAATTGTTGCTTTTTATTAAATAATTTAGGAATACAGAAATAAACAAATGGTGTATATTGAACGATCAAAAGAATTAGAAGAAATCAGTATGAAGCGAATGGAAATGAGAAAACTATTTGATAATTTGAAAAGTAGACGTCGCGAAGAATTCATAATCGGTTACAACATCATCAAATTAAAATTGAAGGAGATGTACCAAATGATTACATTAGGGGGAGATGCCGATTTCGAATTGGTCGATACTTATGATCCTTTTTCCGAAGGTATACAATTCAAGTAAGTATTTAAAAATGTCATTTTTATAATTTTTTTTTCTAAATTTCAATTATTCATCAGCGTGAGACCGCCTAAGAAATCGTGGAAGAAAATTTCGAATTTATCTGGTGGTGAAAAGACTCTATCATCTCTGGCACTTGTATTTGCTTTACATTACTACAAACCTTCTCCGTTGTATGTCATGGACGAAATTGATGCAGCATTGGATTTTAAAAATGTCTCTATAGTTGGAAACTACATCAAAGTAAACAATTTTAATTAATTCAATTATATTTATCTACTAATGTTAATATTTCAGCAAAGAACCAAGAACGCTCAATTTATTATAATCTCCCTTCGATCTAACATGTTCGAATTGTGTGACAACCTTGTAGGAATTTATAAAACTTTCGATTGCACCAAATCAATAACAATCGATCCCAGAATACATGATCACAGAGAAGTACCCAGCGATAAGATATTGGTCATGTCAGAGGACAAACAAACTACTGATGTCTTTAACAAAGAACAAGGTAATTACTTGAAAAAAAAATTTTAGAATTACAAATCTATTGTATATATAATTATATATTATAGAAATTACAGACGAAAATGGAGGAAATGTTGAAAACATTCCAGTGGAAGATTCTGATATGTCCGAAGATGGACCAAGTACTTCAAAAGAAATTGATTAAAAATTTTATATTTTTGTTACAGAAATAGCTCTAATATTTAAAAAATATTGTTAATAATTAAATAGGAAGTGAATTAAAGTTTTTTCAAACAAAACACAATATTATTACAAACCTTTAAAACCAATACAATATGCAAATTTTTCTGCACTCCAATTTAACCACCTGTAGGGTACATTGTGCCTCTTACTAAAACTATATTCATCACTGTTCCAAAGATAGATACATTCTTATTCCCATAAGTTTCCCGTTGAAAATATTTTCTGTAATGACAAAGTTGGCCGAAATTTTCTTTTCTATCCTACAGAACCTGCTTTCTTCATTTTCAGCTCAATATAGGTGATTCCTGAGATGGTAATGTCCTGTAATTAACCCAATGAGAATATGTAAGTAACCATATATTTCTATAATCTCGTTATCTACGGTTGTTTGTTGATATTTAACTAACAATCACCATGTTCCAATAATTCGTAAAGCTATAACATTACTTTTTACATCCCCAATTCCTTACTTTCTCTTCTCATAGTTAAATCTTTCATTCCTCTTTGTGTTTATCCTCTAATTCAGTTGGTTACTAGTTTCTTTAGGGTATATACTCTACCAGAGCTGTATTTATCACTGAATAAGCTACAGCTTTACCTCCAGTTCCAATACACTCATATCTGGAATGGTATCAATAAGAATAAATTCACATTTTCATAAGTTACGAGTGTAAACTATTTTTTGGAATGTAAAAGTACCAGAGTTCCTTTTACTTTCCTATAGAACCTGCTTTCGTCATTTCCAGCTTAATCTACTCTTATTAAGTGTTTCCTAAAGTGGTAGTGCCCTAAAATAAACCCAATGAGGCAGTGTACCTTATTTTAACCAGATATTTCTGGAATCTTGTTGTCTAATGTTATTTATGGATATTTAACTAACAAGCACCATTTTCCTATAAGCTATAACATTACGTTTTACAGCCCCAATTTACTACTTCACCTCCTCCTAGTTCAATCTTTCTTTCCTCTTTGTGTTTATCTTCTATCTCAGTTAATTACTACTTTTTTATTTTCTGTAAGATTTGATGGTAATACAAGAAACAATTAAAGGAAATCAAATTTTTTATTTCTGTATAAACATAAATAAGAGTACTATTTATCGACCTGCTCTCCTGGCTAATAATCTTTAAATCGTGATATATGGAACTCACCTATGTTTACTTTCTAAATATTAGAAAAAGATAATGTTTTCACTGTGGTTTTACTGTTATCAGTCGGATGTACGCTTCCTGAATGTTTACCTCAACATAAATCATAAAATAACATTCAGTTTTGATTAACGTAAAATGGATGAACAAGACCAAATCCAAAAACCGACTAGTGAAATTTTATTCAAACAGTGCTCCATTGAACTTTCGCCTCCTCATTATAGAAAGGAAGAGGAATTTTTCAATAAAACGAACAATGATGAACCGAAAATCGTTGATTATAAGAAAAAAGACCAAAGTAGTTCAAATAAACCGACTATTTCACCAAAACCGAAAATGACACCGCCCGATCTCGGAAAAATGAATATAATGAACGAAGGAAGCAACGGAGGCGCAAATAAAAAAATAAAGGAGATGAATAGTCACTTTATAGAACAACTGAATAAGAAATTAGAAGGTTAGAATTTTAATTTAATAAAGCTAGACATTATTTTATCAACAATCAGATGGCATTTACTTATAGGTTATATTTTCAAAGTTGGAATGTTTTATTCATAGAGTAAGTGGAATCGTACTGTTACTTCTGTTACTCTCAAAAATATTAACTCTAGGGTTTTAGTAACAGTAACATATCTCTATGGCTTTATAGCTTTGTTCGCAGGTTTGACTCCAAACTAGTTCGAAGATTAGTTCATGCAAAATGCCAAAAAATATAGTGTATTAAGTAACTTTTTATTCACTTGTTTCACTGTTAATATTAAAGATAGAGAGAATGAGGTATAGGAGTTTGTTCAAATCTAACTGCGGTATACCGATATTCTTTCTTTCTCTACTTCTATTTTGATTGGTTCGCCATAATGTTGAAATTTTGTGTGGTGAGAGAAGCAAAGAAAGAGAATAACATGTTTTGGTTTTAATAGGTCATTTCGGCATGACATCACAACCAGCCGCCATATTGAGGTAAATATTGCGTTACTTATATTGAAATTATTATTAGTAGTAAGTTTTTATTTTTATGGTCAATGATGTTAATTTAAATTTAAAAAGAGGCTCGAAATAATCAAATATCTCTACAAAAGTGAAAAAAATCTTTGTCTACCACCACAATATGGCCGACTTTTCTAATATAACTATATCGATGCTCTTTATTTCTCATTCAATAGTATAATTACACTTATATCTCTCTCTATCTTTAATACTAACGTAGTACGAACCGGTTCAGAATACGTTAAATATGATGACGTCATTGGTAGTATTTAATAACCTCCATAATGTGCCCAAATAACGTGACAATATATATTCCACAGGAATGACCAGGGAAAGTTTGGATACATATAAAACTCAGGAAGTAAAAAAGGATAATCCGATAAAAAGTAACGATGACAATAAACTTTTGAAAGAAGATTTCAAAAATGAATTGACTAAAAAATTGAACGTTGGGTTTAATGAAGCCGTTCAACTTCATTCTCCGCCAAGTAACAAACATCAATCGGAGCAACAAATCGAGATTGGTACTAATAAAAACGAGATTATAGAAGAAAAAATTAATCTAGAACAATCAGTTGGTTTGTTAAAAGGTGAATTTACTCTTAATCAAGGTCGATGCACTAACTTGATTTTCCGTTTGCTGTTAAAAAATTAAAAACATTGATATGCATAAAATCATTCATAGTTGCCATTTGACGTCGCCATCTGCGTTGGTGACAACATAAACTAATTTTATCTAAGAGCCAATCACATCAAAACATAACAATATCACGAAAACAGAAATCAATACACATCAAAAAGAATAACGTAAAGAGTGTAGAATTTGCGTCACCAACGGCAAACGGAAAATCAAATTTATGAATAGGCCTAAAAACTTTGATTTATATTAACGTTAGCGGCAACGTAGGTATAACTATTTTCAGCTTTACACTTAAATAAAGATAAACATAGTGACAAAGAGAGACATGTCGATAATACAGTGGGTGGGGTTAGCCAGAAGAAAGAAGACATGGCGACATTACGTCCAAAATCTCCACGTCCTGTCCCTTTAAAAGGCGAAAAAGAAGAAACAATTTGGGATAAAATTGGTACATTAGGACGTAAAAAACGAATTAAGGAAGGTTAGTTTTGTGTATCTGATTGTTTGATAAACTTAACACATTTCCATATATGGTTGTGATTGTTGACATTTGTATAAACCAGTACAAGGTGAATTCAATAAATTTATTATTTCGTAGTTCAAGAAGTACAAGCAGAAGGAAAATATGCTATCGATTCGCCTGGATGTCCTACGGCTCCCGTTATACCACCCGAAGATTACAATCTTGGTAAGCTTATTTATTTCTATTATAATTATATTATAATAAATTTTATTTTTGGTGTTTTAGAAGATAACGAAGAAAGATGTATGATAGCTCAACGAGCTTACGACGATCCTAAATTTTATGAATTACTTAACGTTTTGAAAGAATGGATAAACGACGAACTTGCTTCTCAAAGGATAATTGTTCAGGATTTATCAGAGGATCTATACGATGGTCAAGTGTTGCAAAAGCTTCTTGAAAAACTTACGGGAGATAAATTCGATGTTCCCGAAGTGACTCAATCGGAAGAAGGACAGAAACAGAAATTAATGGTCGTCCTTGACCATTTTAATAAAGTAAGTCACATAACATCAATAAAGTAGCTATAAATTTGTTTATTTTATGATTTAAACCTTGTTTATTAAATTAGATCAGATTTCTAATTATAATAAATTGATTAAATATTGTTATAACAAACATTTTAGAATATTTCTGAGGCTTCTGAGAATGTTTTTGACCATTTTAATTAAGAAAGTGACATTACGTCAATAAAATTGCTATAAATTCTGAGAAACTTTTTACCATTTTAATGAAGAAAGTCACATTATTTCAATGAAATTGCTATAACTTTCTCTTTTTTTTTTTTGTTAATTTGTACATTATCTATTAAATTATATCAGGTTTCTTTATCTAATCATCATAAATTGATAAAACATTGTCATAACAAATATTTTAAAATACTTCTCAGGCTTCTGGCAATTGCTTATATCTCACTAATATTGTAAAGTTTTACTGATTTTTATAGGTATTGGGTATTCAAAAATTATCCCACAATAAATGGAACGTAGAATCAATTCATTCTAAAAATATAGTTGCTATAACTCATCTACTGGTAGCTCTAGCAAGGCACTTTAGACCTCCTGTGAGGTTACCAGAACATGTTTCAGTTGAAGTTGTAGTAGTTCAAAAGGCAAACGGGAGATTGATACACAAAACAGTTAGAGAAAGTTTAACAAAAGCTTACGATGATGTCGGAATGAGATGTGAAAGGGACGCTTTTGATACATTATTTGATCATGCTCCTGATAAACTCCAAGTTGTCAAAAAGTCGTTAGTAACGTTTGTAAACAAACATTTAAACAAGATGAATTTTGAGGTAACAGAAATTGAAAGTCAGTTCCACGATGGTGTTTACTTGATAATGTTAATGGGTCTATTAGAAGGGTTTTTTGTTCCCCATTATAGCTTTCATTTAACCCCGCACGAATTCGATCAGAAAGTACATAATGTTACTTTTGCTTTTGAGCTTATGGAGGAAGTTGGTTTACAGAAACCAAAAGCAAGACCTGAAGGTGAGATTTGACTTTAAATCCCATTTAAAAATTTTATTTTGTTAACTACGTTTATTTTTTTCCTAGATGTTGTTAATATGGATTTGAAATCGACTCTAAGAGTGTTGTACAACTTATTTTTACGTTACAGAACAATAATATGAAAAGAAGTGCCTTATCTGCCTATTAGAAACTAATATTGACTCTAATGTAAATAACATTTGTTAAATAGTGAAAATATTTAATTAACGAAATGTTTTATAAATTATTAATCAAATTACAGAAGTTACTAACTTATTTAACTTGAAATTTGAATCTCTTGAATATATTTTTGACATATTTTAATATTTATTACTGCCAAAGTCATGAAACATAAAACAAGTAACTACAACAGTAAAATCATCTTGGGAAATATATTTCTTCTTTTCTAGAACTAGTTATGCAATTTCGAGTGTCGAAAGTATTGAGATTTTAGTTTTCACTCTCTTTTTTAGCTATTTTCTCCACTACTCTCCTTTGCTACTTCTTTGTTTGTCGTATTTTATTTCCCTTTCCTCTTCCTGTTCTACTTATTCTAGCTAAGTTTTCTTATTTTTCTGTTACTTTTCTAATCAAGTTTTATGATGTTTTTCTCCTCATGCGTCCGTACCAGTTCAAACATTATTTTGTTTCCTAGATGTGGTTAATATGGGTTTGAAATAGACTCAGAATGATAAAATGGAAAAAAGTGCCTTAATCTCTTCCATTTTTCATACTTCATTCGTCATATTTTTTTCTTTTTCTTCCTCCCTTCTTAAGCTACTTGTTCTAGCAAAGTTTACTTGGGTCTTATATCCTTCATTCTTTTTACAGCAGAGGTGTATAGATTAATGCAAATCGTTTTGACTTTGGTCCTTTTAGATGTTTTGACATTTTTTGACTAAAGTAGCAGAACGATCTAAAACCAGCATATATAAATTAAGTTATATTGAATACACATTATAAAAATTCTTATTCCCATTTATTGAGACTACAATCAATCATTGATGCCTTTTCTTATTTAAGCCGAGTTTTCCTGGGTCTTCCTTTCCTTTTTCTCTAATCTCTTTTTGCTTCTTTAATTTTTCCTATAAGCCTTTATGGTGTTCTCTATGTGTCTATACCAGTTTAAGCATTATTTTAATTCCTATATGAGCTTTCCTATAACTATCTTCTTTCTTATCTTGTCCTTCCTCATTATTTTCCTTAGTTGCTTAATTTCTGCTGCTAACCTAACCCAGGAAAACGTACTTAATATTTTGAAAATAATGAAAATGTAATTGTTTTTTACTCATTTAAATAAAATGTATTTTGTATATTAATAAACGTATTATAATAAAAGTACTACTTGTTTTTGTAATAATCGATAATTGCATCTAATACCACAGCCTCCTCGGTTATATCATGAATCAAATTTGGAAAATACAAATCATATAATACCTTAATCCTATCTTTATACTCTTCTGGAGTACTTTTAGTAGCAAGAATTACATAAACTGATTTGTTATTTTTCTTTGTACAAACTGCTGCACTGTCCAATACTATACTGGAAATGAGTCCGGTTAATGTTGGGTCATAATTTGTTCCATACAAATTTGTATAAATATCAAATCCACCTAAAATAATTACTGTAGGAGACTTGTGCCACATGTGGATAGCGTTTAAATGGGTTATTAGGTCTTTATAGTTTTTCAAGTATCTAAAAATTAATTATTTATCATTTAATTTCAAAATTTGAACAAAAATACTTACATAAATATGATTAATTGTAAAATTTCTTTATCTGGAGGTGAGATATTTTCTGGGATTTTATCAATAACGTTGGGAGATATAAACCATACATTTAATCCCAATTCTGCAAAATAAATCGCTGTCTAAAAATTATGTTTTAAATCTATTTAGTATTAGTTATACAAACTCACTTTAAACAAAATATAATTGTTATTATCGTTTAACAATAATGTAGGATGTATCCCCTTTGGAATCATTTTCCTATATTAAATAATTCCAGTAGATCATAAACTAATATAGGTTATGTTTTCTATTTCATCTGTCGATATTTATTTTCTATCTCTATTATAACCGTAGTAAACTCATGTACCTATCTTTATCACTTTTAAAATTAGTAGTTTATTTGACGCAATTAAAAAAGAAGAATTACCCTACTTGTTAAATTCGTTTTTTAAAATACAGTTTTAATCGATTTCTAATGTTGAAAAGACCTAAATAATGAATGTTTTTAGTTGTTCTGAGTGTCGAAAAGAATATACACTTTTAATCAATTTAAGAAGACATGCAAAAACATCCCATCCAGGTGATATTCTTATAAAACATAAATCTATAATAAACAATCTCTTTCAATAGCTGAATAACATTTCCATACCAATAATTCCACATTTTTATTAATTTGATTATTTCGCGTTCAACTAATTCATTATTTGCAGATAAAGTCGATACAATAGCCCCTCACAAAACTTACAAGTATGAATGTGAACCGTGCAAGAAAAAGTTTAACCATTTAAGGGATTTTAAGTGCCACAAAAACAAACATCAACTTTCGTCTCAATTGAAAACTGTATCAAAATATAACTGTTCCCTATGTAATTTTAAAGGATCTAAAGTCAATTTAATAAATCATTTCGATTCTATTCACAATATAATAATCAAGACAAATACTTTTGAATTTAACTCATTCGAAAATTTTATTGTGTGGAAGAGTGAAGTAGAGAAAAATACAAAATCACAGTTTGTGAAAGAGAGAGGTACAGTTTCTTTTAAAAATAAAACTATTATTAAATTCAATTGCCATCGCTCTGGTTATTATGTTGCAAAGGGAAAAGGATTACGCCGTTTAAAAAGAAAGGGTTCAAATAAGATAAATGGATTTTGTCCAGCTTCCATGGTAGTGCACATGGTTGAAAATGGAAAATGCAAAGTAAGTAGCAATGATTATAAGTTCTCACAAAGCCTTTCTAGTTCTAGCAGATGAAATATTTGTATTTTTTCAATATTATAGGTATCTTTTATTGATAAACATGTTGGTCACGAAAATGAGGAAATTGGTTATCGGGCTCCAACATATAAAAAGCGAAAAACTAAAAATGAAACAAAAAAATCCATTCATAAAATAAGATACGATTCAGATTTTATCAAAGAAAAAGCTTATGAACCCCCAGTTGATAATGATTTAGAATATAGTTTGGCGGTAGCAAAGGGAAAAGAATTTATAATTTCGCATATAATTCCCCATCTGTATAAAGTAGCTGAAGGCATTATTTGTATCGAACAAGCAGATGAATTTAAAAAACTTTGTGCTCCAATAGCATCGACGTTAGCTGAAATTGGAAATAGATATACAGAAATTAAGAAACAGGAACATTATTCTTGACTGGAAATTATTAAATTAGATTCTTGTTATTACAAATAGAGAAGACCCCCTACATATCAAAAGATTTTCAACTTCGCCTGTGTTTTTGTTAATCATAATTATTTATACACTTCAAGTGTTTGGACCACTTGATAGAAAACTTATTAAAATATAATTATCGAAAGAAGTCATACCTAAAAATCATCCCTGAAAACAATTTTTGAAAATTTTGAATTTAACAATAAAAATTTTCAGTACTTTTAATTAAAAAAATAATTTTGTTAAAGTTATTGAAGATATCTTTGCGAAATTTTCAGCGATTATAGTAAAATATTTATATATCAATTATTTCCAAATATTTGTATCCCCGCACAGAATAAAAAATTGATTTTCTGATTATATATCAAATTTGGGTCAAATGAACTACTAAATGCTAGTTTATTCATATAAATTTCGAACTAATCAATCATTTCTCATTATTTCCATTCCTGTATATAATACAAAAATTAATTGAATTTTCTAATTATAAAACAAATGAACTACTAACTCCCATTAGGTTAGTAGATTCTTCTTTTTCATTTTTCGTATCATTACCATATACATTTTCAGAGATAAGGGAAGTAGTCTAGTCTAAGTACATTTCTCAATGTATTTGACTGTGTTTCGACACCGGTAACGGTAGCAGAGACACGATCTAAATACGTATGTGTAGGTTATTAGTGGTAAATATAAACAAAAAGTGAAAGAAGAAACATGTACTTGTGCACTGTTTAAAATCATTCGACCATATCGAAAAAAAAAATCGTGCTGTATGTACTCAATATAAAATACCTAATTGAAAGTACAAAATGTGTGAGAAAAAATGTGCTTCATTAAAAAATATATAAATGTTAAATAAACAAGTTGATGTTAATATGATCTGAATTAGCAAGAAAACCAGTTTGGAGAGAGGTAACTTTTCATATTGTATATTCATTTTTAATATAAATATTATTTTAAACACTTCTATGTGAACAAATTTATGAAAAAATTTATCAAGTAGCACATTCACCTCCTGACCTTCTTTGTCATGATTGTTTTTTATTTCATAGACTTGAAAAGGTAGGTCACAGTCATTATAACATATTTTCTTCCAAATATACTTTATAACTTGTTTAAAGTATTAGAATTCTTGTTTTTTTCAATCTTTTTTTATTGTTACACAGTTTCCATATTTTCATTTTTATTAATTTGTTTTATAATTCTGACATCTTGTGCTAATTATATGGGTTTACTTCGTGATACAGAAATATGAATTATTAGATTTGGCATTTTGTAAATTGAAAATGTTTATCAGTAATCAAAATTTTGAGTAAAAACACAACTTGAATACATATAGAACATTTTTTTTAAATAACAAGTAACTATGTATGTAAAGTAATAAAAAAATATCGAACTAAGTAAGAAGTAAACATAAAAATGGGTACGATATGTAGTAAAAAGACGAGAGTGACGCAACAAGATAGGGCAATTCTAAAATTAAAACAACAAAGAGATGCTTTAAAACAATACCATAGGACAATTGAACGGTCAATTAACAAAGACTTAGAAGTTGCTAAGAAATTACTAACAAATGGACATAGAGAAAGAGCGAAACTTATTATAAAAAAGAAAAGGTTTCAAGAGCAACTCATGTTCAAATTGGATAAAATCCTCAATAATATAGAACAAATATTAAATGATATGGAGTTTGTACAAATCGAAAATCAAGTAGTTGAAGGCTTGAAAATAGCTAACGAAACATTGAAGAAAATAAACGCCGCTCTTGATATTAAAAACATTGAAACTATTTTAGATGATACTAAAGAGGGAGCAGATAAACAAAAGATAATTACTGAACTTATCAGTGGGTATTTTACTGAAGAAGATGAAGAAGCTATAGAAGAAGAATTGATAGATATGCTTGAGGAAGATCTACCTAATGTACCTTTAGACGAACCTGAGATAGTTACTAATAATGTGAAAGTTAAACATAAGTCTAGTAGGAATAAAGGGGAAATGGAATTAACAAAATAGGAATTTTGGTTTGGGTGGAAAATGAATAGAATTTGAATTTTAATTATACCAAAATTCATTTTAAATAAAAATATATCTGAGTGAACTGTAATTTGGAATGAAAAATGGAACAGAAACTACAAAAATTTATAAATGTCATGAAAATTCACTTCTGTTTGTTTGACATAAATCCACAAACTACACATTAAATTTTCATAAATTTTTCATCAATAATTATTTTGATTCAATGGCAAGGTTAAGTTTTGTTTAAATTTGGTGATAACAGTTGAAGTATCATAAAAAGTTATGTCTCAAGGACAGCTCTGCCTAATTCCCAAAATAATGCAAGGAGATATCAATCTTATACATCCATAAAAATGTACGTGCTATCTTGTATCTATTTCCCCCCCAAAAAAACTTGCTATACCCATTATAACACATAATGTGCAAATTTATTACACTACATCTTTTAAATGATTTTCGGAAAAAATTACTGAGAATGAAAATGAGTTCAAACGCATTTCTTATAGTTCTAAATAAAATATGTTTGTTTTTACACAAAATCAGGTACGATTAATAAACATGTTATGTGAATGAATGTATTAATTTATTTTTAAAACATCTACATATCAAAATTTAAATCTAATACACATATACGACACACGATGCTGATGAGACCTTACAACAAACAAAAAATTTAAGCTTAATATGGTTTAGTACCTATTTGAAACCGCGGAGGGTCGCTAGTTACATTTAATAGAATGAAACTTGTAAAAAAGTGAAACGGAACTATGCCAATGTGATTTTTTTGACCATTATAATGTACTCCAGGCTTAAACCCGTAAATACATTAATATTTTTTATAGTGTTCCGAGCACGCAAAAACCGAAAAATGTCCAAAAATTAAAATTATAATGAGCTTTTAATAATGAAATATCACCTAACACACCTAAAAAGTAAAGAACAATTTTTTAGGTTAGTTAGGTTCGTTCTAAATGTAATTTCAAACTTTGTGAGTTATTTTAAGTAATTTCTTTTACAAATTATACATATAATTTTCCTAAATTTGGAACCCTGCTTCATTGTTTTATCTCACTTATTCAAACTCGAACTGCGCAAGCGTTACAACTATAGTAGGGAAGTGTAGTGGGAGAAGCACCACGCCCCGATATAACAGCAACCATTTTCAGATCGTGAATTCGAATCACACACGGTTAATATTTTTTTCTATTTGTTATTTTGAATTATTTATATGTATCTATATACCATGTCAAGTATAAAGGACGGAGACAGATATTTATGATATTAAATATATGGATAGAATCACTTTTTCATAATACCGCCCCTTTGTATTCCCGCAATGAATGGTTACTTTTTTTGACTCCACGCCTCCAACCCAATCTATATACAAAACCCCATCCACTTCCGTCACCAGTTTGATACGGAAGTCTTACCCTATGATCTTTGGTATATTTTAGCACTAGAAATATTTTCAAGATGTGGAGATAATACAGGTAAAAACGACAGATGGTTCGAGAGAAGAAAAATATAGTAGTACAATTATTGTCAATCTGGTGCGTAGTTATCGTATCCCAACGGAAATATTACGTGCGCATGCTCGCTGATGTCAACAAACACTTAACCTTATTAATATTGTGAAGCCATAAAACACTGCTATGCCATTTGAAACATGTATATATGTAGGGGATGAGTAATTTGAATAATTAAAATTTTGATTCTTTACAAAAATTTGAGTACGTTACTGTATCTTATTCCACCTTCCACATATCTGTTTTGATAAAACCGAATTACCGCTACATATCGTTGATAAGACCGATGATAATCTGGTTTGAAACGTAACAAAAAATTTGAGATGTTTAAGATCTGTACATGTGTATGTTTTATGTAATTATAATTATTATGCTTTTAAGTATGATATCATCGCGATTGGATTAATTTAAATCAATAGTAAGTAAAACAATATAAGTACCATGGAACTAAACTGCTTTTACCATAACACAAAGGTATCAAAAGTTTCGATTTTAATAAATATATTGACATGTGATTAGAAAGCTCATACATATTTGCTAATTTATGTTTTGAATTGATCATAATCTATTTTTTTAAATACTAGATTATGGAAAGAAGTTTTAGTTAATTGTTGAACTCGAAACTTTGGACATAACCTCAAAAAGTCATTTTTGTTGGTAATATTTTTTCAACAGATAAAGTTATTTTTAAATATAAGAACGAGCTTATTCCAAATACACATTGAATATAATTATATAGGTATCATAGATTGGCAATTATTACGTGGTAAATGCAAATATTGTGTGATTACGAAACGAACAAACAAGAAATAAATAACAATAAAAAAGCGAATTCCTATATATACTTTCACTTTTCGTAGAATAGTGTTTCCAACGCCTACGTTTTTATAAAATATTTCGTTCGTCGAATGATACGAGGGGTGTTCAATGTAATTAACAAAATTATTCCCTTAAAATTCCACAGCAGTCGGATAGGACCCAGGACCCATGCCCTATTAACAAAAATGCTTCTAAGAAAGCAAAACATGCTTTTCTTTGGTAAATAAGGTGACAACCACAGGTGAACAAGAAAATAAGGTTGACACTATAGCTGTTGTTTTGGGTCGAATAGGGATATTTTTATAAGGGATATGATATATTATAGAATTGTCCCTGATAAAGGAAAGATTTTCCTCTGCAGGGGTATCATTTAATTTCTAATTAGTACTAAAAGTGGCCCAATGTGTTCTAATTTGAATCAACAATATCGATTATTAAATTTTTTTGTTCTAATTCTATTATGGGATATGAAATACTAAAAGACCAACACGTGGATTATGTTGAATTCGTTATATTAACAACAATATGTTAATTTTATTGACGATTATAGCTAAATTTGCGATAGTTTGATTTTGTTAAATGTAACTAGCGACCCGCCACGGCTCTGAACAGATACTGGAGCGTATTATGCCTACATGTTTCGTCTATTGTAGGGTCTCATCAGCTTGATGCAACAATTACGTGTATCAGATTTAGTGTAATCAAATTCACACAGTTAAAAGGGGTATAGTAAGTTATTCATAGACAAGGAAGTCGATGACAATACTTCGATTAGGTAATTTTTTTTGAAAATATTGCCGATACCTACAATTTTTCACCACAAGCCGTTACTGATTCAAACTACTGTTTTTTTTTTCAATATGAAAATAGATTTTATGGTATGTAAATATTTGTAGATTGAATATGACCTTCGAACATTATCTTTTTATCTTTATCGGTACGTAATTACAATGAAAGGTTAGTGTTAATACGATTAGGTAATTTAATTGATAAAAAAATTAGTGCCATCTATCGATTTTTAGAAAACTGTATAGTATAAACAAGGGTACAAACAAAAAATTTTAGTTAGTAATAGATTTATTAAAAATTACTTCATATTCCTATAGATTGAATCATTTTATTCACCAGGTGACACCTGTCATTGACCTGTTACGCCACTGGATTGAATATGCTATAAAAAAACTCGTTTTTGTGGTAAACATAAAAATTAGTGACTATCAGTTATGTAATGAGTTATTAATAAGTAAATCACCTAAAGTCATGACCATAAATAGTTGACATTGAAATGATTTTAAGAAATATTTAATAGTTATTAATATACAGGTAATACTACAACGTAGACATTAAAAATAAAAGTGTTATTTTATAAAAAATACCACGAATTGCATCGAATTACATATCTAATGATTTATAAAAAAATATATTTTACAGTTTTTTACAGATTATGATTTACAGATAATTCGAACTCCGGCCCTGTGTTTAAATTTATAGAGAAATTCAGTAAAATAGGAATTAAATATGACCCAATTCAAAATGAAAATCATATAATGAAATAATACGCTATCCACGATTGTTTTATCGATTCCGCGTTTTATTATTTCCGTTTTCTTGTGTATCATTAAAACTTATATTTATTCAAGTTAAGACTGAGAAGTACCGGAAGTAAAAACGAACAAAAACAAAATGGATCATCAACAATTAATCGAAGAAATGCCCATAGTGGAACAAATGTCCACGCAAGACAGATTATCGTTAGCTAGAAAAAGAAGAAACCTCCAATTGAAATTTTGGTTACAAAAAGAAAAAGAACATAGCAAAAGAAACTCAAAGTATCAAAAATCTAATAAACGAGGAATATCTTTCGACGACAGCGTGGTATTATTAGAAGCGGCAGCTAGAAATGATATAGACGAAGGTGAGTTCGTGAAAATAAATTTATTTCTAATAAAATTCTTATCTACAAAATAAATCTAGTAATGACAGATAACACAGGATAAGAAAATAAATCTTTTCAACTTTGGTTATCGAGATTACTTATGGCAACGTCTAACTTGTTATTGTCAACCATGTTTGTTTATGTAAATGGCGCTATTAGATTGTTATTCGCATTCAATAGATTAAGGCACGTTCACAAAAAGTCGAAACTATAAAAAATGATGATTTGAACAGTTTACTCATACAAATTAAAAGAAAAAGTAAACTTTCGTTTCAATATCATTATTCACGAAATTAAATGTAAAATTGTCTTAGTTATTTATACAGGGCGAGGTATTAGTCGAATAACTCGTAAAAAAAGTTAACCCGATCACGAAATGAACGTTCGGAAATTAATCTAGATCGTGTTTATTGGTATTCGGAAACTGAATGAAGTGAAGGGATCATAGATATATGATAGAATCTTTTATATTCTGATATGGTAGTGAGTGAAAGCGATGAGTTTTTTGAAACTTTAATTTTCTATCTATTCTTGTAAGCATAATTGACAGGTGATTTATACGTTTTGCTTGTTCGCTATAAAATCAGATACTATATGTTTATATTTTATTTTCTATTTTATGTTTGACGATGTTATACAGGGTAATTTGAAAGATAATATGATAATATACTGATGACTGATTCTCTACGGTTTTAATCTCTGATAGCAAATGGATAGGGCCGGTGTGGCTCGAAATTATAGTTATTAAACGCTTAATTATGACGTATACCGTCGATGGATGATAATCTTAGTAATTCCTTGATGCTTTTTAAATATTAATAAACAATAATGGGTACTCGTAATTTTTTTTTAATATATATAAACCAAATTAACGCGTAAATTAATAATTTAGAGATAATTATTAAAAAAAATTAGTACAACAAACTACGACTGGAATTAATCAGTTATTAGAAAAATTTATATCAATTTCGGCATAATTTAACATTGCTGTTATTTGATATAAAAACTTGTATTTATAACCCCTTTTTGGTGTATCAAAAACCGCTTTTATACATAGGGAAACACCCTATATATTATTATTACTTTAGTGATTTTTTTGGATATTACTTGGATGAAATGAATCGACTGGTTCTATACGAAATGTCAGTGTAAGAGCTAGAGCGTGATCACGTGATTTAACGTTTGGATGGCTTGCACGGTTGCCAAATCTATCTTCGTATGTTGAAAGTTTGTTGTTTATGGTTAAGAGATATTTTCGTTTAAATAGTTAAATAGGATGTTTGATGGTTCATTGAGGTTGTTTTTTTTGCGAATTTTAGTGCGTAGGTTATTAATGAAAGGCGTGAGTCCGGATTCTAGTAACGAAGATGGTTTAACAGCTCTACATCAATGTTGTATAGACGATAACGAATCCATGTTAGTATTATTATTAGAATACGGGGCTAACGTTAACGCGGAAGATAGCGAAAAATGGACACCTCTACACGCGGCGGCAACTTGCGGCCATCTTAAATTAGTCAGGTAACTGAAATGGGTGATCGATACTACCGCTTCACAATTGACATGTTATACAAGGTGGTTTCGAAATGTTTCAGGATTCTAGTATCTAGGGGTGCTAATTTATTAGCCGTGAACGCTGACGGTAACATGCCGTACGATATTTGCGAAGACGAAGCAGCTTTGGATTATATAGAAAGCGAAATGGCTCGACGTGGGGTTACGCAACAATTGATAGACGAAACCAGAGCCGCCACCGAGGCGCAGATGCTGAGGGATTTGAAAAAGATTGCCGCGAACGGTGGTAATTTGGAATATTACGATGCGCAAGGTGCAACGCCCGTGAGTATTTATTAATTTTTTTATGGAATCTTCAGGCACGATTTGCTAATTACTAAATTCGTAAATTCTTTGTATTATTCTTAACAGGTTCATCAGGTGCAACCAGTTTTTTTATCCAAACAATCAAATTCAAACTTTTGCACATTTATCAAGAATTTATAATTTTATAAATTCGTATTTTTATCCTTGTTAAGATCACAAGGTAGTATATGACTCGACTCGATTTATTTTATAGGTTTTCGAGGATTAAATAAATTCGAAATTTTGTACGCTTGTCAAGGACAGATGAAAATACACTAATTTAACAAATTCACATTATTATCATTGCCAGGTACGTCAGGATAACATATAAAAGAATCTCTAAACATTTTCACCCACTTAAAGTCATTATATAAATTCAAAATTCTCTAAATTTGTAAAGGATTACAGGATTGATGAAAATATACCAATTTCATAAATTCTCGTCATTTTCCTTGTGAGGGACACCATTTTTTATCCACTTTAAGCGATTGTAACAGGCTAGAATGACCAGGAAAATTAAATGACATGTTTAGACTCATTTTTTATTCATTCAAAATGTTCCAAATTTGTCAAGGACTGATGAAAATACAATAATTTAACAAATTCACATCATTATCATTGTCAGGTACATCAGGATAACATATAAAAGAATCCTTGAACATTTTCGCCCACTTTAAGCCATTATATAAATTCAAAAACATCCAAATTTGTCAAGGTCTGATGAAAATATACTAATTTCATAAATTCACATTATTATCGTTGCCGGAAACACTAGGATAGCATACAAAGGAATCTTTAGACCCACTTTTTACACAATTTAAGCGATTGTGTCAATTCAAAATCGTCCAAATTGCTCGAGGACTGAAGAAAATATGCTAATTTTATAAATTCTCATCATTATCCTTGCCGGGTACACCAGGATATCGTAAAAGAATCATTTTCATTTTTCAACCATTTGAACCGTGTTCTTATCCTTGCCAGGATCACAATGTAGTATATGACTCGACTCGATTTATTTTATAGGTTTTCAAGGATTAAATGAATTTGATATTTTGTACGCTGGTGAAGGACAGATGAAATTACACTAATTTAACAAATATACATTATTATCTTTGTCAGGGGTACACCGGGATAATATATAAAGGAATCTGTTAATATTTTTTACCCACTTTAAAGATTGTATAAATTCAAAATAGTCCAAATTGCTCGAGGACTGAAGACAATATACTAATTTCATAAATTCACATCATTATTTTTGCCAAGACCATCAGAAACGTTAGAAAGAAATTTTTATACTAATTTTTTACCCATTTTGAGCGACTATATGAATTAAAAATTCTTCAAAGTTGTCAATAACTGATGTAAATATGCTAATTTCATAAATTCACATTATTATCATTTCCAGAAACTCCAGGAGCGTTAAACGAAACCCCTTAAACTCTATAATTACCTACTTTTAGCCATTATATTAATTAAAAAATTTGCAATTGGTCAAAGAATGATGAATTATACTAATTTCATAAATTTTCATTATTGTCTTTGCAGGAAACCCCAGGAGCGATTTTTAAACCACTTTGACGATCGAAAAAATTCAAAATTCTGCAAGCTTGCTACGAACCCTTGGCAATGAATTAATTTAATAAATTTTCATTATTATCTTTGCCAGGTTTGCATAAATTAATCAATACTTAACACACTAATTTATTTAGATAGACTCTATTTGATCAACTTTTCATCATCCCAGTATGTTAACTATGACATGTGATAGAGATTCGTTTATATACACTATCTCACTTTCCAGAAAGTTCGATTTCCTAGAAACCTCTAATCGTAAAAACAAATAAAAAGTTATAGAAATAAATATAAAAAAGCCTTAACCTAACGTAAGCAGGTTATAAAAACAATACAAAGCAATTGTCGCCGTACAGGTAATCGGCGCGTTCACCATTACCATAATCGAACAGGACCGACTTCACTGTTTATGTCAGTGAACGAGTTGGTAACAATACTAATTTAATAATATTTCCCATCATCTTATCAGGTCATCAGTATACGTTTTTTGTGTTTCTTTTATTATTTTTTCAGACTAAACTGTACATTACATATTCTATTAATAAATTTAGTGTTTCGTGTTTATTTTCAGTTACATATAGCGGCTGCTAACGGATACATTTCGGTGGTAGAATTCCTTCTAGATTTAGGCGTCAGGACTGACGTCAAGGATAAAGATGAATGGCAACCTAGTCACGCGGCAGCTTGTTGGGGACACGTAAGTCGAAATATCGACGATAAAAATTAAGTAAAAAATTAAGTATTATATTTTCAGCCCGAAGTATTAGAGCTACTAGCGCAAGCTGGAGCTAATTTGAATGCCAAAAACAAACACGACGAAACACCATCAGGTAAATAATAATTTTGATACGGGGGCGTTTGGGAAAGTTGTAGGTACGTAAAGTGACGCGGAAATTAATAACAACCACATAGTAGTAAATGAGGTCGATAGGAGGTCACAATATTTGTGGGTTTGCGATGTTGTTTACGAATTGAAGGTATTTTGCAGATATTTGCGAGGATCCCGATATAAAGGAGAGGATTTTGGAATTGAGGAACGAACAGGAAATTAAGAAGCAAGCGGAAGCGAAACGGAAAGTGCGCAGATCTCAGAGTAATACGAGAACTCAATCCGTGAGGCGGACATCTTTACGAGATAAAGGTCTGACGGCTAGAAGGGACGCCGTAGAAGAAGCTAGATTGAGATTGGAAGCCGAAAGTAATGTAAGTCGAACGAATATTCATTTTTATATTTACAATTTATTTATAACGGATATCCAATTTATCTTTCCGAAAGATTTAGGTTAGAAACACTTTGTATGTCAATATTTTTCTCGGAACTTAGGTTAGAATAATGTCACACGTCATATGTCACTTCTAACGGGTTTTGGGTTAGAAACACGTCATTTTTTAACGATTTGGGATTAGAAGTACGTCATATGTCAAAGTTTTGACGGGTTTTTGATTAGGAACACGTCAAAGGTCAGTTTTTTAACGATTTGGGATTAGAAACTTGTCATATGTCAACTTTTTAACGGGTTTTTGGCTAAAAACACGTCATATGTCACTCCTTTAACGGGTTTTTGGTTAGAAACACGCCATACGTCATTTTTTAACTATTTGGGATTAGAAATACGTCATATGTCAACGTTTTAACGGGTTTTTGATTAGGAACACGTCATACGTCAGTTTTTTAACGATTTGGGATTAGAAATACGTCATATGTCATTCCTACAACGGGTTTTTGATTAGGAACACGTTAAAGGTCAGTTTTTTAACGATTTGGGATTAGAAACTTGTCATATGTCAACGTTGTAACGGGTTTTTGGCTAAAAACACGTCATAGGTCACTCTTTTAACGGGTTTTTGGTTAGAAACACGCCATACGTCATTTTTTAACTATTTGGGATTAGAAATACGTCATATGTCAACGTTTTAACGGGTTTTTGATTAGGAACACGTCATACGTCAGTTTTTTAACGATTTGGGATTAGAAATACGTCATATGTCATTCCTACAACGGGTTTTTGATTAGGAACACGTTAAAGGTCAGTTTTTTAACGATTTGGGATTAGAAACTTGTCATATGTCAACTATTTAACAGGTTTTTGGCTAAAAACACGTCATATGTCACTCCTTTAACGGGTTTTTGGTTAGAAACACGCCATACGTCATTTTTTAACTATTTGGGATTAGAAATACGTCATATGTCAACGTTTTAACGGGTTTTTGATTAGGAACACGTCATACGTCAGTTTTTTAACGATTTGGGATTAGAAATACGTCATATGTCATTCCTACAACGGGTTTTTGATTAGGAACACGTTAAAGGTCAGTTTTTTAACGATTTGGGATTAGAAACTTGTCATATGTCAACTTTTTAACGGGTTTTTGGCTAAAAACACGTCATATGTCACTCCTTTAACGGGTTTTTGGTTAGAAACACGCCATACGTCATTTTTTAACTATTTGGGATTAGAAATACGTCATATGTCAACTTTTTAACGGGTTTTTGATTAGGAACATGTCATACGTCAGTTTTTGAACGATTTGGGATTAGAAACTTGTCATATGTCAAAGTTTTAACGGGTTTTGGGTTATAAACATGTCATACATCAGTTTTTTAACGATTTGGGATTAGAAACACGTCATATGTCAATATTTTAACGGATTTTGGGTTAGAAACATATTATAGGTCAATATTTTTTTACGATAAATGACAGTTTCATAAAAAACGAATTATTTCTTTTACCCAGTGTATATATAATAATTAATTTCATAAATTTTGAAAAAATAAACAACAATTATTAATTACTTCATATTATTATCTGTCTACTTTATTTGTTTGGGGGTAGCTAGAATATGTATCGGAACTTTTTTTACGTGTCTTAATGTTGAAAATAAAAGTTAGAAGTGAAACTTTTGCGTAATTCAGTTTTCGCTAATTAATACAAAGTTATGATTAAATCAATTAACTTCCTATAAGATTTATTTATTACAATTTTTAAAATTGATTTAATTATTTACGTTCAGTGAACGTACAAGTTGCGATAACACATTAAGAAAGTTTGTTATTTTTAATAAAGAAACATTTTCGATTCGGATAGTGATCAGTGAAATCCGTCGTAAAAAAATGTTATAAAAAATATTCTGGTGAACAAACGCGAGTTATTATGACCAAAAATCTTCCCGTAGTTTGTTTATCGTTCAAAGTGAGTTCGATTTTCTACATTACTAAATAACCGTATCGCCCCTATACTATACAGTGTGTTTAAATCATACACGGTAATTTATTTATTGTCGTATAATTTTTTTTAGAGTTTAGACAACGAAATTACGAATTACCCTTCGGCTACGGCTCCAAATACAACTCAAACCCCTCCGAAATCCATATTGAACAACAACCATTTATCCGAACTCAACATAAACAACCTGAAAGACGAAAACAATCATTTATCGCCGAACAACCCGAACGCCATTCAATTAATCGAAGACCGGAGAGCCCCCGAAGGCAAAGACAACGATTCCTCATCCGAAGTAGACTCGGCTAAGGAAAAAAGTTATACGACAGACGTCAACGGAAAAGTAACCGTTCACGTTGTGGTTACGATTAACGGTAACGGCACTTTGGCCGATCTAAAAAAACAGAGGACGCAGATTAGGAACAGCAGTAACGACGTGAGTAGTTTGACGTCGCCGATGGGGAGCGTTTACGAAAACGACGTTAACCCCGATCCGGAAACCGATATTTTGAGGTTAACCGGAAATACTATGGAGGAGAATATGGAGTACGCCAAACCGAAAAGGTGTTGTATTATCATGTAAGTTGAAAAAAAAAACTGCCGATTATGTATTCGTTTGTATTATGTCATCGAGAAGTTAGTAGAGCGATATGAGAGGAAAAATCGATTAATAAATAATCGATTTTGTTACTTATATTATTCGTTTTTTACTAATTTATCAAGAAAAGTGTCCCTCGTTCCCTTACAAGGGCAATATGAGCAAACAATAAGCGAAAAATTTTCCGGGCGCCTCGTTACAATTTTTCGGTTGTCAAAATGACAACAATGACCTAACCTAACCTAATAGCTGTCAAATAATTAATTTTGACGTTACTATGTCTGTTAATTCATAAAAATATAATTGAAAAGTTATCAAAATAACTGTAATTTTTCACAATGGAAAATTTAAGCGAAATAAAAACGATCGTAACAACTTTCCCCCTTATTTGCGTCTAGTTTTTACTTTTAACGAAAAATCGATTAATACATAATCGATTTTTCTTTAGGAAATAATCGATTTGTTACTTATATTAATCGTTTTTACTATTTTATCAATTGCCCCTCGTTCCTCTACAAGTTTTTGATAAATTGGGCAGTATGAGCAAACAATAAGCGAAAAATTTTCCGCTGTAGGGGAAAATTTACAATTTTTCGATTATCAAAATGACAATAGCTGTCAAATAATTTATACATTCGATTACTTTTGACATTACTATGTCTATTAATTCATTAAAATATAATTGAAAAGTTATCAAAATTATTATAATTTTTTCACAATCGAAAATTTAAGCAAAATAAAAACCATCGATACAACTTTCCCCTTGATTTGCGTCTATTAGTGACAAAAAATCGATTAATAAATAATCGATTCTTGAAGAAATAATCGATTTTGTTACTTATATTAATCGCGTTTTTACTAAGTTATCAATTGCCCTTTGTTCCCCCACAAGTTTTTTAAAAATTGGCTGTTCTGTTAATTTTAGAAAAAAATTGCATGAAATTGGCATAAAAAACTTCACAAAAATATGAATAATTAAATGCTAGTTAAATGCTACGGAAAATTTTTCACAGACGTCATGAAAAAAAATGACTTTTCCAAGTTTTCTCAGCAGAATGGCTTTGCTACATACATAAATTTTTTTTTAACAAAAACTTTTCCCTATAATTGAGCACCTTTTTCCTAAAACTTGCCCAGAAAAAAATTTCAGAACCCATTAACTGCCAATTTATATTTTTTTTAATATATCATTTTTTTCTCAACATTGCCATGCAAATATAAAGAATCGATTAATATAATATGTTTTTATTATTGGTTTTTTAAATAAATACCAATTTAATATAAAAAATTCCCATTTGGGACCATGACATGTACAGGGTTGGAATAATAAGAGTATTGATGGAAATGAATTTATTACAAAAAAGCTTAAAATAAAAAAGTAATACTATTGAAATATAAATAATCATTTATGCCATTTTTCTTACATACAGCACATTTTTTTGCTTGCCCTCTTCAGTTCTTTCAATAAAATGCCCACCACAGCCTTTACGGATATCTTCTGGCTCAAGTTTACTGGTTAGTTTATAAAGGCTTGGTCTGCCCAACCTCTTAGAATCAGAAATTGAAGACGTTGCCAAATAGGTTCTTGCTATAGCCCTCTTGTAGTCAAGGAATGGGATTTTTCCATTAATAATTTCATAAAGTACAAGGGCATTTACAGTAATCATGCCTATAAAATTTGTTATAAGCGGAAAATACCATTTCTTACCTCGAATTTTTATTCTATATTTGTTTATCAGCCAATCTAGTTTATCCACACCGCCCATGTACATACACAGCCACCGTCTTTTTGTCAGTTCTGGAATAGCGAGATACAAAATGGATTGGGTCAAGCTCTTGATGATTTGATAATACTTTGACTATATTATTGTCTTTCAAAGTTATTGCAAATATATCATTGTTTTTATCAAATCTATAATCAAATGTGCCTCGAATTACTTTTTTCCTTTCCTCATCCGTTTCGAATGGGCACTTGTAACCGAATAAGCAATGCTGCCAACTGTTAACCACTAAAACACCCACGATTTCCAAATGGGTTAATATGGCACTTAATTTTCAGCTTATGTTTTTTCTGTCTGCTCATATTGCTCTGCTAACTTTAGTGAAATGTTGTACTATCGAATCGATTCACATATCAATGTTTTTTATCACTAACTGTTATAAAATCACCGTGATTCCTATAAATATTATAGCAATAATAAAATTGTTAATTTTCCATAATGTGATTGTTAATAAAATCCATTAAAAAAATTTAAACATCCATGGAAAACAGTCCATTGGTATAAGGTATTATTTCAACATTTCCCATAAAACCGTCTATAATTAATATCTAATATCGAGTGGATTGTTTTTTGTGTACCACTCTGTATATAAACCAAAAGAAAAATATATTTGAACTAGTTTCTATTATATTTTCTGTATCAGTATTACTTACGTCATTCCATAATAAATATTTTATTTGAAAACTTGAGGAAAAAAAACAATTTGGTACATACAGGGTCTTTCATTAAGATCTACTTATCATTAAAATTGAATAAAATGTTTATCGATACTAAATATTATATCATTGAAATATTTGTTATCACCCTGTAGGTTAAATTTATTCAAACACATGCCTTTAGAAAATCTTTCATGTTTAATTGAATCGAATTGTACTATTTTAATGTCCATTTCCATTTGAGACGATCATAACCTCAAATTACTTATTCAAAATGTTCAATATGGCACTTAATGTTGAAAACACTTATTCATGTTATCTAATTAAGGTAAAAAAAGCTCCCTGTTGACGGTAATGATCTTGTTCTCAAAAAAATTTGAATCAATAACTCTTCCAGCACAAAAACCATACCAAATAATAACTTTGTGAACACTTTTCATTGTTTTTAATTATTTGAAAAACACTATTTGGTACTATTTCAATGTCCAAATTCACTTGAGAAGATCATAATCTCAAATCGTTAGTTCAAAGTATTCAACAAGGTTCAAGAGCTCCCCATTAAAGATCATAACCTCAAATCGCTCGTTCAATATGGCTCAAAAGAGTTTCCCCATTAACATTGACGAACTGGTAAACAAAAATCATAACCTCAAATCATTAGTTCAAAATGTTTAATATGATTCAACAGAGCTCCTCATTGACATTGACGATTTGGTAAACAAAGATCATAACCTCAAATCGTTCGTTCAAAATGATTAATATGATTGTACAGAACTCCCCATTGACATTGATAAAGTCATAACCTCAAATCATTCATTCAAAATGTTCACTATGATTCTACAGAGCTCCCCATTGACATTGATAAACAAAGATCATAACCTCAAATCATTAATTCAAAATATTCACTATGCTCCCCATTGACATTGACGAACTGGTAAACAAAGATCATAACCTCAAATCGTTCGTTTACAATGTTCAATGTGGTTCAAAAGAGCTCCCAATTGAAATTAAAGAACTGGTTAATGAATTATGGACCGATAACACTGCAAGGTCAAAATCTACATCTAATAAGGCTTTTAGTATGTATTAAGTTATTAAAAAAGCTCTATCCATGCTTTTGGATCCCTTTGTAACAATCAATTGAAGAGTTGGAGGCTTCTTGCTAACCAAAGCTATGAGTTTTGCGTTGTTTTCAAAAATAAAGCAAATATTTAATGAAATATAATAGAAACTTTTTTTCTTATATAATTTTTATCATATTCTAGAAGCAATACAACTTTTTCAATAGATAAATTCAAGTGAGATTACTAAGTAAAGTACTTAGAAAAAATCAGTATTTTTTTATAATTATCAAAGTATTTTTAACAAAAATTCTCTGAAAAAAAAATCTTGAGCACAGCAAAAGTATTTCTGATTTTTCTTTTTTAAAAAAATTAAAATATACATAAAACATGATGAATCAAACACTTTCGACTGCATCAAGAATCCCTCATGAAGACTGTACTACATGATCAAGTAAATACAAAAACTGAACATTAATAAATTTGTATTTGTATATAGAAGCTGTTAATTAATTGGGATTAAGTGTTTGGCAACTAGATTACGATCGTTTTCGTAGTGGGATTGTGGCAAAATTAAAGTTTACTAACTCTAATATATTTCCGAACTTTCGAATACTTATGTATTCATAGACTGGGACTGAAATTATGGTCAACTACCGTATATATTATACGTTTATAGATATTTTTATATTATATTAGACTATAATTTCAATCCCAGAGGATGAATTCATAAGTATTCAAAAGCTTGGAAATATATTAGAGTTTGTACACTTTGGTTTTTAATCCCACTACGAAAACAATCTTAGAAGTTATTAATATAGGATTCTTGAAGGTTTTGAGTATTCAGGCGCGGTTTCAAGAGGGAGTTCATGGGGTTATTACCCCCTTAAACTGTTTTACAAATTTTAGGGACCATCAAAGCTTTGGTACAGTTTGAGTGAAGTGCCTAAGCATAAGTTTTGATCAGTTTTTTTTCATTTTTTTTTTATTTTAATTCGTGAGCCCTACCCTAAAGAAACTGAAACCGCCCCTATAAGTATTTAACAGTATTGTGAACTTATTAATTCCTTTTTATGAGGTTGTGAATTTGAAATCTATTATGAAATATTCTCAAGTTGCAGTTCCTCTTCGAAATTTTCGATTTTTTTACTTACTTGTGTAGAATTATAAGGGACAATATAATTTATTGTGATATTTTTTCATCTCTACGTGAAGACACTATTCTATATATTTAATTTACTGAAAAATATTACTGGGATTTTACATTTTTACGATTACGATTTCTGTGATTTCTCAATTTGATCGTGGATTCATATAGTCAGTCCAGTCCATCTATTCTATGAAAATCATTTTGATGAAGACCAAAATGAATTTGATAAAAAAGAGACCTAAAATCAAGACGAATCATCACGAAGGACATATAAAAAGGTCTAGCTAGTGAAAAGTTTAAAGAAAATGAGTTATATTTGTATGATTTTAACGTCGTTTCTTATGTTTTTTCTCTTAAGAGGAACCTAACCTAATTTAGAGAAATAGATAGAGAAATCAATAAGTAAAAAAGTCTAACAGCATTTTACTAAATAAATTAGAAAAAAAAAATCGATTTTTCGACTTCTAATCTTCAATATTTCGAAAAGGAGGTGACATTTTTTAAATTATTTTTTTCATGTTCCTCATATGCGAAAACGTGAAAAACGATGTTAAGATGTAATTTTTCATTATTACTCCCATATTCCCAGGGATGGACTCTATCAGAAACCAAGATTAAATTTAGGGATAACAGAAATCGTAATCTGCCCAAATGTTTATTATAAAAATCAAAATGATAGCATAAAAAACATATTGACATTATTACATCGCTGTACTTACTGTCTTTCTAACACCAATTAGCACACTATTTATTTATTAAACACTCTTTATATTAAAATTTATAGTGAAATTAAAAAAAAATTACTTGCCCGTAAAATTGCCTCTTCTATTATTTGTTGCCTTTTATGAATAGTTGTAGCTAGTGAATTTGATATTTAAAAACATGATGAAATTTAACACAAAAATAAACACTTCAAAACGACAAACAATTTCAACGAGAACGAACTATTAATTTCTTATTGTATTAACTTTTAATATATAAACAAATTTCCACTAAACACGGTAACATTTAATACAAAACACACTTCGAAACGACACAAATGTGAACGAGAACTAACTATTATTTTCTCTTTGTATTTATATACACAAATTTCCACTAAACACTGTGAAATTAAACACAAAAAACGACAAACAACATAAACAATGATTAACTTCTAAATTCTTTTCGTAGTAACTTTTATATATGTACACAATTTTTGACTGAATACGGTAAAATTGTTTTATTCAACTGTTTCAATTCAATTCAAAATGTCTACCATGTACCATGCGCGACACTTTTCATCTTTTTCTATCGTCTACCGTCCTCACCTAATTCCGCAAATGGTATGACCCAGTCTGTATTTCACACTTTTTTAACTGTCTGAACTGGATGCAATGTCAACAAAAACGTTGCGGTGTTGCCATGTGTTATACAAATTTTACTTCATTCGGAATTATTTTCTTTTTAAATTTTATAATTGGAAGCAAACTAATTGTGAATTTCTGAAGATTACATCACGTTTTTAAATATTCAATCACAAAATTTATTAGATATTTGTTATTGTAAATATTTTTTTATATTATATTGGTTGTAGGTGATGATTTGTACAGTATTACGTTCATTTTTTTTCATGTTTTTTCTTTGCGGATTATGTACCTAAATATGAAGATTTTTAGAAAATAAATATTTTTACCTAACTTGATCAACTTATTTTTCAATTACCATATGGCGTCGAATTCAAATTTGATTTCAGGGATAAAAAAATAAATTTGTGGTTATTTAAACTTAGTTACTTGTGATATTTTCGAAGGCATTTCAAAAACAGTACAAAAGAACTACCAGCTAAAGATAGGTGACATTAGCACAACAAAATACACCGAGAAATGTTTTCTATACATACACTGCAATAAAATGTTTGTGTGTGTAAGAATTCAAATAAATTTAACAGCACTGCTGCCACATTAACGGCTACATTATGACGCAGAATTTGATTTTTTAGTTAATTGCCATTTGGTAGCACTGGTTTCCGCGTGGTTGTTTGGACATGCGCATAGAACTTCGCAGCGTTCCTAGGTATCTTTGATTAAATTATAACGCAGTGATACGTCAATTAACAGATTTCCTTAAAATTATGTTGAAATAAACTTTCGATAAAAAGTATGTCCACGAAGGAAGAAAAAAGCATATATTTTGACCAAACGAAAAAATTGCAAAATTATGTTAACATTTGATTTCTCATATAAAACCATGAAAATTATTTTAATCTAATCTGATAATTATCTGTCATGTGACAACATTGATTTCTTGTAAGATCGCACGAGCGTGTGAACATGCGCATCGAACTGCAGAGATGGATCGCAGCGTGCCAGGTATCTGATGAAATTATAACACAGTGGTACCACATTTAATATATTTTCTTAAAAATTCTTTCAACTAAAAGTATGTCAATAAATAAATAAAAAAAGCATATATTTCGAAAAAAAATATGTAATTTTTGTTTACATTACAAAAATTGGTAAAAACTCCAACAATAAGATATTCAATTGTGTTATAATCTAATAATTATATGTCATCTGGCAACATTGGTTTTTCGCGAGGTTGCCCGGGTTGTGATGCGTACTAATTTCATTTAAGTTCGTTAAAACGTCACGAGTAATGTAGGAGACATTGTAGATTATTGCTATGACAATAGTAATGAATAAAAGCGGCGTTGCCATAACTCTACCATATTATTTTCATTTGAAGCTTCAATAATTTTTATTGAACATCAATGTGTAAATAAAAGTGTAAAATATTCATTTTTCTCAGCGTATATAGGCTTTAGGTAAAACGACTTCACGAGCAAATTGTTTAGTTTTTTATCAGAAACCAATGGAAATTGTGTTAAAATCTTGTAATTATACGTAATATGACAGCACTGGTTTCTCGTGCGGTTGCGCGGGTTTGTGGTGGTGCGTTACGAACTTCGTTAAAACGTCAAAAAGCAGTGTTGCCAGAGCGCTATTATATTATTGTAATTTCAATATTTTTTCCAAACTTGAAATATTTATTTTTCTCTCAGTGTATATATACTTATCGTGAAGTGACGTCACGTGCGAGTTTCTTCGAGTGGTTTTCCAGGGTTGTAGTGACAAAATTAAACAACAACTTTTAAAAATATTAGATTTTTAATATAATTCTTCAACAATATATACAAAGTGTCTTGACAAAATTAACAATAAAATCGAACACAAGAAATTCTACAATGACATTCGTATGAAATGACAAAACAATAAATATAATAAAGAATTTCTGTTATGTACAAAATTTAACTTAATTTCAAATATTTCAATATACAAATATTGCGATATATCGCGAAAATATTTTAAAAAAATTTTCCAATCATTATATACACAATTCATATACAATTTTCAAAAAAAGTATTATATTTAAAATACGTACACCTGGCAGATTTTATGAAAAAATTAGAAAAAATCGGTCGAATAAATTTTTGATATAAAATATACCAAATATAAATATATTTTCTTATTGGTAGGTACATAGTTATCAACCATATTTCATTAATCATCAAATAATTGGTTTTTTTAAAGGATTTGGCAACATTGGAATATCGACGGCCATTAATGTAGACATAAAAATTAACTGCGATGTACTGCTGAATATTTAAATGAACGTAAAGTTTTCCTTTTATATTCATTTCAAAAATAATATAAAAATTTCCCAAAATTTTGAGGATGTAAACAAAATCAACATACAACCAGTCAAAACAAATTTACCACGAGACTTTAATAGCAGAAGTTAAAATGGCCGCAACAAGTTTTATCAAGGGCGTTTTACGTATATGCAATACAGGAAATTGGCAAAAAATAGAAGAATAAAAACTTCAAAAAGACAACTTCCAAGATCACCATTGAACAAAAAGTAACAAGACGAGGTTCAAAGTGTATTGCCTGTAAATTACAGTGTGGTGGTTGTAGTGATTCGACGTTTGTTTTGTTAGAAAAAAAAAATGTGTGTTTGTTCTCGACGTATTTTTCCCTCCTGCCATCTCGCGAGTGTCCTCAGTGATTCTTGGTCGCCTACTATTAGGCAACCAGAAGTGGACTGTGTTTGAATAAACTACGAGGGCGAATCACTAAATATTGGACATAACCTACAAGATGGCTTAAAAGTCATAACTGTATCTCTGATTTTATGGAATTGTATGATGCAGTATACTCATTTTAAACCTCGATGTATCAATTCGGAATTTGTAAATGCAATGGGATACGCTTTTGTAGTGCTGGGCAATTATCAAAAAATATAATCGATTATATAAAATAATCGATAAATCGAAAATAGAGCTTCGAAAGAACGATTATGGTTCGATTCCCAATAAAAACAAACCAAATAATGAACCTACAGGAGGTATTTGGAAGTAAGATTCTGATATTGAATTATGTCGAAATAATTATTCAGGAAATAAATTTTTTAATAGTTAAATTGATTATTTTAACGATTGTACGAAAAATTGTTAAGCGATTAATCGAAAATAATCAATTTATCGAAAATTGATTCTTTTCCATAATTTTCACACTTTTGTACTTTTTTGTGGTTCTGTAGGTATACTGGATCCAAAACTTGACATCGACAACTTCTTTTTTTTTCTTTACAGAAACTTACCTATTAAATACTCTCTCTGAGAAATTAATAATAAGAAATATTTCTATTGTTTAGTTTTATTTTGATGGGAATCAAATCACAATGTTATTTTTCAACTTTATAGCTGTCGTAATCAAGAAATATTTCTTTCGAGTTTTCGATCTCTTTGGGACAAATTGTATTAAATGGATCACAATTATTGATTATACTAATCAATTACATAAAATTAAGTAAGAGCACACCCCCTTTTAATTAATCGCTTTAACCAAATACAAATACCTACATATTGATAATTAGGTATATCTAACATTTAAACTTATTTAGTTGACTAGGTACAAAAATTATTCTTAAAAAGCTCTTCACAAATGGCATTTACCTTAAAAAAAATAAAAAATATCATTAGTTTCTTTGATGTTAGATAGTGTCCAGCGGCCCGCGTTTTTCTAAGTTTTTTTATTTTATTGAAACCTTTGCGGTCTAGTGTCGCATAGATAGTTTTGCTGCTGCATTTTTTTTGGATCACAGGACATAAAATATTAGACCATTGCTTTATTAGAAAAGAGTTTTGATATTTCACATAACGTTTGGTTTTTTAATTCGACCTAACCTATCATCACTGTGCTTTCTGATTGATTGTCTAAAGTGTGCAAAGAAAAAATCAAGGTAAGTTTCTAAGCATAACCAAATTACTAATTTGTTATTATGATTATTACTAATTCCATTGAAGAGGATCCAGGTTTGTGTGCCAATTATTTTCTAGTTTGTGTTACAGATGATCATTTATACAAACAGTTTTACTTTTTTAACAAGTTAATTACATTTACTATAATCTTTGATTATACAGAGTTCGGCAAATGTCCGGGACCCGACTGTTGCCGAACTCTGTATATTATAGTACTGTCAAAGTATTTGAGGGCGGCTATTTTAAAGTTTATTCTTGCAGTCGGCAATAAAAATAATGTGAATGGGATGCAGATGCAGCATTTTTTGCCCGAATTATGTTTTTTTAGGAATATGGAAGAAAATAGAGGAATAAGCTGACTTTGGCATTACTTCAATAAATCTGGAACTGGAGACACCTCAGTTTGTAGAAAATTTCTTGCCCATTTTCATTCTCAAAAATGCATAATTGTTTATATACATAATTATTTTCAATTAATCGAAAATAAACGATTATTTTATATAATTGATTATATTTTTTGATAATTGATTATTGGAAGATTATGCAGAAAATGAGTTCTAAGGTGCAATATGGAAACCAGAAGTCCTTGAAGATCCTTGACTTTCCGGACAATTTTCCTCCATTCTTTTCGATATTCTCAATGCTTAGTTCTATTAGGTCCTGTTCTTCGTCGTCCTGGTAGTCTGAGGCCTTCTTTTGGACTCAGTATTGCACGGTAGATCCTCTCTTTTGTGCACCTGCAAAGTATGCGGAGTTTCAGCATGTTTTAAGTAGTGAAATAAGCCTTATTTCGAGCTTCTACCCTCTCCTGTATCTCCAGAGCAGTCCTCTAGTTTGGATTCTTCATTGTATGTCCAGAAATCCTTTCTAAGCTTTATTTCCTATAATCAGGACAACAACGTCTGAGTAGACAACCTTCTGTCTTAATCGGTTTGAGTAGGGTTCCTCTAGTGTGGACCTGCAGCCTTCTAAATGTTCCAAGCATAGTTGAAATGGATTCATCTGACAAAAGATGAATTGACAGTATCTGAAGAGAACGAGAAGAAAGTGAAACGACTTGGTACCAAGTATGCCAAAAATGTATTGCTGTGAAAAAACTATTCCACCAGCAGTCCACAATTACTCAAAATATTTTCCAGTAACGACTGCTATAGGTGAAACACAAGTGAGACACTTTTAAACGGTCTTGCTTTGATCGATGTCACACCGAATAATGTGCTGGATGAAGCTGCATATGGTACTAACCTGCGAAAATGTCAAAATAAACGCTAATAGTTTAAACAGAGATTTTGTTATTAATTATTAATGGTACTGAGAGTATGAGGAGCCCTAAAATATCTAACGGACGCCTCAAATTTCAAAATCCTGACTAAGCTACTCATCCGGAGGGTCACTTATCTAGTGTAGGCACTAGCTAAGCCCCGATGAGCATAATTGACATTTATTGAATTTATTTATTTTCCCTACCTGCCAATAAGAAGGTAAAATGACAAAAAATAATTAGTGCCAACGAGATTTTTGAAGCCCTACAAATGAAAATTAGCTTTTCCTTTGTATTACTTATTAAACGTTGTAATAAAATTATTAGAATTCTAAAAAAGACTTCTTGTTTTATCTGTAAATGATGAGATCAAAAATCTTGCCACATTCGAATGCAACTATTACGTTAAGTTTAATAATAATAAAAAAGTTTAGTCCATATTTGTTGTAATTGAAAGTTATTTATGTTCAAACCTTGAGTTTATAACTTTCATATCAAGTAACTATTCATAATAAAAGTATTTCAACTTCTTTTCACAACCATTATGTTCAATAGAAACTGGTACATTTGAACTACTCCAATTGCAGATACCTAATCGAAACAAATTGAATTTGATTTAAGATATCAATATTGTCATTTTATTTTCACAATAGTTATGTGCATTTGAACTACTCCTAGAAACTTTAGATTTTCAATCAAAGAATTTTGTTTGAAATCTACAGAATATCAATATTTCATGATTTTCAACTTCATTCTAACTAATCAGTTTGAGATACATGATAATTATGAAATTTTTTGTTAAATTTATAAAAATACTGCAAAATATTCTAAAATTAAGTTCAATTTGATTGAAGGTATCAGTATTTCCATCTTCTTTTCACAATAGTTATGTACAATAGAAGCTGGTACATTTGAACTACTCCCAGAAAATGCAGATACCATGATAATTAATGTTATAATTGGATTTTTAAAAGAAGAATCAAAAATTGAACCAAATCTCAACAGATAGTCCAGGATTCTAGAACAAAGTTCAATTTTAATAAAAAAAAAGATGAAAATCAAATTAAATTCTAACGGGTATCCAAAAATTCTATATAAAGTTCAACACCAATGAAAATTTCATTGTTTTCAACTTATTTTCACAGCTAATAGATCCTGGTATATTTGAACTACTCCTGAAAAATGCAGATACCGAGATAGTTAACGTTTTAAATGATTCATTGAAAATAAAAAGTCAAAGTTCAATTTAGTTTCCCAACTGATACATAAAAAGGTTACTGGTACATTTGAACTACTCTCAAAAAATTGAAAAGTATAGTAACATAATAAATGGTTTTGAAATTGAATTGAACTTTTGCCAATATCTGTAAATATTTGGAAATATAATATTGAACAAAGTTTAATTTAATTAAATGATGTCCCCGTATAATATCAATAGTCTTCTGTCAAACCTCAAGATTTTCTGTAATCTTTCTTTTCAAATTGTAAGCTATCTGCTTCTATTTTATATTACTTACTGCCTCCCGGTCCGTCTAGTAGCAATTACGTCCTTACCTACATAATTATAAAAAAAATCATCAATTTTTTATCTTAAAAAGAGAAAAAAAGCTTCAGTCATAACTCAAATCTGCAATGCACGCGAATTTCAACACCAACAAATTTTATTACTTACACTCATATAAATCTATAAAATTTCTATCTGCTCGACTATCCTTTGACGTTCTGTCAAACTAAAGTAGCTGTCGCTGTATTCGGTGTGATCTGTTCCACAACATTCTCTACATGTCGATATTTTTTTATTTTCTTCCATTCTCCGTTGTTGTAATTCATCTGAAAGTGAGTCTCTACCAGCATGGTAAGATAAGTAGCGTCTGGTTGTAGTACATTTTCTTGATCTTCTGAAAGTTTGATAGTAACTATATTACCGAGATGAGGACACGGATTGTCTCTAGAGCCAGCCATAAAACCGAGAATGAGCGCTTTTTCCGGCCGAGTAACTTTGTTTGCTGTACGAAACATATCTTGAGCTTCCAACATTTGTTCTCTCTAAAATACACATTTTTCTACATTATTCATCATAAAATAAAATATATTAACATGCATAATTACCGTGAGAGCAAGACCTCTTCTTTGTAAAACTGTCGCTGTAGGTTGAGGTTGAATCCTAATGTGTGTAACAGTCTGTTGGGGCTGTTGTACTGGCCTTTGTGTAACTACAACAGGTGTACCAATAATATGTTGAGTTTGCACGTGTTGCTGCACTTGTTGGACAGTTGGTTCAGAAGAAATAATAGTTCTTTGGCCTGAAGGCGTCGTCGCCAATAACGGAGGAACAGGTCTCATTGTATGAATGAGCTGTTGAGTAACAGCAACTGCCGGTTGAGGTATAGGAACTGAAACAGGTGTTGAAATCTGAGGTGTAACTGGGGTTGGAGTTGATGGTATAGGAGGAGTTTGTACTGGTTGAGATATCAAAGATGTTGTAACCAAAGATCCTAAAAACGATTTTTTAATATAAAATGTATTATTAAAACAAATATTAGTACATTACCTGCTGAGGGAGTTACAACGGGTTGAGGTGTAGCTGGAGCGTAAGTTGGAGTTGGAGCCAGACCAGCGGCATAATCTGGAGTTGTAACAACAGTTGTTGTAAGTGGAGGACTTTGTACTGTTGCATTTTCAGTTGCTTTTTTAGCAGCATCCTCAATTTCTAAAAATCAAGAATAAAAATATGCTTTTACAGTTATCTAAAACTACATTAATACCTTGCATTTTCTTTCTTTTTTTAGCTGCAGCATAACCTAATGGTTGATCTGCAATATCTAACAGTTTAACACCACCCTCCTTTCTTCCAGCAGGTGCTCTAGAAAGCGGAGGTCTATTAGCATTACTGTTCAATGCAGATCGAAATCCTGAAGTTGGTACTCTGCTTGGGATTCCTTTCAGAGGTGCTAAAACAAACAATGAATATCACATGGCTGGAGATAATTGATTTAATAAATGAATTATTTGAACTACTACATCCAATCTTACATTTATTTGAAAGATATATAAACAAGTCTAGTATGACAAGCAACTTTTCAAAAGTAAACAAATTGAAGTTTTTTAATAAAAAATATCAAATAGAAATCTCAATATAAAAAAACAGAGCAATACTTGATGGTTTTTAATGTATTCAAAAGACAAAAAAATGTGATAACATACTTGTATCTGTCATTTTTCTTGGCATCCCTCTGGATCGAACTGGTATGACAGGTGCACAAGATTTTTTATTCATATTTGATGCTGCATCCATAGATTTCTGCAGCAGATCTGCCCTAAGTAACGCGGATTTTGGTTTCTTTTTTATTGTAAAATGTTTTAATGGTTCAGGTTTATGTCCAACCTTAAATTACAATTCCTAATTGTATTCAAAATTATATTAACATCAAATTAGTTTCAAATTTTCTGAAGCTGAAAAATGTACTTACAACTGAAACTAGAGCTCCCTTATTTAAATAATGACATTCCATGGGTAACATAGTGTGGTCATTTTGTTTACGGACTAATCTCCTTAAATCAGCCACTAAATCATTAAAAATAGGACGAACTTCATCTACATCTGATATTTCTGTATTCAAAGATCCAGTAGAAGGGTAGGTTTTTAGTGCATCTGCTAACATGGCAACCCACAATTCAGAATCGCCTAACGCTACTTCCAAAATTTGTTCTAGTTCTGTCTTCCACTTGAAATCAAATTGTAGTTTATTAAATAAAACAAACTCTTATGAGATTACACCATTTTACATGATCTTTGCAGCGTCTTCATCGGATTAAGAATTTAAAGACCTTTAACTTTAGGGATTTGTAGGAACCAAGAAAACACCGCAGTGGAAATTTAAAAAGACTTTATGACGAATAACATTTTTAAAATTCAGGAAGGTATATTAATAATTATATTTATTTAGGCGTAATATAAAAAAATTGGAATTTGTAAACAAGTGTTAGTAAGCACAGGATCTTGTTATTAAAACATACTACCTGGTCTATTATTTTCTCCAGATGTTCTAGGTATATTTCAAATATTAGTTTCATTTAAATTTAATACAATGATACAACATTACAAGAATTAACACGAGGCAAATTGAATTTGTTTATGTTTTGACATATATAAACATACCTCTTCCAAATTTCTGCGCGGGATATGAAAAAAACTGAGTAATAATTTCAGTTTAACTTGAGTTTGTAAATCTGGGAAACAGTCTTTTATATTTCTCAATACTTCAGCATTTAATTGTGAACATATTGATCCTCCTGTCCAAGAATCATTTGAAATTCCGAGTTTATTGTGAAGCCACAACGAAGTATCACTGTCACGCACATTCGCCATTTTATAAACTGACAGTTCCACATACGTATGAAGATAGTTTCACTCACGTTGAAAACTTCTTCTTTTTTATATATTAACATATGATTATTGAAGCTCCATACGTGTTATTCATAATTTGTTTATTTTGACAGCTTATGAGCGACGTTTTAAATCAAATGTTTTTATTATCATCCACTTTAACCAAAATATGCTAATAGAACTCAATTTTACGTATTAATTTTTAAATAATTTTTGCAAAAATAAAATAAATATGCGTAATCGGTGAGTTTTTTCTTAAACTACAGTAAAAACTTTAAAAAAATCTTGTTTTAGACCCCCCGGATAATTAAAATGTTTAAATTGGAATCGTATATAACACCAATTTTATTGAGTTACGTCAATAGATATATAAATAATTTTAAATTAGAAGATTCTCAGGTATTTATATTAAAATTAATAATCTTATAGGAATATTTGAAATAATCAATTATATATTTTAGGTGTCTTTGTGGGGCGGAGATGCTTCTTTCAATAATTTGGAATTAAATTTACAAGTACTGGAACAGGAACTTCAGCTACCTTTTAGTTTTGTTTCTGGTAGTATTAGAGAATTACTCATACATGTACCATGGACAAAATTAGCGTCAGAACCAATTACCATCACCATAAACACAATAGGTAAATATATTTATTATTGTTGTACAATAATTATTTTTTATTGTTTTTAGAATGTATTTTAAACTTAAAAGGAGAAGAGACTAGAGGGAGAAACGATGCTTTGGCATCTGGAAGAGAGAAAAAACCGGGCCATCATGGGTAAGTAATATTAAAATGAAAATAAAATTAATTTAAGTTGAAATTTTTCATTTTTTGCGTTAGGAAAGAAATGGAAGCACCTCAGGGATATGTGCAATTATTAATAAACAAAATAGTGAGTAACATTCGTATTTATTGTAATAATCTGATATTGAAATACGTTGAAGAAGATATAGTTTTGTCTATGAACGTAAGACATTTGAAATTTGAATCAGCCAACCAAAAATGGGAACCAGCTTATATAGGTGAGTCCTGGATTTCTTTTTTAATAATTTTTATGAAATTATGGGGTCTGATTTTAAAAATAATGAGAATATAGTCAGAAAATTCCTAAAGATGAAAATATAGCAACAAGTATTGAAGAAATTACTACTATTGTTGTACTTTCTATTTTTTCCTGAAAAAGCATTACATTTTTCATTACATCAATTCAAAACATACCTCCAAAAAAATAAATAGAAATACTTAGACTAAATATTTTTGTAGTTTTGGCAATTTTGCAGGGCATATACCCCAATTTATAAACGAATGGGCATTTTAAATGACCATATTTGTCCCTCATAATAAAATTTAGTTCTGATTCTACCCAGTTCGTTAATTTTTTTTTAAAATATCTGGAAAATAACATTATTTGAAATATTTATTTTTTTATTTTTATTCTATTTTGTTAAAAATCTTCTAGATGTTTCTCCGGCCGAGGTTATTTTAAGAAAAGTTATAACAATAAACGATCTAACTTTGTGTTTGGATAAACGTAACGCTTCTGGTAAAATTGAGGTCTACCAAGAACCGATGTTATATAAATGTTCAATGACCATGCACCTATTAAAAAAATACCATTCAGCTACAGCTAATATAGCATCAACAACTCGTTTGGATATCTACTGCAATAAGTAAATTATTACATCATATCAATGATTGTTACTAAAAATGATATTTTGCAGTATGGAATTTAGTATGACCGAACAACAAGTACCGATGTTTATGAGATTATTGATGTTGTTATATGCTCTTCATCAAAAACAACTCAAACCTGAGTTGAATGGTACTTCAGACGGTACTAATACCACACAGGATTCTAGAGGTACTAAATCTTGAATTTAATTACAAGGTGATTGATTATTATGAAGTTTGATACCTATTTTGACTTTAGATTTGAAAATTAAAGTCATCACATTATAATATAATAATAATAATAAAATAATAATACATTATAATAATATTATTATAACGGGGAAGTCGAAATGATTATAAATATACAATAAAATATAGGGTGTATGATTAATTAATTTTAATTTGAAGAAGATAAATGAGAACTAACTAACTCAAATTTTCAAATTGATATTCAAAGGATAAAGGAGGCACTGAACTTTATCCCATAATCAATTACCCTGTATAATATGAAGGTTTTTATTGATTTTAGGTCTTTTTTGATATAAAATTAGTTTAAAAAATCAGATAAAAATTGATATTTCGACCCATTTCAGTCATTATTTTGTTGTAACTGTTATTTGAAACTACTTAGAGACCTAAAATCAAGAGGAACACCTCATAAAAACTCGTTTTCAGATACTCAAGATAATTCGTTGGGTTGGACCGGTTGGGCTTGGTCATATGTATCTTCGGTTTTACCAGCACCGTGGGACGATGATTGGGATAATAAATTTTTACAGGATCACAAAGGACACACTCTACATTTTGGCATTTATGTCGATAATCTTTCCATAACATTCAAGGTAAATTCAATCAGAACAAATACAAGGGGCAACCATATAGTTTTATTAGATTTCAGAAACTACCCCAGATCGATCTAACTACTACAATCAAAAAAAACAACGTTACACACCGATGTTATGTTTAAAATTACAAGGTATATATTCTGAAATTATAATTCACGGTTTAAAATGGTTTAACGCTATGGGTGGTGTAAGTTATGCAGTTTTACTACCCCTAGGAGTGTGTAGTTGCTCTTATATAGAGATCGTCGATGAATCTGTACAAATGAACTACTTAAAAATAGGTTAGCGACTTGAATATTTGGATTATATTGTTTGTTATATGTTTTATTTAATTTTTAGGTTCTGAAACTGATGGTCATAAGACGGATTCTTTATTCGATGCAGAAGCTGCGGAAAATAAAGGGAAAAAAAGGCAGTACAATACTTCTTGGGACGTTCACATGACCGTTTATTCGGAATCTGTTCTTTTGGAACGCACCCCAGCTTTTTCGTTCGATTATTTATATCAAATGGATATGCCTAGTGATACATCGAGTGAGGTATTATCAGAAATGGGAAGCGATTTCGAATTCAGGTAAATTATTTATTTAAAAAAAATTTTCAACTCAAGTTTGTTTTTTTTTAGTAATTTCATGGAGAATTCTAGTATGAGAATTTGTTTCGGTCCTTTTAAATTAAGATTATGTTCAGGTTTTTTCCATAGAATCAGTACGTTGCAAGCTGCTGGTAAATATATTATTTAATTCAATTCAATTATTTAAAATAATTGAAAAAAATTATAATATTTTCAGCTTCTTATTACGATTATCCCCCTTATGCGAATCCCAAACCCGAAAAATCTCTACAAGAACTCCATCCACCGTCCGAAGAAGATTTCGATGCTTTAAACGAATTTATTCCAAGTAGGAGTATGAGAATAACTTTTTTCGCCCCAATTATTGAATTAGAATTAATGGACCATCCTTATTTTCAACCTACCAAAGGTATGCTGTATAAAAAAAGAAAGGTATGGTATCATAAGTTAATTTTTCATATATTTAATTTAATAATTATTTTATTTACAGAAATTAAATACAATTCCAGTTATATTAAAACCACTCCAGTTACCAAAACTGACATTGGAATGTCAATTCTTGGATATAAGTCTAACTTATCCCATGTACGTCAACCGTTTAGTCCATACGACTTGTCAATTACCGGATCCTCCTATTCAACTATTCGAAGCTTGTTATAATCGCAATAATATCAAAATTGTAGGATTGTGCAGTCGTTTGATAATAACTTCCAATAATCAAACGACCATTTTAACCCCTTCTAGTTTCTCTTATACCACTAAAAGTATTAATAAGTCCCAATATTGGACTAATCCTGATATCGCTCATGAAGAAACTACTTTCGAATCTGAGAGTATTACATTAAACGGAACTAATGCCAAAATGATGGTAGTATTTTATATCATTGGTAAACTGTTTAAAATGGATGCAGAAGAAGCTGTTGGTATTATGAACAACACATCAATTCTAACGGATGCTACTAAAGATCACGGTAAATTATTTTATATTAAAAATATTCTGTTTTATATAATTATTTTTCAGGTTTACCCTTCATGGAACTCTGTATAGAATCGATTAGGTTTAAAAAAGTGAAAACTAATTCGACTGTTTCTATAGATGCTAGCTTAGGTTCTATTAAAGGTTTCATATTTGAACCGGTCCATACGAAGAATGATGTTACTAATTCGAATGACATCCAACAAGTATTATTCATATCTGGTCCCGAACCGAAGTCAGAAATAGTTCAAGAAGAAACATCAACGAAAATGTAATACCATATCCCCTTATTTCCATTTAGTGAAGTGAAATTAATTTATTTTCAGTGACATGTCCGAAACTCCACCTCTATTTACGGTGACCGTACAATATCCAATAAGTCCAGATAATAAGAAACATCCGCCGATATTGCTGTTTAATCTTCAAGAAATTAGAGTTTGTGTTGATCCTCTACTCTGCAGGTGGTTACTGTATACCCCCAAACAGTTTGGACACAAATTAAAAACATTCGGTAATATTTTTATGAAAAATACACCACTACAAGCATTGAACACTTCCAGCAATGATTTATTATCACTTTCACACCCTGTATATCCACATTTTTACAAAATATATCCTTCCATAAACTTTAAACACTTATAACAATGAATTATTATCATTTTGACACCCTGTATATCTAAATTTTTACAAAATATATCCTCCCATAAGCTTTAAACACTTCCATCAATGATTTATAATTACTTTGACAACCTGTATATCCACATTTTTACAAAATATATTCTCCTATAAGCTTTAAACCCCCCAACAATGTATTATTATCATTTTGACACCTTGTATATCCACATTTTTACAAAATATACCCCCTTAAGCTTTAAACACCTCCAGCAATTATTTATTATCACTTTGACACTCTGTATATCGACTAACAATTTTTCTAATCATAGTATAATGCTTTCTACAGTATGAATCAAATACATATATCCATTATTATGGTTTGTAGATTTTTTTTATAACCAAAAGAATGTTAAATGAATGTTTTTTAGATACCATTGTAAAAACTAGAAACGTTTCAGAAGCTAGTGGTAGTATACCAGAAACTTCTCGAAAAACTCCAATTCAAATAGAATCGGTTCATAGTAGTTCAGATAGAGAACCGCATTTCACTTCCAACAAAGCGGAAATAAGTGAAGAAGAACCAGTCGATGTACAAGAAAAAATTTATAACTTCCTCAAAAAGTGGTTCGACGTGTGGAAGGGAATGTTTCTCTATGGAGACGTTTCTCAGTGTACAATTTATTTTCCTTTGGTGTCACTATCCGCTATTGGGTCTCAGGGTGAGTCAATGTATTGAGTATTTCGTTCTCAATTGGCGCAGTCATTAGGATTCATTTAGATTTACTGGAAATTCAAAATAACTATTCCCAATTGGCGCGGTCAACAGGATAGAATATATTGTAGCTGAGTCAAATTTAAATTTCCGTAGGTATCCAGGAAGCCGTGGATTCGGCAGTGAATAAAGACCGTCCGCCAGATATAATGGTGATAACTTTACCATTTGCAAATATTCGTAGTGCCCACCGACAAAGTATTAAAAAACATCTGACGTCTTTACCGATTTCATTGCCGGACACTATATGGTCACCGGATAAGTCAAGCTTTCCATGGACTATGTCTATATCGGATATGAGCTGTTACACGGTACAGTACGGTAACAAATTGATATTTTTAAAACCAGTTTCTTTGAGCGCCACCGTGGGGTTATCTACTAGAGCTACTAAAGCCGAAAACGAATCTACGGATGTTATAAAACCCGATTTGGGATATTTAGGAGTGTGTGTACACATCGACATGACACCTATTGTTATATCTACGTCCGAGGTACAAGTTTATTTATTCGCCGGTGTACTTTACGGTAAGTCGTTCAATTTTTTTTTAGATATCCCTAATTAAGATTGTCTTATAGGTCTCATGGAGGTAGCGTCGAATTTAATGCCGGAAAAAATTAAACATTCCTCTTTAAAAACTCCAGAAGTCCTTCCGGCCGTGATGAGCAAAAACAGTTCGACTTTATCACCGACTATAATGAGAGAAAATACTGTCGATTCAGTAAGCGATAAAACGCCACCTATCGCCGCGTTATCCCAACAAGATACCATCGATGAAAGTGTCAAATTGACAGCTTGGGTACAATGGACGGTAACGAGATTCACAATTGAGTTATTGTCTAATGAATATAGAGGTTTCAGTGAAGATTTGGAATCGTTACAACCGAGATTGAAACTGGTTGTCGATGCTGAAGATATTGTTAGCTCTTTGGATTTTCAGAGCGTTTATTTGAAAATCAAAAGTAAAATCGGTTCAGTGTCTATTCAACATTACAAAAGGTAATTTGTTTAAATTTTGTCTACGTTTCTTATTCTAAGTTTTTTTTTTAATTAGCAGTGGTAATTTATATGGGTTAAGGTGAACTTCTAATAAAAAAGGGATTTTTTTAGGTTATACTTCAATTTCAAATGGTTAAAATTGTTTAAATCAACTTATTATTTCAAATGTCAACTTTTTTAGGTCAATTTGTTAGAAAAAAGGCATTTTTTGGGTAAATATATGATTTAAAGTGGCAATTATAAATGGTAATATTATTAGGGCAACTTCTAATTCGAAATGGCAATATTTTTCGAATGGCCCAGATTAACATCTATTTCAAAATGGCAACTTTTTGATGTTAATTTCTAAATAGAGCGATAAAAAAACTTCGAGTTAATATCTAAATTTAAACGGCAACATTTCCAGGTCACTTCTGATTCTAAATGGCAACTTTTTGACTATATTTCTAATGGTAACTAATTTAGATCGACAACTAATTCTAAATGGCAACTGTTTTAGGTTAACTTCTAATTCGAAATGGCAACCTGGTCCATTTTCCGGTATAGTAATGCGTCTGCGCGAAGACATCGGTATGAATCAACGACACGAAGATAACGGCTTCGTAAACATAACTATAACGAGGGCGAGTTGCCAACATACGCATACATTATGGGGCGCGGTTCAAAAGCGTTACCACAAGGAACCCAAACGAACGGACCCACTAAATTCCCAACTTCTATCCCAAAGCCGTTACATAACCGAAATTGTCGTCAACGTACAACCTATAGGTGATTATTTCCTTCAACGTACCGTTTTGGTTTTTCACTTTTTATTCGGTTATTTTTTTTTTTTCTAGATTTTATCATATCCCTGAAAACTCTACGTAGCTTCTATTTAGTGGTGGTTCCCCTACTACAGATACCCCTAAGTAAGGAACCAACAATTCTCGATCAAAGCACAACCATATTGAACGCTAATAATCAAAATTTACCACTGACTTATTTGGAATGTCAGGATATTCGAATAGTCATACCTTCGGTTGAATTGCAAGGAAGTGGAAGTTTCCACGACGTTGTCATATTTCAAGTGCAGAAGATTTGCATGAGTCCTTCAGCAGTTAATCCGATTTGTAGGACTCCACTAAGACCAGACATTTACGAACAAGCAGCACATGCTAGAATCTTGAACGTACCAGGTAACTTAGCATACAAATAATTTGTTATCCAACTCTATTACCATGTCTCTGTCCCTAAATACATTTATTTACACAGTGGCTTCAAAATATATTATCAGAACTGTTTTCGACATCTACAACCACCCTTTTCAATTTTTCTCAGCTCTTATAATTTGTGATGGCATCTTAACACCTGAAGGTATATTCTCCAAAGCATTTTTTGTATATGCTTGAAATGGTGAGTCATTCTAGTATTTTAAGAATCTGAGTTTCATCCCCCTGTACACAGATTCAATATCTTTGTGAAGTGATTTACACCAATAAGTCAACACCAGAGGGTTCATTTCCCTTTCTTTTGATCTTTTTTGATCAGAACATTGTTTTAAACGAAGTCTAGGTCAATAAAAGGTGTTTATGCTACTTTTTTGGCTGGTGTAGTGGCCTTTGTCCCTTTGTACCCACATTCAATAACTGGTGGTACCAATCTCATCAGGTACTACCTGAGATGATAATACTACTTTTTGAAGTGATTTACTCCAGGTCAAGGGAAGGCGTTTTTGTTTCTTTTTTGGCTAGTGTAGTGGCCTCTTTATTTCCTTTCATCTCTGTGTGACCAAGAAGACTATGTTTGATAACTTGGAGTTGATGACAATGCAATTCAATAATTTGATAGCCTCATGATTTGTTGAGGCACTTTTCTAATGATTAATTCCACTTGTAAGACACTTGAACAGGAACCTACCAATGATGAGTATTTGGTACCAATACCGAATCTACTGTGGCGCTTTATGAGTCACATGTGTACTATTTAATGATTTTTCTGGTTGTAGTTTTCTCTTTCCTAGGTTTCCTTCTTCTCTAACGTTGTGGTAATATTTTTATATTTATAAGTATGAGGACCATACTCCCTGTCAGACTAAAATGACTCCTTGGGGTACTATGTACATTACCATATGAACATTTTTTATATTTATGAAGAAATAAGTAAATGAAATTGTTTTTTAGGAAGTGAAGTAGAAGATAGACAGTACCAACTGGATCTACTCGGTATATCTATCTGCACCGGTATATGGGAAGATATAAATTCAGTGTTTTCATCGACCAATCCCACTTTAAAGGGTTTGAGTGAGAATCCAGCTTTAGAATGGAATAATTTAGATCAAGGACAACCAAATTTTTCTCAACCCATATTAAATCTGTGGCATATAACCGAAAAATTCGATATATCTCTTATATTAGCACCGGCTATGGTGTATAAAGATACCACCATAATCTGCGGACACTCTTTAGAAATCAATCTAGTCACTGATATAATGATAAATTTATCTTTGCAACAAATAAAGTTATTATCGGCTTTATTAAGCGAATTTATAGCCTTAATGGAACCTCTGGTTGTCGATGAGAATTTCGTTAGACCGAAACTGATATTACCTTACTCCAGATCCCGCGACACCACCATCTACGAAGAAGAAATCGAAACTTGTGAATTATTCAGAGATTCGGGCATAGAAACGTCCGATATTAAAAGTTTGTCTTCGAGATTATTGAAAACTTTGAGCGAAAGCGAAAGATACGTTGTACCGAAAAGTACGACTTCGCTTCTCGGTTATTGCATCCCTTTCGACGTACTTTTCACGGCGGGAAAAATCAGTTTAGGTCTTCACCAAGTGCATATACCACCAAACGGCAGCCAACAGGCGAAAAATAAAAGAAGAAGGTCTCAAAAAGTAGATAACGACGAAGCGGGATACGAAGCGGAAGAAGAAGGGATAGTTGATAAAGAAAACAATTATAATCAATACTTACCTCTTGTTTATGTTAGCGTTAATCAACCGAATCTGTATTTGAATAAAAAACAGTTGATTCGGGTAATGCAATTGACTTGCTTCGATTTGAGATTGAAATTGAGCGGTCCGGAATATCCACCTATTAATCACGTTCCTAATGAAGAAGATTTTCCTGTTAACATTGTGGAAACTAGATCCGGTACTCCGGATGTCAACACCGGTATTTTCCCGGCGTTTTTCACTGGGAAATTTTCTAAAGGGGTCAGTAAGAATGCTACTATCGATATTGAAATTTCTAAACCGACGAAAATTTTGTGTTCCACTTCGAAATGGGGATATTTGTTGATTGTGAAAGATAAGGTGAGGCGCAGGCAGATTTATTTGATAAAAAATATCTTATTCGATAATTTGTGAAAATATAAAACAAGTTTATACTGTATCTTAGAATTCTATCAAAATTTATTACTCAATATTCACTTTAAAACAATAAATTGTGAAAGTAAACAACACTAACCACATAAAACCACTTCAGAACAATAAATTTAGTTATTAAAACAAACTAAACCTTAGAACCATAAATTTGGTAAATAGAACAACGGAAATCACATAAAATGTAGTAATTTAGTTTCTGACCACTTCAAAATAAGAAATTTTATTAATAAACCAAATGAAACGAGGTGATTGGCTTATAACCACTGCAAAACGATAAATTTGTACATCAGAACAACATAAACCACATAAAATCCAATAATAAGATTTCTAACCACTTAAGAATAAGAAATTTTATATATAAACCACATGAAACAATGTGGTTGGCTTATAACCACTGCAAAACAATAAATTTGAACATCAGAATAACATAAATCTTGTGAAATCCAGTAATAAGGGTTCTAACTTCTTTTGAACCGTAAATTTAGTCATTAAAACAACATAAAACCATATAAAATGTAGTAATATGGTTTTTAACAACTTCAGAGTGAGAAATTTTGCAAATAAAATCAAATGATACACAGTAATTGATTTATAACCACTGTAATACATTAAATTTTGCTAATAAAACCATATGAAATACATTAAATAGGTCTATAACCACTGCAAAATAATAAATTTGGTCAATAAACCATAAGAAATTTGGTGATGTGGTTTCTAACCACTTCAGAATAAGATATTTTCGAAGAAAACCACATGAAACACAGTAGGACTTTAAATTTTGCTAATAAAACCATACAAACCCTATGAAATACGATAATTAGTTTCATAACCATTATAAAACATTGAATTTTCCTAATCAAACCATAAACAATATGAAATACAATAAATAACCATTTCATTACAATAAATTTCGTCAATGAAACAACAAAAACCATACAAAATATAGCACTATGGTTTATAACCACTGCAAAACAATAAATGTTGACAATAACAACATAAAGAAAATAATTATGTGTATAACAAGTTGAAAATAATAATTCTGTCAAAAAAACAAAAACCACATAGTTTATAGTCAACAAATATATTTGTTTATATCACAAAAACAAAATTTTTAGGTACTGGATGCGTTCAAAGGGAACAAAAAGGATCTAATAGTAATGTCTAAAAGTATAAAAAAGCAAATCAGTACCGAAGACATAACGACGTCTGTACCTAGTATAAGTAGCAGAAACAAAAGTACCGACACCTACGGTAAATTTCAAGAAATAAAAGACACCCTCGGTGGTACTAACGTAGTTAATGTCAATTTTAATCAACTAATAATTGCCATACAATCCGATTCTGGACATGAGGTAGTTAATCGATAATTTTTCTCAGTGTATATAATTTAATTTTTTGTTTTAGATACACTTCGGCGTGGAAAAAATGTTAAACACCGTATCGTTGTTGTCTCGACCGGAAAAAATATCATTAAAAACGAATTTACATTGCATAACGTTATCGGTTATTAACGGAGTGTATAAAAAACTTTTACTGAATCCTTGGACTGTTTCTATCGACGTTTCGGTGTTTTGGGAATCTTGGCAGACTCCTGACAGCGATCCGCAGGTTCAAATCAGCGTCGAAAGCGATTGCGTTATAGTGGATGTTGGTTCTGAGCAGTTGAAATGCCTCCAAGTTGTTATTAAAGAGATCAACGAATTCGTTTCTACATTACCATTCACGGTATGTAATTTTCAAAATTTTTATATTTATAAATATGTTTTTTCCTTATTTTTAGGAAAATGTTCATAGCGAAGTAGCATCCGAACCATTATCTGGTAGGGGATACGAAAAAGATCAACACTATAAAGACGATTTGAGAGCTGGGGCTTTCCAATTCATAGATGCTGTTACGGAAAATACAGAGGAGCTGCCATTACCATATCAGGTCTCACTATTACAATTAGTATTATTCTTATATGCTGAAAACAAGACTAATATAAGTCAATACACAAGAAAAACATTGTAAAACAGCTAAATCAAGGCTACTTTAGGTCTAATGATGATACATACATCCAAAACAAGGTTAATATTGATGCAAGGCTGCTATAGGTCTAACAGTCACATATAACTAAGGCTACTATAAGTCTAATAATGGTATATACAAGGAATCCAAGGCTAATTATGCTACAAAAGGCATTCATAAGTTTAATAATAACATATATGGAACAAACAAGACTGATAATCATATTAACAGCAGAAACAAGGCTACCATAAGTCTATTTATTACTCATATTAGACAAACAAATTGTAAAAATGGCAGAAACAAGGTTACTTTGGGTCTAATAATGATACATACAACCAAAACATACACACATCCAAAACAAGGTTAAAATTGACGTAAGTGCTATAGGTCTAATAATGACCTTTATATTAAAAAGTAATAGTACTAAGACTACTATAAGTCTAATAATGGTATTTACAAAGAAACAAAGGCTAATAATTATCCAAAAGGCATTAATAAGTTTAATTCTGACATAGATAGAACATATAAGACTGATAATGATGTTAACAGCAGAAACAAGGCTACTATGTGTCTATTTATTACTTGTACGAGACAAACAAATTGTAAAAATGGCAGAAACAAGGCTACTTTAGGTGTAATAATGACGTATATATTAAAAACTAATAGTAATAATAATGGTATTTACAAGGAAACAAAGGCTAATAATGATCCAAAAGGCATTAATAAGTTTAATAATGACATATATAGAACATATAAGTATAGAAACAAAGGTCTAGAGGTCTAATAACATCTAATAGAAGAAAACCAAGGCTACTTAAGATTCAAAAGGCATATATAAATCTAATAATAAGGCTATTAAAAGTTCAATATTGATATATGTATTGAAAACAAGGCTATTATAAGAATAAAATCAAAGGTCTGTAGGTCTAATAAGATCTAATAGAAGAAAACCAAGGCTACTTATACAAATAAAGGCTGTAATACGAATAGAAACGAAGCTACTTTAGATTTAATATATATACAGGAAGTACAAAGCATATAAATATAAAAACAGTGCGAACAAGGCTAATACTGACATATATAGGGGTAATTATTATGCAAATAGAAATAAGACTATTTTGGGAGTGATGGTATACCCCTTTTTCCCCTTTTTTTTTCTGAAAATGCCGATAAAAAAAATATTTTCAGGTTATGTTTTGGAATAAATCCATATCGGCAATGGCTTGGCGTTACCCCCAACCTAGAGCGTTAACAAAAGTGAGAGTATTCCCAGTACCGTACAAAATGACACTGGGATATCAAGATGATTCACAAGTACTCTGCCATTTGGAATATTGGTCCGAATGTAGAAATTCTTATTTACCTTTTACGCAATTTTATTTGTCCGAAAGTGAAGTTTGTCACCTGACGTTACCCGAAACCAATCCTCAACCGGTTGTGGCTTCTACATGGAGAGTGGTAAGTATCATACACAGATGAGCAGCTTTACATACTCCTTGTAGTTCATTTGTACTCTATAATTATTATTTACATTTTGGTTTATTTATGCTTGTTTTATATGGACCCAAACTAGTAGTTCATTTGTACTTTATGGTTATTTGATTGTGTTTGTTGTATTGAACTCAAATGAGTAGCTCATTTGTACTTTAAGGTTATTCCTAACAATTTCACTATGATTGTTGTATATTGAATCAAATTAGTAGTTCATTTTTACTCTATAATTATTACACCTATTTTGATGAATTGTGCTTGTTGTGTATGATTTTAAATTAGTAGTATAGTTTCAAATTAGTAGTTCATTTGTACTTCAGGGTTATTTCTAACAATTTGTTGTGCTTTTTGTATAAGGACTCAAATTAGTAGTTCATCTGTATTCTATGATTATTATTTACATTTTGGTTAATTGTGCTTGTTGTATATGGACTCAAACTAGTAGTTCATTTGTACTCTTTAATTATAACACACATTTTTATTAATTGTGCTTGTTGTATATAGTTTCAAATTAGTAGTTCATTTGTACTTCAGGGTTGTTTCTAACAATTTGTTGTGCTTTTTCTATAAGGACTCAAATTAGTAGTTCATTTGTATTCTATGATTATTATTTACATTTTGGTTGATTTTGCTTGTTGTACATGAACTCAAATGAGTAGTTCATTTGTACTTTATGGTTATTCCTAAGAATTTGATTGTGCTTGTTAAATGAGGATCAAATTAGTAGTTCTTTTGTACTCTATAATGATTACACACATTTTGTTATTGAGATTGTTGTATGTATGTATATAATTGGTGATTTTTTAGGTTATAACCATGGTGAATAACAACGAAGATCAATCCACGAATGTTTTGATATCACCAAGAGCGCTTGCGGCTTGCATGAGGATAGATTCCTACTTCAACAAATCTTTTATACCGAATTTAACAGCGGCATTGTATATAACCAAAATCGATCTTTCCTTCTATAATTATTTTGATAGATACACAACTACCAAACTACCGGATTATCTAAAAAACTACACTCCGGATTACATGTTCCCGGAAAATCAAAGATTTTTAACTCTTACTCTGTATAACATAACCGGTTACTTATTAAACTGGGAAATGGATTACGTGTCGTCGGAATTGAGCGCCGCTGTTAAATGCAACGTCCTGGATTACAATTTTTTAACCGAACAAACTTTCATCGAACCGTTCACCTGTAAATTGGAAGCGATAATTGCAGAAAAAGTCAAATTCAATTTTATATCGAAACCGGTGCAAATTAAAATCGGACCTAACGTCGCTCATTGTTTAGCTGTAGCGACCCAAGTTTGGGATCAGAATTATTCTACTGCGAATAAGGAAAATGATTTTTTGGTAATGACTAATTTCATCATCTGTAATGATACTGTTAGCGGGATAAGATTCGGTCAAGCAGGTACCGAAGAAGATATACTCTTGTTGTCGAGACAGTTCCATTTGTATTCGTGGAGATCTCAAAAGAAGAAGCAGAAACTTAGGATAGCATTAGAAGAAAATGATTGGGTAAGTAAAGGTCGAAAAAAATTTAGTTTACCAAAAAAAAAACAAATTTTTGTGCTATACAAGGTGTTTTATCAAAAATGGTGTATAATATAACCTAAAATTTTATTGAGATCTATTCCTTACTTCTTTTTATGTGTTTTTGTTAATAAAACTTTTTGATTTTAGGTCTATTTTAATATAACATAATTATTAAAATATAATTTGTTATTAACAACATGTGAATCAATTAATATTTCAAATAACATATAAATATCAAAATCAAATCGTATTAAAAAATTTTTTATGGTTGTTTTCAAATTTATTGACTCAAATTGAAAAATTTCTAAATTTTTTAACTAAATGTTTGTTTTTTATTGATATCTCATGATTTGTTAATGCATTTTTATTTTTTTACCCTATTGATGACTTTTTAATCTATTTTCTAAACATTGGCATGTTTGTCCTATGTAAACAACTTAACAGTTATTACAAGGAACCTCATATGCAACATATGTTGAAATATTACGATAATATATTATGTCTTTTATCCTCTTATCATATTTATCAAATGAATTTGACAGTTTTTTTTGAAAGTCCTTGGACATTTTGATGATTGGGATCTGTTTTGTTCCTTAATTATTATTGTTTTTTTATCCTACTCTTGAATATGTTATAATTCCACTAATATTGTTCGAATCACTATTCAAGTTGAAAACTGTAGTGATTAAGGCTTCTTATAGTTGAGCTGGTTCTTGATGAAGTCTTATTTTATCAAATTTTCCAAAAATAGTTAGCAGAAAAGTTGATTATTGACTGCTAACAACGTTTTCGACAACTGCTAATAGAGTCCACAATTCTTCTGTAATAATCAAGTCAATTACTGCTAATATCTCATTATTCTCCACTGTGTATTTTTAAATCAAAGATTTTTGTCACCCAATTTGGTTTCCCAAACTTTTAGTACACTCTGTACATTGAAATTGATAATATTTGACTCTCATAGTAAAATAAACTTTAGGAAAAACATTATTTTGTGTCTGTTATCCATTATGTTTTTTATCCACTGTATATTTTCAAAATACTGATATTTGTCACCCAATTTGTTTTCCCAAACTTTTGGTACACTCTGCACATTGAAATTGATAATATTTGACTCAAAGTAAAAGAAAGTTTAGGAAAAACATCATTTACTGTCTCTTTCTCATCCATTATGTTTTTTTGGTTTTTTCCACTCTATTTTTTCAAAATAATGATATTTGTTACCCAATTTCTTTTCCCAAACTTTTGGTACACTCAGTACTTTGAAATTGATAATATTTGACTCGCCCAGTAGGAGACACATTAAAAAAACATTGTTTTATGTCTTTTTATTACCCATTTTAGTTTTTCAGTCTCTCCCCACACTTTATATTTGTTGATTTATAATATTTGTTACCCAAAATGTTTTCACACACTCTGCATTTTAAAATTGATAATATTTGACTCTCAAAGTAAAAGAAACTTTAAGAAAAACATCATTTACTGTTTCTTTATTATTCATTATGTTTTTCTTGTTTTTTCCACTCTATATTTTCAAAGTAATGATATGTGTTACCCAATTTATTTTCCCAATCTTTTGGTACACTCTGTACTTTGAAATTGATAATATTTGACTCGCCCAGTGGGAGACACATTTAAAAAAACATTGTTTATGTCTTTTTATTACCAATTATACTTTTTTAGTCTTTTTTTCTTCACTTTATATTTGTTAATTTATAATATTTGTTACCTAATATACTTTTCCACACTTTTCACATAATTGTATTCCAAAATTAATAAAATTTGACCCTCAAAGTAGAACAAACATTATTTTTAGTATATTTTTTACCCATTATACTTTTCCGGTTTTTCCAGACTCTGTATTCTTGACTATTAACTATATTTGTTACCAAATATGGTTTCCAGATTCTTAGCACACCCCATATATTAAAATTAATAATTGACTCTCGAGGTAAAAGAAACATTAAAAAATGTTGTTTTATGACTGTAACTTGCTAAACTTTGTAATTTTTTACTTTATTGATCTTAAACATTTTCAGAAATGATTAAATATAAAGGGTTAGCAGAAAATTTTAGTGTCAACAACGTTTTTAACAAATACCAATTGATTTAACAACACTATTAGAATTACCTCAACAACTTCCCATATTTCATTTTCTCTCCATCAATTTTCCTAAAAAAATTTTTTTCCATTATGTTAGGTCCACATTTTAATTCCGTTGTTTCATTATAAAACTTTTTAGGTTTGGTCGAGATGTTTTACCATTTCCGAAGACAAATTGGAAATAATAGAATTTAGTACTGACCGTAATATCTCGGTATTCGTAACTGTACAATCTTTATCAGCTACTCAGAAAAAAATCACAATTTTTGGCCAACTTATAGTATCAAATATGTTATTGGAACATTTTGATATGAAAGTAGTAGAAGCCGTTAAAGAAAATAAAGATATAGAATTTAAAAATACTCCAACGATATTAGTTCCTTCGCATAATAACACTCCCTCCATATTCATCAATGGTAAAAAGAAATACTTTTTACGGTTGAGGTTCTTCGGATTGGATTCGGCTTGGACAGGAGACATACCGTTGATGGAACACCATACCGGTAGCCAACCTTGGTTGGTTAAAGGTATCCAAATCAAATTCAAATTTATCAACTCTATAATCAATTTTGATTAATTCTAGTGCCTTTACAAGAGAGGGGACAATTCCTCAGCATCTGGTGCCGTATCATTACTCAAGACATAAACCAACATAAAAGGATACTAGCAGTCTTATGGCCTTTGTTTACAGTAAAATCCAATTTACCAATTGAGTCTCAAGTTCATATCGAAACTCCAACTTTGAATGTTCATCTTGATTGTAGAGTTGAGGGTAGGGGGAGGATACAACAACTTTATTGTCCCGGGACCATAGATCATTCGCATCAGCTTACTTTTAGGATTGAGTGAGTATATTTAATTAAAAAAATTAAACGGTCATTCGAATAGTCATTTTTTAATATATATTTTGTATTAAGAGTCACCAAATTTAGTTTAGAGAAAAATAAATGTCGATTTATGGTTGGTTTTAGTAAAAAAAAACGATAAAACTATGTGATGCTGACTAAATTTCTCTTTGGTTATAATAAAATCCTACCAAATTAGACAATATTAGACTTATTATGTGTCTCATCGTCATCATACGACTTTTTTAGGTATCTTATCATTTAGAACTACAAGATTGTTTAAAACTTTAATTTCTTCTTTTAACAACCCAAAATTAGAAAGTTTTCATTTTTAAAAGTGAAAGAAACGTTTGGAGAATCATTTTTTCTGTACAGTTGTTTTTTATTAGGCTTTTTGCACATTCTGTATTTTTAATCAATAATATTTTACTCAAAAAGTGAAAGAAACGTTCAAAAAACTTTGTTTTGTGTCTTTTTGTTACCAATTACGCTTTTCTAGTCTTATCCTGTACTTTATAATATTTCTTACCTATAATACGCTTCTATGTGTTTTCCACATTCTTAATTGTTAAATGAATGATATTGGAATCACAAAGAGAAAAAAATCATTGTTTTGTGTCCCTTTGTTACCAATTAATGTTTTCCCAGACTTTTGCTACAATTTTTATTTTGATATTCCACTTTCCGTATTATTAAATAGATGAGAATTGACTCACAAAGTGGAAGAAACATTTTAAAAACATTGGTGTCTGTCTTTTGATTGACTATTGTGCCTTTCCAGTCTTTTACTACAATTTTTATTTTTTTTCACCTTCTGTCTTTTCGAATTAATAATATTTGAGTCATAAGTTAAAAATATCCAAAAAAACATTTTTTTTATGTCTATTTGTCACCAATGAATGATGCTTTTTGAAAAATTTATTACAATTTTTATATTTAAATTCACACCCATCATGCTTTTCCAAACTTCTAGCACCTTCTGCCTTTTCGAATTAAGAATATTTTATTCATAAGGTAAAAAATATCCAAAAAAAACATGGTTTTTTGCCTATTTGTTACCAATTAATGCTTTTCCGGTTTTTTGTAACAATTTTCATTTTTGAAATCATAATATTTCTTATCCATTATGTATTTCTAAACTTTTTCTACATTCTGTATTGTTAAATGAAGATATTTAATTTACATAGATAAAAAAACATTTTTTTATATCCTTTTGTGACTTATTCTGCTTTTCCAGATATTTCCTTCTGTATTATTTTTAACAGTTCATTATTTCTATGTTTTAAGTAACAATGAAACTTATTCAAATCCATACATTCCACTAAACTACAGTCTCGTTGATCAAGATACATTTTTCAAGAAACCAGAAAAAGTAGACATCGAAACTATTTTGATAACATTGAAAAATTTCAATGACAAATCGTGGCCGTATTTCGGAGAAGAATTGGATGAAATCGATTGGGTAGTTGAAGACCAACCATTGACACACGTTCAGGTAAACCTTCTTTTTGCCAATGACAATTATTTGCTCTCCAATAGTTTCAATAGTATAAGGTTCTTGATTATAAATTCATCCATCTTTTGTCACCATTGTTGTAGTGAATTCTTATACTAACACAGTTAGATAATATTTCCACAGATTTTTACCACTCATTCCACTGATTTTCTACACTAAGTTTACAGGTTTTTGAATTAAGCAATTTAGCTGATTATTAACACTATTTTACTAATTTCCAACCATAATTTCACTGATTTTCTAAATAAATTTAACTAATTTTCGGCACTAATCAATTTCATTAATTTTCAACCACAATTTCACTTATTTCACTGATTTTCAACTTAAATAAATTTCACTCATTTTCAACCATAATTCTATGATTTTCAAAACTAATGGAATTGATTTCAACATTATCCAATTTCATTGATTTTCAACCGCAATTTTACTGATTTTCAACATTAATTTCATCAATTCTCAATACTAAATGCACCGGTTTTCAACACTAATTTAAGTGATTTTCAAAGCTAATCATTTTCATTGATTTTCATCACGATTTCACCAATTTCCTACACTAATTTAACTAATTTTCAACTTTAATTCAACTAATTTTGAACACCAATCAATTCCATCAATTTTTAACCATAATTTCACTGTTTTCAACACTAATATCACTGATTTTGAACGCTAATCAATTTCACTGAGCTTAAACTATAATTTGACTGATTTACAACATTAATTTCACTGATTTTCAACTTTTTACCATATATTCCCATTTCATTGCTCTGCATAGTTTCAAAACGAAAACCAAACGTACTTGTTGATAAAAATATCATATATATATAATGATGAAATTGAATAAAAATTCATTAGAAAAACTATTCAAAAATTTCATTTGTTCAAGTTAGAAATCTTTGTAGGTTAGATATCAAAACGCCTGCCCGTATTCGTGTTCTTTACTAGTTGAACTTCTACCTTGGTGTCTAACGGTTAATACCTTGGGAGTACCGATTTCTTTAATGTCGAATGGTACGGAATTATGTAGGATACCACACCACGGAATCGTAGCTCCACCAAAACTAGAGGTATGTATTGTAACACATTTATTTTTAAACAAAATCATTGTTCAATTTACACATTCATTTAAATTCTACACTTTAAACTATTTATACTCATTTTCAACTAATCACTGTTTATTTTTATTTCAACGTGAAGACTTTGATCTTAATAACATCCATTAGATTTAAATGAACTATTATTGTTTACTTTTCCTAACATGATATTATTGACAGATGACATAATCGATTTGGAATCATCGAAAAATATAATTAGAATAAACTATGTGTTCAATAATCGGGAAAGCATTTCGTGTTACATTTTATTTTTAAACAGATTTGGATAGGAGGATATAAAAAAAAGTTCTTTTATCTCTATTTTTTTTGTTTTTCTTGATAAATTTCGATTTAAAATATAAGAATATATTGCAATTTTCTTTTCTGACATTGTTGACAGATGACATAATAATCGATTATGAATAATCGGAAAATATAATGAGAATCAACTATGTGTTCAATTATTGGTAAAAACTTCATATTTGTTGGTTATGTTCGTTTTGTGTTTTGTTTTCTTTTTATATTTAAACAGTTTTTGATAGAATAATATGAAAAAAAGTATTTTTACCTTGAATTTTTCTTTTTCGAGATGAATTTGATTTGTAAAATAAAAATTACTAGGATTTAAATTTTTCACTTTAGCAAATTGTTTGTTTGGTATTTATTTAAATTATTACATAAATCCAGATGAAATTTCATTGGTTTAATAAAGCCATACTAAAATTTGATTCAATTTTTCTAAAGAAAACACTTGAATTTTGCGTTTTCGAGATAATGGAATCCATTTATCGACGTCCTATTTGTCGAAAATTAATACTTCCGGTTTTCCTATAATTAGATTGGTTAACTTCCGGTTTGGTTTTTTGAACTGGGTATATAAATTAAGGGAAAGTTTTTATATTTTTGGGGGGGTGTGGGTGTGTAAGAAAGTCAAAAAAAGGTCATGCTTTTTTATTTGATTTATACGAATAATTTTCTTTCAAGGACAATTTCAATCTGGGTACTTGCATGGGCGGTTCTTGGTATTATTCGGAACCGCTTCAGCTCGCCAAATCCGATTGGAGTCAAGCTTTTTACATGCCCAAAATAACCGGTACCATACCGCAAACCGGATTTATCAAAACCGTTATCAATTGCGATAATAACATATGCAGCGTATTGATATCCAGTTCGGTTAACAACGATATGAGATTATTGAAAGTAAGTATTCTATGAAAATCAACTTACGGGAACTGTTCGACAATTTATTTTCGGTTCTAAATGAAATGATTGGTCCACTTTTAAAATTGATTTTTTGTATCCAGATTTCGTCGACGCACGTTTTATCGAACCACATGGGTACGCAAGTGCAGGTGATATGTTTGGCGGTACCGGAAGGTGAAAAATTCTATGATTTTCCGGATAATATCGAACCGTATAGTTTTACGTTGGCCCCGTATCTTAATAAAACGTAAATACCTCTTTTAAATAATTCATCGTCGATAAAAAATTGACGTACTGTCAATCAACTGTCAAAAAGTGTGTTTTCCATAGAGATATTATATATAGAGTAGACAATATAGTTCGACCTTCAGAAAGAAAGAAATGATTATTTATCTATTGCTATCTTTGTTTATTGACGTTAAATCAGAGTCAATCATGCGCAATATGCATCGAAAGATAGAGATACTTAAATGATTCTTTTTCTCTTTTTATTCGCTAGATGTTTCTATTTATGGAATAATTTTTAAAAATTTGTTTTTTTGGTTGCCGTAGTGATTTCAGACAACGACGTTACCATTTTTTTTAATGCATAGAATTTCATGTGAAATGGAAATTTTTTTTTCTTGTATTGAGGCAAATGTGGCAACTATGTTAAAGTTTTTAATATAATTTGGTGAAAACATGTATGAATCAGTAATTTATCATTGGTAGAAGATATTTTTAGCAAAAATATTGTTAAATTATTGATTTATTTATGTTTTTAACAAATTATATAAAATATTTCACTTTTCGAAAATTATTCTTTTATCTATGGTAATAAATATGGAAATCGTGTATTATTCTATCGTTCATTGAAAAAACATTGTTGCCAAATATGATACTCAAAAAATAGAGAAGTCCTCAACAAATTGAACATAACCTATAAAAACAATTTATTGCGATAAATGTGGCAACTGTGTATAATTTTCTATATAATTTTTTAAAAACATGTATAAGTCAGTAATTTGTCATTGGTGGGAGACATTTTTAACAAAAACATAACTAAATCACCGATTTATTCATGTTTTTAACAAATTATAGAACACATCTCAACATATTTTCACTTTTTGAAAAATATTAATATCGAATATTCTTTTATCTATGGTATTACATGTGGCAACCGTGTTTATTTTTATGGTTCATTGAAAAAACATCGTTGCCAAATATGAATAAATAAATAAAGCCCTCAACAACAAATCGAACATAATCTAAAATAAAAACCTCCTTAACCAATTTTTTATTTTAGCAGTTCTGGTGTTTCAATAATCAAATGGCACACATTGGCCAACGAACTAGATACAGTCAGTAACGATTACGTATTATATTTATCGTTTTGTGTAAGTTCTGATTTAGGATGGTCGTGTCCAGTTAGAGTAGACAAAACTTTTTTAAAACGATCGATTTGCATAACATCGACAACGCATCCTATACCAGCCGTTTTGACATGCCAAGAACACAAAGGACAATTATATATTTCCTTACACAACGATCCTAGACCTCAATTATTGATAATAAACAAAACAGGTTAGATACACTATATTTTCGATAGCCCCTCGTATATACATATATTTTTGTTCAAATCATTAGGTGTAACTTTTTATTGCGCCCAATCATTAACAGAATACGAAGTAATAGAAGAAACTCAACATTTTAAATGGTACTGCAAAATAGCTCCCCATAAAGACCAATATTACAACATGTCTTTGTTATCTGATAAATTCCCGGAATTACCGCAGTTTCATTACACTGAAAAATTGGCTCTTGCAAGCGAATCCGATAGTAAGAATATTTTTTTAACTATTAAAATGAATTTACTTAAAAATTCAATTTTCTAGATGGTGATTACCAGTGGTCTACTAATTTTAGTTTAACTCACGATTACGAACAATATCTTAGGATACCATTTTATGGTGATATACATATAACAGTCGTTAATACAGCTTGTACTACATTTTTGATATTAGATTCCGGAAGCGAGGTAATTAATTTTATTTTTTTTTTGGTTCCCACTATATTTTATCTTCTATAATATATCGTAGATGGAAATAAGTGCTAGTGATATACGTGTGAGATTAAGCATGCAAGAAGTTAGAGTTCCACCAATAATAAAGGGAAAAACAATTTCGGTAATCATTGCTTTTATTCTATATAGAACTATTGACAATATCCCATATACTTGAAACCATATTGTATCTCCCCCGTATGTCTCTCCTGTTTAACTAAAATCATGTTAATGAAACACTTCTGAGATATATAAAATTGTAAATAGTTCAAATTTTTAAAAATAATTATCAACTCAAAATTTAAACAAAATATACATTAAATTTTCAAAAACAGGAACCACTACAGCTATCGAAACTGTATGACCCAGAAGAGCTACCAAGGTCTTTGTCAGATACTGTAATACCGATAGAGAATCAAAATCAACGGTATAATACCAAAAATCGTTCAAAAGAATACAATTCTCTAGATGAATCATTGGAATCGAAAAGGAGATGGTCTGAGTCTAACGTTTCCCTATTATCACCGAAAACAAAATCTCTATTAGTACGCACTTTACCCATGAGTAATCAGTGGGACTGTTTAAATTTCAATGCTTTTATAAATGCTTTTACTGTGATATTTATTTCTGGATTAAAAGCAGAAGGAACAGAAAGGTGGGAAGTTGCTAGTTTGGTATTTGATAATATTGTAATTGTGGCTTCACAAACTGAGGTAAGTATAATATATAAAAATGTTAATAAGTTTTTTTTATATCTAATAATTTTTTAGAAAATGAAATTGAAAGTTTCTGTAGCTGCGATTCAATTCGATAACCAATTATATTCAAGAGAATCCTATGATTTTCCTGTCATGTTGATTGGACAGGATACAAAAGAACTGAACACTAGACAATCCTTAAACATTCCGATAGAAAATTTGATACAGACTGCTAATGAAGACGATTTATTCATTTTAGATATTGTATTGGAAACGTGGAGAGATAAATATCTCATGAACGACTTTACAGGTATTTAATATCATTATTTCTTTTACAATTTTTCCTTTATCTTGAAAAATATTTATACATTAATATGCTTTAAAGTAATATACATCTCTATTTTAATAACAAGGTTAAAAAATAAACTTCGTATTTGATTTGTACCCTTAAGAATCACTAAAAAACAGTTTATGTCAACGGATAGCTTGTTCACACTAAGAAAACAGTTATTTCACTTACCATTTTTTTAATTGAATCACAAGTATGAGTGTAACAACTGAAACTGAAAATAAAATTTTTCTCCAAGGTATTAGGGGTCGACAAGAATCTTTATTAACAAGATCAACAGGTTCTCGTTGTTTATCCAAATTTTTAGTTTTTTCACAAATCTTTTTAGAAATAATGTTACACTTTGTCAATATATTTCTAATGTTTTTGATATTTTTCTTAATGGAAGCGCGTTGTTCTATCGAAATATCTTCTGTGCTACAATGTTTCATTATAAAATGCAACCCTGCTTCCATAGTGATAATTTGTTTAATAGCTGATAATATCTGTATTGCAGTATCGTTATTACTGTAAGTTTCAGTTAAAGGCACTACTGGTATTGATTTCGGATGAAAAGGGTGTTTATGAAACTTGTATAAACCCGCTAGGATTCTGTATCTTTGAAAAGGCATTTTCACTCCAAGTTCCTCCAATTCTTCTTCAGTTATGGATAAAACTGTTTTCAAAGTTAACTTTTTATCAATCAAGTGTTTTATCAGACATTCACTTCTCATACCCCAGAGCATGTTATATGTATCTAAGAAGAAATCAGGTTGGGCAGTACTTAAATCAGTAAACATTTCATCAAATGATAATACATTCGGATTTATTGGACATAGAATATATTCGTCTTCTTCTTGTGGAAATAATTCAATAATATTTTTAAAATCGTTATTTTTAGCAATATCAAGTGGGGTGTTGTTTCTTATATCCGGTTTAGTATACTCCAAATTTTGCTCTAATAAATATTTTACTACGTCAACTGCATTTCCTTGTACCCCCCAAAACAGCGCTGTCCACTTTTGGTTATCTTCGGCATCTTTATTAGATAATGGCAGTAAAAATTGAACGGCTGGTAAATTACCTACATTCGCAGCAAACATCAAAGCAGTCATTCTAGTCTTATTAACAGCTTTAACATCAACTCCGTGGTTTACTAACAGTCTTATAACTTTCAATGTTTCCGTACAAGGAGAAGTTTCTTTGGGGCAGTTACAAGCCATCATAAGTGTTGTGCAACTGTCTCTTTTCAAATGTACATCCGCTAAAGACATTAGTAATTCTTCTGTTATTTTAGCACTACCAAAGGATACGGCCAAAAACAAAGGTGTCCAATCATTTTGTAGATACGTGTTAACGTCAAAACCATTGTTAATGAATTTTCTTACATCTTCTACATTGTTATTACAAATAGCATTGTACATAGAAGTATTCAATTGATGTTGTTTCTCTTTTTCGGTTAATTCTCGAGATACTTGCTTAAATGTTGTATTCTCGGGTATATTTTCGTAAGAAACATAATCGTCGTCCGAAATATCACTATCCGATATATCTGGTCCAATAAAATAGGCCATTTTAACAACTAAACATAAACTCTTATTATAATTTTAAAAAAGTAAGGTTAGAATAATTGTAATAAAAATGGCTGCATAAGCGATACATTTAATCTATTCGACTTTTACATATAATTTATTCATCCACATAATATATTGTAGGTGCAAAATCTGTAAATATTATAATTAATCCAATATCTTGCTTCGTGGAAGATAGATATATAACAAAATTAATGGATTATTTCAACGTTTTTATACCTACAAAACTTATTTTATGGCCGGATAAAAAGATTCCTTTTAAATTAAACGGAACACCCGGCTCGGTATGTATTGGTTTTCTAAACATTTTAAATTCTAATTAACACGTTGACTGCCAACTACGAAATAACTCAAGTACAACTTAAAAAAATACATTTTCCATACCTTTCAGTGATAATGTATTTAAATTAGAATTTTTAAAGATATAAAGCGATTAAATGGAATTGTGAAAATTGCCTTGGCAGTTAACGTGTTAAAATTATAGGTTTTTAAATTATTTTCATCTTATTTTATAGGTTAGTGTACCAGAACTTGTTTCATGGCAATGTGCTATTATTGCTAAACCGTTGACTATAAGAAATTTGAGCATAGCACCGATTTCTTTATTGTTATCGGTACATTCCTCAATAAAGTTGTATATAGCTTTGGATCAATCCCCATTGCAATTTGGGAGCTTCGAAAGGAGAAGGATTGTAACGACGCCTTATAGGTACTAACTAAAAAAATGATAAAATTTAATGCTTTTAATTATTAACTATCCTTATTTGTAGGCTGGGCCATGCATTGACGATGCATTATCTTTCTGGAGCAATATTTGGTGCAGGCTGGGTAGTCAGTTCTTTGGAGCTTATCGGTAGTCCAGGCGGATTAGCCCGAGCTATGGGTACAGGTCTAAGGGATTTCGTTAGCCTACCTTACAGAGGTAAGACGATAATAAAATTATGCTGTTTATAATGATATTTGGTTTGTTCGTAGGTTTGGTTGTAGGTCCGATGGCATTTTTAAGAGGTATAACCCAAGGTTCGGCATCTTTAATGAAGCACGTTACTGCTGGAACCCTACAATCAGTCACAAAATTAGCTTCGAGTGTAGCTAGAAATTTGGATAGATTAACCTTGGACGAAGAGCACGTAAAAAGAACCGAGGAACAAAGGAGACAAAGGCCACAAGGCTTAGCTCAAGGCTTCTTACAGGTGCATAACTTATTGAAATAATTGACGTGGCTATTTTATTTTTTACGAAATATATTTGTTAGGGCTTAACTGGTTTGGGTATAAGTCTTCTTGGAGCTATAGGTGGAGTAGCTCACCATCCCCTTCAATCGATGATCAGTGATGGAGCATCTCCTAGATCTTTAGTAACCGGTGTAGGTTTAGGACTCGTTGGAATGGTTACGAAACCTTTGAGTGGAGCTGCGGAACTTGTAGCTCTAACAGGACAAGGTATTTCAAAATTTCGTATGTGTCACTATTTTTAATCATTAATTCGTTTTTAGGTTTGCTACAAGGTGCCGGTTGGACATCCCTTCCTGAACCACGAACTATTCCTTCTGTTGATATAATAAGTCAAAATATAAATTCAATTTTGAAATATAGTTGGAAGAATATTCAAACTCTATCCCCTTCCCATTTATTGTACGTTACAGAGGCTACTAATATCTCCAATTCCTATCAATATGAAGCAACGGCTCTAATTTTAACTCTCGAGAATTTAATCGTGATCAATTTGAATGAAGATTTGACCCAACGAGTAATAAATTTAGCTGATTTGTCGATATGTCCTAACAATGATCCTACTTTGTTAGTTTTCAAGTTGACTTCGCCTTTGAAACAGCCGACAGTCGAAGAAGATGGGGCAATGGAAATGGATCCTGTAAGTAGAGCGAGAGTAGCTGAATACGTTAAAAATACCGTTGGTGTATTACATTTACCAGATACTAATGAAATAGTGGACCGGACTAATTTTGATATCTCACCACTCTCTTCTCCTAGTGTCATTAGTGAAGTTTCAACGGAATCTACAGTATTAACTTACTATGTTAATTTACAAAGTAGAAATTATTTTATTTGTTTGTTAAATATTGCCAAACAACAAAGGCAAAATTACAACTTTCCAATTTTGTGAATTTTTTATCAAAATGAAAACGTTGGTATAATAAATATTTGTTTTTATATTGTTTTTATTTATTCCCTTCTTTCGTATCCTATAAAAACTAAATGTTATATCAACAAAGTTGAATTAATATCTTTTATAAAAAAAATGTGACCTACCAAACATTAACAGCCATCTTTGTATTTCGGTAGGTGAAATGCTAGTGGTATAAAAGAACTACGATCGATAAGTAAATAAACGTCTGTCAAAACTGTCAAGCGACGTATAATATCAATATGGGTTTCTATTGTACCGACCATCAATAAAAAATAAGTTTGAATAACTTTCTTATGTTTGATCTAAATTACATTTAGTACAAAAATGGGCGAAAACGAAAACCCCATCTTGTATGTCGTAGTAGTTGGTTTTCATCACAAAAGAGGGTGTCAGGTAAATAATTGCGTTTTACCTAAATCAGCATTATCAGCGTTGTTTTTGTATAGGTGGAGTATTCCTTCCCGGAATTGGTACCAGGACACCCTAACGAATGCCCTCCCGGCTGGAAATACCTACCGACGTTGGCTTTACCAGATGGATCTCATAATTATGATGAAGACACTGTATATTTTCATTTACCTAGTTTAAGTAAACCAATGAAAACTATTTATGGTATTTCTTGTTTCAGGCAAATACCAGTTGAAGTAAGTATAAAAAGAAAAATTTTCGTGTGAAACATACAAAAAATTGTTTTAGAAAATTAAAAATAAAACATCGGATATAACAAGGGGCACAGTTCAAAAATCTGTGTGTGTATTGAGTAGAATTCCTTTGTATGGACAAATACAAGTAAAAATGTGTTTAATCACTCACGCTTATTTTGATGAAGGGGATTTTAGTCAAGTTTCTATACTTGAAGATACTTATCATCATTTAAATGCTGTTATGATGCAGCCGGACGCTATACAACAACCTTATGTTGGTAAATAGTTTTTCCTATCAATTTTTATTATAATTTAATTGAAATTTATCAGAAAGCAAGCTTTCGGTATTGTTTATATTTAATAATTAATTTTTTTTTCTTGAACTTTTTAGGGTTGTCTGCAAGGGATTTCATTTTACAATGGAAGCACAAAGCAGTACTATTATTTAAATTGATACTTTTAGAGAAAAGGGTAATTTTTTATAAATCCCCTGTTCATCCTTTATGTTCTACTATATTAACACTAATATCATTATTCCCAGATATGATAGAAAAAGGATTACATAATTCAGCATCTATAAGGTACTTAATTATTAAATATTGACCGAATGTATTGAATTTTTTTCAAATTTAGGTTGTCGAGACCAATGTCGCCAATGCCTGAATATTCAGACGAGGATTCTAGTCCTATAAAATTAAAAAATATAAAGAACATTCCTTGTATGAATGGTACAATTAAAAATGAAGATATCGATACTATTGAAGTCACAAAGGAATCAAAAATTATTGAAGACAGAGGACATACAGAAAAGAAACAAATTGATTTAACTAATTCTAATTTGGGTAACGAGGAAAATAATCTAGGTAATAATAATCAGACAGAAGTTGGATTAGAACTTACTGAATCAATTAGTGTAAGTAAAATTTTATTATTTGAATGATACATTGTTTACTGATACCTTTTTTTAGGGAATTAAAATTTCTTCTAATACTGAAAATGAATCTACAAATGGTGTTGATAAGTCTAATAGTCTCCAAAGGGATATTAGCTCAGATACTATATCTGATGCAGCTCATAATAATTTAACGTATTTAACTCAACTCAACATAGAAAGTTGTGGATTTCCTCTAGCTATTTTTACTAAAGGTACTAAATTAATGATCTTAATCACAATCAAGTAAAATTCTTTGCTTACAGAATATTTTCAGGTGTAAGGCATGCTGGAGTTGAGTCATTCTGTGGGTTCACCGTGTTATTTTTATTCCTTGATTTTTCCCTACCATCTTAATTTTTCTGTCCAGCTTCTCCTCGATTTTCATTGGTTTATGTAAGTTCTTGCTTCATATATATTCCATATTAATCATTCTCCTCTCATTCTTATAACATGACCAAACCCTTAATTGTCCTTTGACAGGAAGTTATTTGTTTGTTGGGCTTATCCTGGATTTGATTCTTAATTGGTTCCTTGTACCACTCAATATGGTAAATGATTCAAGATGTAATATATATACTCTGTGACCCAAAGAATCTATTGTGACTGTGGGTCAGAAAGTTCAGCTAACTGTCAAAGATTTTCGAGTGTAATGTCTAGCATCTTCAAGTGCTCAATGAGGCGGCAAAGCTCTCTATAAGACTTTTTTATTGAGGTTAACACATCCAATAGATCCTTTTTGATTATAGCTTCCCAGGAGTATCTTTACCTATCACAGCTCAAGTAAATAATTTTTTCCCCAATATACATCTTTTTCTAATGTTCTATTTATTTCTGTAGCTGATTCCATAAAATTAGGACATACAAAGGGTTTATTTGCCTGTACTTTAGTAAGTCTGCTATTTCATTTTGTTTCTACTCGAGGGTAAATTTATTTTCATTTGTTCAACTTTTCCAGGTACTCCTAAACTAGCTTGGATCTTTTGATATTTGAATTGAGCACATTTTTAATTGGTATTGTGTCCAAATGTACAGAGTGTTTAAAAGAGAAAAATGCTTATAAAAGGAATTGACTGTTTAAAAATTTGATAACAGTATGTATTATATCATTTAATAGGATTTTATTTGTAGGGTCTCTCTGCTTGCCGTATTTATCCTTGCCATATTTAGATTTACTAGCCGATGTTAATGTAAGAAGTTACGTAGTAGGAGCTACGAATGTACTTTTCAAGCAAAAAAGGCAGCTCTATGATATTTTAGTGGATATAGATACAAATAGAATTGAATGCCAAGATATTAATTTGAGAAAATATTTACATTTAACTACAGAAGATCTCAGGTAAATATTTCCAACGCTAGTTTTGTCTTAAGTTTTATTTTATCCATTCCAGATTTGCCGATTATATTGTAAAACATGTTACCGAAGAAAGGCATGACGTTTTTTTAGACGGTGTAGGATGGGAAGGTGGCGATGAATGGATTAGGTCACAATTTAGGGTATATTTGTTGTGTTTGTTGAGAACCTCCATGTTACAAGGTAACTCTCAATATACTGGAATAAAAAAATAGAAACTTGATTAATTGGCCCCATGGTTACTATTAAATATTAACAAATAACATTAACTGAAAATTTTGAACAAATTAAACGAATTTAACAGGGCAATTTTAATGAAAAACAGATACTTGATAGTAATTTTAATTTGGTTAAATTAAATGTCCAAAAACAACTATTAACAATTAATCGAGTCTATAGTAATTCAATAATAAAACAACTTATTTTGTAATATTTTAGATGGTTGTCGAGAAATTGATCATTTCAATTCGAGTTTCATAAGCTGTTGGAGAGATACGCATAATTATAAAATTTGGTTAAGTGGAATAAACCCTGGTATATTAGACGTTCATCCTGGTCATCCTTTCGCAGGACAACTGTCTGTATCAGATATGAAATTGAGATTTTCACAGTAAGTACGCTTATTTTTTGCATTCTACCAAATTCACATTTATTAATATCGATAGTTTTAATTATTGTAGTACAATGCAGAATACGGAAAGTGGTAGAAAGTTGAATCAAGCCATGGCGTCTACTGGAAAAGCAGTGGTAACCACAAGTAAAGCTGTAGGTAAGTACTGTCCAATTTTTATTAAATTTCATCACAGAGTAGATGAAATTTTTGAAAATTAGACATTAAAGCTATAGGTAAGTTATATCCCAATTAAATTTCATGAATGTGTATATAAATTTATAACAATTTTTAATATTTTGATAACAAATCATTTCAAAATTCATCTTTTTAAATCTAACCCGCTTGTTGTAGTCTCTTCCAGCTAAAATGAGCTGCAGGATCAATGATAGTCTCAATTTTTTCCAATTCCACCTTTCAATTTATTATAATAGTTTCAATTTTGAAAATGTAATTATAGGGGTGGAATATACAGTATTCTTTCCAGGTGGTGCTTTTTCTCAAGCTAAAGGTGCTTTATCTTCTTGGTGGAGTAACTTTATGGTCAGCCCTGAACAAATGCAAAAGGTTTCGGAAGCTGAGGATAATGAAGAATCGACGAATACCACTGATGAATTGATGAATATTCCAATAAGTATTAATAGTGATAAGGAAAATAATAAAATAGAAGATGATGTATTGAAAGAAAACGTTCAGTTAGAAGGTGAAGCACAAAAATTTGAAAATATTGTTAATGGAAGTGTCGTAGTGAATGAAATGTTGAATAGTGATGAAGAAAAGCATAATCCGGGTGAAGTACATACTGTGTAAAAGTTTTTTTCCAATTATTGAACAAATTCTGTTGCTTTATTATCAGTTGAAAATTTATTAAATATTTTTTTTGTTATTTTTTTATTTGTATTTTATAAAAGTGATTATAAACAAGTATATATTTAAATGACCTATTAGAAAATTTGTTTACCAATATTTTTTTCGACTACAATCTTTGAAGTACCTTCTTATTTCGATTAAATATTTGGTGGTTTCGGAACAAATAAAACAACATGTTAACAACACAAGACTAGTTTTTATTTGTAACCATAATTACATAGTATTGAAAATATAAAAATTAATTTTATTTTCTGAGATCTAACACAGTCGATGATGTGCAAAAAAATTCAAAATGTCCGTGGTACAGAAAAGAAAAAACAAGAACTATAAAAAGCTTCTAAACATCTACAAAAATACACAGATTCCTTTTCCTAAATACAAAGCGGTACATTCAAAATTAAATTGGCTTCGTTAATTCAGTTACCATCATATTTAATTATTTCAGTTAAAATAAAAAAAGACCCCAATTCTCATGGAAATTCTGTTTCCGCCAGTTTTTCTAATCAAGTCTTAAAATCATGAAAAACTACACCTGAAGTGTACGCAGATCTCAAAGTACCACGGATGGAAGGAAATTAATTGGCTTCGGTTAATTATTATGAAACTTGGTACAATGATAGTTTGGAGCAAACTGTTCAAAAGTGTCAATAATCATGAAAAACTACCCCAGAAGTGTCTGAAGGTACCAAGATACCTTTGATGGAACGAAATTGGCTTCGGTTAATTGTTATGAAACTTGGTACAATGATAGTTTGAAGCAAACTGATCAAGAGTGTCAATAACCATGAAAAACTACTCCAGAAGTGTCTAAAAGTACCGTGGAAGTAAAGGAATTAACTTCGGACAATTAAAAGATTCATTGGGGTAGATAACGTAAAGAACAAGTCACTTAAGGCAAGATTAACCTTCCTCAAGCATGTGGGTTTTCTATGTAATTAAAAAGGATTTTTGAAGGGTGAGTCACGTTGGTTTGATAACGAGCATACCCCTGGTATCACAATATTGGTGCTGCTACTTGAGTTCTTCCACCAACATGACATGACTTGATATTGTTTGATCCTTAGCTTAGTAGTAACTGAATTAACATATTCATGGTGAACAGTGCGTTTTTTTTACAAAAATTCGGAAGGTATCCGATTTTTTTAGCATTTTTCACAAATCCAAATTGGCTTCAGGTAATTACCAATTGTGTCCTAAAAAGCGGGAGGTTTTCGAGCCAATCCGGGCATGCGTTTCAAGCACACGATTTTCTTTTGTTTTGAAATATGATGACTATACAAAATCGTCAACAGCAAATACAAAATTTATATTTTCCTATTCACATAATTATACTTATATTCGTATTTTTGTTTGAGGCAACTTTAGTTAAAAAAAAATAATTTTGATCATAAGTACACTTGAAATTTAATTTTTTTTTAATAAATCGTTTCATTATAGAATCGTTCAAATAAGAGAAATAAATGGAATAGTTTCAAAATATTTTTTTTAGATATAATTACATTAAATTGCCCCTGGTTACAGGGTAAGAAATTTAGAAAAATTATATTGTTACAAACAAGTTCGCGAAATGGGTCCTTGTTCCGGCATCGCTTGGTTTCAATGAATTTTAAATTTCGGCGAAGGCGCCTCCTTTGATGAAGTACCCGGAATTCGGTTGATCATTGTTTTTGCATAAGTTTTAATAGCAAGCGGTTTATTTACATCGTTTCTTTTGAAGAATTTTCTACAACTTTTGGGATATATAAAGGAGTTTGTGAAACGCCGTTTAGTTTAATTTATAATAAATAGTCATAATAAACGAAACAAAATAGAAAAGCAATCGAAGAATTTAAATAAATTATTTAAGTGTTAGTGATAAGTGATTTATATAAATTAGTGAAGTGTAGTGTAAAGTGCATAAATAGATAGAGAACGTGGGAGACAGTTTTTATTAATTAACTAAATAAGAAAAACATTACGATATAGTAGAGAGGGTAACGAATCAATCTGAAGATAATTGGTGACAAACTAAATGTAACGAAATAGGAAAATCAGTTGAAAAACAGACCTTTTAGGACGGAAAACGAGGAATATTCAATTTCGATTAAAAATATTTTGAAAAAAATTATTATTCACAAGGAGAAACTTTCAAGTTTTGAAATTTCTACAAAAATAAAATTAATTTAATAAAAAATTGAAATATAATACCACATACTGGGGACTAAGATATCAAATTTCAAAGGTCAGTACAGGTGCCAAAACTGTAAGTGCGCCTTGGTTATAGTAAAAACATAGAAGAAATATTTTAAAAAATCAGCCATATATATAAAAATTTTCAAATCAATTCAAAACGCAATTAAATATAATTAAAATGGAACCAATTTTGATATAAAATGAATTCTTAACGTTAGGGAAAAAACAATGCGGCTGTCAACTGTCCAAACGTCCAAACAAATTGTTTCACATCGTATTTGATTGGTGAGAATTCTTATAAATCAAGTGTATATATGATCAAGTAGTTCAAAAGTACCATTCACATTTTTTTAAAAATTGAAATTGCCAAATTTGACTAGACTATAAGTCACTTGAAACTTAAATTGCAAATGTTGAAAGATCAATTGAAAATATTGGGTGGTAAAATTGATTATTCGAAAAAATTTCACTCACCGAATATCAACAAATAGATACCATATTGTTAAAACACCCTGTATTTTAATGGAATGAGTGAATGTGAGTCGTACTTTATTTCGAAATGAATTATTATCAACAAATCGGGTTATTTTTTCAAAAATAGTTACTTGTACTGATTAAAGGAATATTTCATTTACCCTGCGTATTATGTTTTTTTTTATTTTTTTAAATATTTATTTATATATATATTTTTTTTCAATGGATGGATTACACTTTTGAGCAACGAACTTCTTTACAGTTTTTACGAGAACGTTCAAAGTCGATAAGGAACTTCCGTTAATATTATTCAGTATTTATAAAAAGTTGGCGTGATTAGGGTATTTTGAGGTACCATTATGGACAGATTTTGGTATTTTTTATATAAAACTCATGTCATAATTGCGATTTATCAACTCACAATATAAATTTTATATTTTGTTTGGTCTATAATGTGATTATATGACTTTAAACATTCTCACGAAACACTGGTTTTGCCCATATATAAATAAAAATCCATTTATTTCGTAAAAATATCCCTAAATAAGAAAAAAATAATGAAAAACAAGCAGATAAACCGTTTCTCCGTGTATAAAGTGAAAAACAATAGATATATATGTATATACAATAAAAGAAACCAACAAATAAATCAGTCGATGTTGTAATATGTAAATAAATAAAAATAAATATTTCAATACAGTCTATATGAAGGTGATATTTATTGTTTTATTATTAAATTTCATTTCATAATAATTAATAAAAGAAACAGAACCGTCTTTCAAAATCAAGTGGCACTAAACCTAACATAAATTGAGGCCCTTTTCTAAAAAAAAAGTTTCTCAGTGTACAAGATTACATAATATTCAGAAAGAAACAAAAAATTCCTCCAGCTTCATTAATTTATGTCAAAATTTTCACTTTTCACTCACAAAATTTATGATCCGTATTAAAACAATTTTTTAATTTTTTTTCAATTTGGTATTTCTTAGACCTTTTGATACGTTTATGCTTCTAAATATTCTCGTTTTAAATCTCTTCTGATTGAAAATTAAGTTTCTTTTATAATTTTTTAAAGAGATAAAAATTTTGACGTTTCGACTAAAAATATTTTGATAAAGACTAAAAGGGATCGAAACAACAAAATTTCTAAGAAGAGACCTAAAATCAAGAGCATTTAGAAGCATAAACAGTTTATTAATACATTCACCCTGTTGTTTAAGATAAAATTTATTTTAATTATTTTTTTCAACTATTATTTGGCCCTAAAGGGTCCTGGGGATAGACATTAAGACGGTCCTGCTGAGGAAACCAATGTGGTGTGTATAGGCAGCCAACGTGTTAAATACACCTTCATTAATCGACAAAACAAATCAAATAAGTGCCAAAATATAAAACGTTTATATATACACACTTATTATTTGTCACACAAATGTTTTGACGGCACTTACATATGCGGTTATACATGAATATAACCGAGATTGCACAAATATAACACACCTAAACAGTTCATTACAATCGCTACGGTATTTTTTGTCATCTTTCTACTCAAAGTGGAAATTTTCAAGTGAAATAAGCCCTTCGACATATACGAAGCAACAAAAATTCATCGAGTAACATTTGCCATTTTAAAATGCTAATCGGCTTATTTCACTTAAAATGATCAAATAAAATATAATACAATAAACAAATTAAGAACGTGGTCCCTATAAACGGGAAAAAAGATAAAAAGATTTGAATAAAAAGAAAAAAAAACAACCTTTGATAGTAGTAGTGTTAATGAAATGGTGGAATAACAAGTTTGGTTTTCTGGTTTTTGAGCTAGCTAATTTTGGAACGTTTTGATAAGGGCTCTGTGGGACTGGCGCAAAGCAATTTCGTTGATGTAAAATTGTCGTTACCATAAACGCTCAGACTGTTCTCCAGTATGTCCTGTTTCTAAAAAAAAAAAAGGATCATCTTCTATAGCTGTTAAGCCTGGTTTATGCATATGATCAATATTGAAAAGTTTCGTATTTGTAACCAATTTGTGACGTTTTTATTTTCCAAATATTGCATAGAAAAATATGAAAAAAAAAAGATTTTATACATTTATACAATATACTTATATAATAATATCTAACTTCAAATTGTTTTGCTTTGTATTATCAACGGATATTGTTATTGATAGTGGGTTTATGTATTATATTGTTTTTTTTTTATATAAAAAATGTATAAAAGATAAAATATATAAAAGACATTTAATGTTATTATTAACAATGTCTGTTCCAAAATCACAAATTAAAATAAACTTAAAAATGAAATTGTTTTCCAGCACACAATCACACAACACGACATTCGAGGTTATGCCCTGCTTCCCATCGATGACAGTGACAGATCATCCGTCACAAACGGACTTTATGTGACGTACGGCAAAATAACACACAAAAGAAAATTATATTTTTCTTTACATCTCCCCTCCCAGCGAAGATAGGAGACTATATTTTCACATGCATGTCTTCAAAAGTAGGCAGGAGCTGGCGTTAGCTTCGAGATGTGGAAAAAGTTTGACTCTGATCTTCTATGGTCAGTGCTTATCTTGAAGATTGAGTTTGAAATTTTTTCTATGATTTTGTAGGGTCCAAGTCTCAATTCATCTAGCTTCTTCCTATTAAGTTTGTTTCCATTTTCTACAAAAACAGTATCACCAACTTTGAAGTCTATATTTTTTCTGTTTTTGTCATAAATTGTCTTGTTGTAATTATGTGATTTGATTGTATTTTTTAGTGCCTTTTCTCTGGCCTGTATTAAATCGTAGTCAGACTTCTTTTGTTTCAGCTCATTTGGCAAAATCGTGACATCTGTGCCATAAAGTAGGTACTTTGGAGCATATCCAGTAACAGTGTGTTCCGTTTCATTGTATTTTTGTACACAACTGTGAGCTACAGATGTCCATGCTTTTTTCTTGTCATGTTCGTTCATCCTGCACCTTATTTTATTGACCAATGTTTGATTTAATCTCTCGTTTAAGCCGTTTGAGAAAGGAGAGTTCACTGCTGTAAAAATTATGGGAATATTATTTTCATCCAAGAATCTCTTGAATTCCTTAGAGTTGATACCTGGGTATTGGTCTGATAATATCAATTCAATGTTATCACTCTCTGCACAATTCTTTATCAGCTTTATGAAGTCATTTGCATTTTGGGTACTTGATGTTAGAATATATGCATATCGGGTGAAATGATCTGATAAAAGGTGTAAATATCTCTTCGTTGATCTGGAACCTCCGAAACCTCCTATGGTGTCAATAGAGCATATCTGAAAAGGTTTTGTAGCAGGACCCAAATGAGACATCAGTCCATATTTATTATGTCCTCTTGATTTATTCTTTAAACATACTATACAACCCTCACAGATTAATTTTATGTTTTTAGTCATATTTTCTGCTGCATACACTGAGCTAATCATTTTCTGCATCTGTTTAATTCCTATGTGGCCTAGATCTGTATGTACATTTTTCATGAGTTCTATGCTCAATTCCTCTGATATAATGATTTTTTCATTTTTCTTTACTTGCTTGTAGTAAACATTATTTCTTTTTACCAACTTTCCTTTTCTGCATTGTATATATTCATTTTTAATTTGATCTTTTAAGATATCTTCTAGTGTTATTGTATTCACTACTTTCACCGATCCTCTAGGTTTTCATTTGAATCAAGCACTGGGTTCCTGCTCAGGCAATCAGCTTCAGTGTTGTATCTTCCTGGAGAATATTTAATTTGGAAATCATATTGTGATAAGTAATATGTTAAATCGCCTAGTTCTTCGTCAGTTCTAGACCTTATGTTCATGTTCTCTAATGGCTTGTGATCTGAAAAGACAATGAATTTCCTACCCATTAATAGATGTTGCCAATACTTTACACATTCTTTGACTGCCAGGCATTCCAGATATATAGCTTTCTTTCTTTTTTGGACTTCATTTAACTTTTTAGAAAAATATGATACTGGTTTTTCTTCCTTATTTCCTTGTGGCTGTTTTAGTATTGCTCCTACTCCTAGTATACTGGCATCTGTGTATATGTGAATAGGTAGGTTTGGATCAAAGATTGTCAATACCGGTTGAGAACATAATATTTGTTTCATTTCATCAAATGACTCTTGGCATGCTTCGGTCCAGTTAAAGGTTTGTCCTTTTCTTAAAAGGTTATGTAATGGTTCCAACTTTATTGCAATATTTGGCACATACTTATGATAAAAGTTTATCTTTCCCAGGAATTGCCTCACATTTTTCGGATTCTTTGGAATCGGGAAATTTTTTATTGATATTAAATTGTCTTTCAACGGTCTAACTGAATTATTTTGTATCACATGACCCAAGTATTTGACTGTATCCGCTGCAAATGTGCATTTAGAGAATTTTAGTTTCAAACCTTCACTTTTAATTGCTTGAAAGAGTTGTTCTAGATGCCTTACATGATCCGAAAATGATTTTGAAAATAGCAAAATATCATCGATAAAACATACCGTAAATTCTTCCAGCTTGTGCTTCCGTATGATATTGCACATTATTCTCTGGAATATAGCTGGAGATGTTTTTAATCCAAATGGTATGCAGGTCCATTCGCAGTGCCCCTCCTGTGTCACAAATGCAGTTTTGTATCTGTCAGTTACACGCAAAGGTATAGACCAAAACGCTGAATTTAGGTCTAGTGTTGAGAAAAACTTGCAGTCCCTTGTCTATAATATTAGGTCTTCAATAAGAGGGAATGGCTGTGACTGAGGCACAACTATTTTATTTAAGTCTCGAAAATCAATGCACAATCTTGATTTTTTATCTTCTTCTCTTTTATATGCTAATGTGACCGGTGCTGCGAATGGGCTATATGATTCTTCTATTATATTTTTTTCCAATAATTTTGCAATTTGATTCTCAATTTCTTTCTTGTCTTTTAATACATTGAACCTTTCACATTCTTTTTCAAATACTTCCATCCACTGATTTGCATTTGAACTCTTTCCATCAAATTTTTCAATTACAAACTTGTCAGCTAGCTTCTTTATGCTTTGTTTTTCTTTTTTCTCCTGGTTTTCTATTAATTTCTCTAAAATTTTGGCTATAGGATCTTCTGAACACGTTTTGCTTACGATAGTCAATTGTTCTTTGGTAGTTTCCTCTAGAAATTGGTTCTGAAAAATCATATTGCCATCCTCATCAACATATGTTTTTAATATATCCTCTGTTGTTTTTATCCAAACACTTCTAGTTTGATGTCTTTTTTTTAATGTATTTTTCACTGTGATAAAAGTTTTCGAAGTTTGAATATATGTGTGCTGTGAAATAGCTTGGAATTCTTCAGGAATGAGGAAATATTTTTCATCTTCAGTCACAATTGCGGTTATGGCGATATAGTTTGACTTTCCGTCTGTTGTTGGTTTCACTTGAAAAGTAAACTTCAACTTTTCCATTTTGTTGACAATAAATGTCAAATTTTCTTTCATAATATCTGAAATTGTATCCACAGTAAAATCAATATTAGTATTTATATCAATCGATAAGAGGGTTTAGAAGACACATCTGAAGTATTTAAAAAAAAACCGTTACGTTATCAATACTATAAAAGCCCTTTAAAAAGCTCTGGAAAAACCAGTCAAAACAAAAAGAGCTAACTGGAACCGAAAAGTAAATCAATTAGGGCGCGCAAATAATTTTGAAATGCGTAATTTTTCCTCATTTATCACTAATCACTACTAATAAGTTATTATGTATAAATCTATTTTGACTGTCAAATGTCATAAGGCAGTTTTTAAAAGGTTGTGTTATTTGAGCTATTATAAATATTGTAATTAGTAAAGTTGTAGTCAAATTAAGGTATAAAAACACTTATAACGGTTAATAATTTAAATGTTTTTTAACGTTGATAAATTGTATCGCTTCAAAATAAATATTCAATTGAATTTTGTATTAGGAAATTTTTCGAAATAAATTCCTTTAAAATATCTTAATAATTTAAGACAATTTCAATATCACGTATAAATCTTTATTTTGGTTGCCAAATGTCTCAAATACTAGAAAACTGGTTGTCAAATGTCATTAGGCAGTTTTTAGCAAACGACGCATTTTTCAAGGTTAATGCTATTTGAGCTACTATAAATATTGTAAGTAGGAAAATTAAATACGAATGTTGATATAAAATCACTTATAATGATTAACAATTCACATAATGTTTCTTGACGTTAATAAATTATACTGTATCGAAATAAATTTTGTATAAGGGGATTTTTCGAAACTAATATCATCTTAATAGTTTAAGATAACCTCGAAGTGCAAAACTTTTCCTCAATTATTGAATACTTAGAAGTTATTATGTATAAATCTTTTTATTGGTTACCAAATGTCATGTCAGTTTTTAGTAAATCACTCGTTTTTATATTCTACAGTACTATTTGAACTACTATAAATATGGTTGACATGTCTTAAGTCAATTTTTAGCGAGTGCTGTGTTTTCTAAGGTTATAGTATTATTTGAACTACTACAACTATTGTAAGCGGTAAAGTTTTATACTAATCGTGATGTAAAAGCACTCATAGCAGTATACATTTTTTTCTCTCTCAAAAAGTTATAAAAACAATCAAAAACTTACTATTCCTTCCAAAATAACGGCAATAGGTACGACTCCAGTGGCTTCGGCTACTTGATGTTCAATCAAATAAAACATGTATTCATCGTAGAGCAACCTGATTAAATGAAAACTACCGAAACTAGCCGCCGATCTAAGCGTTAAATCTCTTATTACCATTGAACTGTAGAAGCTCCATTTGAGTAAAAATTGTCTTGCCGCTTTCGAGAAGCTCGGTTTGCCTTCGTAAGGCTTCAGAGCGCTTTTTACGACATTTTTTAACCAAGACGCCCATTGCTCCAAGGAGTTTTGTTGTTGCAGCGTCAATTTAAAATCGTTTTCGAAACGGGCCACTAAATCGTTATCGCACTGACATACCCACGATGCCTATAACATATTCAATAATAATTGATCACTTAAAGCCATTGGTCCTTCGAACCGATATAAACCTAATGAAGGCTCGAAGGACCAGACAGGTTAATTGTAAGTGTACTAAACAGTATACAAATATTAGTAACGATTCGTGACATTAAATTGGATTGAATAAAGAAAAATTTCAATTCATTGTACACTTAAAGATGTAATAACTTGATTTTATGCAAAATTTATATCGAAATTTAACCTATCAACAGATTTATCTCTCGTAACCAGTGTTCATGACCTTAGTACCAGTACAATTACAGCGTTTCTGGCCCTTCGAGCCGGAAATAAACCTAAGGCACGAAAGACCAAACAGAGTAATTGTTCAGGTATTTACCTATATGATTATAGAGTTATCGAACATTTTGAAGCATTCTCGTGAATTCCGGAAGAATATTCGAAAATAATACGAAGATACGACAAGTAAAAGTATAGAAATTGAATTTTTGAACGGCTCCAAATTGATACCAAGTGTTGAATTATGAGAAGATTTCCCTGCAACAAATCAGGTAGATTCTTGATAGAAGAACTAGAAGGGTGATAATTGAACACCAACAACAGATACAGGAAGTCGCATCAACAAAATCTGGTATCAAGGTGTCTCCACAAAAGATCTATTTCATATTACTGCTACTTTGGATCGATTTAAAGGTATGTCGGTGATAAGAACAACATAAACAATCGTTATAGGAAGACTTTTCGATGGATAATAATTGGTGAAGATCCAACGGATGTTGTTGGATAACAAGAAGAGACTACCTTGGTGTTTGTTGGAGTAAATTGGCGATAGTTTAAATGTATTATTAACTACTCCAAGGGGGTATATCGTGATCATGATTCCTGGAACCTCAAGTATCTGATTCGATATGGAAATGATCAAATTTCTATCTGTAGCATATAGCGAATGATTATCAAGACAGGGCAGTGTAACTTTGCCTTTACCTATACGATTAAACATTCTGGAATACTCTAGATTATATTCGAAGAACCTGTTTTTAATTTCAATGATTTTTTTTTTTTCGAATTGTTTGATGTGTTTACCTGTTCTCTAACGCTATGGAAATCCACTCGGTTCAAATCCGCCAACATTTGTCCGATTTGGTTGCTATTGTGCAACACGGCTCTGGCTGCTTGAGCAAGATGATTGAGGGAAGTGTAGCGTCTCAAACTGCTGCTAAACGCCGACACCGCGGTGAGTTTTATTTGGAGCATGGCCTGCGGAGCTCCAGCCATAGCACTCGTCAACCAATTTTCTAAATCTACAACAAAAACAAAAAAGTCGGTTGAAGTAATCGAAGATTCGATATCGATGTTAATGTTACTTTTGGCAAAATTCCGTATACTCTGAGTCAAAGTGGCCGGTATGGGTTTCAAAACGTCGGGTACCAAAACTTGAATGAGATTCTGGTAAAAAATCAGATCGACTTGTCGCATGAAATGTTGAACGGGTTCCAAATTGCATAAAGAAAATAATTTCGATTTCGAGAGATATTTTTCTTCTTCGCATTCGTCGCTGTTATTGTTATACTGCGACCTAAAAAATATTTATATATATTAGGGTGGTCCAAAAAAATTTTTTTTCAGGTTTGGTACCAAAATATGTAAGATTATAATGTTTAAGAGCCCCCTCTGAAACGGAAAGTAAGAAATTTTTTTTAAAGGTAAAAATTTCTAAAATCGTCAAAAAAGGATTTTTTAAATTATTTTTCTCATTATTTTAGTTCTTTCTAAAAGAAATATGATAAACATCCTGAAAACCTCAAAATTTTACTATTTATAAAGGTCATTCTAATTTTTAAAATTTTACAAAATTTGTAAAATCGTCAAAAATCGATTTTTTCGATTATTTTACTGATTATTTCAGTTCTTTCTACAAAAAAAAAATGATAAAGATCCTGAAAACTTCGAAATTTTAATATTTAGAGGTCACTCCAAATTTTTAAATTTTTAAACTTGTCAAAAATCGATTTTATTCCAATTATTTTTCTCATTATTTCAGTTTTTTCTATAAGAAAAATGATAGAGATCCAGAAAACCTCGAAATTTTAATATTTAAAAGCCACACCAATTTTAAAATTTTGAAAAATTTCTAAAATCGTCAAAAATCGATTTTTTTCAATTATTTTTCTCATTATTTCAGTTTTTTCTACAAGAAAAATGATAAAGATCCCTAAAAACCTCGAAATTTTAATATTTAAAGGCCACACCAATTTTAAAATTTTGAAAAATTTCTAAAATCGTCAAAAATCGATTTTTTTCAATTATTTTTCTCATTATTTCAGTTCTTTCTACAAAAAAAATGATAAAGATCCTGAAAACTTCGAAATTTTAATATTCAAAGGTCACTCCAAATTTTTAAACTTGTCAAAAATCGATTTTATCCCAATTATTTTTCTCATTATTCCAGTTTTTTCTATAAGAAAAATGATAAAGATCCCGAAAACCTCGAAATTTTAATATTTAAAGGTCATTCCAATTTTTAAATTTTTAAACTTGTCAAAAATCGATTTTATTCCAATTATTTTTCTCATTATTTCAGTTTTTTCTACAAGAAAAATGATAGATTCTGAAAACCTCGAAATTTTAATATTTAAAGGCCACACCAATTTTAAAATTTTGAAAAATTTCTAAAATCGATTTTTTTCAATTATTTTTCTCATTATTTCAGTTCTTTCTACAAAAAAAATGATAAAGATCCTGAAAACTTCGAAATTTTAATATTCAAAGGTCACTCCAAATTTTTAAACTTGTCAAAAATCGATTTTATTCCAATTATTTTTCTCATTATTCCAGTTTTTTCTATAAGAAAAATGATAAAGATCCCGAAAACCTCGAAATTTTAATATTTAAAGGTCATTCCAATTTTTAAAATTTTCAATCTCGTCAAAAAGCGATTTTTTCCAATTATTTTTCTCATTATTTCAGTTCTTTCTACAAGAAAAATTTTTCAGTCTCAAAGATAAGTACTTAAATAAATAAATCTTTTTTTGCCTGCCGTTTGGTATGAGTCTCGAAAAAAATCGTTTTTTTGTGCCACCCTATCACATATATAATACAAAAATTATTGATAAAAATACCTCCAAAATTCCCTCCAAAGCGATTCGACAGTCGCAAATTCGAGACTCAAAATTGCATCCAAAAACGCTTCCAAATGTTCCCTGTAAATAGATTTCAAAGTATCCACATCATCGAAGCCACATTCGTCAGGTAACGGTTCATCGAATTGTATATCAGGAAATACTGGAATGGCAGTACTACCATCACCTACACATGACCAAAGAAAAAAATCGGTTACCGAATTAAATCAATACATTTTTTTATTACCAACTAACCTAAATAACCGATGTGTTGCGATAACCCGGAATTCGATATGGAATCGGACGATTCCGAGCTTCGTTTGAAAGGTCTAACGGTACCTTGAGCTTTACCGTTGGTACTCGAACTATTTAGAACCACTCGACTACTTTGATCTTCCAGATTCATCAAAGGAGAACCGGGTTTAACTCGGATGCCGTAGTAGTGATATTTCGAGTTTCCCCTAATGAAAGCATCAATGAAAAACTCTTAAACAAAAGTGTAATATACTAAGAACTCATAAATAGCTCTCGTGTCCCGCCTATACATAATTTATAGAATAAAAGAGAAGAAAGTTAAGTTGTCACGTCAATCGACTGACAGATGAAAATTTTTAGATTATACCACTCTTAATTAACCCCTCAGAACGATTCAACTTCTAATTACTTTATGCCCTCAACAATGTACCAAATTTGGTTATGAAGAAATTAATTTTTTTCGAAATTTCGGGGACTATTTGAGACCTAAAGGAGCTACTTGGTATGGAGGTGAATTGTCATATTTTGAGCGCCCCTATACGCCTCTGCTATGTATCTGTACTTGATAAATAATATTTAGAAAGGTACTGGTTACTAAAGATGATAAATGAAATGTAAAGTTTGAATTAATTTGATTTTTAATCATAAAATGTTAATTTAAAAAAAATTAAAATCAGTTTCGTATTCATTTATATAACACGTGGCAACACTGCAGAGTAGACATTGCATTTAAGTTCAAACGGGAAAAAAAGGGATGTAACTGGATACATTTTGGACTTCCCTATAAGTATTTGTTTTGTATCAGAGTTTGTACGAGACACCCTGTATATAAACAACGTTCACCCAATGTAATCAAACAAGTTTTTATTTAAATTTACCGCGCTACCATAATAAAACTGTTGACGTGTTGACAGATGACAGCCAACTCATAAAAATACAAAGATGAAGCTTGAAAGTTTGTTTATATTTGAATGTGGAAAAATTAAAAAATAAACAGAAATATTCATGTAAAAAACTGCAAATTTCGTTTCTGGTAAGTTAATTAAACCTATAGTCTTGATAATATTCAATATTTTGATAATAAATACCGAAAAATAAAAACTTTCCTTTCAAAAAATAAAGATTGTTATTTATTTACATCCTTAACTTGTATAAATAAAAATCGATACCATAAATGATTTTTCTGTTTTTGTTTCTCAAATATTATGTTGATATATTATAAAAAGTCTCGTAAAAAATGGAAAAAAAGTTAAAAACCATTACGCTTCAAAGTTACAATGTAAACAAAATGAATCCTATAGATTGGTACCCACCTGGTTCCTAGACGTCTCGTTCTCAATCCCAAAAATACGGATCTTATTAGTTTCCCGAAGGAAGCCGCGTTTACGGGTTCCAATTTGTTATCGGCGCAATGCCTGAGGTAGTGAGCGTATAAAGTAGATCGAGGTAGCGAAACACCTTCAGCAGTTTCATAATTTTCCAATAACCATTGAACCTTTTCAATTAAAAAAAAGTTTAAATCTTATCCAAACCCAAATACAGGGCGTCCTCAAACAACAAAGAACCGATTCTATAAGCAATGGACATGTGATAAGTTGCAAAAATTAAATTGGCTGTAGACTCTTATAGATATGGATTATATACAGGAAGTGTTCGAAAAATAATACATACACATACATATCAAATGATAATGATACATACATATATACATATATATATATATATATATATATATATATATATATATATATATATATATATATATATATATATATATATATATACAGTGAGGAAAAATAAAAGTGAAATGATTATATGTCAAGAAGACCTACAAGGTTTCAAAAACGAAAACAAGCTGAAAGTATTGGATTAAAAGTAGGATCTCATTAAGAAATGAATTATTCTATACAGGGGGTACAATATATATATATATATATATATATATATATATATATACTAATTGAATGTCAAACAAACCTACAAGGTGTTAAAAGTCGAAAATAAGATGGAATTATTGAAATAAAAGTAGGATCTGATTAAAAAACGCAGTATTTTATACAGGGGGTGATTGAATGATAATAGTACGACAAATATACAGTGGAGATAAATAAAAGTGTAATAATTGAATGTCAAACAGACCTACAAAGTTTCAAAAACGAAAATAAGCTGGAAGTATTGGATTAAAAGTGGGATCTCATTAAGAAATGAATTATTCTATATAGAGGGTGATCAAATGATAATGTTACAATATATATACAGTGTATATAAATAAAAGTGTAATAATTGAATGTCAAACAGACCTACAAAGTTTCAAAAACGAAAATAAGCTGAAATTATTGAATTAAAAGTGGGATCTCATTAACAAACGAAGTAATTTATACAGGGGGTTATCGAATGATGATGGGAGTAATAATTAGAATTGAGGAACTGTGGCAACTAAAAAACAAACACACTCATTTCAATTTCGGGACACCCTGTACCCGTAAAATCGAACAAAAACAATTAATTTGTCGGATTCAAGCTTTAGTAGACAAAAACTACCACATGCACTAAAAGATAGCTCGCGATTCAATTTTTTTGTGCTACAAACAAAAAACGTGTTAGTAGATAAAGCCGGCAACTTACGGTGGCCGGAGACACCCTTGTGGCGTGTCCCAGGGCTGATCCTACGTCTTCACCTGTAACTACCGAAGGCTGAGAAGCATGCACTGTCGCTGTAGCAACGTAACTCGTTTCCTGCACCGCCCATAATTACAAAAGCGATTAGTTATATCAAATCAGTTAATTAATTAATCGCAAAATACAATTCATAACACAAAAACGATCGTTACATATCAAAATTTACGTACATCTTTTTTATTGTGTCACAAATGTATTCGGAAAATTAGATTTCATGTACCGTTCCGGGCTCCGGTGGATTCGCAACACCGTAAAAGGTTGCCAGATAAATGAATGCGAAAAGCTGTATCTTGGTCACTGTTAGTTGTTGGCAATTTTATTAATAAAGTGTGAAACAGAACGCGGAATATACGGGGGGCGAAAGCAAAATACTGAAACGGAACGAATGGAGAAAACTGACAAACAAAACCAGGACCAACAAAAAGACTATAACGACAAAAACAAGGGGAGTACTTCACCCCAATAAAGGGATTTGTAGGCGCACAAAGCGCTATCCATAATCCAAGAGATTGAACGGCATAATGATGATACGGGGGGCGAAGTTGTTGAAATGATTCAATATCCACCCAACTTACTAGATTTAACATCATGTGATTACAGGTTCTTCCCCGAATTGTATAAATTGGGTAAAAGAAAACTGAAGAAAATATTCTTAAATATAATATAATATATAATAAACGTTTTGATATTTAGAAGACTAGGAACGGGAAAAATTAGCTCAGAAGTTAATAAATTAAAAAGAAACTTTGAATCAACCCTCGTCACTTTATTTTATTAAAAAAATTCACTGGAATTTAATTTTGTTTTGATACATTTACTGGAATAGTTCACATTGTGGGCCAGGTTTACTGGGCGATTTCCATTGGAAATTCTAGATGGCGCTTTACGACCCGTAGCGACCATCTTGGAATTGAAAAAAATCTTTTCAAGGTCTACTTTTTGGTCATTTTAGTAATAAAAATTCCTACCGGAAAAAACTACGAATAATAGCGCCCGAAATACTACGATTTGCTTTTTTTTGGTATACTTCCATTTTGAAACTGTTGACAGATGACAGCCAACTCATAAAAATACAAAGATGAAGCTTGAAAGTTTGTTTATATTTGAATGTAGAAAAATTTGAAAAAAAACTGAAATATTCATGTAAAAATTGAAAATTTCGTTTCTGGTAAGATAATTTAATCTATTATTTTGATAATATTCAATATTTTGATAATAAATATCGAAAAATGAAAACTTTTGTTTCTAAAAATTATTTGCTTAAATCCTAAAGAAATTAACTTATATAATTAAAAAGGTTTTCTTGATGATTTTCATTGGAAATTCCAGATGACGCTTTACGACCCGTAGCGGCTATTTTGGAATTGAAAAAATATTTTTCCAAATCTACTACAAAATTTCCTACCGGAAAAAAGTACGAATAGCAGCGACCCAAAATACAACGATTTGTTTTTGGTATACCCTGTATAAAGGAGAATTATTAAATTACAAATTTTTTTTTGGATTTAATAAGTGCAAGCTGAAACAAATTTGGTTGTAAAAAAGTAAAAAGTTTTTTTTTTATGAAAAATTCATTATTTTCGAGCTTGTAACAATTCCACCTGCCTTGATATTTTCACTCGAGCTATAATCAATTTTTAAATTAAATTAATCGAAAATTCAAATTTGGAGATGGAAAATTTGACTAAAAAGACGTTTTAATTTGAAAAAAAAAATCCACCAGAGTCCGTAAACTGTTAAAAAGAATAAAATATTGTTATTATTATTTCAATTTTAGTTATATCTTTTAAAATTGGCTGTTTTCTGATGTAACCTACAGTCAGTACTGATGAAATCAGCTACTTCAACAATTTTATATACCCAACATTCAATATGAAGAGTTGATATAAGATTTAGAATACTAAACACACTATTTACTACACTGTCTGGTCTTTCGAGCCGGTTATAAACTAAATGAAGGCTCGAAGGACCAGACAGTGTAATTTTTAACGTTGCAAACAGTTCGCTATGAATATCACAGAATTATTTAATGACAACTAACGAAATTTTAGATAAAATAAATGAAACTAAATTAAATACTATACCCTGTGAAAAATCTGTAAAAATACTACTTTTATTCTACAATCTAAAATATCGGTCAGTACTAATTGTCGATTACAACCGAACAAAGCCTTACCGCACTAGTAGTTTGAGGTGATACCCTGTTAGAGATGAGAGACTCCGGATCCACGGCGTGCTGAACTACGTACTGTCCTCCGGTTGTGGTATAACCGACGGTACCCGTAACAGTTGTCGTACCGGAATTCGTAGCTGCATAATATTGACCTTGTCCCTGTCCAGCGTTCGTAATCGGATAAAGGGTCGCCGATTCTCCGACTGTATAAACCGGATACGCCCTGGAAATATCGATATATTGATCCGGATCACGAAAAGTTGTAATACTCCTACTTACATCTGTGCCTGTCCGCCGTTCGTTTGGGTAGCGTATATTTCCGGTTCGACATATTGGATGTGGTAGCCTTGATGAGAAGCCACACTGTCACCTTCCGCTACTACAAGAAAAATACACAACTCCACAATTGTTCGTTTAAATTGTTTTGTTATAATTTTCTTCCTCCCCTAACTCTAAATAATCTCAAAACTAATAAATTTGTTTATATAGAGAAATCCCTACAAAAACAACTCATATGGGAGCGTCCTTTTAGGCCCCTCCCTCCCCTAACGTAGCCTAATTTAACTTTTCCCATGACTCCATATTGCCCGATGCTACGTGCTACGTAATTTTTTTTCACAATATTTTACGTTTTCTATAACATATTTATTATATAAATATCAACAGTGAGAAATTAGCATTTGTAAGCCAAATAAAATCATTTTTTTAACAGCTACGTGGTTTATAGGCATTGTAAAACAGCAGTTTTTTAAAATAAATTGAAGCCCTGTATGTCATGGCTATTTTTCACATTTTATTTTTAGTTTCATAAAAAGGCTCAGTTCTGCCATGGCAAATGATGTGTCATCAAAATCAAAGTGTATTACCAGCAATAATTACATCAAAATTTAAAAACTTTAAAACATTGTCCCATTGTCTAATAACTTACGACCAAGAGTAACACTAGCAAAACTTGGATTCCATAACAATTTTTGATCTAATACTAACCTTCAAATATATTAAACAATAAATGTTTATAATAATTTATGCATTATTTTTACCTGTAGTACTTCACGTATAGTTTTGTTATTTTTTTCTATTTCGAAAAAACTATCAATGAGTTTTTTCAAAGTTTCACAAATTTTCAGTTTCCATATCTTCCATTTAGATTTATTTTTACAAGTTTTGTTACATTCGTATTTTTATAAAAAAAAAATCGTTGGTATTAAATTTATTGATTCACTTGTTTTGAAGCGTCGCCAACTTCAATACTAAAGAAATTTCGATAGAAATCACTATATTATCACTCATTCCACTGTTTCCACAATCAACAACACATAAAACTAAACATTTTAAAATAAAATTAATAACTTTTGTTTGTCATCTCAACGCCATTAAACATCTGATTGTGACCTTCGTGCAACATTTTCGTTTAAGAGTCGATTCAACTTTCTGTCAAATATGTGTACATTTGGCGCGAAATAATATGTAAAAATATGTCTACCACTAATTGTAAAAACAAATGCGCGGTATTCGGTAAGAATCAATTCTTAGGAGTGAGAGGTGCAAAATTTCATGTATAATCGTAACGTCGTAAAATAAAATTTAGTTATTTTTTACTACCGAGTTTATTTTTTGTTTTATAATAAACTATTTGATGGATATAGATATTTCCATTTAGTTATAAATAGTTATCAAATTTATACTAAAATTATGGGAAAAGTGGTATTTCATTTAATTTTCGTAAAACTGCAACACTAGTTTTAAAGTCCCTGTATACTATTACGCAAATCATATCAAAATAAAAAGCAAACAAAAACCAAGAAAAACGAAAAGAACGATCTAAACGTAAACCCATACATAACCTTCAATTTTTCATTGCGTCTTTTATTGAAAAATAATTTAATTGGATATTTTGCGACTCTCAAATTAAAATTAAATTATGTATTTAAACCGTAAATAAAAAAAATAATATAACCTCAAAAGTGCTAAAAAAATTTGGAAATATTAGTTTAAACGTGAGATGGTTTAGTAGAAATACATAGAAAACAAGTTAAAAATTCGAAAAAACTAACAACTTCCGACAAAAATAATCTAAACCATTTTGACAAAAAAAATCTAATAGTTTCTATTTTATTTTAAACCCTAACCATTATGATTTGAAAAAAATATCTACTGTAACTAATCATATTAAATCAAAACATTATTTATATATAAAAAATTAAATATTGTATCCCTACTTTTTACCGTTGGACATTTAGATACAGAGTTCCAATAACCACTCGCGAACATACCGTTCTAGACTTATCACCATCCGATTTCGAACTACACTTGTAAATAACAAACACTACAAATATCGTCAAATAATCGTATCGTATATAACCGTAACTGATGAAGCCCCGCCGACACTAAAGAACGATAAGGATCAAGTCGAGTGTTCATAATTTGATCACAATATATACAAACTCATTTTTCCCCTACCTGTTACGACATATATATCCGAAATATACAATACTAGATTTAATATCACAAAGAGTTACGCGAAAAATAGAGATTTATCAGGTTTGGGGAAGCGGAAAAAAGTGACAGTGACACAGTGACGGAGAAAAGAAACGAAATGAAACAGTGACAGATTTAAAGTAGTATTTAAATCACGCCGCCATATTGAGATGGCCAATCGGGTAAATACGCGGGAATGATAAACGTATAACGAAAATAATTTTAGTTTGATTCTTTTCAATTTTAAGAAATTAGAAATAAATTTCGTTTATTTTCAATTATAAAAGTGAAAATTAGAAAAAAAAACGTGATAATGAGTTTAAAATATTTGTCATAGTTGGAAAATTTTTCGGCGCATGCCCCAACTTCCGACATGTTTTTCGTGAACATTATTTACAAATTTATTAGCAGCGCTTAGTTTTATAAAGAAAGTAGCAATAAAACAAGTAATAGATAACAATTTTTCATTTAATATAAAACTCTTATACTGGCGCCTAAATTAGTGCAAATAAAATAAAAATAGAGGTTGAAATCAAACAAGTGCATTTTAAGTTCGCACATGGTCTTCAGGTCGAGTTTCGCTTGCGTCTACGTTTGCCGGTGGATGATTCAATTTACGTATCTTTGTCTCAATACCGTAAGGATTATTTTCGAAAAATTGTTGAATATATGCGTTAATAAGTGTAGAAAATTCATGGCTCCCGTTGTTTCAACGACTTCGGGTTAAGAAATTAATAAAGTTTTTCGGTTTTAATAGATAAAATGGGTTTGTCTAGCTTACGGTTTTAACGATTATGACTTATATTTATAAGAAATTAATTATTTCTGCTCGTATTAAATTTTGAGTTAGGCAAATATTTTTTCCCTAAACAACTCGGAGAAGCAATCTAACAAAAAGTTTGTTAGTTTTGGAGTAAACAGTGCTTCAAAAGGACATCGCTTATGTTTGATTGATCACAAGAGAAAACTGTAAGTACTTTGTGCAATTTTTCATTTAACTGCTTGTTGTCCAGTCATATTTAGTGTTTAGATTGTCGTCATTTTAATATGGCGGACGCGCTTGCGTTAAGCATACTCGACTAACATCAACATATTCAATTCAAAAATATCAAATTATAAATAAAAAGTATTCGTAAAAAAAATTAAGACGCCACTGGGGTCACTCTTGAACATCTTCTAATAAGAAACGCTAAAAACATGATTCACCTATAATCCGATCTACACAGGTGACGCGTGTCAGTCGCGTGTCCAATCAGGTGAACGTATCTACAATGTGTATCATCCGTCAAAGCACGGGGGGTTGTTGATGCTTAAATGAAGGGATGCATCCGATATGCCCGAATTGAGCTGATATCTAATGAAAATCCTCTAATTAACGTATATATTACAGTAGGTGGAATCAGGTAGTTGTATTGTTATGTTGATAGAATGCAGCTGGAAGCTAGCATATCAAATTATATAGTCCGTTGGAAAATTAAAAGAAATTGAATAAAATCTAAATGAAAAATTTAGAGTTTCGTAGACTTCTTCGGGTCTTTTTGGTACAATTAGAAAACTGTGTATAATAAAAAAAGTTGTAAATAGACTGTACATAAGTATAGGTGCGTGATTCAATGTACCGGGTGTCCTCAGTGTAAAAGGTTATTTTCAATGAATTGAATAAAATCTAAATGAAAAATTTAGAGTTTCGTAGACTTCTTCGGGTCTTTTTGGTTCAATTAGAATACTGTGTATAATAAAAAAAGTTGTAAATAGACTGTACATAAGTATAGGTGTGTGATTCAATGTACCGGGTGTCCTCAGTGTAAAAGGTTATTTTCTATAAATTGCTGGAGATAGTTTGAACATTCTACTGTTGATTTATTTATGAAAACATATTGTTTCGTCACGAAAAGAAAAAAAAGTAAAGAAAATAACTGTTATGTACGAGGGTGCTTTCAAAAGTACCTGGCTCAACAAAAAAAAACAAAAATTTTGGAAAAAAAATATATTCATTTTACGTATTAGACCCATAGACTTTTCCCCACGAAATCCAATAAGTTCGATACCTTTTATAATAAGAATCGTCAAGCTCCTCAAAACTACCGACAACATCTCTTTGATCACCGAGCCATTTTTTCAAGTCTGTGAATAGAAAATAATCCGAGGGGACTAAATCTGGCGAATAGGTTGCATGAATTAGTAATTCAAAGTTTAATTCATCAATTTTGGTTATTGCAATAACGTATATGTGAGCTGGTGCATTGTTTTGATGAAACTACATTTTCTTCTTATCCAAATGCGGCCGATTTTGCTTGATATCTTCGCTCGAACGATGCAACAAATTCTCATGAAACTCGCCATTGATAGTTTTCCTTTTTTCAAGATAGTTAATGAAAATTATCCCACACAAATCCCAAAAAACCGACGCCATGAACTTGCCCGCAGATGAAACGGCTATTGTCAGCTGGTTCTCCTTTTTCAGTCCATTCTTTTGTTGGGGGTATAAAGTGATGGATCCACGTTTCATCCAAGCTTATGAAACATTGTCAAACATTCGATGGAAAATCTTCGCGACGCTGTTTTTGTTCCATTTCGAGCAAACGCGGCATCCATCTTGTGCAAAGCTTTCCCATGTCAAAAATTTTAGTTAATATGCGATGTACCGCCACCTCTCCGGAAGCTTTTTGATACCGTTATCGAAGAATTCCTTGGACAACTCGAACAGCCATGTCCGCACTCCTTTACCTCGTCGTCGGTGTTGAATTTTTGACCTCCAAAGGCTTCTGTCAGTGGTCCAAACACGTAGTAGTCTCAGAGGACAGTGAGGGGGAAAGTTCTAGTATCTCTCACTCCAATTTTGATATTGTATCGAGCGTGAGACACGCGGTATGATAGCACGCGTTATACTGGAGGAAAATCGCACTTCGCGCTGGAATGGTCATCCGTTTCGAGCGATAAGCGGAATTCACGAGTGTTTTGACTCGCGTCTCTTCCTCCTGATTCCTCTTTAGACGACACGTTGTAATCGTAGTCATAGGACCTGGAGCGCGAGCGGCCAACATAAAAATTGGCCATATTCCAGCGCGAACTTGATCGCGAGCGATCGCGATCATGAATCACACTTCGTAAACTGTTTAAGGCGTCAGCGTCGGCGCAAATGTAAGAATTTGTAAATTGAATATTAATAACGGACCCAGTTAACACATAATCTAACCGCCAAGTACACGCTTGCCATCTACATCATTCGTTTTTGACCGTAATATAATTTTTTTAGCATTAAATTATTATCGAACGTGTGTTTTCGAGAAAAATATACTTTTAGCAATATAGGAGTATGTATATTATGGATTTAATAGCTACCAAACTAAAATATAGGGTGCTCTTACCTACGGTGGTTTGTAAAGGTGTTAAAGAAGTGTAAGACCTAGTCGCAGCTTCTGGTGGAAAGCATTAAAAATATCAATAGTCTAGTATTAGTAACAATAACTACATTTTCAAATACGCATGCAAAGCAGAAGTGCCAGAAGACGAAAATTTATTGGTAGAAACGCGCGTCAGTCGGCGTAATTGTATTTGTGTCATGGTGTTAATGGTTAAGTTTAAAAATATCTACGGTTCTATGAGAACGTTTATAAAACAAAAATCGATTAAGTTCGCATATCCACCCTAATCTACGGATTTAGTACCTATTTATTGTTTCCAAACACCGAAGAAATTGATTTTAAATCGTTTCATAAACAGATGTCGATTTTGATAGTAAATCTTCAAAAAAAATCATAATTATCGATATTACGAGTGTAAATCAAAAAATTTATATTACTAGCCTGTGTATACGAGGGAGAACCGAACCCTTTCAAAATATTGTGCACTATAACTGATACATTTACCCCACTCCACGTTTTTTCTTTGATCTCTTAAATATTGTTGAATCGGTATCCTTTAAAGCGTGGAAATAAGAAAAATTCACACGGAGTCGTATGAGGCGTGTAAAGCGGCGTGATCATGCCATTTTTTTACAAAAAAAAAAACAGCCCTGTGTGCAAGGACATTGTCATTACGAAATAATCAATCTCCTGTCTGCCACAAATTGGTTTTTTTTTTGAAAACACTCTCGTGCAAGCTTCTTAACATCACGAAATTTTCGAATAGTATGAAGTTTGTTATCAATCGACACGTGGCCATTTTTAAATTGTGTAAACATTGGATTTTTTCCCGTAGCTTCATCTTGGTAACCTACTTACAAAGTTAAAACAATTTCCACGGCGTTTTTACCAAGTAGAAAATCAAATTTCATAGCAGTACGTTGTTCACTCCAACTTGACATCATAAAAAATTAAACAAAAAGGAAGTTGTGCTAAGGAAAGAATTATAGCAGAGGAACGGAACAAGCAATGTTGATGTCCAAGACGACAATGCTGTCCATGGGGTCTTGGCCTCATAAAGTGAGTGCGTTCGCAAGAATCTTCATGTTGCCGCGAGGTCCATTGTCTTTTACCATGTTCCGACATCCAAAAGAACTCCATGGAGTGGCATCGAAAAGCACGTGCCAAAAAAAGCAAAGGTCACGGAAGGCACCAAAAAAGGGAACTGCGAGGTTATCCTTTTGATAGACTTTAAGGAATCGAATACAACCGTGAATACTCTGACTTAGTTGCGTAAAAAAATTATCGTGGTTTCGTGGCAATGCCCCAGTCCAGACTGCTTCGCTTTCTGAGGCTACTGCACCCCAATGTGGCTTCACAGAGATTAAACACCTACCATACACCCTTCATCTGGTCTGAACTTTCTTTCCATGTTAGCCTAAGAACTCATGGACGTCTTTTTATTATGAGTTTTCTTTCTAGTAGAATGTTTTCGGTTTGTTACGAACCACATCTCGAACGTACAGATCTGAGACGAAACGACAACCTTGCAAAGCTTAATTAAGCGTTCCAAAGAGATGAAAATGTTAGAAAACGATATCTGGAGAAGGTATTTCCCATTTTTAAAGCCGAGCATCGTTAAGGAATAACAAAATTTACATCGAGGTCATCCCCTTTCATGTGATGATTGAATTAAAGTATTTCTGTTGTTTTATCTAAACCACAACTGTCGTAATCTTCACACGTGACCAAAGTTGCACAAACTTAACAAGTACGCATGCGACCGCCTCCTATTTTAGTTATTACACCGAAATAACGGTTATAAGAGTTAGAGGAGTTTTGTAAAGTTTTTAAAAACTTTTTTTTGTCGACTTACCTGTAACAGTTATGAAATGAGGGGACGTGGTCGCAAGCGGATCGGAATCGTGGTTCTCGGTTGGTTGTTCGGCAGTAGCACTGCTTTCGTTACTCGAATCGGCAGCTTGCTCCAACGCGGAAACGTCTATAACCGGCACACCGTTGACTATGGTACCGGTTGCGGTCTGGAAAGTTGAGAAAATTCGAGGAAAAAAAAACAAAAAATCTAATCCAAAACGTGAATTAAATTGAAAAGAAAACGTCATAAGATGTTAACATACACAAACCATCACGGTATATGTAAATCTTGAGTGAAAAATTACTTCCAAATACCGAAGAATTCGTTGCTGATTACCAAACGTTATTCAGACCAAATAGATCCACTATAGACCAAATTAAAGAAGTTTTGAGAAAGGTACGTTGGTATATTCATTAAATAATCGTGGATTTCATGCAAACCTATGATTCGATTTACAAAAATCAACTTTATGTTAATATAAACAACTTCGGAATGCTAATCAAGTCCAGCATCCATTTGATTGAATATAGAAGAAGAATCAACCAATTTAGAGACGTTCATACGGTTTTTAACACAAAAAAATGACAGTTTGGAAGGAAGGAAAAAAGATATGAAGGTTGTTACTTTTGAGATATGGCAACACTGACGATAATATGTCAAATTTGACGTTGACATCGAAAAGTTTGACGTTTTTTAATCACTTTCGACTGGTTTCGATCAACTCGCTTCGACTTTTGGTGATGAAGCACCGAATTTCACTAGTTTTACGAATCCAATCATTGTCGCAATTCGCTACAGGATGAGCTTCGTGGATATTGTCCAAAATCGCCAGATAACATCGTTGCTACGAGTAAAATGATATTCACATGACATTTCGTAAGATTGGGCTTTAATTCTACTCGCATACATTTATCACTGCATGAACTTTTGCTCTCTTCAGGGCCGGATTAAAATTTATAAGGCCCGGAGCTAAAATAATGACGGGGCCCCCTTAAGGAATTCGGAAACCCGGAAAAATTCACAAAATAATATCAATACGTTAGATTTGTGGTATCAACATATCAAAAAATACAGAATGATGGGGCCCTCTTGGGCCTAGGGCCCGGGGCTATAGCCCCCCAAGCCTCTAGCTTAATCCGGCCCTGGGTCTCTTTCAAGACGAGCCAAATCCAAACAAAAGTTGTTGGTGCACGAAGAATTTCGAAGGAAATGATTTCGGAATAACTGAACATGTCGCCAACTTTCCATTATAGCAACGTAGAACTGTCAATTACAAATTGTACATCAGCATCTGTTTGCCAGAAGTGTGCGAAAAAACCAGGGAAACAAATCGTAGAAGACACCACGACAATTAGAGCTCTCGCTCATCAATTCAAACAAAAACGTTTTTGAACAGTTAAAATATCGAATGTTCAATCCTTGTTTGGCACCAAATGATAACTTCTAATTCCCACAGATTAAAAATACACCTGGAGGAGCGGTTGATGCGTTGAAATCTCACGTTTTGGAGGTGTGAAAATTGGGAAATGGTAAAATTGCTTTAAGAATTGGTCCAAAAGTGTGCTGATCTTAATGGAGAACCATATCCAATTATAAATATTTGTTTTTATGTGTTTATCTCAACTTCAGTGTCAATGGTTTAACAAAGTATGCCGGGAAAAAGTCCTTGAAGGGATAAGATTCATTGGAAGACTTTAGAAAAGGTGGTAGGTAATCAATCTTCTAAAATAACGCTATTAGAAGAAGACAGTTCTAGTTAGGAACAACTAGGGAAGGTTAAGACAACTAAATATTCATAACTTCAAGTTAATATACACAGTAATAGTTCATAACTGCAAAATATTCTATTTCAAGCAACGTCAATATCCATTTATATTTTATTATTATTCATTATTTTTTCTCACAAATTTTACTTAAATTTCGTGTATGAAAACTCACCATCAATTTTTCCATCATCATCTTCGTTAGTTACTTATGAATCGTTGATATATTTTCCTTCGCGGGGCACTAAGGGCAACGCTTTTTTTCAACAACAAATTATCTGACATTTGATTATTGATTTTAAAACAATTCGTTTGTTTATCAGGTAACTTGTGTGAGTTTTGGATCCGTACTAAACATTCCACCAAATGTCAACGTAACATGATATTTTTCAATCCATTTGTAAATTGACAAGTTTGAGTTTCATTATCTGCAGTTTTGATGCTACTTTAACCGAAAAAGACATCTTAATGAATTAATGTCAAGACTAACTTCAAGATTCTGCAGCCTATTGAAAGTTAAATAATACCAAAGTAGTTCTCAACATTTAGAACATTCAACTCGTCAAAAGGAAATTTAAACTATCAACTATCCGAGAAGAAACACCTCTAGAAGACATAGTGTTCAAATTTCCAAGCAGTGAAAACATAAAGTCTCTAAAAAACGGGCCAAATAGCCCTGACAATTGAGGCCTTTCTAATCTTAAGGAGACCCTATAAAGCGGCTTGATCAAATGCTTGAGGCTCCGATTGATGGGCGCTTCAAACGTACTTCAATCTTTTGATCAAAACTCTCTGTCGAAGCTGAGAAATGGAGGAGCGTGGAGATTTGGGCTTCCTGACATTAACATTGGTTGCTGCGAAGGGGAGAAACCACAAAAAGTTTTTAGTCAATCAAGCTTGATACAATCAATTTGCTCTAGCATTTGATCAGATAGTCTAGGGCCTACTTTAAATTCTACAGTATGCGGCAGCATAACCTCCCTTTTTTCAAACTCCCTAAAACGTTTTGTATGAATCAGAACGTTTTTAAACAATTCTGAAGGACATATCATGTAGATGACGTCTCTTATTCTTGATTTCGGGAGCTTTTCATGACGTTTCCAAGCAAATTAACTCAGCTATGTCTTTTCGGGATACAGAACAACTTCGTGTTCAGTTTTTTTGCCAGTGTCTTGCGATTGCAGGAGTGTCCTGTTTATCAAACGTCTTAAAACGTTTTGTATAAATCAGAAACGTTTTTACACAATTCTGAAGGACCTATCATGTAGATGACGTCTCTTATTCTTGATTTCGGGAGCTTTTCATGACGTTTCCAAGCAAATTAACTCAGCTATGTCTTTTCGGGATACAGAACAACTTCGTGTTCAGTTTTTTTGCCAGTGTCTTGCGATTGCAGGAGTGTCCTGTTTATCAAACGTCTTAAAACGTTTTGTATAAATCAGAAACGTTTTTACACAATTCTGAAGGACCTATCATGTAGATGACGTCTCTTATTCTTGATTTCGGGAGCTTTTCATGACGTTTCCAAGCAAATTAACTCAGCTATGTCTTTTCGGGATACAGAACAACTTCGTGTTCAGTTTTTTTGCCAGTGTCTTGCGATTGCAGGAGTGTCCTGTTTATCAAACGTCTTAAAACGTTTTGTATAAATCAGAAACGTTTTTACACAATTCTGAAGGACCTATCATGTAGATGACGTCTCTTATTCTTGATTTCGGGAGCTTTTCATGACGTTTCCAAGCAAATTAACTCAGCTATGTCTTTTCGGGATACAGAACAACTTCGTGTTCAGTTTTTTTGCCAGTGTCTTGCGATTGCAGGAGTGTCCTGTTTATCAAACGTCTTAAAACGCTTTATATGAATCAGAAACCTTTTTACACAATTCTGAAGGACATATCATGTAGATGACGTCTCTTAATCTTGATTTCGGGAGCTTTTCATGACGTTTCTAAGCAAATTAACTCAGCTGAGTCGATTTTTTTCGTCCACGTATAATGTGATTCGTCAATATTTAATATTTTCATGAGTTATCCTTCAGGAATCTTTTTTTTTTGATAAAAATCCAAATACGGTTATTTTGTGGTGGAATATTTCGGATAAATTGTTTCAAGGTTATCGTTATTGACAGTTGGTAATTGTCAATTTGAAATAGAACGTCAGATTTTTTTATTTTTTGTGAATATCACGATTTATATTATTTTCAACGTGAATCTTTTACCATTCTGACGAATTATAAAATGAAAATAAATCAAAGAAAGATAAGTAGGATAGAAATTAGTGTATGTGGCGATTATTTTGGAGAAGATATCACCAATAAGAAGGTTTCAAACATTGACGCACTTCAAATAAATAAATAAATGAAAATAAACAATATAATTATTGTAAAAACTATTTTCGTACAGCTGCCATTGGAAGTGACATTTTGAATGACAGCCAACAGTGTTAAAAGTGATTGTTTACGAAGAAATATTTTTAACGCAGTGTCAAAATGAAGAAATCGGATAAAATCGTAATAATAACTTTAGGAATTCCAAAATTTCTATTATCAATATTTAAAAATCAATCTTTAGTATCATCATGATAACTAGTAGAAACTGGAAATACAACATTGGACGATGACGTTCCAGAATTTGCTGAGAAATATATTTATACCAATAGTGCATTTTTCATTCATGTATTTCAGGAAAATACTTTATTGCCCAAAAAATTGAAGTGTTCTATTTTTAGACGGCCTAATTGTTTGCCTTGGTCTCCGAAAATCTCGGTTCGTTTGTTTCACTCCCGTAGTGCGGATTTACCACAAAACATACCCAACAAGAAGGTCAACTTGCACGTAAATTTCGGCAACACAAATTTAATTAGCCATTTACCGATCGTGTTCTAAATGGTGAGAATTTTGTAAAATTCAATGCTCAAAACCAAATTATCACTTGAGTGAATTTACAAATTTAAATTCAAGACAACAAGACTCGTATCAGACCCATCATAACGTACGGCACGGAAGTCCGCGAGGACACCAACAAAACGAAACAAATACTGAGGGTGGCCGAGATGAAAACACTGAGAACAATAGTGGGGAAACAAGAAGAGACAGAGTAAGAAATACAGATGTCAAACAAGTGAGATGGGGACATGAGTGAGATTGTGAGAAGGGGAAAACAACGTAAGAGGCAGTGGTACAACCATGTAAGACGGATGGACGAGAACAGACTTCCGAGAATAGTCCTAGAAAACAACCCGCCCGGCTCAAGGCCTCCCGGGAGACCACCTAAAAGGTGGAAAGATAGTTGGCAATCCACCTCTCAGGAAAAGATGCAGAGGCAGCTTCAGAATTAACAGATCTCCAAGAAGTAGAAGAAGAAGAAGACAAATTTAAATAGAAAATATTTGAAATATAAAGCACTGATATGATCGTCGAAGAGCATCAAGTTGATAGTCCGATGTCTGAATATCTAGCGATTTACCTATAGAAGAACCATTGGAATTTTCCGAGGAATTCCGATTCAGATTCCATGGTTAGAAAGGAAAATAGTAGAACAATTCAACATCTAGGAAAATGGTAAAGTATTCATCGGAATACAACAGCCAAAATATCAAAATTCAGAACTATGAGTCTTGGAGGATTTTCTTGTCCATTGACCAAAAAGGAGAGAAGCCCAATCTCTTTAGTTATAGAATTTGACGTTTATACGTCTCGTGTGAAACTACTTATCGAACTATTGATGTTCTTGCAAAATTTATTATTTGTTGGGTTAACATCAAAGTGAAACCTTCTTGCTAGGAAGAAGCTATTCATCAGGTACGTCAAAAAACAGTAAAGAGATGTCGTTGATCCAATTGATCGAAGAAAAGAGTTTTTTGTAAACTTTTAGCAATGGAAACTGGCTCTAGGAAACTTTGGCTTAGAAGAATGCTTCGAAGTACCTTCTCTTAATTTTAATGCATCTGAATATGGAGATTTAACAAATCATGGAATTATTACGATTACTATTGACCGTTGAAGAATTAGGCGGTGGAGAGTTATGTCAAAATTGTCACCGAAGCGTATTAGGATATGATGAAGATGGTTTTAGTTTGGGAAAACTAAAATCGCGAAATACGAGAATGGTTTTAACAAAGGAAACTCAAAAATTAACTGCCGACATCACCCCTTCATTGTTGAAAAATCTTTGACCCTTCGATCCAAATTTGGCGAATAAGGTGCATGATGTAGCAATTCAAACTTAATTTTGGAAAGTGAAATAAAGGATGAGTGAGCTGGTGCATTGTCTTGATGAAATAAGACTTTCTCCTTATCCAAACGCGTTCGATTTTGCTTGATTTATCGCAAAAACCCTCGCCTGCAGATGGAATGTTTTTTGCCTTCTTTGGATCCGATGAAGAAAGTAAAACACACGTTATTCTCGTAAATCTGTGATCACTGCTGCAAATTTTGCTGGTGTCAATCTTATTAACCTTCTCAAAAAGTATAGATCTCCTACTGATAAGCACGAAAGATTTTTTGTGTGATATAATGAAAAATGTGACAACGTGATATAAATAAAGCAGTAAGGATGGAAATTCAACGGTGTAGCCGAAGAATGTGTTGAAAGTTCATTAGAAAATAAAAGAAAAATTCCAGAAACATTCTGGGCCAAGCCCCCAGCTTACATGAAGATATCACAGCTTCAAAAGAAATTAACATTCACCCAAAAAATGGACTTACTTAGACAAGAAGTTCAAAAGAATATTCACCCAGAAAATGGACTTACTTAGACAAGAAGTTCAAGAGAATATTCATCCAGAAAATGGACTTACTTAGACAAGAAGTTCAAAAGAATATTCACCCAGAAAATGGACTTACTTAGACAAGAAGTTCAAGAGAATATTCACCCATAAAATGGACTTACTTAGACAAGAAGTTCAAGAGAATATTCACCCAGAAAATGGATTTACTTAGACAAGAAATTCAAAAGAATATTCATCCAGAAAATGGATTTACTTAGACAAGAAGTTCAAGAGAATATTCACCTAGAAAATGGAATTACTTAGACAAGAAGTTCAAGAGAATATTCACCTAGAAAATGGAATTACTTAGACAAGAAGTTCAAGAGAATATTCACCCAGAAAATGGACTTACTTAGACAAGAAGTTCAAAAGAATATTCACCCAGAAAATGGATTTACTTAGAGAAGAAGTTCAAAAGAATATTCATTCAGAAAATGGACTTACTTAGACAGGAAATTCAAAAGAATATTCACCCAGAAAATGGATTTACTTAGACAAGAAGTTCAAAAGAATATTCACCCAGAAAATGGACTTACTTAGACAAGAAGTTCAAGAGAATATTCATCCAGAAAATGGATTTACTTAGACAAGAAGTTCAAGAGAATATTCACCTAGAAAATGGAATTACTTAGACAAGAAGTTCAACAGAATATTCACCCAGAAAATGGATTTACTTAGACAAGAAGTTCAAGAGAATATTCACCTAGAAAATGGAATTACTTAGACAAGAAGTTCAAGAGAATATTCACCCAGAAAATGGACTTACTTAGACAAGAAGTTCAAAAGAATATTCACCCAGAAAATGGATTTACTTAGAGAAGAAGTTCAAAAGAATATTCATTCAGAAAATGGACTTACTTAGACAGGAAATTCAAAAGAATATTCACCCAGAAAATGGATTTACTTAGACAAGAAGTTCAAAAGAATATTCACCCAGAAAATGGACTTACTTAGACAAGAAGTTCAAGAGAATATTCATCCAGAAAATGGACTTACTTAGACAAGAAGTTCAAAAGAATATTCACCCAGAAAATGGACTTATTTAGACAAGAAGTTCAAGAGAATATTCACCCAGAAAATGGACTTACTTAGACAAGAAGTTCAAAAGAATATTCACCCAGAAAATGGAGTTACTTAGACAAGAATTTCAAGAGAATATTCATCCAGAAAATGGACTTACTTAGACAGGAAATTCAAAAGAATATTCACCCAGAAAATGGATTTACTTAGAGAAGAAGTTCAAAAGAATATTCATCCAGAAAATGGACTTACTTATACAGGAAATTCAACAGAATATTCATCCAGAAAATGGATTTACTTAGACAAGAAGTTCAAAAGAATATTCATCCAGAAAATGGACTTACTTATACAGGAAATTCAACAGAATATTCACCCAGAAAATGGATTTACTTAGACAAGAAGTTCAAAAGAATATTCATCCAGAAAATGGACTTACTTATACAGGAAATTCAACAGAATATTCACCCAGAAAATGGATTTACTTAGACAAGAAGTTCAAAAGAATATTCATCCAGAAAATGGACTTACTTATACAGGAAATTCAACAGAATATTCACCCAGAAAATGGATTTATTTAGACAAGAAGTTCAAAAGAATATTCACCCAGAAAATGGATTTACTTAGAGAAGAAGTTCAAAAGAATATTCACCCAGAAAATGGACTTACTTAGACAAGAAGTTCAAGAGAATATTCACCCAGAAAATGGACTTACTTAGACAAGAAGTTCAAAAGAATATTCACCCAGAAAATGGACTTACTTAGACAAGAAGTTCAAGAGAATATTCATCCAGAAAATGGACTTACTTAGACAAGAAGTTCAAGAGAATATTCATCCAGAAAATTTTCAAGAAATCGTATGTAGATGAAATAACATGTACAAGAATTGAAATAGTTGATGACGTGGTTAAAAATCTCATTAAGTTCAAGTTACTATAAAATTACATGGTTCGGTTAATAACTATAATAAAAAAGAAGAAATTAGATATTTCATCCTACTCAATCAATTTGTATCGCGTACATACTTACACTAATTAGTTAATCCCACTTCTGAAAATTGACACTTCAATAAAAACCTGCTTTATAATTGGAAAAAAAATGATCCCAATACACTGAAACACAACAGCTCAATAACATCGAAATCTCTTACCTGATGTAAACTAGCTGGCAGAACAATGAGCTGAGTTTGTTGAGGCTGAGCCGGGGGTGTAGTAGCCGGCGCTGGAGTAGGAGGGCTGCTGCTACCTCCGCCTGCTACGAAACGAGCTGTAGTTGCCATGGTTGCGTCACCAAGGCTACTCCTGTCGGTCTCTGAAACAACCAATGGCGTCAAGGTCTCGCCAGATTGGCAGAGCTTTTATTTTTTTTTATTTCGCGGAGGCATTCGTAACAAGGTATGGCGAATACGTCAGGGAGGAAGAAAGTGAAGTGGGTGACATGTTTTTTTCTTTGTTGAAGAAAATCTTGTTGATGTAAAAATACATTTTTGATATATTGAAAATATGAGTATTATGATGTTATTTAATTTTTGTTTATAACGTTTAAAATAGTACGACAACTAGTATTTTTATAATTAATTAATGTAATGATTAAAAATTTTTCAAAAACACTTGAAAATATGGCAAGTTTCCCGAAAAATCTGAGGAAAATGTTAATTAATTTGAAACTTAATGCATCCCAAAATATGGTTAGCACGAATTTGATTCCTGTACATTGCATTTTGTATCATTTTGACGATGGTGGAGATCGATGTTTTGGACTCCCTATTATTGATAATAGTCCCGCAAGAAAAATTTCTCTATGTGCATCAAAATGTCCATCATTTAAATGCAATCTAAACATAGCGCAGACAATTTTTTCATATTTTATACAAGTACAAAGTCTGGTTATTAAATAACGAGATTGGTTACGAAAAAAGGGTTTTATTATAAAAATTATTCTACATTCGAATGCTCCCCTTCAATATACCCCCTCTCCTCTCGCCATACACCTTTCCATACGTTTTTTCCATTGATCGAAGCAGTGCTGGAAGTCTTCTTTGGTGAGGACTTTCAGGAGCTCTGCAGTTTTTTTCTTTACCGCTTCCATCGACTCAAATCGGGTCCCTTTCGAAGCAAATCTTTTTCTAACCTTTCAAGGAAATTTAAACAAACCCTTTGACGCAAGAGCTTTTGATCAGAAGTCAGATTTTTTGGCACCAACTTCGCAAACTTTTGTCATGTGTAATTCCTCGTGTAAAATTTTTATAACCGTCTTTATCGGCGTTTAGAAGCTCGGCAATCATCCGGATGCTAATTCGACGATCTGCTCAATTTGGTTGGTTGATTTTGGTTACTGTTTCCGGTGTTAAAACAGTCTTGGGCGCTGGTCATCTTCAGGCCTAAACTAAAGCGCTTACATCACTCAAAAACGCGCGCACGAGATAGAGAATTGTCCCCTTAGGTTTCTTGCAACAATTTATAGCACTCAGCCGGAGTTTTTTTTTTCAATTTAACGAGAAATTTGGTTTTTCGTCACTAGAAAAAAAGACGTTCGGTTCTAACCGCTACTACACAAATACTATAATAGTAATACCCTACCTGTCTAAGGCGCCCTCTAGATGCGTAGTCTCGTCATTTAATAGCCAGACATCGTAGACTCGTAGCAAATTTCAGAAATTACAAAAAATCGCCATTTTAGATGTTTATCCCAATATTGATATTCCAAAATTTTATAACAATTTAGAGCTAAATGCAGAAAGCTTTTTTGGAAAAAAAACACGTTCGTTTCAAACCGTTTCTAAGTGCGCAGTCTCGTTATTTAATAGACAGGCCTCGTATATTACTTACGAGGGATGTATAAAACGTTTCCGACCTCAATCTAAAGGTAACTTGTTTTGCAATAAAAAATTTTTATTAAATACAGAAACAAATGATAGTTTTCGATTGATTCCTTTCCAATTTACTAATTCAAAACTTAGTAAGGTCATTATTACAGTAATTTTCTAAAAAGTACCTAAGCTAATAGAAGTTTTCGGCGTTTTATAGTTTTTTTAGAACTATAAACTGTACAGAATAATATAAAAATGTTTGGACTAGGTCAAAAACCGTGTAAAGGTTAAAAATTTCATCTTGTTTTCTGTTTCAACGAAATTATTATTGTAGGTGTTTCCATTTAGTAAGGAAATCCAAGTTTAGTTCAGTTGCAATTTTATAGAAAAATTAAAAAAAAATATTAAATAGCGGAAAATCGGGTTTAGATCTCCACGAACTACGAAGATGATCCCTGACCTACAGATGGCGGTAGTTGCTTGGAAAATACCATTGTACGTAAAGTACATAATCTATACAGCAAATGTTTCAAGTTTGAAAACGCCATGTTGTTTAGTATTTGTTTGGCAACGTTTTCAGTGAATTTGTAAACATGGAAGAAATTGGGCATCGTTTTGTTATTCAATATTTTTATTTGAAAGGCTTTGGACCCACTAATATAGAAGCTGGAGTAGATTCTACTCAAAGTTTAAACGAGGGTCTACTACCTGCAAAGACTAGCACAGCGTTGGACTCCAGAAATGTTGAAGAAAATCCACTGGATGATCGTCGATTCGAAATGAGAAAGCTGTGCGCAAGATAGGTGCCGCGTTTGCTCACAATGGAACAAAAATAGGTGTTTCATAACCATGGATAAAACAATGGACTCAAAAGGGCGAATCGGATCCAAAGAAGGCAAAGATAGTTCCATCTGCAGACGAGATTATTGCAATGGCCAAAATCATTGAATTAAAGTTTGAATTGCTATTTCATGCACCCTATTCCCTAGATTTAGCCCCCTCGGATTATTTTCTGTTCTTAGAGTTGAAAAAATGGCTCGGTGGTCAAAGGTTTTCCATCAATGAAGAGGTGGTGTCGGCAGTTAATGATTATTTTTAGTAGCTTGACGAATTATTAAAAAAAAAGTATCGAAATATATTTTTTTCCAAAATTTTTGTGTTTTCTTTGTTGAGCCAGGAGCGTCCTCGTGTACCTTATTGAACTGGTGTGAACATAGATAAAGGGAGAAGTTTCAAAAACTGGGAAAATGCAGTTCTTCGTGTTGAAATTACCACAAACTATACAAGATCTGACATATTTTTAGAAATACAAAAAACTGTAAGTTACCTGCAGTTTTTTCTCAATTCAATCCTTAGATAGCATCAACACTAACCTTTCATTATAATTATTTAACACAAGAAAACCCAAAAAATGTCACGAAACTTGTCTAGCTTCAATCATCAAATAAGTAACGAGTCGAAATACAGCCCTTATGCAATTTAGTAATAAATGCAAAACGTATAAAAGAGAATGGAAATGAATAGTACACCTGCCCTAATAAGAGCAGTATGGGGGTTAGAACGCTTTTTCAATTAGTGAGGGAGTTTCGACTACAAAATTACGAAACAACTAAAAACGATTCAAACCAGATGAATTATCTAGTTAATCCAGAGTTTTATGTGACAGAATTTCAAAGTATAAAATTATAATCAGTCTTTCTAATACTTAGTATGCCATTTTCGAAGGTACCACCCTAATAATTTAATGATTAAAAACACCCTTAAATCACGATGCACCATTGAGAATCTGTAAAATTCTTAGGTCTTGTTGTGGACTAAGTTCGTTGCACGGTTATTCACTTAGGAACGCGAACGTACTCCACTTCCAGAATTAGTAAAGGGCTCAATATTTTACAATGCGAAAAAATGCACAATCACTTGCCAATTGAAATCAAATTGATTGCTTTGTCAAACTCCACAATTTAATTCATTTGATTCACTGTTTTTGGGGTTACCTTAAGTAGTTTCCAACTTCAATGATGTGAAAAACTGTATTTAAAGCACGATTAGTTACTACGTCTACAATAAACTACGTTCGTATATTAGGGGAATCCAATTATAACCGGAACATCGATATCGTGTCCATTTTGTATTCTAATCGTTAAAAATGCTGCTTAAACTGTTTCACAAATGATTTGCGCGTTTCATTGGATCAATTGATGAGAAGTATATTTAATGGACAACCCTCGTATAAGGATAATAGAAGATCAACTTTTTAGTGTCGCATATCCGAATATGAATTGAATATAATGAAAATATACAACAAGCTACTTTACTATCGATACCTGTTTGACTATCCTACACCTGGTTAGATAATAGCGGGTGAGTCACACAGTACTTGCATTGGGGGAGTAGTTGTGGATAATGTGATGGTTTTTTTTTGTGAAGGAAACCGTAGGAACGGCACAAACTGGTACGAAGTTAACTTTCCGGTAGAATTTCAGTGGACAGATCCAAAAATTTACGTACGAGGTGTAGTAAATAATTTTATACTGCGATTCAAAGTATCTTCGGCTATTGTTTAAAGTAGCAGATTCTATGGCCGCCAATATGAGTTTCTTTGAAGTCTTGAGTTTCTGGAACTCTGCGTCTTTTAAATTCACAGAATATCTTGTGCTTACGTCTTCCAAAAAACTGACTCTCGCGCTTATTAAGACTTCACTGACACAAATGCTGCTCTGGTCACTTAGTTGAAAGTTGAAAGAATCCAAATCAAATGTTCGTCAAGAGCCCGGCATCTTCAGATGTGCATTGAGACTGCAATTTGGTGATAAATTCCCAGGAGTAGCTCTGCATGCCTTAATCCTTGTAGATTATTCCAGTCATAGTTTTTTTTTGTCAATCTATCTCTTTTTATAGTGCCTATTGTACTGTAGGTGATTTCACAGAAGGGTATAGGTCGTACGAAGGGTTTATCCGCTCCTACTTCAACAATTCTGTCTGTTATTTCAAGTCCAATGTAACCTGTAACCCATTGAAAGGTAATTTGTCTAACGCTAGGCATTCATCTTGGATTTATGGAACTCAGAGCTCTAATTGCTGCTTGGATATTGATCTGGATAATAATCTTTTGTTTGCAATCATTTTATGGCAAGTTTAACTGACTTTTTGATGTACTTCTTAATATTTCTTTAGCGACAACCTTTAATTCTTTTATTCTTATTTGTATACCAAACTCCTTTTTTTTCTTTTCTTTTTGGTTTATTTCTTGTTATTGAGGTGATGCTCCTCAATCAACAAGCACATCCTGTTGAGCGTCTTGCCTCAAACAACGAGTAAATTGCTTACCAAAACGCAAATTTTGAAAACTCAATTCATTGCCTCCCGATCATTTACGATTTCATCGAAACTTCTTACATACGATTCATTGAAATTTTAAAATAATGTTGTTGAACGTTGGAAAGTGCTCAATCATCTGGTTTACGAGCTCGAGCTTTTGATTTAATGATGATTGTTTTGCACGTTTAAAGCAACAGCATGGTTCGGAGAGAACAAATTACGCTCGTCACGAATTTTGTCTAAGTTTTCGTTCGTTTTAGAAGATCCGAATTTTTGTCGACCCATTTTCCAATAATTCGAACGCCTGGCTCATAATTTAAGTGACGAAAATTGCCAATGTTGTAGAAGTTTTACGCAGGCGACTAAATCTCCAAGAGCGGTTGACACGTCCCATCGAATAACTGCGTTTACTTTCTATCAAAACAGAAATTACTATAAATGATCGAGCATGTGGTGGTCATTGATCGCTAAATCGGGACTATAGGGAGGTTGGTCAAAGCACTTGGGTTCAAATAACCGCTTTGATGGACATTATCATGAAGCAGTTTGTATAGTTAGTCGTGCTTTTCACTTTTAATATATATATTTTTTTTAATCTCACAATATGTTGTTAAATTCAAGTAACCAGCAGGAACCAACTCAATTTTTGGCACTCAAAATGTTTAAACTTGAATTTCCTGGACGTTGTTTTGATTCTAGTGCTGAATGTCTCATGAAAGACTGATAATCGTAGAACAGTGAATGGAAAATGAAAGCAAATTTTTGGTACCAAAGTGAACACAACTTAATTTGAAGTTTCTGTTACCAAATGCATAGAAGAAGCAGCTAATTTATTGGTCTAACTTCTAATTTTTCAACATCCGATCACTCCGTGCAGACGTTACGTTACACTCCGCCATTATTGACATTCAGGAGTCAGTCGGCGTTGTGCTACGGCCACGTGAACATTATTGGTATTCCCGCCAAGTGTGATTCGTTTTCTACCGACTGAAAGCCAAACTGCTGCAAAAAACTTCAGAGTGATGGTGGTGCATGATGAAGGGGGCCAAGGACGCAAATCTGTCGTTTCAGATGACCTGATTCGACGAGTTGATAGAATGGTTGAAGAAAACCGCAGATTCACTATAAGAGAGCGTATTGAAAAGCTTGTCCACAGATATGACAAATGTCTCAATCTCTTCGTTGATTATTTCGAAAAGTGTACCAATTTTTTGATAATAAAATGATTGTTTTATATGAACTTTTATTTATGGCCTATCGGAAGTTGAAAAAAAACGGCCCTCAAATTACGAAACTTTAAAAAAAAATATGAGTCGTCCGGAAATTTCAACTGATTATTTCTTAAACGAAATAAAGCCTGGTAGGTACACATCCCATCCAGATCCAGATATAATTGGGGGGTTGAGAGAGGACTGAGAAAGTTATTGCTATAGCAATGCGCCATGGTTACCGAACTGGGGTTGATTTCGCTCACCTACCACTTGTTAAGAATCCATGTCGATATATCGGATGACGAGCCTAGTTGATATAAAGACGTTCCGATTTTTGTTTATACTTTATTTGTGTTTATTCATTAAATTACGTATAATATTTATTGTTTTCGATAATTACAACGTAGAATACGGATCAAAACACATCAAAACAAATTATTTGATATTTTAAATAAACAGGATATTAGATTTAGTTCACGTCATAAGCAAGGGAGGCGCTATTTTTGGTAAAACTGAAAAAGACGCGTTAATTTTCATTTACAAAAATTACAAACTTTGTTATCATATATCTAAATGTTTAAATCAACCAAAAACTATTGGCAGTTTCTTTACTACGAAGGAATCAATTTCCATGTCGATTGAGGTACTTCCAAAACATCTGATTTGCAGGCATCAACTGCTTCTTTGAGTGTAGAAAAACGTTGACCTCGTAATTTAATTTTGATCTACGGGAATCGGAAGGAATCAATGTGTGCTAAACAAGGACTATACGGCGGAAGACCCATCAATTTGATGTTTTGACTAGTCAAAAACGTTTTAGCAAGAACTGATGTTTGATATTTCTCATTGTTGTGGTGAAGAATGATTCGTCTTCTGCGATTTTTTCGAATTTTTGTGCCGTTTCATAACCATGGAGGAAACGTGGATACATCACTTAACACCCGAAACAAAAGATCAATCAAAACAATCGACTGAAAAGGGAGAATTGGATCTAAAGAAGGCAAAGAGCGTTCCATCTGCAGACAAGGTTTTTTGGAATAATTCGCGTTGAATAATTTTCATTTACTATCTTAAAAAATGAAAAAGTATCAACGGCGAGTATAATGCAACGTTTCAGCGAAGAAATCAAGCAAAAGCAGCCGCATTTGGAACAAGTTTTATTAAGATAATGCACAACCGTTATTGCAATAACCAAAATTGATGAATTAAACTTTGAATTACTATTTCACGCACCCTATTCGCCATATTTAGTCCCCTCGGATTATTTCATGTTCCCATATTTGAAAAATTGGCTGTGTGAACAAAGATTTTCCAACAACCAAGATCTTGATTCTTAGAATTTATTTCAGTAATGATAACTGTTAGGAAAAAAATCATTGGTACAATTTTTGTATAGAATTTTAAGATCTACAACTTTGGTCTGAGGTTATTTTTTGATAAAACTTACAGTTTTTGAGAAAATTACAAAAAACCTCAAGTTTCGACATTTGACCCCGAATAACTTTTCTAGCACACATAAGATCGATGGGGATTTTTAAAACTTTATTCGTAATGGTAAATCCTAGCTCCCCACCAATATTAAGCTTTCCAAGAACAGTTGAAGAATCGTTAATATCCAAATCTTTGTTGACCCTTTATTAATTTTGAACTATTCCAAACTAAACATCCACCGTTTGAAATTATTTTCATTTTAGTAGCAAATCACTTTCACCGCTATCGTTTCCAAGAATAATTAATAAATAAATAAACGTACCACATTTGTTCTTTTTCGGTTTACACGTGTTGACATCGTTTCAACCACGTAGCAATTATTATATAAGTGATATCTCGTAATACCTTTACGTCTTTTAAATTAAAACTTCTATTTTTACTCCCAACTCTATTTTCTAAAGAATAAACATTATTAGAAGGACGTCCAAATGTTTTTTTTATCCAAAATTTCGTCAAACGCAGCGTCAATTTCATATTTATTGTATAACCAACCTACCAAGGGAAAATTACCCAATTAACTAACTCAGAAAAGACTGAGCAATGAAGTGAGCATAATACACCCAAATTACTAATTTGGAGACCCTTTGATACAATAACACAAACTAATTTAAGTTTAATCCAACTCCTTGATGGAAAATAATCATCGAAATTAATCCAAATCTACAGATTATTGTGACTTTACGACGGATGCTTTTTATATTTTCAGTATTGGCAACACTGTCTAACAATCTCGTCGTAGTGAACATAACCGCATTTTCTCGTTTGACTATTGTTTACAATTAATTCGAATGAAATTAGTAAAAAGAATGGAATTACTACGATAAAAGTATATCAATTAACTCAATTTATAAGCAAACAATATTATTGTAAGGAAGATATGCCATTATCGAAAATAAATTTAATAAAATCAACCACAAAAATGGAAAAACGTAACGTATTCATATTATACATTTAAAAACTGTTTATAACGAAAATTTTAAAACTGAATCAGTAAAATTATTATTCAATAGAATTGTTAATTTGTTTACGAGGGTCGTCACAACTATAGTTCGAATTACTTGTTCCGTTTGTTTTTGTAGTCTTTTGTCCTTGTAGTTTTTAGTCTCACTGAATATCTTCTAAGAGGATATCTTCAACTGTGTTGACCAATATGTCGAGATTCTTTCTTTCGTGATTGTTTTTTAAATATGCTTTTTGTTTTGTCTCCATTTTTTCTTTATTTGTGAATTATTCACTGAATGTCTTGTCGCGAGGTCTAAGGACATTATATAATGAAGATTCATGGGGTATGAGGTCCAGAAGACAGTTTATTGATAGATAGATAGATATAAGGATTTTAATAATATCCAGGTTTTGTATCCATTATTTCTCTCACGGTGGAAATTACTCACTAAATATTTTGTCATAAGGTCTGAAGACATTGTATAATAAAATTTCATGGGGTATGAGGAACAAAAAACTTGTTTTTGATAGATACAATCGAGTATCCATCTCAATACCCAGAATTTGTCTCCATTTTTCTTTCTTTATGTAAATTACTCACTCAATATATTGTCACAAAGTCTGAGAACATTGTATAGTGAATTTTTATGGGGTATGGGTAACGGAAGACAATTTATTGATAGATACATACAAGGATCTTAATAATATACAGATTTTGTCTCTGTTTTTTCTCTCACAGTGTAAATTATTCACTATATATCTTGTTATAAGATCTGAAGACATTGTATAAAGAAATTTCATAGGGTATGGGGAATGGAAGACAGTTAATTGATAGATACATACAAGGATCTTAATAACCAGGTTTTGTCTCCATTTTTTCTCCCACAGTGTAAATTATTCACTAAATATCTTATTATAATATCTGAAGACATTGTATAATGACATTTCATGGGGTATGAGGAATGAAAAACTTGTTTTTGATACAATCGAGTATCCATCTCAATAGCCAGAATTTGTCTCCATTTTCCTTTCTCTATGTAAATTACTCACTCAATATATTGTTACAAAGTCTGAGAACATTGTATAGTGAATTTTTATGGGGTATGGGGAATGGAAAACAGTGATTGATAGATACATACAAGGATCTTGATAATAATCAGGTTTTGTCTCCATTTTTTCTCTCACAGTGTAAATTATTCACTAAATATCTAGTCACAAAGTCTGAAAACATTGTACAATGAAATTTCATGGGGTATGGGGAATGAAAGACAGTTTATTGATAGATACATACAAGGATCTTAATAATAACCAGGTTTTGTCTCCATTTTTTCTCTTATCATGTAAATTGCTCACTAAATGTCTTGTCATAAGGTCTGAAGACATTGTATAATGAAGTTTCATGGGATATGAGGAACGGAAAACAGTTTTTTAATACAGAATTTATAACATAACAACAGATTGATGCCCATTTTATGTCTTATCAACAAATGACATGCAATAGAGTTCGAATTTTCATCCATAAAAGAAGGTTTTGATTTCAAAAGAAATAGAAAAGTTGATTCTAGTTAAAAGAAAATAATTCTTATTTAAGAGAAACTTCTATAAATCTTCTTCTTACTATTGATAGCGATGAACCCATAATATGTAATCTATAGGGCTAAAATCCATCTTAGTTCTGTCCAGTCCAGTTATCAGTTTGAATAAATATTTCAACAAACTCAAACTTTGAAATCAGCCAACAAAAAAATTACTGACTAACTACACCCAATATATTCTTATTAAACTGCAAAAAGTTTTCTCTACTTAGAGCTATAATAAAGTTTAACAATCGATCAAATGAAATTATATTATATATTACTATATATTATTATATTATATAAATATTATAGCTATTCATATAAAAAAATAAATAAGATTTCAATAATTCTCATTTTGATGTATGTTTTTAACGTCTATTTCAAATAAAATAAAACAAATAACAAACACAAAATGAAATGTTTTTTTATACCCCTATTTGTATCTTATATAACTTCTTTACCTTTGTAAAATGATGGTAAAAGAAACTACAGGATGTAATTCTAGAAAATATTCAATGGCCATTTACTTACTGTCGAATAATAAACATATATTTTTGGAAAAAGTAGAATAATTCTACAAGTACTAAAATCGTAAGTCCTAACCTCAAATCTAATAGAATAACCGCAAAAACAAATCATATTAATATGCAGTATGATATAAGTAGTTACCATTTAAAAGCTTTGAAAATGGTTATTATATTTTTTTTTCGTACACAGTTATGTGACATTTTTTTTTCTTTAGTTTATCGATAGAATTTGAAAAAAAAATACGTAAGCTGATGATATATAGCCCTAAATGTAATAAACAAATGTGACTAATTATAAAATTATGATATATACCAATATGGTTCAATTACTGTCATAAAAATATAAAATCTTTTATCAGCATATCTATATAGATTACAATTTTTTATATAATTTCGGTTGTAGAAATTATTAATAATTTTTTATACATATGTCCGTATACATAAAGAATATAAATGTTAAATAAGGCACTGTAATCGTACTATAACGATAACATGTTATATCATTAATTTTACTTTAAAAATTTTTTTTCCATTATTATTATTACTGCATTGACGTCTGAAGGGAGCCATTTGCATAAATAAAAAAATAGTGAAAGCTATTGGAAAAATTGAAAAACGAAGTATTAAAAAAGCGTGCTGTGTAAATCAACCGAAAAAATTATTGCAAATAACAAAAAAATAATTAATCAATGTTAACATTTACCCAATGTTGCTATGTTGTTGTGTCGGTTGCTAGGCAGTCACCAAGGATACGAAATGGTCTTGCTAGTTTTGACAGGTGTATATATTCAGTTGATTTTATAAAACAGCAGCTCGTTTTACCATTGGAATTGTTTAAATAATTACACTGGTCCGGAGGTATAACTCCATTTTTACAGTAATGTATTAATAACTCACTAGAACTGCTGTTTATTGATTATTTTACGCAGCTGAAGTGCACGATGGCCATTACCGATAAAAGAGAAAACTGCAATTGATTCACACTGTTATTACCTATATTATCCGCAAGGCGCTCGGTAATCAATAAAAGAAATAATAAAAGTCCATATTACTTGATACACCAATAAACTAACCTCTCTTCATCCTGGTTTATACAAGACTGATAAATAGAGATTATCAGTACAATAACTATCATTTTGTTACTGTTGCCATGGGAACAATACGAATATACATACTTTAAAATCAAAAACCTTTATAAGTATTAATTACCAACTATTATATTCAGATATTATTGTCTGCAATTATTTAGGAAACTAATCGATTATTATTTAATCAGGATAGTAGGTGGGACCTTAAAAAATTGAGTATATCGGAATATTTTTGCTAAGAGAATTGTAGCTCCATCTATAGGTTGTTTAAAACATTTTTGTCTAAGTAGAAATCTCTCCACTTAGTAATAATTTGTCAGTAGATGGCATTGATAGGCTCTAATAGAATATTTTTACTTCTATTATGGTATTAATTCACAGAACTAAACTTTGATGTTTATGGGATCAATTATTATATAGTGTTAAATGTATTTGGTGATTTTGATAATTTTCTTATTATTATAATTAAATGCTATTAATTAAAATTGTATATATTTCAATGTTTACCATACATACGTTAATTTGGTGGAGTCTCAACTTTTTGTTCGTTTTAGTTTTTGTAGATCTGTGAATCAAATTGATTTTATTGATATTATAGATTAACCTAATTTTCCATCAATAATTGATTTTACGATTTTTAACAATTCTGTTGGGTCATTTTCAGAATAGTGTAATTGCAAAACGAAATCATTAATATTTCATTCAGATATGAAAATCGTATTATAAATTACAGAGAATTGTATACTTTATTGTGCCCTAGGAATGCAATCCAATTCCGATGTAATTACTACTATACTATGTATATGTACGTTTTTTATTATATTCGTATCAATATAAAAAACTCGTTTATTGTCTAAATATTTTTGGAAAAAAAAACAATGAAATTCAACTAAGTGTGATTATGATATAATATCAGGTCAGGGTGCGATTCTTCAATGAATAAATAGAGGGCGGCATGACTGGCTGATATTATCGTTTGTTTATTTTTCAACTGACTAATACAGGGATGCCGTATCTTAAATTTTATACCTGAATATACTTAAGAGCACAAAAATTGAAATATTTAACATTTTTAAATCCGATCATGTTAACTTTAGATGATTAAAATATATTATTCCATTATTTCCTATTGTCTGAAGATTTTTTGTGATTAAAACCAAACCGAATGAACGAAAAAATTATACCATTAGCATCACTTTTTTACGAGGCGAATATTCTACTACATCTAGATGGCTTTTAAATACATAGAATCCCTCAGATGCAGGTGTTGGTGATAAATTATAAAAATCACAAAAAATACTTATCAAAATAAAGCTCTAATCACAAATATATTAACAAATAATATACATGAGGCTTTACAATAAGTTTGAAGAAAATTGAAGAATCAGATCTATCTAGAACTTAGAATAAACAAAAACATTTGATTTTTTTTTCTTAAAAAAACTTTATTATACACTGAAAGAATAAATGTTGATATTTAAAAAAGAAATTTTTATTATCAAACAATAATTTCACAAAAGGATAAAATCTTTTATATATACGTCTTCGACACGGCAACTACGCCTTCGTCTGACGTTGTTAACTCGACACCGGCCCTGTGTGCTGTCACCTAATCCATCTGTGTGTTGCTCTTCTACACTTCTATGCATGCAAAACATTTCAAAGTAGATCAATCTGCGATACTTGAAAACGCATGTCAAGTTAATCGTGCATTTATCAATTGTTAAACGATCTGCCATTACGAATTTATCCACCCAAAGTGAAAATAGAAAGAATAATGGAGTGATTCGTGTTGTTTACATCCCGATTTGTTGACCAAATAAACTTGAAAAATGACCGTGAAAGAGTATTATTTATCGGTAACTACCAGTCGGTCGCCATCTTTTAAGTAACTACTCTTGCCAATGAACTTTTAAAATTTAATTTACAAAAGGGATGCTTTCGTTTTGGTGAAGTTACTTTAAAATTTTATTAGTGCAATATATTGAGTTTTATTTAGTTGAGAAGACGGCTCGTAAACCCAAAAGGTAAGGTTAGGAATTTTATTTATATTCATTCATATTTATAAAAACGTATATAGGCTTTAATTGTGTCAATTTAAAATATTTATCAAGTAAATAGTATTTATTTTAATTATCATATGTACAGTTTGGATAGATGGGTAGTATTTTTAAAATATTTTTCAACTAGATACAGGTGTATGGAATCTACCATTATAATTCCAAATAAGGCTGTATAATTTTAAGGAGTGTTAAGTTTCTAGGTTGTATAAAGTTTATTGTTTAAAAATTTATCATTAAACCATTATCACTAAATATTACCTCAATAAATAACCTTGAACGACTATATTCTATATAGAAGGGGTGTCGGTTCGATTCAAGATGTCATTTAGGTATTGTGTTTATCAAGATTACTTACGTCGATAACCATTTTCATTTTTCCTAATCTAAAAATAACCTAATCTGGTCACGTGATCTTTTACTTTTAATAACACGGAATAATTTCAAACAAAAACTCTATAATTACGTGGTGAATTTATAAAAATCGATAGAATAATATGTTCAAATTTAACTTTTTGAAAAAATTAATAACGATTACATATTTTTCCGTATTTAATAATTATAATTGATTGGCTGTTGTTCTAAGAAAAGTAGGCCATATTTAATTTCGGAAGCCAGGTGTCCTCTACGTTTATTCCTATTCTTATAAATGAATCGAACTTTTGACGACACTGTACTTCGTGTTGGTATAATATATGTATGTATAATACTTTCAACAATGTGCTGAAATCCGTATGCACAATATACATTTTTTTTTAATTTGTTCAGGTTAAAGTTCAAGTAGAAATTGTTATTCATTTTTTTATTTTTTAATTACAGTCAATTGATGTATTTCAAACTAGAAGTAATGGATTTGCCTTGCTCTTTTTTTTTATACATATTTTTGGATTTGACGTAAAAAAGTTAAAAAAGACACATTGATTCAAATTTATGAAAATAGTGTTTTTGGAAGCTTCTATATTAGGGAACTATTTATCCTCCGTTATTTAAGGTAATATTTTAACTCCCAAAAGCTACAGGTTGAACCGAAACTCATCAAAAAAAGACACATTTCGATATATTTAGAACAACAAGAAATTTGAAATGATAGAACATAACCTAACAATTTGTCCAGCCTTTGCTATACATATTTTTGATTTTGATGTAAAAAAGTTGGGAATGAATTTGAATTTGAATCAATGTTGATTCAAATTTATGGATAAGTGTTTTTAAAAGCTTCTATACCAGGAAATTATTTATCTTCCGTTGTTTAAAGTAACATGTCATCTCCCAAAACGTACAGAGTGAGTCGAAACTCATCAAAAAAGACATTTCGATATATTTAGAACAATAAAAAATTTGACATGATAGAACATACCCTAACTTTATTTTTGTGTAGTATTTTAAAATAGCTCATATTATACACAATACAGTGTAATAGAAAAGTGAAAATTTCGTCATTTGTAATCAGTTAAAAAATATATAAAAATTGTCGAAAGGTACATTCTTAAATGTTATGTTAAACCTAAAATCAAGACAAATCATCAAAAAAGTCTAAGAAGTAATAAAATAAAGAAAGTGATATGTGTATATATGATTTAATAAGGTAATAATAAGAAAAAAAAGTATTTTCTGTTGTTAATATATTTTTTTTGCAAATAATATGTTTGCCGTAATTTGCCAAAATTGCTGTATAAATCGTTTTTTTTTTTTCGAACGATTTCTTTATTGTTCGCACAACTAATGTTGGCCGGTTTGAATAGATGGAAGCACTTATCAAGAAATTAGATTGGAGTCGTGATTCCGGTTCCCTTTAACTTTTACGATACAGTATCGGCTTAGCACAAACAGGGGTCAATAAACTACGAAAATTATCAGACGTGTCACTGGGTTATTTAATTGTAAATTAGAGAGTGAAATTTCATTTTTTTCGTGGACTCTCACACACTAGATGTAAAAAGATTTTTGAAGTTTCGTAAGGGAAGGGTGTAAAAAATTGATAATATCTATCTTATCAGCCTCACCCTCTCTCTCTATTCTCTCTTTGTCCTAACCCTACTAGTGTCTTTTTCATCGTAAAAAATTAGTTATTCGTAATATACATATGAACTATAATAAAAAAAATCATTGATTTGCTGTTATTTTAATCATCTTGATTTTTTTTAGTTCTTTATTTATGTGTAATAGAAGAAATTAGTTGTTTACATTTTTTTAACATAAATTTCTACTTATATCATTTATCAATAACGATCGTCGAAGAAGAATTAAGAATTTTTGGCGTCTCGCAAAGAAAGGGGATGAAAAAAAATTACCTAACATTACCTAATCACGTATTTTCAGCTACTGATATTTTGTGTCTATATTTAGATGTTTTATAACACAAAAAAAGCTGAAGATTCATGATTATGTTGGTAAAAAAATTGTTTTCGTCCCCTTCCTTTGTCAGACGACAAAAACCATTTTAGATACAATCATCTAGTGTGTTAGTATCTGGTTAGAATTTGGAATTCCGTTTCCGGAACGTCAACCATTTTTTTATGTAATTTGTCGAATATTTTTATAATTCGAGGTACGTTGGAAGTTTGTTGCAAATTATTCAATTTTCAGGCACGGATGGGGTGTAAAAGGGATTGGTACCATGGCAGATAACCACTGTTTTTCTGGAGGCGGTAAGTAATTTTAACATTTGGTTTCGGATTATTATTTACATAACCTTAAATAAATTATTTTAAATTATAAAACTGCCATAATACAACATTGGAATTAAATATTTTCAACTTTTTAATTGCCCCTCGTAAGTGTTATTGTAGAAAATATTTCCTATATAATTATTTTTGTTTTTTGAAAAAATTCAATACCGATAATATTAATTTATTTTTAATGAAAATTGCAGAAATATTTTTTTCCATATCTAGATTTCTTTTATTGAATTTTTGCAAAGCGAGATCTAGCGGTAGGAGGTCGAACTTGAAATCTCGCTTCGACCGGGGACTCAATAAGCTTTTATTTGTTTTGATTGCATATTCGTTTTGTGCAACAGCATCTCAATGTTTCACTTGATATCTTTCTGATTGTTCGATTGACACATGTTAGGTGTGTCTCTAACAATCGAATAGAATCTTCTAGATGTCATGAGAATGGGCCGAGATCTAACTATACACGCTAATATTAAGTGGAATTGACAATTATCCAAGGTCAAGAGATTAATCAATTACTTCATTACTGTTTTTTAAAGAATTACTTAAATTCGTATTAAATTTTTTATGTCTTCATAAAATCTGACGTTTCGATTTAATCTCATCACTAAATTATACAACGTATATTTTCATCATGAAGTAAATATAAATATATAGAATAGTTTCTTATTTTTTTCGTTCCCGAAAAGACGTATTAATTATTGTTTAAATTATTATTAGGGTTATAATTTTAAGTCTTGAGTAGACCTGCTAGGTATTAATCTTTTGTTGGGTTATAAAAGAAACTCGATGATCGCGGCACGAGCGCGGTTGGCCCTGTCCGTCAAGGGCTGCCGCGGTGTTGCCAAAATATAAACTACTTCAATGTCGATATCATAACGGGTTATCACTTATGAAATAAATTCATCGAAGCTTCATTTTTCAAATGTGATTATAATCACGTTTTTTTTCAACTTTTATTGACTTTTTTGTAAGAATTAATCGGGTAGGTGTGGTCATATGTTTCATGAAATGGCATCGTCGCTTGATAGTCATCTGAATTGATTAAAACTTGTATTGAGTATTAATTTAAAGTTGTGGGGGTAATAGGTGTATGTAAACTAATCCTAAAGAGTTTTTTTTTCAATTTAATATAATTCGTTGTCGAAAATACTGAAATCTGACTTATTTATAATTAAAAGTATTTAAATATAACGTATAATGTAAAATTTGGCAACAAAGCTTTTATAGAATATTTTAAAATGTATAATCGCGCAATAAAAAAAAATGTACATACTTAATTTTTAGACTTTATAAGTACTACGCATTTATTAAACGTAATTGTGTATTTCCTTATTTTCGTTGTCGATAAAATACGTCTCCGAAATCTATTGAATTGAATCGAAACCGGCAACAGCGCAATCGAGTGCTCCGTTTACTCTCGTATCGTTGATCGTTGCATAAGAGTAATAAACGACAAGAAGATGAGCCGAAACCTAAACGCACAAAACCGGCGGATACCGAATCATAGAACGCAACCGATCCGCAAGAAACATTGCCGGTTGTAGAATTGTTACGGCGTTGTCAAATTTCATAATAACTACAGTTTATATATTTGATTTTTCTGTTTTTTGTTTTATTATTGAGTTTTAAGAACTTTTTAAATCAAGGTTGTACATTCTGTTTTGTTGTTATTAACAAAAATATATAAACTTTGAACACTTTGATTAAGGGGCAATTTTACAAGCGAAGGTTAACCCTCAAACCCCACAGATATCGACTTTTTACGTTTTATAGCTATAGTTCACTGTCAAACTTCGATTTAAACTGACAATTCCAACCTTATTTCTTCAAATTGTTAACATTTCAACGATAATATTTTGAGTAAACGATTTTAGTTTTACTAAGATTATTGTTGATTTACTAAATGCTATGTAGTAATAGTAAATAAAGTTTGAGCTATATTTCCGTGAGGGTGAAAACTGACAAAAAATATGGATTCAACTATGACCTTGAGAACTTGTGTATTATTGGTTTACACTAGAGTTTTATCCATATTTCAATCTCCAGTTTTACTACAAGTTGAAAAATCTCACCAAAACTATGATTCGAGATACTTTTGATAGTTATAGAATTTCAATTATCTATAGATAAATTTAACAATCCGGCAACGACGCTCAGCAGTCAGCTGTTATGTATTGTTGGCTGTAGAAGTGCGCGCTAGAGAGAGATAGAAATTACTAGAGAGTTGTTGAGTTGAGTGAGTGCATTTCGGTTTGAACAGCGGGTGGGACACCTGTTGAACGCTTTTCTCTCGTTAGCTTTGCTCGTTTCTCGTTTATTTTCTCTGTCTCTCTCGCTTTGTTGGCTCCCGTATCCGTATGAACACGCCGAAATGGCCAATGGAGGGATTCTGCAGATAACTGGATATGGCTTTAATGCCAGTAGCGGTACTCGCGGGAATCGTTACGGTTAATGCGTTTTATTATTGTGTCACCGTTCTTAATTGAGTGGATAATTTTTTTTGAATAGATTTTTATTATTGCTTTTAATCTAGTTATTATATATAAAAATAGAATTTAAAGAACGTAGATTTAGTTTTTAAGTGTTATTATATAGAATAAACAAGTTTACGATAAATTAAATAGTCTTCAAATTTTGACTCTAGTTTTTTCGCCAAAATTTTTGTAAAATTTATTTGTATAAAATCGAGATTTTAACAAAAAATTATTTGATGTGCAGAATTTGAATGAAGTTGATTAATTTTTTTTCTAATTTTCTCGTATATTGAAGGTATTTTTTTTAAATTAAAATAGTCTCTATATGATTTATCCCAAGTTAATTTCATAATCTGGAAAGTTTTTAAATCGAAAAAACACAAATTTCCCGATTTGTACCCGAAGACTATACTTAAAAAATTTTTTTAAGAATGTCGAATTTCTTCGAAAAGTACATGAATAAAAGAAAAAATTAAAAAAAAAACTATTGAATATCATAGTTTTAACAATTTTTACAAATTGCTAGAAATTTTGTGATTAGGTTAGGTTAGAATTCTCTTTTTTCGTGCTTCCCACTTCCTTTGCTACTTTTTATATAAATTCGTCAAGTGACAACAATTTCACCTTTTTCAATTTAAAATTTTTAATAATTTAAACATTGATTAAAATATAATATTCAAATCGTGAATTGTATAGTTTTTGAATTTTTTTATTATCAAAAAAAGTGTTGGATTTTTAATTTTCATTTTTGTCTTAAATGTGCCAAAGAACAAACTTTAAAAAATATTAATCTTTCGATGTTTTACAACCAAAAATAATGGCTTTTTATAATTCCTTTATATACGTTATTCGTAAATTATCTGTAATTTTCTTGATACGATATGAAAGAAATGAGTCGAATTGATAATATCCTTAAACAATTCGAGAATTTGGAGTTCACAGCATTTTGCGGACAGTTATGAACTAGCCCGCTGCTTGCTGTTGTTAAAACAGTGGTTAAAACTTACCGACACTCGCAACGTTGCCGGATCTGTTTCAAAACAATCAATGTCGTGTTTGAGGACACCCACTCGATTTGGTGTTGCTCTAGTGAATCGTAATTTTTCCGCCCGAAGCGACCACAGGTTTTTTTTGTAATGATTGTGTGGATTTTTAAACAAACGGTTAGAAAAAATATGACGTTGATTTCGATAGCTGGTTCATTTGTTTTTTTTTTTCTAAAAAGTACAGTATTTTTATATCCAAATTATTGGTACACTGAATGAAGATGAAAATAATTAATTTTGAAATACGAAAAAATATGTAAATGTAAATATGCAGTTGTGTTAGAAATCGTCTACAATAGACATAAATCCAAAGAAGATTGATCATTTTATAATAAAAAAACAATAATTTCTTAAACTTTCTGAGATGCTCATGTTTATGTATGGTGAATTGATAGAGGAAATATTGATCTATATTAACGACAATATTTCGTTTTTCCACTTTAATTTTCATGGAAAACATACAGGGTGAAAGTTGAAGTGAAATTATTTGTGACATATTACAAGAAAAAAAAATGTAGTGGCTACATTTATGATAAAAAACAACTACAATAAAGGAAAATTGAAAGAAGAATGTTCATTCTATAATAAAAAAAAAATAGAAACTGTTTCGTGATAACACAAACTGATTTACAGAGTGTTAAAGTTAAATGTTCTGAAAAATTTGTCGACATGCTTATGTATAAATATTTATATTTCTAAAACTATCTAAGATGCTCAAGTTTATATATAGTGAAATGATAGAGGAGATATTGATTTATATTATCGACCATGTTTGGTTTTTCTATTTTAATTTTCATGGAAAACATACAGGGTGAAAGTTGAAGTGCAATTATTTGTGACATATTACAAGAAAAAAAAATGTAGTGGCTACATTTATGATAAAAAACAACTACAATAAAGGAAAATTGAAAGAAGAATGTTCATTCTATAATAAAAAAAGTAGAAACTCTTTCGTGATAACACAAACAGATTTACAGAGCGATAAATTTGAATGTTCTAAAAAATCTTTTGACATGGTCCTGTATAAATATTTACTTTTCTAAAACTGAGATGTTCATATTTATCTATGGTGAATTGATAGAGGAAACATTGATCTATATCAACGACCATGTTTGATTTTTCCAGTTTAATTTTCATGGAAAACATACAGGGTGAAAGTTGAAGTGAAATGATTGTGACATATTACAAGAAAAAAATTTGTAGTATCTACATTTATGTTGTAATAAATATCGTTTATGAAATGTTCCCATTCATATTAAAATGTTTTTTTTGTGTATAACTGTATTTATATGTTATTTCAGAAAAACTAATAAATATGATAAGTTAAAAACCATATTCACTTGTAACTGTTTTATTTTTCAATGGTTAGATTTTCTTTGGTCTATTATTGACTGGTGCAAAAATCTACTGGCATCAGTAATAATCGGGATGACAGCCACAGTGATAGAGATCGCGTAAAGCCGCCGCGCGTCCTGTGGCTTATTCACAGCGGCAACGGGCAACAGGAACGAACTCGGGAGAGAGTAGAGTAAGCAGGAGACGAGAGGTTTTAATCGTGTCGTGCCGATTGGCGCTATACGTAACAGCTGGGTCGATTACATTATTATACGTACGATCCTTGTCGGAACGGAGCGGAACAAACGAAATGACAAAATAGCTTCGGTGCGCGTAGATGCCACGTGCCGTTGAAAATAACCAGAAACTAGAAAAATTATCATTATTTTTTATATTGGGATATTTGCGTCGATTTTTATTCGGTTTGTAAATTTTGCAAAGATCTTTCTGTGAAATTCCACATTCTATTATATAATTTTTAATATTTTCATTTTTTTTTTCGTGTACCTCATCATACTTATATTTATTCATCAATTTCGCCATTTCACCAATAAACGAAAATCTAAAGAAGAGTGTTCATTTTCTAATAAAAAAGAAACAGTAGTTCTTTCGTAATAACACAAACTGATTTACAGAGCGTTAAAGTTGGATGTTCTGAAAAATCTTTTGACATGCTCCTGTATAAATATTTATATTTCTAAAACCATCTGAGATGCTCAAGTTTATGTATGGTGAAATGATGGAGGAAATAGTGATCTATATTATCGACCATGTTTGGTTTACCTATTTTAATTTTCATGGAAAACATACAGGGTGAAAGTTGAAGTGAAATTATTTGTGACATATTACAAGAAAAAAAATTGTAGTGGCTACATTTATGATAAAAAACCACTACAATAAAGGAAAATTGAAAGAAGAGTGTTCGTTCTATAATAAAAAAAAATAGAAACTGTTTCGTGATAACACAAACTGATTTACAGAGTGTTAAAGTTGAATGTTCTGAAAAATCTTTCGACATGCTCCTGTATAAATATTTACTTTTCTAAAACTATCTTAGATGTTCATGTTTATGTATGGCGAATTCATAAAGGAGAGATTGATCTATATTAACGACCATGTTTGATTTTTCCACTTTAATTTTTATGGAAAACATACAGGGTGAAAGTTGAAGTGAAATTATTTGTGACATATTACAAGAAAAAAAATTGTAGTGGCTACATTTATGATAAAAAACCACTACAATAAAGGAAAATTGAAAGAAGAGTGTTCATTCTGTAATGAAAAAAAAAATAGAAACTGTTTCGTGATAACACAAACTGATTTACAGAGTGTTAAAGTTGAATGTTCTGAAAAATCTTTCGACATGCTCCTGTATAAATATTTACTTTTCTAAAACTATCTTAGATGTTCATGTTTATGTATGGCGAATTGATAAAGGAGAGATTGATCTATATTAACGACCATGTTTGATTTTTCCACTTTAATTTTTATGGAAAACATACAGGGTGAAAGTTGAAGTGAAATTATTTGTGACATATTACAAGAAAAAAAATTGTAGTGGCGCTACATTTATGATAAAAAACAACTACAATAAAGGAAAATTGAAAGAAGAGTGTTCGTTCTATAATAAAAAAAAATAGAAACTGTTTCGTGATAACACAAACTGATTTACAGAGTGTTAAAGTTGAATGTTCTAAAAAATCTTTCGACATGCTCCTGTATAAATATTTACTTTTCTAAAACTATCTTAGATGTTCATGTTTATGTATGGCGAATTCATAAAGGAGAGATTGATCTATATTAACGACCATGTTTGATTTTTCCACTTTAATTTTTATGGAAAACATACAGGGTGAAAGTTGAAGTGAAATTATTTGTGACATATTACAAGAAAAAAAATTGTAGTGGCTACATTTATGATAAAAAACCACTACAATAAAGGAAAATTGAAAGAAGAGTGTTCATTCTGTAATGAAAAAAAAAATAGAAACTGTTTCGTGATAACACAAACTGATTTACAGAGTGTTAAAGTTGAATGTTCTGAAAAATCTTTCGACATGCTCCTGTATAAATATTTACTTTTCTAAAACTATCTTAGATGTTCATGTTTATGTATGGCGAATTGATAAAGGAGAGATTGATCTATATTAACGACCATGTTTGATTTTTCCACTTTAATTTTTATGGAAAACATACAGGGTGAAAGTTGAAGTGAAATTATTTGTGACATATTACAAGAAAAAAAATTGTAGTGGCGCTACATTTATGATAAAAAACAACTACAATAAAGGAAAATTGAAAGAAGAGTGTTCGTTCTATAATAAAAAAAAATAGAAACTGTTTCGTGATAACACAAACTGATTTACAGAGTGTTAAAGTTGAATGTTCTAAAAAATCTTTCGACATGCTCCTGTATAAATATTTATATTTCTAAAACCATCTGAGATGCTCAAGTTTATGTATGGTGAAATGATGGAGGAAATATTGATCTATATTATCGACCATGTTTGGTTTATCTATTTTAATTTTCATGGAAAACATACAGGGTGAAAGTTGAAGTGAAATTATTTGTGACATATTACAAGAAAAAAATTGTAGTGGCTACATTTATGATAAAAAACCACTACAATAAAGGAAAATTGGAAGAAGAGTGTTCGTTCTATAATAAAAAAAAATAGAAACTGTTTCGTGATAACACAAACTGATTTACAGAGTGTTAAAGTTGAATGTTCTGAAAAATCTTTCGACATGCTCCTGTATAAATATTTACTTTTCTAAAACTATCTTAGATGTTCATGTTTATGTATGGCGAATTGATAAAGGAGAGATTGATCTATATTAACGACCATGTTTGATTTTTCCACTTTAATTTTTATGGAAAACATACAGGGTGAAAGTTGAAGTGAAATTATTTGTGACATATTACAAGAAAAAAAATTGTAGTGGCGCTACATTTATGATAAAAAAAAACTACAATAAAGGAAAATTGAAAGAAGAGTGTTCGTTCTATAATAAAAAAAAAATAGAAACTGTTTCGTGATAACAGAAACTGATTTACAGAGTGTTAAAGTTGAATGTTCTGAAAAATCTTTCGACATGCTCCTGTATAAATATTTACTTTTCTAAAACTATCTTAGATGTTCATGTTTATGTATGGCGAATTGATAAAGGAGAGATTGATCTATATTAACGACCATGTTTGATTTTTCCACTTTAATTTTTATGGAAAACATACAGGGTGAAAGTTGAAGTGAAATTATTTGTGACATATTACAAGAAAAAAAATTGTAGTGGCGCTACATTTATGATAAAAAACAACTACAATAAAGGAAAATTGAAAGAAGAGTGTTCGTTCTATAATAAAAAAAAATAGAAACTGTTTCGTGATAACACAAACTGATTTACAGAGTGTTAAAGTTGAATGTTCTAAAAAATCTTTCGACATGCTCCTGTATAAATATTTATATTTCTAAAACCATCTGAGATGCTCAAGTTTATGTATGGAGAAATGATGGAGGAAATATTGATCTATATTATCGACCATGTTTGGTTTATCTATTTTAATTTTCATGGAAAACATACAGGGTGAAAGTTGAAGTGAAATTATTTGTGATATATTACAAGAAAAAAAATTGTAGTGGCGCTACATTTATGATAAAAAACAACTACAATAAAGGAAAATTGAAAGAAGAGTGTTCGTTCTATAATAAAAAAAAAATAGAAACTGTTTCGTGATAACACAAACTGATTTACAGAGTGTTAAAGTTGAATGTTCTAAAAAATCTTTCGACATGCTCCTGTATAAATATTTACTTTTCTAAAACTATCTTAGATGTTCATGTTTATGTATGGCGAATTGATAAAGGAGAGATTGATCTATATTAACGACCATGTTTGATTTTTCCACTTTAATTTTTATGGAAAACATACAGGGTGAAAGTTGAAGTGAAATTATTTGTGACATATTACAAGAAAAAAAATTGTAGTGGCGCTACATTTATGATAAAAAACAACTACAATAAAGGAAAATTGAAAGAAGAGTGTTCGTTCTATAATAAAAAAAAATAGAAACTGTTTCGTGATAACACAAACTGATTTACAGAGTGTTAAAGTTGAATGTTCTAAAAAATCTTTCGACATGCTCCTGTATAAATATTTATATTTCTAAAACCATCTGAGATGCTCAAGTTTATGTATGGTGAAATGATGGAGGAAATATTGATCTATATTATCGACCATGTTTGGTTTATCTATTTTAATTTTCATGGAAAACATACAGGGTGAAAGTTGAAGTGAAATTATTTGTGACATATTACAAGAAAAAAAATTGTAGTGGCTACATTTATGATAAAAAACCACTACAATAAAGGAAAATTGAAAGAAGAGTGTTCATTCTGTAATAAAAAAAATAGAAACTGTTTCGTGATAACACAAACTGATTTACAGAGTGTTAAAGTTGAATGTTCTGAAAAATCTTTCGACATGCTCCTGTATAAATATTTACTTTTCTAAAACTATCTTAGATGTTCATGTTTATGTATGGCGAATTGATAAAGGAGAGATTGATCTATATTAACGACCATGTTTGATTTTTCCACTTTAATTTTTATGGAAAACATACAGGGTGAAAGTTGAAGTGAAATTATTTGTGACATATTACAAGAAAAAAAATTGTAGTGGCGCTACATTTATGATAAAAAACAACTACAATAAAGGAAAATTGAAAGAAGAGTGTTCGTTCTATAATAAAAAAAAAATAGAAACTGTTTCGTGATAACACAAACTGATTTACAGAGTGTTAAAGTTGAATGTTCTAAAAAATCTTTCGACATGCTCCTGTATAAATATTTATATTTCTAAAACCATCTGAGATGCTCAAGTTTATGTATGGCGAAATGATGGAGGAAATATTGATCTATATTATCGACCATGTTTGGTTTATCTATTTTAATTTTCATGGAAAACATACAGGGTGAAAGTTGAAGTGAAATTATTTGTGACATATTACAAGAAAAAAAATTGTAGTGGCTACATTTATGATAAAAAACCACTACAATAAAGGAAAATTGAAAGAAGAGTGTTCATTCTGTAATAAAAAAAATAGAAACTGTTTCGTGATAACACAAACTGATTTACAGAGTGTTAAAGTTGAATGTTCTGAAAAATCTTTCGACATGCTCCTGTATAAATATTTACTTTTCTAAAACTATCTTAGATGTTCATGTTTATGTATGGCGAATTGATAAAGGAGAGATTGATCTATATTAACGACCATGTTTGATTTTTCCACTTTAATTTTTATGGAAAACATACAGGGTGAAAGTTGAAGTGAAATTATTTGTGACATATTACAAGAAAAAAAATTGTAGTGGCGCTACATTTATGATAAAAAACAACTACAATAAAGGAAAATTGAAAGAAGAGTGTTCGTTCTATAATAAAAAAAAAATAGAAACTGTTTCGTGATAACACAAACTGATTTACAGAGTGTTAAAGTTGAATGTTCTAAAAAATCTTTCGACATGCTCCTGTATAAATATTTATATTTCTAAAACCATCTGAGATGCTCAAGTTTATGTATGGCGAAATGATGGAGGAAATATTGATCTATATTATCGACCATGTTTGGTTTATCTATTTTAATTTTCATGGAAAACATACAGGGTGAAAGTTGAAGTGAAATTATTTGTGACATATTACAAGAAAAAAAATTGTAGTGGCTACATTTATGATAAAAAACCACTACAATAAAGGAAAATTGAAAGAAGAGTGTTCATTCTGTAATGAAAAAAAAAATAGAAACTGTTTCGTGATAACACAAACTGATTTACAGAGTGTTAAAGTTGAATGTTCTGAAAAATCTTTCGACATGCTCCTGTATAAATATTTATATTTCTAAAATTATCTAAGATGCTCACCTTTATATATGGTGAAATGATAGAGGAGAGATTGATCTATATCAACGACCATATTTGATTTTTCCACTTAAATTTTTATGGAAAACATACAGGGTGAAAGTTGTAATTTAATTATTTGTGTGATATCAGAAGAAAAAAATTGCAGTGGCTACATTTATGATAAAAAACAATTACAATAAACGAAAATCGAAAGATGAGTATTCATTCTATCATATTTTTTTTAATATTCTCATTTTTTTCGTGTACTTCATCATACTCATATTTATTCATCAATTTCTATATTTTTGATTTAATTATCGCCATTTTTTGCCGAGTATTTGTAAATTCTTCAAAGAAATGTAAAATTTTTTCATTTTTTTTCTCAAATTCCTTACGTTTCTTGTCGGTAAGTCATCATATAATTCACTAACTTTTATTTCTTTTTATACTGTTTCTTAAATTTCTTCACTATTCCCTTTGTTTTTGAGTCAATTATCGTTTATTTGCTGTTTTTATTCGATTTACACATTCTAAAAAGTTCTTTCCATAAAAAGTATTTTATTTTATTATATATTTCCATTTCCTTTATGTATCTTATCATACAATTAACTCACTTATTCATTTTTCACTATTTAATGATATTTTTTCATCTCTCAATCTAGTACTTGATACTTTTCTTAACTTTTTATGCCTCTTAATTAATCTAGTCGTTTGTCATTCTATAAATCCCTCATGTGCCCTAAATATTTCCTTACAGGTTTCTATAATTCAAAAGACACAATTTTTTAATCATATATTATATAAATTTCACAAAAAAAACATAAATTCAAACTATTACCGAGGTAACTTTGAAACGTAGTCTAAAATAACCGATCCCTTTAAAAAATGATGTGATCAACCATATTTTTAAATTTTTCAATTAATTAATGCCAAAACGTAATCGATATTTCATATATAATAACTTTGCTGTACGTATTTCTGTTTTGTTTAGCAAATTTTTGTTTACGAACAAATTCAAAAGTTGTATCGAGAAAATGAAATAAAAAAATTCAAACAATTATCTATCATCCCTCGTAATCTAAAACGATCTCGCCGTGAGAGAACCCTCGAAGCGCACTCCCAAACATTATTCAAACGTCATCCGTATCAAAGATTTTCCCACCTTCTAACCGGCAACGTCGCTTCTCAGCTGTATGGAAAGTTACCGTGCTTTACTCTGTTTGCGGTGTCCTTGTTCATATTTTTATATGTCGTTTCAATCAAATAAAGATCAAATTAGATACTATATATATTTCGTTGTGGTTTGAATGAGTTTTCTAGTGCGTTTTTATGGGGAAAACGTATGTTTTGGTTTATAGATTTCCCGGAAGATGCTGTATTTTAGAGGTAAGTGCCCAAGTTATTCGATTCTTCTACAAATATACAAATAACGATCAGCCATTGTGAAATTTCTTATAAAACGATAATGTAGGTTGATATTTATATGATATTTTGTCGTTTTTTTTTGAAATATTTGTAATAATATTGAAATAATCATGATTTAGTATTATGCCACGTTTCATAGATAATTCGTTTTGAACAATATTGAAATAATCGTCTTTAATACTATACATGTCTCTAATATGGTCTATATGCAGTAGTTTACTTGTTAATACCTATTAATATTTACATACATACAATTATAATGTATACAGGTTGTCCTAAATTACAGACCCGATGTCAACGAAGATTTTTATACATGTGTACACAATTGTACAAATTATTAGCAAACAAAATATTTTTTTTTCAACTTATATTCTTCCAGGACTTATTGGGATACGATCCTAATAGTTAATTGCAATTTTTTGACACCTTATAATTTAAATATATACAAACAACTTTTTTGTACACTATTTTTATGTTTTCTGACGATGTTTTCATATGTAGACGTCGAAACGCTTGTTAAAAATTTTAAATAAAAATTGACTGCTAGTTTCTGCGTATTTTATTATCAAAATTATTTGTCTTCAGTTAATAGGGACGTTTTTTCTGTCCCAATTGTCTCTACTAGAGCCTTTTTGGTTATGTCTTCGATAATTTTGATAGCCACAGATTCCCCAGGGATCGGAGCAGCTCTCTAGTTTGTCGAATTATAGAACTCACGGATATTATACATATTCCTTCATTTTCCAATTGATGGAATGAAGTGAGTTGTTCCAGTACATGATTTTGGTTGAGACACATCTCTGTTGCTAGTCTGTTGTTCGTCCTAAATCGCCAGTTCAGATAAGAGACTCTCTGCCATAGTTTAAGGTGTCACATTGCAGATTCAGGTGCCATAAGCTGTGAAATGGGCTCTAAATTGACTATGTCGTCGATAATATCATTGCCCATGAGTTCTAAGGGCATTAGAGCAGCTCTATCGTTTGTAAAATTAAAGAAAACACATATATATCACATTTTTCATCATTTTCCAATTGAATGAGTGAAGTTTGTTTGATTCCTTCAAGTTTTTCATTAAGACAACTCTACTGTTCGTCCTAAACCGTCAGTTGGGATTAGAGGCTCTAATAAAGCCAGGCCTCTTCGTTTTTTTCACTTCCCCACAGTTTAAAGTGTCCCATTGCAGATTCTGGTACCATCAGCTGTGACATGCTGGCCACAAAACCTGGAAAAGTCAGGTAATTTTCAATTTACTGGAAAAGTCAGGGAATTTCTCTAAAAATCTGGAAAAAACGAATATTTTCAATTAGGATTAAAATTAAAATCAATCAACTACTAGAATTTTTTCGTTTCCTTCGAATGAAATTCAAAAATTGGCGCGCATGCGATTGTCATACCATCTAGCGTACTTTTTATTGTACTATTCAGTACCATCTGACGATATAATGTCGATAATGTCATCGGTTCCCATTCCTTAGAGATCTAGAGCAGCTCCACTCTTTGTAGCATTACAGAAATCGAAGACTCTACATTTTCTAATATAAATATTGAACTTTTTGGATTTATTGCAAACTGTACTTAATCGCGTTGAAATAACAAAATGATTGAGGTTATGTTCGACTATATAAAGTTTAAATCGGAAATGTAATTGACAGTTAGAAACATGCAGTGTTGTCAATGTTGGAAATATTAACGGGGTTCTTGTTATCGAGATTTTTTTGACTAAATAACTCAACTTCTGTTCTGTTTGTAATATACTATAAATCGAATAGTTTCATTTTACATCTTATTATGCTATTTTTGAGAGTTGTTCGGTATTTGCGTTCGTATTTGTTTCCTCTGATAACTAATTAGTTTTATCGGGAGGACGTACTGTATATATTTGATTGAATAAATGTGTATAAGCAAAGAACCACACCTTAGAACGTATGTTTGAGCGTTTCCCTTCGATGCTCCGCCGAGACCGGTGGCAGAAGGCTATTACCCATGTCAAAAGAAGGAATCTTTGTCCTCGTTAAACTATTGATTTCCACCCTCTCACGTTCAAGTGAAATTGCTTTCCCGACTCACCATAATCTTGCAACAACGCAAACCTCCAGATTCTTTATTTAACCCATGGAATTCTACTATTCATCCTGATAATGTTCGCCGTTTCCGTATATATTTAAAACAAATTTCGTGTTTCTCTTGGTGATTGTATGGAATTCAAATCAAATTTCATTTAAAAGCGATCGTAAAAACACTAGATATGTACGAGGTGACTAACAAATTATCCTACAATTAATCTATTTATTTCTTATCGCAAAAACTGCCAAATAGTTTGTGGTCACATGTTTTTATGAAAATTTGAAATTATGGTTTCTAAATAAATGATTTAATATCGTCGAAAGCAGTTTAGCGGATTAGGATGAAGAATAGATGAAGTGAATACAAAAGAAAGAGACAAAATTATGTAGCAATAGCGAAAAAAGTAAAAAGACAACATCAATTCCTAATAAGCAAAGAAACGGAAGCAAAAAACATAAGAAAAGGCAGAAAGACCCTGGAAAACTCGATTAGAATAAATAGTACAGAAAAAAGGATAAAAGCGAAAAATAAAACAACAAATGAGGTAGCAAAGGACAAATGAAGAGAAGATGAAGATCACAAAGCCTAATAAGCAAAGAAACGGAAGCTAAAAAACATGAGAAAAGGAAGAAAGACCCTGGAAAACTCGGTTAGAATAAATAGTACAGAAAGAAGGATAAAAGCGAAAAATAAAACAACAAATGAGGTAGCAAAGGACTGGAAAAGACAAATGAAGAGAAGGTGAAGATCACAAAGCCTAATAAGCAAAGAAACGGAAGCTAAAAAACATGAGAAAAGGAAGAAAGATCCTGGAAAACTCGGTTAGAATAAATAGTACAGAAAGAAGGATAAAAGCGAAAAATAAAACAACAAATGAGATACCTAAGGACTGGAAAAGACAAATGAAGAGAAGGTGAAGATCACAAAGCCTAATAAGCAAAGAAACGGAAGCTAAAAAACATGAGAAAAGGAAGAAAGATCCTGGAAAACTCGGTTAGAATAAATAGTACAGAAAGAAGGATAAAAGCGAAAAATAAAACAACAAATGAGATACCAAAGGACTGGAAAAGACAAATGAAGAGAAGGTGAAGATCACAAAGCCTAATAAGCAAAGAAACGGAAGCTAAAAAACATGAGAAAAGGAAGAAAGATCCTGGAAAACTCGGTTAGAATAAATAGTACAGAAAGAAGGATAAAAGCGAAAAATAAAACAACAAATGAGATACCTAAGGACTGGAAAAGACAAATGAAGAGAAGGTGAAGATCACAAAGCCTAATAAGCAAAGAAACGGAAGCTAAAAAACATGAGAAAAGGAAGAAAGATCCTGGAAAACTCGGTTAGAATAAATAGTACAGAAAGAAGGATAAAAGCGAAAAATAAAACAACAAATGAGATACCAAAGGACTGGAAAAGACAAATGAAGAGAAGGTGAAGATCACAAAGCCTAATAAGCAAAGAAACGGAAGCTAAAAAACATGAGAAAAGGAAGAAAGATCCTGGAAAACTCGGTTAGAATAAATAGTACAGAAAGAAGGATAAAAGCGAAAAATAAAACAACAAATGAGATACCAAAGGACTGGAAAAGACAAATGAAGAGAAGGTGAAGATCACAAAGCCTAATAAGCAAAGAAACAGAAGCAAAAAACATGAGAAAAGGAAGAAAGATCCTGGAAAACTCTGTTAGAATAAATAGTACAGAAAGAAGGATAAAAGCGAAAAATAAAACAACAAATGAGATACCAAAGGACTGGAAAAGACAAATGAAGAGAAGGTGAAGATCACAAAGCCTAATAAACAAAGAAAAACAGAAGCAAAAAAACATAAGAGAAAGTAGAAAGACGTAGGAAAACTAAAAAAGTGGCAAAGAACTAGAAAGAGTAGAAAAAAGGAATAAACTGAAAGTGAAAACTAAAATTCCAATACTCTGATACTCGAAAGTGCATAAAGAAGTTTAGAGAAGAAGAATTTTAATCTAAATTCGTTTATTCAACATTTTTTTAAAGCTATATACCCAAATATTTGACACAAAAACTAAAAGCTTGCTTACAGCTAATATATGATCCGTTTGCTTCCTAGTCGTTTATAAACTGTTGTTAAACAATCTGAATACACCAGGGAATATAGAAAATACTGTCCGAAATCGTTTGAAGAAAAAAATTTAAGGAAACAAAATTAGCGAGCAAGATGGCGCATTGAAATTTTGAGATAGGATCTTATTGCTTTGTTTCATGTAAAATTGTTTCGTACGCTAAATGAATGGACTATAACAGATTTTTATTGAGGTATATCATCAGCCGAACGTAAAACATGCATTTCTCGAAAAGATTCACTTACACTTTATTAATTTTTCTGATGGAAAGTTTTACAATTAGACGGAAACTTTTCTGTGAAAAAAAAAAAAAAAATTAGAACGCATGTAAACAAATAAGTTAACGATACGATTAGCTATTTCTGCGTCATTATTCTCTATAAAATTAGTAATTTACGTCGATTATGAAATAAATGATTCACAGTATCCTTGGAAAAGCAAATTTCAAAAAGTGCTTTAATTTAATTTAATAAAAAAATATTCGAGCTACAATTTAACGAGATATTTTTCATCATATCCCATCAATTTTTTACTCAGAACTTGATACTAAGTCACCAGATGTATCAAGTAAAACCCTAACCTCATTTACTCATCAAGAGCTACTCGGTACTCCTTTGTTTTTTTGTTCCGTCACCTTTTCTAATATTTTTTCCATTCCCCGTTGACTTCCTTGACTTTAAGCTCGAATAGTACAAAGGTTTGCACGCCAGAAGGTGTTTTTTGACTTTCCAATTTTCCCCAAAAATACTCGAATATGTTCCGCTGGGATAGTAGTTTACGTCAACCATACTTTCTGTCCAATCCTTCACGATCCTGATTACCCTTCATCGTCTTTTGGTTTTGGTTTATCTATAAGAAATGTTGAAATTTGTCCACGAGGATGATGTAGTGACTAGAATGTTCAAAACTGTTATGGGGGATTTACAAGTGAAATAAATCAGTTGGGGATGAGGTTATTCGACCTTAAAACGTGTTAATATGCACGAAACTTTTTGTTCAAACAAACAAATCTTGTAAAGTCTTCATGGAAGGCATTTTAATAGATTTTTGACTGATGAAAAGATTTGTATTGGAAATGATGAAATGAAAATTGGATCCAAAGAGAATTCCAGATGTCTCGAAGGATAATAATAATAATTATAAAGAAAACACGATGAAATGGGTTGTAATAACAGATAAATAAACATGTAGATTCGAAAAAGTTCACAGTTTTGATAATATTGATGACAAAACAGATGAAACAAATAAAAGATGTTCCAAAGCTCTCAGGAATCTATTGGAATCCAATGAATACTCAAAAAAAAAAAATAATAACGAAAAACTAGAAGATGGGTCAAATATAACCCATCATATAAATAGAAAAGGGTGCGTCAAAGAAGTGGTTAAAGATAGTTGCAAAAGATTCGAAATAACAGGATGTAGATGATGATGGATGTTTACAAGACTTCCATTTACCAATTTTCAAGGTTTGTAGTCACGTATTATAGGAAAATTCGCCATTAAATACGGATGGAAAAGCATTTTGATTATACGACGCAAAAGTAATTGCGAAAGATCTTGAGTAAAATTGTGAGGAAAAGAACCGCGACTTTTCCATCTCTTGCCAAATCGATCCGAACAAAAATATACTGCGACACAGGGCGTGTCGCTTTTGAATAATAAAAGAAGAAAATTTGTGTTATAATTTCGGTTCAAATTCGATTTTTTTTTTTCAAATTAACGAAAACAGTTAATAAAATACGTTTACATATGTATAAAATGCGCATATCAAACAACATGACCTAATCCGAGCAAGACTTCTACTGATCGATTCCCAGGTGCATGCATAGTAGATGGGGAAAAAGCCCTCCGCCCCTTCCCGCATCGGTCCATCTCTTTCTGGGGATCGGTTGTGGGTGGCGACGAACGTTCCCTTTCCCTCTACCCTAACACGACCCCCCGGTCCCACTCTCACGCTTCCGCAGCTTCTCTTATTGACCCGAAAGCCCGCCGTTAATGGATTCCTCCGATAGGATGCAACAACAGCGACAGAACACCAGTTCATAGTGGAAAAATCAAAATTGAGGCTTTTCATATTCCTCCTGCCGCTATGTTCGACCTTGCTAACCAAACTGTTCGAATTTTTCCAATGCTTAAATACGTTTTTTTATCGTATTAGTCGTAAGTCTCAATTAAATGTTTAACTAGTAACATAACCTGAAAAAGAAATACAGCGATTGGTAGTAGAAAAATTTTTAGTTAGATGATTTCGAAATCCTACCGTTCAAGTTAATTTTTCTTACAAAACGCAACAAATCGGTACGTTCCCTATCCTATTAATTGTTCCTAAAGTACTAGAGTGACAAAAAAATTGAAGAAACCGAGGAAAAGTTACAAAAATATTATTTTGAACGTGCTCCGTTCCGTGGAATGATTTGTAAATAGTTGTTTGCTTTCAAAAGTGAAAGAGGTTATTTGGGAAAGTGCTAAAACTGCTTGTTATACTAGAGCGAATTCTTTAAAAGTTTTTTCGTAGGTGCAAACTTCTTTACTACCATCTACTATTATAACAATAACCAATAACGCTTCTGTTGATGATAAAAGGAAAAATTTCCATTAAAACTGATATTTTTCTAAAAAAAATTGAAGAAACCGAGGAAAAGTTACAAAAATATTATTTTGAACGTGCTCCGTTCCGTGGAATGATTTGTAAATAGTTGTTTGCTTTCAAAAGTGAAAGAGGTTATTTGGGAAAGTGCTAAAACTGCTTGTTATACTAGAGCGAATTCTTTAAAAGTTTTTTCGTAGGTGCAAACTTCTTTACTACCATCTACTATTATAACAATAACCAATAACGCTTCTGTTGATGATAAAAGGAAATATTTCCATTAAAACTGATATTTTTCTAAAAAAAATTGAAGAAACCGAGGAAAAGTTACAAAAATATTATTTTAAACGTGCTCCGTTTCGTGGAATGATTTATAAATAGTTGTTTGGGTTCAAAAGTGAAAGAGATTATTTAAAAAAGGGCTAAAACTGTTATATAAGAACGAATTCATTAAAAGTACAAATTTCTTTTTTGCTATAACAATAACCAGTATCCGAAATTTCGCTTTTTATATTCAGTACTTTATAATAATTTTACGAAATTTATAATTCAAGAAACTCCACTGAAACATTAGTTAAATTTTCAATATTTCGTTGTTACTGTGATATCTAATGTACGAATGCAACGTCTGTCGTTGCTGTAAACAAATCAGTGTCGCCGTAGTCATCTTTTACATCAGGTTTGTTTTTACTAAAGGAAAGTGTATAAAAAGTAACGAAATTCTTCATAAAATTGGAGAATCTATCAAATGAAGCGCAAAGCACTTTTTCGATGGAATGAGTGTTTTAAAAATAGCAGAAAACAGGATTTAGATGGTTTCATTTTACGGTCGCCGGTAAAATTGTCATTAAAACTGATATTTTTTAAAAAAAAATTGAAGAAACCGAGGAAGCTTTCGTAGTGGCTTCTGCGATGTATCAGTGCTAGATAACTCTAGCTGGGAGTATAGTTTTTTCATACCTATTTCCTATTTGGGATAGGAAATAAATGTCATTACGTATCGCGGTGTTTTAGCTCTTTTCTCTTCATCTCCACACATTGACTAATTTCATCGTCGCTGTTTACCTCTTAACTGGGCATCCAGCTATGCCAACAAAAAATAGTCGCACAGGGCCAGATCAGGGTTATATGGTGGTTGTTAAATCTCTGTGAAGCCACATTAGGGTGCAGTAGCCTTGGAACGCGAACACCTCGGCCGACCTTCACTAAATATTGTAGCTACCAATGTTTTGGTACCTTTTGCGACCTTTGTCATTGACTCTCCTTTTCGATGGAATCTTTTTTGGATTTTGGATCATTATAAACGCCCATAGTTTAATCACGATTCATCTAATTATAATTCCTTTGTTCTTGAACTCACGACGTTCTATTTGACGCCGTTTTTTCATTTTGCTGTGAATTCCAGGCACCCTCATGAAGGATTCTCAGAAAATCCGTTTTGGAAATGCCGGTTTGTGCTGCATTTTCTTCTAATTTCAATAGTAGCCACCTCCAGCACGTGGGTTCGAAGCAGGAGGTTTAAAACTTCGTGTAAAGCTTCTCAAAACTTGTCTTACCATATTTATAATACCTACGTAGATTTCAAAAAGATATTCCCAAGAAGAAATCATTTAATTTGTTCTTATATTAACGGTGTTCATTAATATGGCGGATGGCGCTTATTACATAGAAAATCTGTACCCAGTGCATCAACACTTCACCTCCATCCTCCCTACATGTACACACACGTACATACAATCCGAATGCGCTGTAACTTTATGTGTATACATATCGTGTGGGTTCTCATTCTCTCAATCCATTCTACTATTCAGTTCCGCTTATACGGAGGTGGAGTGCGAATGCCCGTTTCACGTGGCGGGGTGAATATTGTGCGCGTCTCTCACGACTCGACGTAGTTCGAAATTTCGTCGTGGGGTTGAAAGTTTACAATTTCCCGCCGCCGTCGATTATATTTCCTTCTTTTTGTCGGTTCGAATCAAACGATTCTACCACTAGGTAGTATGCCATGGCTGTACTTAGATCTGCTCTTGGTAAGAATAAACGCATTTAAATAGAGAAATATGATAATCCTAAGACTGCGCCATTATTTCTATTGAACGGACGTTGTAACATCGCTTTTCAAATAATTATGATTCGATCAACCCTTATTTACTTCACCCTAACAAATCGGGACATCCAGAGATTATAGTTTCAGCTTTTGGCGTCTCGAATTTAATTATAACGCCATTATTAGGGGGTTGATTCAATTTTTAAGAAGTATTATAAAAACAACTACCCTTTTTTGGCAATACACTTATCCAAAGGTTTCTAGCATGCTTCTTCTTTTAGTAGACATCTAGCGAACCTTCCATTATTGGATCTTCTGGTATATCGAATTTATTTAAATTTTTGACATCTTATAAACTTTGCTCTTAAGATTTATAACTATCAAACAACTCGACTGATGGTGCTACAGAGCTGATTCTATCGTGTACGCCATTTCTCGTTACTGTAAACAAATCAGTATAGCCGTATACCTCATTTACATCAGAGTTGACTTTTCTGACGAAAAAATGTATAGAAAGCAACGAAATTTCTCATAAAAATTTGAAAATGTGTCAAATGAAATGTGAGGTTGGTTTTTAGATGGTTTCTGTCCGATTTGTCGTTCCATATAAAAAATTTTAACGTTTCCGTTTTTGATAAAGAGGAAATTTCCATTGAAATTGACATTTTCCTTAAAAAAAAATCATTGGTGGTGCTACAGAGCTGATACTGTGAACGTTACTGTACAATTTCTCGTTACTGTAAACAAATCAGTATAGCCGTATACCTCATTTACATCAGAGTTGACATTACTGACGAAAAATGTATAGAAAGCAACGAAATTTGTCATAAAAATTGGAAAATGTGTCAAATGAAATGTGAGGTTGGTTTTTAGATGGTTTCTGTCCGATTTGTCGTTCCATATAAAAAATTTTAACGTTTCCGTTTTTGACAAAGAGGAAATTTCCATTGAAATTGACATTTTCCTTAAAAAAAAATCATTGGTGGTGCTACAGAGCTGATACTGTGAACGTTACTGTGAACAAATCAGTATCGCTGTAGTAATCTTTTACATTGGAGTTTCTTTTTCTGAAGAAAAGTGTGCAGAAAGCAACGATATTTCTCATAAAATTGGAGAATCTATCAAATGAAGTGCAAGGCAGTTTTTCGATGGAATGAGCGTTTTTAAATTAGCAGCAAACAGGTTTTAGATAGTTTTAGTTCACGATCGCCGTCCCAGGTAAAAAATTTTAACGTTTCTGTTCATCATAAAAGAAAAATTTCCATTAAAACTGAAATTTTTCTAAAAAAAAAATTATTTGTTACTGTGACATCTAGTGTAAGAATGCAACGTTTGGCGTTTGCTGTAAACAAATCAGTATAGTCGTAGTCATCTATTACATCAGAGTTTTTTTCTAAAGAAAAGTAAGTAAGTATAAAAAGTAATGAAATTTGGAAACTGGAAATTGGAAAATGTGTCAAATGAAGTGCAAGGCTGTTTTTCGATGGAATGAGAGTTTTGAAAATAGCAGAAAACAGGTTTTATATAGTTTCAGTTCACGATCGTTGTCCCAGGTAAAAAATTGCTATAAACAAATCAGTATAGCCGTAGTCATCTTTTACATCAGGGTTGTTTTTTACTGAAGGAAAGTGTATAGAAAGAAACGAAAGGATTTTAAAAATGGCAGAAAAGTGGTTTTTTATGGTTCCTGTCCGATATGCCGCTACATATCAAAAATTTCAACAACTTCTGTCTATGATGGAGGATAATTTTTCATTAAAACTGACATTTCTCTCAAAAAGCCTTGATATCTAAAGAAAATCTCAGGTGTTTTACAGATTTTTGACTTGTATCCAAATTTAGAATAAAGAGGTCTTATAAATACAAAAAAAAAGAAAATTTGCTTTCGCTCTAATTTACTCTAACTACGCGTTGAGCTGTCATATATTTTGCTCAGCTAAATGCAGCTCTGCAATAACCATTCTACATGTTCTGGGGGTCAAACAAAGTTTTTTTTTTTTTAATCTGGACCAGCTCCCGAATATTCTTTATACTAAATGTCACCTGAATCATTTACATAAAGCAAAGCACGAGACTTGGGAAGGGTCTAGGACTCATCATAAAAACGAAAATTCTCATCAAACAACCGTTCCGAAAATCATTTGGGGTTAAAAACGCCATCTATTAAACAGTTGAAACGTTTTGTTCATGAAAGGAACTTAAAAAAATCCCGAATGAGCGAATCAAAGTTCGTAGCAATGACAATCGTCGAATAGTGAGTTACTGAGGATCAAACTATTAACTAAAACGTTATTCTGAATGAACATGTTAAAATCATTCGATTTGTGGGAGATCAAGAGATTCCGGTCCCCTTCTTTCTTATTGAATATTTTCTAGGGTCAAATCTACAATCATGTTGTGAAAAATCTCGTTATTTAATAACTAAACCTCGTATACTAATCATAGAATAATATTTTTTTCAAATATTTACACTAATAATAATAAAATTAGTCTTAAATTTCAAATAAAAAATTTCTTAACACCATCCCGAAGACGCGGCCATCCTAATTTTTTGACAAATATTTCAACGGTCAGTGTTCTTAGTAACAACCTTAGAAAAGTCGTTGTACTTACTTGTTACGATGGGATATGCTTGTAAGTGCCCTCTGACCCTATCTTGGCGGCCGAGGAAATCAATACTTTACCAAGGAGGCAGCATACGGCATTTTATACTGTGTTCTAGCCAGTACCGGATTTAATCCTAAATAAATATGATTCAAATTACGTAATACAAAGAAAACATTTCCTCCGGAGGAAGGAGTAATTCATCCCTGGCAGTAGCAACAGTCACGTGGCTTGTACATGGTCGAAGTTAATTATAATTTTTGTACTGTAGCATTCAAATCAAAAGAAACTAATTAAACCGGACGTAATTTGAAAAATAGAATATTCAAAATTTCTGAAAGAATATATTTTAAATTCTAATTAGAAATTATTGTTAATTTTGTTTAAATACGGTTCTGTTAGGTTCTCTTTTCAGTTCCGTCCGCTGTAGCGTCAGTTATGTGAAGGAGATACAACTTCGCCAACTAAATTGTATATTTGAGGAGAGATACGAACAAGGAGGCTTAGGGGGTGGTATATCGGGGAGTAAAGGGTGAGAAAACCCCAATATTGACAGAAATGCGCCACAGGAATCACCGCTTCGTCGTATTATTTTTAGTCTGTTGTATTAGTGCGAATATGATTCCATTAAAATCAAATTCAACATTTATTATCAATTGATATTGATATACGAGTAAGTAGAAAAGTTTGTAGATTAATATGTACCCCGAAATTGACACTCGAACATTCGAAAACGAAAATAGGATGTACAAGGCAAAGCGATCCCCCTGTAATTCATCTTATCTCCTTTTTTATGGATAAGGTAGTTTCCTGCAACGCTCTAGTCATCTGGTATCAATTCTATCCCCGTGGCAGCTTTCTGAAGGTTTCTCCTCTTGTCGGAGGGTCCATTTGATCACTGCTTTGGTCGTCGTTAATGCTCACGGTTGCCCCAGTTTAAATGGGGGTATCCCGATCCAGTAGCTATCTTTTGAGGGTCAGATATTTATCCATTGGAAAAATACTTTCCTGGTTGTCCTAGAATGGGTCCAAAAAGTTTCCGGAAATGGTTCTAGCAAACCTCTTGTACTTTCTACGTCAGGTGTTGATTGAAAAATTCTTAAATTGAAATGTTTAAGAGGTCTGTAAACTGATGACATCATTATTGGTCCATGTTCTTCTCCATTGGTCATATTGGTGACCTGAAGATAATGTATGACTTATATTCAGGCATCTGCAAATAGTGTTTGTCTCTGATATCATCAAAATGTTTCCAGACCAACACAGGACTAAAACAGGAGGATCCTTTATCCACTACGCTGTTTAATACAGTATTAGACGATGCAGATTTACGATTCAACGAAGATAAACCGAAGTTCATGGTAATTACAACACCATAAAAAAGAAAAGACAATGAGTTTGGAACAGGTTCAAAATTATGTATATCTTGGGGTGGTTATCAAGGATGTCGGTGACGAGGGAGAAAATCTGGAAGCGATGATGATTCCCTGCATAATCAATCTCTGGAATTCGTCGTCCCCTCATTATAATTTCTTCTGAAACCTTGTTTGGTTCAACGCTTTTTCTTTTAAATGAAAGTTTTTAATCCCAAATAATCCCTCCAGTGGCAATCACGACGGTTTACATTTTTACCTTGATTCAACTATTTTGAGACGCTAAAATGGGTGGAAAGGAATACCAACACCTAAAAAAGCATAAAGAAGTTTTTGGGCGGTAACTTGATGATCACTGTAAATCGTAAATTAACTCATTTGACCTCCCAAATCGTCAGATTCATTTCCAAATGTTTTTTTTTTCTCTGGAATTATGTAAAACGGAATGTTATATGAAACAGATATAAGTTTGAACATATTAAGGAAAAAATAATACATTTTATTGTTAATAGATGGTAGGGGGCGGTCAGGAATCGTGGACCTTCTAATCCATGGAAAAGCTGTTGGTTTGAACCTTGTTTGGTGCTTATTCAAGTGAAGCAGTTGATTGATAAGAGAGACTAGACGCTCATCTATATAAGCCTTTAGTTATTTCCACAGAATATGTGGAATCCGATTACGAAAGATTAGGTTCTTGGTTCTACGTCAGTAACGAATGGATTCAAGTTATAGATCGTACTGGACATATCGAAAGATTTTGACATGGTTTGGGATGAAAACGTTCTAAATAAATTGCGATGGAATAACTTGAACGTCCTTAGTTATCGTTTGGCCTTCATAGCTTCCTCAAATACTGATCCATCCAGCTCGCTATCGATGGACACACCTCAGAAAAGTTTGAGGTCAACGTTGGTGTTCCCCAGAGATGTATCTTGTCACCTGCGATCTTTCTCCCGTATATCAACGATTTACTCGACAAAATTACAAAACCGGTCTTGAAATCAAACCTTTTTAGCCATGGAGGTTTGTATGGCAGCTCTGTCGACTAAGCAGATTCAGATTGAAGTGTTTCTATGGTGTTGATTGAATATAGCATTTTCGTATAGCCTGCTCCAGCTATTCATCCTGGAACCATGTTTGTACCAGATTTGGTATTGCAGACTTAAGAGTCACTAGTCTGCTATTATCTAACAATTATTTTTGCCCCAAAGTTCTTATTATTAATATTCGCATTTGGCCACTGCTTATTGGACCTTCACCAAGAGTCTGCGTCCAGATTTCCGCTCGGCTAGTTGCTCTAGTCAGCAACTCGTTATGGATATGAAGCCTCTAAGCTATTTTCATGATTTCGATTTAAGTAACCAAACGGTGGATCAAGAGTAATGCATTTTTGTTGTAGGATTAACAGCTGTGAAAATTTGGGCTTGAGTTCTCTTTTTCTGTAGATTCTACAACTATTTCTTCGTATTTTCTTTATACTGACCGATCTAGATTCTAATAAATAGACTTTTTGAAGCGTGTAGTAGGAATCAAGTGATAAAAATTGAGTAAATTAAAAATTTATTAACTACATCAGATGTAGCTTCAGTTTTATCAATCACAAACCTTAAAATTGCGGTAGCTAAATCCGGAAAATGTACTTTGGCCCTTAAACGTGACCCTTCATATATTACATCACCCAATAAATCGTATGACTGACACACAGATGGCGATGTCGTTTATGACGTACCAACTTTCAATTTTCAAAACTACGGATTCAAAACAATTTCGTTTATTAATTTATTATTGTTTATGATGAAAAAAATACTGAACTCTGCTTCATCGAAAAGAAGCATTTGTTATTGGTTGGTTAATTTAAACGTGGTTGTACAAACACCGATGATGGTGAACGTTCTGGTCGTCCAATTGAGTTGGTTACTCCAGAAGACATTAAAGAAGTCCAAAAATTGGTTATATTTAATCGAAAATTGAAATTGCGTGAGATAAATGAGGTCTTGAAGATATCAGTTAACAATAATGCATGAACATTTGACCATGTGAAGGTTTTTTTCAAGGTGGGTGCCGAGTTTACTCTAACAGTCGATCAAAAACAACGTGATGATCATTAAGAGCAATGTTTTACCATAAAAGATCATCATCTGAGTAGATTGCATCCGTTGAACCAGATCCCAAGCGTCCAAAGGCACAACAGTCAGTTGGCTTCATTATTTTGGGATACGCATGGAATATTGTTCATGGACTATCCCCAAAAGGAAATGACAATCAATAGCGATTATTACATCGAGTTGTTGGATCTTTTGAATGCAAAAATCATGGAAAAACGGCTACATATGTTGAAGAAGAAACCAATTTTCCACCGAGACAGTGCACCGATTCACAAGTCGATGGCAACGATGGTTAAATTGAACGAATTGCGTCATCATCCACCGTACAATCCAGATATGGCCCCCAGTGTCTACTAGCTATTCGCTGATCTCAAAAAAATGCTCGACGCTAAGAAATTCAACTCATATGAAGAAGCAATTGCTGAAACTGAAGCATATTTTGAGATTAGAACAATTTTTTACGTTAATTCAGCTTTAATTTATTTTATACCTCTGAAAACGCCAACTTAATGTCCGAAAAAGTTTGTTAATTTATATAATTCGTTCTCCACGAATCTATTTAAGCGTATAACTTCGATTTTTGTACGTTGAATCATATTCGTCGACGTCAATACTTTAGATTCGATTACGAGAAAGTGGAATGTCGATAAACTAACATAGGAAATGTGACAACGCCGCCTCCCCGTTCAAGTTTAATATATTTAACGTGATGAAAAAATCACTTAAAAATCTATCCGGCTGCCCGGTCTGTTGAATATGTACAACAAAACTACACTATTATCGATTAATATGTGGTATTATCTCCGTCTCTTTCTCGTTTACGTGTATGTGTGTAATAGTGGAGAAAGGATTGTCAAATGAGGCACAGACTAGGTGGCTGTGATTACGGTTAAAGTCATTTAATACGTGGATTTTATCAAATTTTAAAGACCTCCACACACGATCAGATTTTTTTGTAACGAACTCGTTCCAATAAATTCGGAAAAGTGCCACAACTAAAAAAGGATGTGAGAGAAAACGAGGTTAGGAAAAGTTTTATTTTCGTCGAAATATCTTCCATTGAAAATGTTTGTTATGTAACTTTTTTTAACCTAAAGTCGTTCAAATATTGTTCCAATTTAGTAACTTGATAAGAACCCAATAAAAACAATTCCCCTTAATTCTCTACGTTATCCAAGGAAGTGTAGTTAATATACGCATTGAAAATTGCGTCCAGTTAAATCTAGAAAAAACAAATGATCGCAAACAGGAGGTCATTATCCTTCAGGATGATGATTTCCAAAGTCATGAAATCTAAATTGGTTTGGAAATATCTGGACAAGCTAAATGAGTTAGGCTGCAATTTAGATTGAGTAAGGGCAGTTTAATCTAAGATCTTAACCCTTCTTTGGTATCTACAACAAAATAATAAAGAAAGCGTTAGAAAAGAAGTTACATAAGGGTATCTACAAGGGTTGAGACAGGCCAAGACAAACCTATAATCAAAGATCCACTAAATGTAGCAAAATAAGCAGATTCTGCTACCACATTCTTTGAAAATGTGAGGGACTATGGACTATTTCAGAGCAATACACCTGGGAGCGTATGTAATATAAGATGGAGATTGAAAACTAAACCAATCCCCATCCCCCAAACCTAAACATTGTAATAGGAATGGAATTAACAGATTGTCAAGCATTTAACTGCCTATATCACGTTTTCATTGTCGGAAATCTTTGACCACCGATCCGTTTCTTTAACTCTGGTAACAGAAAATAATCCGAGAGAGCTAAATCTGGCGAATAGGGTGTATTAAGTAGCAAATTAATTTTGCCCATTACAATAACGGGTGTGTGAGCTGATACATTTGTCATTTCTTCTTAGCTAAATACGGCCGTTTTTGCTTGATTTCTTCGCTCAATAAGTTCGCATAATACTCGATGTTGATAGATGGAACGGCCTTGGTCATTTTTGGAACCAGGTCCTCCCTTTTTAGTCCGTTGTTTTGATTGTTATTTTGCATTCTTTGTACCAATCGACACGAGGTTGTTTCGGCGATTGTCGAATTATCCGATATCCAACGCGAATAAATCTTTTCGACAGCTAAATGTTCATGCAATCTTGAATGTATACTAGTAGAACTAAGGCCTTAATCACACGGTATATCAATCAGTTTAAGCACAATATCGATGTTTTATGGCAGATTTTGCACGACATTCTTGAAATTCATCCTGTAGGGAAGTGCGACCACGATTGAATTCGAAAAACCAGCGATAAACGATGGCTGATGATGTTGTTTCATCACCAAAATCCAAAGCGAGTTGATCGAAACACTGCCGTTGGTTTAATCCACGTCGAAGGTCATTGAAAATGATGGTACGAACATTTTAGCGAAATTCCATTTTTCGACCAAAGTATCTATTTAAACATTTCAAATAGCCCTCGTACGACAACACGTTCTGAATACGTTCACCATTAAAAACGTCAAATCTTAATTTTTCACGAATCTAACGTATAAATACAAAATTAATGAATATTTCCGATGTTTAAAGATATTTTCAATATTGAAACGGAATTATTCGTGAGTAATGATAATATGTTGGTTAATATTTTGAGTTTCGTGTGTAGACAAAGCTCAAAGCCAATCCGGTGGCAATATGGAAGCTGGCAGTTGGTGTGTTGTCGCATATACTCTTACCCGAAACTGTACTTCGGCCAGATCGGCGCGAGTGAGATATTCTAGACGCCCCCTCGCTACCCACCCAACCCCTCTTTTCCCCATCCACCCGTCCCGAGCTCTCTTTGCACACTAGAGAATCAACCTGATGACGGTTGTTCCATTTTAACCCAGAAAATTCCATCTCTATCTATATCCGATTCTATTCTATGATACGTATTATCCGCCATGTTTGAAATTAAATAGATTAAATCCCATACAAACTTATTCTAATTCGGCGTATTCATGTGCCGGTATTTAGTGGGTTTTCCGGTTAATTATACGTTTAATTAGCAACAAAAAAACATGATATTCCATTATTTTTTGTGTACGTTTCCTATTAAAGATGTATTTTCAATCGTTATGTCCAAAAATCCAGAACTTCAAAAAGCAAATTGAACCGCTTGTAAAAAAAATTATATATTTCCGATTCCATTTGAAGTATCGATTTAGTTTTGACATGAATCAATTGAGAAAATATGTGTCTTTGTCACACTATATCTTGGATTCGTTTAGTTTCATATTTGCGAAAAATATACAGGGTCAAAGTTGAAGTATTTTTTTTTTTTGAAAAATAACACTATATAAATTTATAATATCTGCAGTTGTGGAATGGCAACGTTGCAATTGAAGAAAATCGGAAAAGGAACGTTGATACTATCATAGAAAAAATACAAAAACTTTCTCGTTATTATACAAAGCGATTTATATGACATGAAAGTTGAATTTCATTGGGAATCATTTTGTTCGGATTATAAAACAAAAAATGCCCTACATTCCACTAAATTTCTGTAGGAATGGGTTTTTTGATACAAGGAGTTCGAAAAAGTTATCAAAAAAAATTCTTATAGGCCGAGAATTGAGAAAAACTAACATTTGATCTGGAAAGTAACATGATTTTTTGATGAAAATAGACAATATTTCAGACAAGTTTAGGTTTTTATTAGTAATTTTTCCTATCAATTTATTATATTTCATTATATCCCTCACCAAAAGTCACTTTAAGCTGAAAAACTTTGTCGTATCATCTCGTATCTATAAAAATTATTCGAAGTTGATTAAACGTCGTTTTTTACGAATTTTTTCAATAAAAAATGTCGTACAATGATATTTACCAAAATAGGCAACTATGCCATAAACAAGATACCATCTAGATATATAATACTAATAAAAAAAGGGCCAATCTTCGAAATCTGTACACTCGCCAAACCGAACAAACTGGGTCGTAATTTCATCGATCGATCAACATCACCAGCAACTTCCGACAACTTCCAACGAAACTTCTAGATTGCTGTTATCTTTTTTTCAAGGACGTTGCTAAATTCAATTTCTAAATTTTTAAACAAACATCGAAACAAAAATACTTGAATATACGTAAAAATAAAAATGGTATAAATGACATATTTTCATCCTGAAATATTTGTAAACCCGTCGCTTCTTCATTCGAAACCATAAATCGTATTTGTAGACATTGAAAAGCATCTGACATGACTAACTATCTCATGAAACTTTCACTTGCGCGATATTTCATTTTATAAAAAATATTACGTGTTGAAAATTGTTCATTACTCGATGAAAAAAGACTGTGTAACATCGATTTTGTAAAGAAGCTCTACAGGTATCCTACGGAGGTCTCTAGAGACCACTAAGAGGTTCGAAGGCGGCTCTAAAAATAAAACGCGATACGAATTATCGATTAGATTCTCTTTTCAAGTACGCCACCAAATAGAATTTCATTTTGTGTTGGATTCGACGATTTTATTTCTAATTTAGTGAATACAATGTTGTCAAATTGGAATTATTAGAATAAATTCATTTTCGCGTTATTTAATTTATCACAAAGGAGTCTGAATGTATTTTTATCCACTTTATAGTTATTACTCGTATTTCGAAAAGTTTCAGCATTCGGAAATCATTTTGGGTTAGAAATTTTTTTGACAGTCTTGGAGTTGCGCAGAGAACACAGTACAAAGATACTAATTAAAATTACATCTACGTTTCAGCGCCATATGTTCCGGAACTGTAAATGCTTAATGTAAATTAGCTTTTCATCACTAAAGTACAACCCATTTTGAAAATATTGGCGTTTAGAAAATTCGTGCATGTTTTCGACGCCAGCTCCCCGACTATAAAAGGTTAAATAATTACCTCTCGTACTATATGATTGTAGAGGCGTCGTATTATATTTCGTAATTCCTTTTTTTTAATATCTTACAATTAACACCTCCACTTGATTAGTATTAATAATAATAATGGATTTTTTACTTAATTTTTGTTGTTAAATTTAAAAAAAAAACATATTTCCAGTTACGACCGAAATCGATTTATACTTGGCAACGTCTCATGTCGTTGAATTTATTTTTTGTATGTAGGTTTAGTTAATTACATAGACAAATCTCACAAAAACTAATTCAATATTTCAATTCACTATTTAGTCCGGAATAAAAATATTCTCTTACTTTTTATTTGATTCATTATAAATATTTTAACTCATTTAAATATTTTTAATTTAAAAATTAATGCGCTTTTTTATTTTTGTGGAATAACTAGTTAAAAAATAGCATCACGTGTTTAATCTTTTGATTTTGGAATCATACTACATTCAAAGGGCCTACAACAATTTGAGGGCAATTTTTGTATTTTGACTGATAAGGGCTGGGAATAAATAGCTTAGACACTTAATTTTATTGTACTAGAAATTTTTCGTTAAAATATGTTCTTAGAATTCCAAAAAAAATTTGGAAATTTCCATTCCGAAACCGAAATATTTCTATATTCATTTATTAATGGGTAATGTTCAATTTTCATTATGCAGGAAAATCTATTGATTCAAGTTTTGATTTTACTTTGGAAAAATGAAGGTCATTTTATTTTTATTATAACTATATCAATATGTACGGAAAAAACTTTTATCTCAACTTAGGGGCCATCCAATAGTTTTTTGACGTCACATGTTGAAATTTAAAATACTAAAACGCAAAGTTTGGATGTGAATTGAAAATTTAAAAAATTTTATGAAATGTTAGACTTTATGTTGATTTTATTTGATTATTATTTAATAAAAATAAGTAAAAAATGATTCGATTATTTTCAAATACATACATAAATTTAAAAAATGTGTGACGTCACATCAGGAGGGGGGGTTATAAAAATGTGGCAAGCTGTGACAAGGACGGAGGGAGGGGTTCAAAAGTCCTAAAATTCGTGTGACGTACTTTATGGATGGCCCCTTATTTTGAAGGTTTTTTAAGGCTCTTTAAGAAAACGTTTACAAATTTTCTTCAAAAACATTTTTTCGTTATTTAACTTTATAAAGTTTCAAATTTTCAACTGCGATTTGAAATTTTTTTATCGAGGTATAACTCGATAAATATTGCAGCTATAAAAATCAAATAAAAAACAAACTCTTCCGTAAATTGTATGTTTCAACTTTGTTTTAAATGGTTTTTTCGTAAAATGCTGAGCTTCAGATTAAAAGCCCCATATAACTTTTGAACCCACGTCTATGTTCAGTATCATGATCCAAAAAAATTGCTAGTCAAGAACCATTATTGACTGGACTAATTGCGTTGATAGATTACAGTGTTGTCATTTTTCATGTTATATTTGTTTTTTATTATTAATTACGTATTAATTTTAAATTTTTTATTTTAATAAGATAAACTATTTTTTTTCAACAAATATTTCACGTAGTACGTATAAAGTAACATAGATAAAATTTAACTATTATACAGGGTGTCCCACATCCAGTTGAAACTATCCGTATAAGGCAAAATACTAAAATCCTGAAAATTTCTACGTTTAGGTTTTCGGATACGATAATTTCAACTAAAATGTTTTCAAAAATGGCCAACTTCCTGTTCTACCGGAAGTCGACCTTAACTTTGTTATTTTAAATGGAACACCGTGTACATTAATACATTTTTGAAATCTACGTAATATATTAGTATACTTTTATCTAAAAACTTTTTTCGAAAAATATATAATTCTTGAGTTATTAATTTTTTTGTAAAAAATTTGATTGTTGCAGATCCTTATAAATTATTTTTTTACGAGGATACCATTGAAGATATGAAAATATTTTCTATTCGGTTGTTTTTAGCAAGATCAGACGTATTAGAATCTACGTTGAAAAATTTTCCATTTTATACAGGGTATGTACGAAAATTGATCAAACTTAGACCACACCTGCATCTCTAAAAATTTACTGAAAACGTTTAATATCTGGATAACGGTAAGTTTTAAGTATAGGAAAGTATGCATGAGTTTGCTTTATTTTTTACCCCTGAATGCATTAAAATAGGAAAAACAGGGTGGTTCCATTTGAAAAAATAAAGAAATTTGATAATTATGAAGTTAAACTTTGAACACTCTTTATACACATCCTGTATAAAATGAAAAAAAATTTTTACATAGATTCAAATTCGTCTGACCTTGTTAAAAGCAACCGAATAGAAATTATTTTCATATCTTTAAGGGTATCCTAGTAAAAAAATAATTTATAAGGGTCTGCAATGATCAAATATTTTACAAAAAAATGAATAACTCAAAAAGTATGCACTTTTCGAAAAAAGTTTTTAGACAAAAGTATACTAAAATTTTACATAGATTTCAAATATGTATTAATATACAGGGTATCTAATTCAAAATAACAAAGTTACAGTCGATTTCCGGTAGAACCGGAAGTCGGCCATCTTTGAAAATATTTTAGTTAAAAAGATCGTATACGAAAACCCAAACGTAGAAATTTTCATAATTTTACTAAAGTATTTTGCTATATATACAGATAGTTAATGAATTTATTATTAAAACAAAATAAATTCCCCCCTTTTTTTTAATATAATCAATCAAACCATTTATCCCCCATTCAAAGCGAAACGTAATCCCTACTCGGATTCGAAATTTGCTGCGTCAACTTCCGTCCCATTGCTGCTGTGTGAATAAACGTCAAAAGCGGTCCGTAGCGGAATGCCGAAAGCGAACATAAATGGCCAAACCATTTGTTGTCTGCTGAAACGAGTGAGAGGAGATGAAATCGATCCTATGGTCGACGATCCATTTTATCCCTACGGCGGCTCGTCCTCGGTTGACGAGCCACCAAGCGAACGCTGCGAGAATGAGCGAAGAATCGAAGGTGGCCCATGCCACCGCCCGAACTAATATGTTCCGCACTCAACACTTTACACCACGTGACCTTGTGGCTTGCTTGTGTGAGTGTATGTCTCTAGATAGCGGCGCGCTGGCTACGATTTACTCTACCTTCAGTATTTTCGATGTCGTTTAAAAGGTAGCGCCAATTCCAATAAATTAAAATATTTTGGGCGGCCATTTATTATCTCATTTTAACAATATGCAAGAATTGTACACGTTAATTGAAAATTGGTTTTTAAATAGATAAAAATCTTAACGTTTCGACCTATTTCGGTCATAATTTTTTTTCTCTATAGTCACATCTTAAAAATAAGTAGCAACCTTCAACTGAATCATTTATAGTTACAAGGCCCGTTTTTTTTTTGCAACCTACGATAGGCTTTAAATAAAAGACAAGTTCATATAAGACAACTTGTTGAGCCAGGTCATCTGAAACGACAGATTTGGTCCCCTTCATCTTTAAACTTTCGACACCATCACTCATGAAGTTTTCCCCATACATACGACTCACTCTCTGACGGATTTTTGTAACACTTTGGCCTTCAGCCTGTAGAAAACGAAGCACACTTGGCGGGAATACCAATAATGTTTACGTATCTGTAACACAACGCCGACTGACGCCTGAATGCCAACAATAGCGGAGTGTTTAGTGCGAGAGCTTCGCAGTAGCCTTTCTTCTGCCCGCGTAGCGTCTGCACGGAGCGTTCGGAGGCTGAAAAAAGAGATTTACTTAAATTGTTGAGGTATTTCTTATTATTGACAGCTTTCTCGTTTCTATATAAGAAAATCATTTCTAAAAATTTCATTTCTTTTGCATTTGATTCTGTTTTAACTTTTTGTAATTATTTTCACCCAATTTTCAATTAGAAGACATCCATAATGAACAAAAACATATACAAAATAAGAAACTACAATTTTTTGAATGTTCCCACAAAAAAAGATCAAGGAGGATAAGATTATGTGACCTAGGTGGCCACTTCATTAATCAGCCTTCCTTCAAAACGGTTATCCAGAAACCTTGAGCATTAAAATCATAAATTTAAATTAAAGAACCATAGAATCTTCCCGTGATTATTCATTTTTAAGGTCAATGGGTGCATTTTATCTGAATCCAGTCGGGATTTACCTGAGCCCAGTAGCGACAATTGTGTCGACGTACTGTACCACTTAAACAAAACGTTGCTTCGTCTGAAAATACTACACAGATAATATTTGGATTTTTATCACAAAATTCTAAACATCTGTCCTCAGAGCTCTTGAAAAAGTTGAATTTTGTATAGCTACAGTTTTTCTTATTGATGAGAAAATGCAAGACCAAGACCAGCTTAGTCTTGGTCTTGCATAAGTTTTGCACAAGTCGGTCTTGGTCTTGCATATTCCGATTTTGGTCTTTCACAACTTTGTATTGGTTTTTGTTTTGCAGACTCGGTCCTGATTTTGGATTTGCAAGCCCTTAGCTGGTCTTGGTCTTGCATATTCCGATTTTGGTCTTTCACAACTTTGTATTGGTCTTTGTTTTGCAGACTCGGTCCTGGTTTTGGATTTGCAAGCCCTTAGCTGGTCTTGGTCTTGCATATTCCGATTTTGGTCTTTCACAACTTTGTATTGGTCTTTGTTTTGCAGACTCGGTCCTGATTTTGGATTTGCAAGCCCTTAGCTGGTCTTGGTCTTGCATATTCCGATTTTGGTCTTTCACAACTTTGTATTGGTCTTTGTTTTGCAGACTCGGTCCTGGTTTTGGATTTGCAAGCCCTCAGCTTGGTATTTCAAAATTAAGAAGTCTCGCTAATCACTAGTTTTTCTTTCTTTAAAAACTTTATTAAGAACGACTGATTAACATTTGAGGATCGTCTTCTAAAAACAGCAAATTGTCTAACTTTGCATCGTCTGCGTCTGCCAGATTTTGGAGCTTTTTCTACAAGTACCGTTCCATCAAATTAGTACGACGTTAATTGCGAAACTAATTCTGACAAATACTTTTATTAAAACAATTTAAATGATTGATTTTACTTAAGTTTTGATTATTCTAAATATGTAGTCTTCTTTCATATATTCAAAATAAAATTTCCTCACATTTGTGGGTGTGTTTCTTTGCATTTTTTCTTTTCGAATTTTATATCAAAAATTTCTTTCGCGTTTCCTTTTTACCAGCTTGAATTAGGGGCTTTATTGCTGGCGAATCCGAGTAAAGGAAAAACTCGTTTATGAGATGTCGTCCTTTTCGCGTGGTTTTACGGATGACACTCCGGTGAATTGGGAGCTAATGGGACAAAAAAAACGTGTTGAACTTGGAGTATAGGAAAATATTGATTTATGTGTTTTTTTTTTAATAATTAGTATGTGAAAGTAGAGACGGGACATTTAGGAATGCGAAATTTTATATATAAATTTGAACTTCATATATTTCAAGTTTGAAGACGCTACATTGTTTGATATTTATTTGGCAACCATTAATAGTGAACCAATATAAAAGCCGAACTAGATTCTAGTCTGGTTGAGACTGATCATTCGTTATTAACAGTAAAATATTGTGTAGCAAAATTTAAACGAGACTGGACGATCTGCGACGACCAGCAACGCAGTGGTCGACCAAATGAGACGACGATTCCAGAAATGTTGAAGAAAATCTACTAGATGATCGTCGACTGAAAGCAGACATAGTAGGTATTTCAAAAAGTGCGGTACATCGCATATTAACTGAAAATTTGGACATGAGAAGCTGTGTGCAAGATGGATGACGAGTTTGCTCACAATGATCAGAAAAGGTGAAGATTTTCCAATGTGTCACAGAAATTTTTGCCATAGACGAAATGTGGATCCATCACTTCACTCACGAAACAAGAGAACAATCAAAACAAGGAACTAAAAAGGGAGGACCGGCTCCAAATAAGGCAAAGACCGTTCCATCTGCAAGCAAAGTCATTGTGTTGGTTTTTTGGGATGCTCGTGAGATAATTTTCATTGACCATCTTGAAACAAAAAAAACTATCAACGACGATTTTTATGCGAACTTATTGCAAGGTTTAAGTGAAAAAAACAAGCCAAAACGGCAGCATTTGACTGAAAAGAAAATGTTGTTTCATCAAGACAATACACCAGCTCACACATTCATTATTGCAATAACCAAAATTGATAAATTAAAGTTTGAATTGCTATCTAATGCACCCTATTCGCCAGATTTATCTCTCTCGGATTATTTTCTGTTCTTAGAGTTGAAAAAATGACTCGATGGTCAAAAATTTTCCAAGAATGAAGGGGAGTTTGATGATTTATCCGTTGGGTCAGATCCAATCTTCGTATGTAGAAGTTGTTTTTCATCAAGTACATGGATATTAAAAATTTTTATTTCTGTAGACTTTATTTTTTTTTTCAAAAAACGTTCTATTAAATAATTGGAATAAATTGAAATTCAAATTTTAACAGTCGGTAGGGGTAAGTGTGAAATAATTTCCCCTATGGAGACCAGTATCTAAATAAAGAAAATACCACCGGCCACGCCCTGAACGGTTATTTTGCTTTGCCCTTTCGTCCCTTAATCTAGATAGCGGGAAGCTCACGGGGGTTGTAGTCGTTATTAGGACTTTCGATGTCGTATTAATACAAACTGGCAGTAGATGTCGACACATCATCTATTTATATGAAATGTAAGTTGAAACACTTAATACACCTTAAAATGAATAGGGGGCGCTTTTGTTTGGAAGAATAGGGACATTTTTTTATTGACAATTCTTTATCGAATTACGCGTCATATTTGTTTTAAAAGATTTTTAAATATTAAATAATTCAGTATACAGGCTCATAACTAGTTAAAAAAATGATATTCCAAGAACTTCAAGATACTTTTTTAAATGAATTATGTCAAAAGTTCCATCCATAATATAAAGATTGTGTCATGTATAATATCGGGTTCCATTATTCACTTTGTTTATATAAGCATAAAAAAGAAAGCCTCGATTTTCGATTTATTGTATTCTATGATTTGAGATCTTGGTAAAACTATTTTTGGGGCTTAGATTAGATTGAATGTCTTACTGCATTTTCAACATCTCCTCAGGATTCAAATTTTTTCACCATCGATCTTAATAAATTGGCGAGCAAAAAATTGAGGTCATCTTGAAATTTTTTGGTTCTTTAAAATTTTACGTTTTCAAACAGTATTCGCAAACTGTACAATATCGCATGTGCTTTTGTAAGCTGAATGTGATACTCTATACTAAAGAAAAATGCATTTTTTTTCTTGTATTTAATGATTTATTCCAAAAAAGCAACAAATTAACATTTTGGGCGAAATTCAACATTTTGTTGGAAGGAACAAAATAAAAAAACTAGACACTAATTACGTGTATTCCCTCCTCTTGCATTGATGACGGCTTGAAGTCGTCGCGGTATATTTTGAATTAAGTTGCGGATCACATTCTGGTCGATGTTATTGCAACAGCAATCTTCTCAGCTCCTGGACAGTTCTTGGTGCTGGTGTGTGTATGCGGATCAGTCGTTCCAACACGTCCCATGGGATTCATGTCTGGGCTGCGGGCTGACCAGTCAAACCGCCTAATTTCTACCTCATCCAGATACTCTCTGATAATTCTGACTGTATGTGGTCTCGCATTATCTTCTTCTAACTCCCATACTTATCATGAAAGGCATAACACGGTTTTCTAGCACCTCCGTAATGTACCTGTGAAAGGTCAGGAAGCCATTTTCTATGACGACCAACTCTGTGCGAGTTAGTGCAGTGATTCCTGCCCAAACCATAACTGACTCACCACCAAATGGAAGACGCTCGTCAATGCAAACTTCAACCCATATTTACCCAGGTCTTCTCCACACTCGTCGACATCCATCTGGCCCAGTGAGGCAAAAACGCGACCATCTGAGAACAATACCCAGCTCCGGTCATCATCATTCCAACGAACGGGATCTCTGGCAAATGTCAATCTTGCAGTCCGATGCTGGCGTTGCAATGGGGGATCTGCAGCCATTTTTCTGCATAACAGTCCATCAGCTTGAAGTCTTCTTCTAACGGTCTATTCACTAACGCCCAGACCCTAGTCTTCTAGTGATCAGTCCAGTCTCCAGAAAGCGCTGGTACACACCCTGTGCATACCACAAAGACTAGCACCAATAATTCTTGCAGTTTCACCATGCCCCCGACCATCTTGTAACAACGCAACAATTCTTACCACAACAATCGGATCTGAAGGCATTATGGACCTGTTAAGGTTTGACACAAAGATTCAACAGTAATGACAGCTGTCAAGTCTCGCAAAAAATTTGCTTCAACGCCTACTAATCCCTATCAATATTGACGCTAAAATTAGTCGCAATTTCTGAAATGACCTCCGGATTGAATTAGTTAAATATTCTTTGTTTTAAATTTTAGTCATTCCAGCATATTACGAGGGTTGCTATATAAGTTTTGTTCATAAACTGGTTGAATTGATGTGTTAGAGTTCTCATTGTCGTGGTGTAGGATGATTCGTCTTCCGAGAAGACTTTCGCCGATTTGGCTCGATATTCAATGTATGCGATTGAAATTATGATTGTATTGAAATGTCAAGATTCGAAATCTTTTGCTTTTTGACTTGAAAATAAGTTAAAACATTTTGGTATGAGTGCAAATTTTTAATCTAGCGCGAACTATGCCTCTTCATCGCTAATTTTCATAGCTTTTCGTTACTGCTCTCCAACCAAACATTTAGATGGATATTTGAGATGAATTTCAATGTATGAATCAAATTGAAACGACTACAAATACAAATTTCCTTGATATAAAATGTTTTATTTCGAATTTTCCACCCGCAAAACCTTCAAAATAACATCGGTTGCTGTCCGTGTCTAAAACCAGGTCGATATTGCCCCTAAAAGGTTAGAACAATATTTCGTCATCTGTTCCACTCTAACGCCGTTTGAACAACGAGGCGGTGGGAATGCCGCCACCATCGACGTGCATCCCGACCAGAGAATCACGAGAATTTGAGAGGAAACCCGAAGGCGGCTGTTACACGCGATAAAATTGTAGTTGGAAAAACAAAATTAAATTATTTCGATTTGAATACCAGAATATAATATACAGTATGATTCAATTAATTAAAAAAACCTCAATAACGTAAAATTCTGACAAACTCGTGTTGGTGGTTGTAATGAAGATGTTTGGATAATGAAGAAAGAACAGAGCAATGAATTTTGATTTGACAAAGGGTGGTGGCAGTATTGGGGGTAAAATATCAAACACAGCTTCATTTCTCTATTGTATATTGTTGATTTGTCTAAAGAAATACCTTTTAAATGTCTAAATTTCGAAATACGATTTAAAAATAAAAACATCATCAGTATTTTTACGATATTTCATGAAATCCTTTCGTCTAAGTACTACCGGGGAATTTTCCTTTTCATCCGAACCTTGTGGTTGTACAGTCATAGACCTAATTCGATGGATAATATTTGATAATCTAGTATTTCACTTTCCGTATACTAACATAGCTTTTAACAAGATCAATCATCCAATTAACTAACTTATTTTCTTACTATTAGCCCTTTACTATGATCCCCTTTCTAAATCCACCGAATAATTTTCTACGTCCTACGGTACTTGGAGTTTTCGGTACGTAACCTAATTAATGTCAAAAAGGTTTTAGTTTTTGGAGATTCCAAATTAATGTGGATTAGATACCAAATTCCAAGTAATATACTTGATGAATCCGCCACGAGTTGTATCATGTATTCGGACTACCTTTTCCTTTACCTGAAATAACCTCTCGCAACCTTATCTCAACGGATTAAAAATCGTCAAGAGCTCTAGCGCACCCCAAAATTTGTATTCCACACTATTTGGGGCAGTGTTTTCAAATATTATGCTATAATTCTAGTATGCTAGTTACTGAAGAAGGCCAGCACATTTGTTTTTTATTAGAGAAGCTATGACCTCTTCTACAGCTTCAAGCTGAGTATATACGATGTCAGGATAACTACAGTAAATCAAACATGAAAAGAAATCTATTATAAAGCTTCAGATATCAATCTGCGGTTCATACATTAAATCTTTTTGCTGCCAGCTCATTTTAGAGTTTGGACCTGTACTCTTTTAGCTTTCAAGACTTTCAAGGCTGCTTGACTATTTGAGATAACGTAGATGTGCTTTTTAGGTTTATATCCAAACACTCCTGAAGGTTTTAGTCCAGAAATACCCAGTCCGTCTCCTTGAGTTAGCTTTGAATCGTTGGTGTACCAGAAAGCACTTCGTATCTTTGTCCAACATGGTATGCATTTAGTCCATCGGTCTGAATTAGGCCTGTGGGCGTGGTAAATGTCTTCTTCGATATGAAATGAAGAAGAAGTAAGTTCAGTAGCGCCTCTAAAGCTGTAGTAAAGCAGGTAGACATTCACCTTGTAATACCTAGATCTTATTTAGTTTTTTCCAAGCTGTTGTTTGACCACCAAACAAACGCTGTATATGTGATAAGGATTTGATGACTGTTTGGTCTACCCAGATTATCATTTTATGCTTTAGGTCTCATTAGTTGCCAATAAGATTGCGACAAGTCCGTATACCTTGTCAAAGTGATTGTTCCAAGTAAATGTTTTATCCAGGATGACTCCTAGATATTTTACTCCATTGAAAAGTATTAATTTAGTTCCATTAAGTATAGGTACGCTCATATTTGCCTTTCTTTACCTTGTAAATGGGACTAGTGATGTTTTACAGGGGTTGATCGAAAGTTACTCGTCAGTTTTTAATTGTGTTTAGACCCGATTGCATTGTACTTTCATGCTTGCCGTTTCTAGTTCATACACGTAGCGTAAAACTGTAAATCCAGCGCTGCTGGAGTCTAGTGAGGTTTTTCTCCACTAACAATGACCACAGTATTGTTATTAAATCGTTATATTAGTTGAAATCAAAATGGTGGCTGATTATTTCGATTAAAAATCGATTCCGCCGATATGAATGAGCATTCATCCGTCCAGGGATCCTTCCACGATTAAAAATACGTCATAAAATTTAATTGTGTGGGATTATTGCGAATAGAACCGGGAATTTTAACCTTATTCCCTTACAAACATATTAAATCACTTTCTCATAATCGATTCAGATTACGAAATATTTTTAGCATAAACGTCGAATGACATAAAAGTTCACCTTTAATACCGAAATTTAATCGTTATCTATGGTGTATATGCCGTACCCATGCAATATTAATAACTTGTAATTATTGTTTGTTAAATATCAAATATATTTGCTATCAAAAGTTGTGTGTGTTGTTTTTATAAAAACGATAAATATTCAAAGTGTTGTTTCGACTAAAATAATATGCTTTAAACTCAAGATAAGATAACGTAGTAATATTGATATTATTTCAAATTAATTTGCATGGTCGATTTATGTGTTTGGTGCGTAAAATTTTCGAAAATTGTATAATGTACAATCCCGGTGTCTCAGTAAGTAGAATTTTTAACAAAATCTTGATTAAAAATCCCGAAAACAGTTGACATATCGATGACCTTACAATTTACCATATTATGGAAACTTGACAACATTGTAAATCAACTGTGTTTCAAGTTTTTCAAAACTTATTAAAATGTTTGATGCAAGGTCGTCATTGAAACATTGGGCTGTCATTTCAGAAGTAATATAATTAAATCAAGATGCAAGAAATCTTGAGTGAAAATATACTAAAATGACTTTCTTAAAGGCTGCTAATGAGTTTAGGTTCTGTCTAAATTACCTAGCTACAGCCAATGCTTCGTACGACGATCTTTTTGAAACTCCCAAATACTAAAGTACGCTAGAACCCTAAATATGGGTTGACGAGATTTAGATAGCCCGATAACCAAGGCAGTTGACGAAATAGACGTTAAAGGTCAATGGGACGCATTACTAAGTTATTCTGAGGCTTCTGCGTGAAGAAATTCGTCCCAAACTATCGATTTCGTGGATATTTCACGACGATAATACGACGTAGTATCCCAACGTGATAAGAACTGATTTTTTTGCCCAAAACAGTACGAAAATCATCCATCAGCTACTATTTTGGCCAAATCCGGCTCCCTGTGACTTTTTCCTCTCCAAGACACTCAAAAATTCGCTTCAAGAATGCGCAATGGAAGGCATGAAAAGAATGAAAAATTGAATTAAGCATTGGCATGCTTGTATTACGAGGGATGTTCAAATATAACCTCGACAAACGTTCTGACATAAGTATTTTTACATTATCGAAAATATTTACAAAAATTTACAGTTTTTCTAAGTAATTTCTTACACTAGTTACACGGTATCGAAGAATTCGGACATCCATATTCATACAAACTCCTACCTCGTCGTAGTTGTTGAATTTTTGACTTTCGATCACTTTTTTCAGTGATCCAAACTTGTGGTAGTCGCAGGACTCAATCCTCCACTCTTTAGACTCCACATTACTAAAATTTATGCCGAGTTTAGCCGAAATTTTTCGAACAGTCATCCTACGGCGTTATCTGGTGTGATGCGGCTAATTCTCGACAATTTGGCGACCATCTTTCAACGTTTAAGCCCTGGCACTCACTACTGAATTGATTTCGAAAACGCCGATGAATGTACGTGTTTTTAATGCCTTTTCACACCAAGAACTTGAACTTGACGTTCATTCGTGGTCATAGCAAGCGCGTGAAACGTTCGCTCGTGACGAAAACTGTTAGTAAAGGACCCACTTAACACATAATTCAAAAGATATAGGTGCCCTATCTACAGCGTGTAACAAACCACCCTAGTAGCTCGTAAAAGTCGATGCGAATGAAAAAAGAGCGATAAATCCAATTACTCATTCAATTTCAATGTAAAACTTGGGAGAATCGTCTAAAGTGACTTTTTTGACTTACCTAGAGCATTGGTTCTCAAATTTTTTGATTTCTTAGACTACTTTCAAAATTTTGCTGGATGCGGTAGACTTCCAGCAGCTACATTGCTATCAATTTCCAAATCTCGAAGATCTAAACTGTTTTCGAAAAAAAAGTTAGAATTCAATGCTTGATAATTGATATAAAAATCAATTAAACAAATTGTCAATTAAATCTTAATTGATTGAGGAATATACTTAATGGATTGCAAAAATGGACAGCAAAAATTTTGTGATCCCACTTTCTGCTCCTCGTTAGTACCGAGCTCGAGTAGCCCTTCTGTAATATCACATCCTCCACTTAACGTTTTTCCAAATGGATTAATGATCCGTGTAGGGCAATTTAATGTTGAACGTAAGTTTGGAAATCTTCATCAAGGCATTTTACCAGCGACAAGTTTGGAAACTGTGAAAAGTTTTTATTAAATTGAGGCTGCCTCCTTGTAATTGTAAGTTGAGTAACACTCAACGAGCTTGAGCTTGATAAGAAAATTCAAGCCTAAATTTTAGTTCTTATCGAAACCAAATAAAAGTTTATGGATGATTATGGACCCCTCGTCGAATATCCCGTGGATCTTTGGTGGTCCACTTGGACCACTTTGGGAATCTAGATTAGAGTTAGGGAATTCGTTCTAGTTCATTCTTTAATAGTTGTTTTATTTATTCCTCGGGATCTTCTCTCTTCTGGTAATCCAAAATTTCAACCATCAGTAGTCATTATTTACAGAATTACTTCTCGAAGAAGACATTCGGGTTTTCGTAGTTGTCTCTCATCTACAGACTTTAGATTAAAAGTAAAATGAAAATACTGGATTTAAACAAGAATGATGTACATCAAAAGTGAAACAGTGCAAATCCTACTTTAATAGGTCAAATCAGTTTTTTTTGTGACATTGACAGATCTTAATGATGTGACAAAAAGAAAATAAGTTCTTAGAAATAATACTAATGAATTGTGTTAGGTATACAAACTTACGTCTTCTAAAATTGAAAAATAAAAAAAAATCTTGCATCATTTCACGTAAGTAATTTTTTCCAATAATCATTTTTTTGTTATTTTTTTAATGATGCATTAGACGGATTATATGATATACGATATATTATTGGAAAATCTTCTTAGTCCCAATGAGATGAAAGAAGGATACATTTGGAGTTTTGCCTGAGAAGATTTTTTCTGTTCTGAAATGATCAATAAAAGAAAAACCCAAATAAATGAAATGTTAGCTTTACACTGTTTAAAATTGTACGTTGCAGGAAAGGGGGTTAAACATTTTTCAATATATATCTGCAGGTTTATGCAATTTCGACAATTTTTTCTGCCCCTTTATCCTTTACCTAATCTTCCCATCTTCTTCAAGGTCTCTTGGAAATATTTCCAATCTGTAGTCCTGTTTATCACACTGTCTTCTCAATTCTTTCTAGTGTGTCCTTTTTATTAATAATTCTCTATACTACCATTCATATTTCAAGCTATAAGAGGTGTGGCTATTAAATAACGAGATTGGTTACGAAAAACGGTTTTATCATAAAAATTATTCTACATTCGAATGCTTCCCTTCAACACATTCCCATCCCCTCGCCACAGACACGGCTGGAAGTCTTCTTTGGTGATTGCCTTTAGTAGGTCTGCCGTTTTTGTCTTTACCGCTTCCATCGACTCAAATCAGGTCCCTTTCAAAGCAGATCTTTCAAGGAAATCTGAGCAGACCCGTTGGTCAGGAGTCAGATTTTTAGGCACCAACTTCGCACAGACCTATGTCATGTGTAATTCCTCGTGCAAAATTTATCTAACCGTTTCTTTATAAGCGTTTACAGCCCCAGCAATCATCCGGATGCTCATTCTATGATATGCACGCATAATTTGATTGATTTTGGTGTTTCTGGAGTTGAAACAGTCACAGGGCGACCTGGACATCTTCAGTGCTCTCTCGGCTCAAACTAAAGCGCTTACACCTCTCAAAAACACGCGCACGAGATGGAGAATTGTCCCCATAGGCCACTTGCGACATTTTATAGCACTCAATCGGAGTTTTTTTTCAGTTTAACGAGAAATTTGAGGTTTTGACTGAATTCGTCTTGTTTTACTATAATGATTCTTTTGTTATCATTTTAGCTCCAGAATTATTCATTATCCTTTCCACCAATTGTACTATCTTTATTTTCTTTTTTGTCCTTTATAATTATCTCCCTTCTCATGCTGGCGAATGCTCCATTGGAGATTGTATTATAAATCTCAAGTGATTTGGGTAGATTATTTAAGAGTATTCATGCGGATCCTCCATTGTTCAAAACAACGTAGGAAGTCTTCTTTGGCTTTAAGAAAGAGGTAAAAGTCGCACGGTGCAAGATCCAACACACACTTTTCGCATAGTAAAATCTGCCGCGCACATTATTTGCCAACTTCTATAGAATCAGCAATCCCATGAATACTTAGCCGAATATTACCGACTTTTTCGATATTTTCATCCGTTTTTGACGTAGAAGGTTGGCCCAAACGACTCAAACATCTTCTCGTCTATCTTAATAACACTTAAACCACTCAAAAACTCCCAGACATGACAAACATTCATTGTCATATAGTTTTTCGTTAAATTATAAATTTCAGTTGCAGTTCCATATAAAATTGCACAACGATCTGTTGGTTGATTTTTACGACGAAACGAAGAAAACCAGTCCGGTCACGGCTACACTGATTCGTCTACAGATTAACGACTTTTTCGATATTTTCATACGTTTTTGACGTGGGAGGGTGAAACTGTCAACTGTCAACATTGAAGTGGCTAGAGTCACATTTAAGGAAGTTAAATCTATTCCAGAGTGTCCCGAAAGTGTTTTGCAATACGGAACTGTCACTTTTACTACATGGAACACTCAAAACGCAGCTTTCGGTATGTAAGTGAATACAGAACGAACAACTTTCAGATGGCCAAACTATGTTGTTAGAAAAATGTTCTTGGGTCCTTTAGCCATTAGCGAGCGCTGCACTTCTACTATGATCGGCACTGGTTCTTGCTATAGTGATATTCGAACTATGGAAAATTATTTTATGCATCAGGAAAGTTTCTAGTTTTTCCTTTATTTCATATTTTCCATCAAATGAGTTAGCACTAGAGTTTAACATCGATCGATTTGAAAAAAACGTAAATATTAACGTAATTACATCAAATAGAAAACTAGAAAAATCAATCGGTAGAAAAGCTACAACAACGTCCTCTGTCGACTAGGAAATACCACAATTCCATTCTTCCTGTGACGTCACGACCATCTCGCATGCCGTGTCAACATTGATCGTATAGGGACCAAAAACGGGGGTCGTCAGATGGTGAAAGAGCGAAAGGGGTGGTGGGTTTTAGCTTCCCAACCCGTCGACCGCCCGAAAAGGAGGTTGGGGGGATTCCCTCAAACCCCCCAATTACAACCGTCAGATGGAGCTCCGGTGAGAACTGAAAAAGTTGCACCATTCTCCGGGCTACGCCCTAAAAACGACACTATACTACGACAAACGGTCAAATTCATTCTAAATATACCGAGTCAAGCGATAATAAGTCTCAAAGGGTTCGAGTTTTTTATCTGTATATATCGTGTTGGCGAGTTTTATTTCTTAACGACACGTCCAAAACTAACGCTATGTATATAATTCCCATGTAACTTGATGCGTCTTTACTTTTTAGAAATTTTCGTGTTTATTAGGTCTTGAATGAAAATAATTTTTTGCCACAAAAAAGACTTTCCATACCTTAATATACAAAAAATATATAGATAATTGAAATTTATTACTTATAATTATAAATATTACTCAAATTCCTTTTTATCATAGATATATTTTTCATTTTAATACACATAAACCTTTTTTACAATTTCATTTCGAGGTTTTTTCACGCAATTTTATCATATCTATGACTTCTTAATCTATTTTCTAACTATAGAGATGTCTGTCCTATTTCATAGGTACATAATTATGTTTTCAGGAATTTTATTTTTTAAAAAATCAAATCAAAACGATTTAAGTATTTTACTGATTCACTAGTACCTTTATTAGGTTTATTAAGGGCAAATTATACCTCTGAAATATGTTTATACGAGGTTGATTCAAATATAAACCGGAATTTTTCAATAAACGTGCGAAAAATTTAGTATCGTAGAAGTGGCTGCACTGGATGTTAAACTGTTCTGTTAAGAATCATTAAGAACAACCTGGATCGCTTAACCTCACTTTTTAGTGTACTTATAGCCAAGAGCGGAAAGGATATATAAGGGTCTGTTGCGCAATGCGTGCTTTGGTCGAAGAAATTCGCGGGAACTACTTGAGCAATTCGCAATTCCCTCAAAGGAAGTGACGGAAAACTTGCCACATGAGCGGCGCGATAGAACAAGCTATGAGAACGTCAGCGCTGTAGAAAAACTCATTTAGGGAGACCGACGCAGTTCGCTAAAGAATTGGACATCGGCGTGGGTAGTATTGAGCAAATGAGTATGAAGACTTGTGAATTTTGAGCAAAAATTGACCGAATAGTCACCACAGATGAGACTTGGGTATACTACTACATTCCGGAAAGAAAACGTGCGACTATGAAGTGGAGGAAAAAAGATGAAGGCGCGCCAGTTAAAGCGAAGGTTGCACGGTCAGTATGTACCATGTTTTAAGTCATGAAAGGACTACTTGAGGTTTATTCTCAGGTAGTCGATATTGATGCAAGACATCGCTAGACCGCATACAGCTCGGCTTACGATGGTTTGAAAAATACTCAAACACCCTCCTTATGGTTCCGATTTGTCACCATGCGACGATTATTCATTTTTAGTCCATTGAAATAGACACTTGGTGAGCTGAGATTCGAATGCTATACAGAGATAGAAAAAGGCTTCTGGAGATTATTTAGAAAAACTTTTATACTCGAACCGCCCTCGTAGTATCGATTTCATTGAACTGGGGCTGCTTAAAATAACATTAATTAGATAAAAAGGTGGCCCAAGAACCGTATTTTTGTTTGGATCGTGGGCCTCCTGTAAATGCTGTAAATCTGTAAATCTCCTTTGCGTTGTTTCAGGCGCTGGAGTGAAGATGGAGCATTTCCAGGCGGCGCTCGACCCCCGGAAACAGGAGCTCCTGGAGGCGCGCTTCCTTGGCGCTAGGGTGAGTTATTTTTTCCATTTTGCATAGCTTTTATTCTAAAATTCCAGCAGATATAGAATCGATATTGAATCATCTAATTTCGCTACGGTTTTACGTAAATACGGCCCTGAAGAGATCATAGACTGGCCTATCTTTTTGCCATTTTTTTTTATCTACAATAGCGATTTTAACGTAGCGCACACAGTAGTTTCAATCGATATACTGTTATTTCCCTACTCCTCTGTTTATACGATCACAAAGCTTCAAAATGTATAAGAAATACATATTCGTCGGCCATTTTGAATTGATTAACTTTGACCTTTCCGGTACAAATCTGTTTTTTTTTGTTTATTTCGATTATAGAAAATCGTATTATTCGTCAGTCAACTATATACAATACATATTTATGTTTTAAACATACAATTTTAATATTTTTCTGTTGCTGAATATAGTAATAGATTCAGTATAATACAAATCGAATGTACCTATATATAGTTCACGTTGAATCAAGTATGTAGAGGTGACGTAACCCGTCATTATACTATTCCACGCGTATTTTTCAAATTACTATGATTGTTACAATCATTTCGTACAAAACTAGATACCAATATTGACATAAATAAACTGCAATTAATCAGTGTTCGTAGAAAAAATATCGTAAACAACTCGATAGAAAGTTACGACGCCCAAATCTTCAATAAGCTACCAAAGCACACAACCTATAGAAGTTCAAAATCAATATCCACAGACATCTCCATACGGCAAATTGCTTTTTACATAAAAAAATGCCTATTTCACATTTCCATTGACAGAAATTGTGTATCTATCGTCCTTTGTTATGTAATCACTTACTTTTGTATTACGTATTTATTTTGACAATAAGGCACGTCAAACGTCACCTTTAAGTTGAGATCGCAAACTTTTTAGATATCCCTCGTAAAAATCTGTGGAGGAAAAATTCTTTGTTTCCTCATCTATTTATCTATTTACCTATGAGAATTTTTTGCTATGAAATTTTAGTTGTATAAAAGTTTTAAAACAAAATGTCATTAATTAATAATTCCCTAAGCTGGCCTCATTTTTTTTTAACGTAAAAACCTTGAATAATGAATTGAAGATTATTAAAATAACTCGATATGTCACAAAAATGTTATCAACCAGATTATACGAATATTTAAAAAATATACTTACTTCCATTATTTTCTATAAAAACACGTTATATAAGGCGTAGTTCGTAAAAGCGTTTTAAAAAAGAAGATTATGTATCTATAATGTATTTGTTAGCGATACTTCCATGCTTTTTACTTTTCTGTGGTGATCTATCTGTTGATTTAAAAAAGGAGAAAGACTTAACCAAGAAAAAAAAGCGGGACAGAGATAGAAAACATGTAACTAATTTATTTTATTTTTAAGGAATAAATTAACTATGATCTGTTATATTTGTTGTGAATAAAAGTATTAAGTGGAGTTGATTATTTGTGAAAGATTCTAAAACGAGTTTTGGTGAAATCTCAATGTACTGAAATGAACAAAAATTTGCTATTATATTTGGAACCCGTCGGATATCAATTATATCAAATTTACTAACAAAGTTAGAAGTTTTTTTTATTTTCTATAGAGAAATACCGCCTCTGAAATATAGTAAGTACAAATTGAGCAGACGAACGGGTTCATCTTACCGTTCGTACAAGTTTTTCAAAATATTTTCAACATTCTCGTCGCCGATAAAGAAACACGTTCTTCTTTCTCGTTCTGGTTTCTATTAATCTACAAATTCAATTGAACAAAACTCGAATCTCGACAATTTCGTATCGTGTAAACCGGTCTTCGGAAAACATATTCGTCTCTCTTTATTTACTGTTTTTTTTTCTTCTGTCCATCGACGATCTTCAATTTTTCCTCGTTTCAGTTTTATCGCGTATCTCGGAACTTTTGATTTCGCTAAACGGTTCTTACCATCTCGTTATTTTACGCTATAACAACAGGGCCGCATTAAGATTATTTTTATTAAGATATTCGAGCTGGAGCACGTGGCAAATTTTTCGGGCAAAAATACATAATATTTCGTGGTTTTTCGCGTTTTTTTACCATAAAGGTGACTATTATGTCAAAAAACTTTAAATTAAAAAAAAATTTACTAGCGTGTATAAAAAATTTTATATTTCCGAAGCCCTTTGTGATATCGATTTATTTTTCACATGAATCAATTGATGGAAAGCGTGACTAAGTAACTGTATATATTGGATTCCCCTAAATTTGTGAGAAATATACGGGGTTATAGATGGAAGTTATGGAAAGAAAATCTTTGCTCTAAAAATAGAAAAAAATTTTTGTTTTCACTGTGTAAGTTGTTCGGGAAAAAGATTACTATAGATGGAAAATTCATAGAAACTGGATTTTCCGAGAAACTGTTCGTTTGATCCGGAAACTAACATGATTTATGAATCTTTCGTACAAAAGTGCATAGTATAGACTTATTATAGATTTATTATTTATCATGCTGATGACGTCCTCTTTCAATAATTTGTATTCTCAATAAAAAATGAATAATTAAAATTTTTCAAGTCCGTATCTGTTTATGTGAAGATGTGTTCCGATGGAACGGTGTCGTTGCACCTCTGCCGTGCAATGCGAATGTGAAGGTACAGTCACGACGAAAAACCTAACCGATTTCGAATGTACCTACGAGAGATTTGTTGTTTAGTAAACTCTCTTAAGTCTTCATTCCAGGGGTCAGAGCTCATGCTTCTATATTATTTTGTGATTATTGTTGTTGGTATGTTCGGTAGTTTACGTCGGTGATGACGTCCGTTCGGTGTGATTTCAATGTATTTGTGATTCAATACGTAAAACATGCTTATGTACATTTTGGTAAGTTTAATTTTCTATTAAAAACTGTATATTGTTGAAAATTTATGTTTTGTATACCGCCGCACCCTGTATAAATCAAGTTTTTCAAGACTGTCGATTTAAAGAGTCGTTTTGTGACATACACATTTTTATTTTTGGACTTCGACCCAACTAGTGTTATTTTTAATATTAAATACGGATCTTTTAATGTTTCGGAAAATTTTTGTAATTTTTCGAACTAACAAAGAAACAAGACATTTTGTTTTTTAACATAGATCATAGACTTTAGACATACACCTTATGAATATCCCACCCTGCAAGTAAAACTTTGAGGTTAAGAAATAGGAAAAAGTCGCTGGGAACCAAATCAAGTGAAAATGGCAGCTGGCCAACCGATTCAAAGTACACCTCTGAAATTTTAGGCGATCATAGAAGTGCGATTTCCAGGCGGAAAGAATTTTTGTTCCCGTATTTATTTATTTCGGAGCAAGTTCGCTCTTTGCATCTATTAACATCTTGAAACCGAGTGTCTAGAAGCCTTGAAAACCAGGAAAGACACGGGAATATCACACAGCCGGGGATTCGACGGGAATTTTAAGTAATTTTGAGTGAGCCAACTATGGAAAATGATGTCGAAAGCGCATCATCCAATCGAAACAAGTTGAACCTCCCTCTTAACTGCTTATTAACGGGCATACATTGCCTACTTTGAGACCATGTTCAAAGATAGTCTGTCCAGACGAGAAATCTTCGTATGCATTAAATTGTAGCTCTGAGTAGCTCCCTCCGAAATTCTGTTCACGAATAAGAAGCCATCTAAGAGTTTCGAAACAGTGGAAAAGTCTTTGAACAATAAATCACAAATTCGCTGTCCCTATCCGAAGAACTAGAGCCATTCTTTAAAAATTTTCAAAGTGATTAGCCTCTAACTCCATTTCTTTATGAAGACCTGATTGCAGATCTAAATACTTGATGAGGCGACTCGTTGCAGGCGAAACTCCTACATATTTATAAAAGACATTTTCGAAAAAGTGCCAATGGTTTGTTCTGCAATTTCAAAAAAGTACAGGATACCGATTTATGTAGGTTATGCCTCAAGACCGGCTTTAAAAAAACGCGTTGGGGTAAAAGATAAAGATATGTTAATCTTAACTAAGAGTTTTCTTAATCCAAATAAGACAAGGATCCAGAACAATTCGTGCAAGTGATGTCCGAAGCATTCGACATTTTGTTGACTGCAAACAGATGCAACGCTACTACATTGGTAGAAACAGACTTTTAGAAGCGAAGATGGAAAATTAATCCAGATGTGAAAGAGTATTCCGAAATCGGTTGTTCGTAGATTTTGCTACATCACAAAAAATTCGTGATCTGTAAGCAGTAAAAGCGTAAACTTGATAATAGACAGGAGCCTTTGTATTTTGGAACACACTTGATAACTTCTTCTTCTTCGTACGTTTGAACTTAGTCCTGTGTTTGCAACAATAGTTGCCTAGCTGCAGCCGGGATGATGAAGACCAGCATCTTGTTTGTGGTGGTTTTGGTGTTTGGGATGTATTTGGCTTTTTCTTCTTGGTGTTCGCATTTCAGTAGTTCTTAAAAGAAGAAGAAGAAGACTTGGCAACTTGTTTATTTGACTATGACCAGATATTTTTGGACCAATAGAAAGAAATCGCGAAGAAACGAGTGTTCATAAAAAATGATTATGAAATTTGATGAATTGAACTTCAAATTGCTTCCGTACCCACCAAATTCTCCAGATCTGACCCTAATTGACTACTGATTCGAAAAAATGTTCCAATGACAAAAATATCGATCAATTGATGATGTTCCATTAGTTACTGTCACTAAACTCATAAATTTGTTTTGTTGTGTGCCTTTTTTTCTAATATATTTTGTTTTTATCTTGTTTTTATAACCATTTTATGTTATATTATATTTTATTTTTGTTACAATAACTTAACAGATACGAAATTTTGAAAATTTTCAAAATATACATTGAAAAAATATTATGGAAATGGAATTTTATTAGTAATAAAACCTTGGGTAAATGGGGTTTTCATTGCATGTTTAACAATTACATTAAATTCCATGTTATGTACTTCCTTGAAAGATACGCATAAAAATAATTTGTGACCAAAATTATTTCACCATAAACATCTGGATATACTACTTTTATACTGTAGAACAAAATCCTTCTCGAATTTTTTTTACCTGTTTCGGGTTTAACATTTGTCTAATTTAACGTTTACCTGCCTTAAACTTCCACTGATCGGATAAATAATATACGAGGATAAGTTGATAAATAACATGCTAAAAGCCACATTGAGGCACTAATGTCTGGATTTTCTAATAATTTCTGGGTTTTCCAGCTGTTTTCTGGATTTTTTAGCTAATTTTCATGTTTCTTACCCAATTTCTAGGTTTTTCCAGCCAATTCTGAGTGTTCCAAGCTAATTTCTGACTTTTTTTAGCTAATTTCTGGATTTATATAACTAATATCTGGAGGTTTCTTACTAATTTCAAGTTTTTTCTATCTAATTTCTAGATTTTTTCAGTTGTCTTGGTTTTCCTAGCTAATTTTTGGCTGTTTTAGCTAATTTCTGGGTTTATATGTATAATTAAAATCTGGAGTTTTCTCTCTAATTTCACGTTTTTCATAATTAATTTCTAGGTTTTTCCTGCTAATTGTGGGTTTTCTTAGATAATTTCTGGCTTTATATAACTAAAATCTGGAATTTTCTTACTAATTTTATGTTTTTTCTACCTAATTTCTAGATTTTTCCAGTTAATTCTGGGTTTTCCTAGATAATTTTTTGGTTTTTAGCTAATTTCTGGGTTTGTATAACTAAAATCTGGAGTCTTTAAGTTCACGTTTTTCATAATTAATTTCTAGGTAATTCCTGCTAATTGTGGGTTTTCTTAGCTAATTTCTGGCTTTATATAACTAAAATCTGGAATTTTCTTACTAATTTTATGTTTTTTCTACCTAATTTTATGTTTTTTCTACCTAATTTCTAGATTTTTCCAGTTAATTCTGGGTTTTCCTAGCTAATTTTTTGCTGTTTTATCTAATTTCTGGAATTATATAACAAAAAATCTGGAGTTTTCTCTCTAATTTCGCTTTTTCCTGATTAATTTCTAGGTTTTCCCTGCTAATTCTGGGTTTTCCTAGCTAATTTCTGGGTTTATACAACTAATATCTGGAGGTTTCTCACTAATTTCACGTTTTTTCTACCTAATTTCTAAATTTTTCCAGATATGTCTGGGTTTTCCTAGCTAATTTTTGGCTGTTTTAGCTAATTTCTGGGTTTATACAACTAATATCTGGAGGTTTCTCACTAATTTCACGTTTTTTCTACCTAATTTCTAAATTTTTCCAGATATGTCTGGGTTTTCCTAGCTAATTTTTGGCTGTTTTAGCTAATTTCTGGGTTTATATAGCTAAAATCTGGAGTTTTCTCACTAATTACACGTTGTCCTAACTAATTTCTAGGTTTTTCCTGCTAATTCTGGGTTTCCTAGCTAATTTCTGGGTTTATACAACTAATATCTGGAGGTTTCTTACTAATTTCACGTTTTTTCTACCTAATTTCTAGATTTTTCCAGTTATGTCTGGGTTTTCCTAGCTAATTTTTGGCTGTTTTAACTAATTTTTGGGTTTATATAACTAATATCTGAAGTTTTCGTAGCTAATTTCACGGCCACTGGGGGTTCTCAAGGACTAACGGCTCCTTGAGGGGCCGAAAAAGGTATACTCCTATCCTTTCCTTTCATCCACTGAAACAACGACAACAAACACATGGTGAGCCCATTGTTTGTTTGGATCTCCGTTTGGCAGTTAAATAATCAGTAGAAATACCTTGTAAGAATGATATTTGTTCAATTATTGTTGATCTCATTCAGGTTCTTATCAATAAAATGAAAATTGAAGTTTCTTAAATTAACTCACGTGTCTAACAATAAAATCAACATCCTGTATGTTTATTAGATGGCAAACTGTATTATTGTCACTCTGGCTACATATTTTTTATTATTTTTAATTATTACGAAAATAGTAATAGAAAAAAATGTATTGACTAGTCCTCGTATATGAAAATTATATTGATTCCTCTTGGTTTAATATACTCGACTCCATCTAGACTATTAAAATTTTTTCTGAATCGGAAGACTATACCACCAAGGTTGGTCAGTGAATTTAAAATAGGTTCTAGTCGGTACACGTGAATGGCAAATAAAAAATGTTGTAGTGGTCCTGGTCAGGGTTTCGTGTATTAGTACGTGTAGTAGTGACATATACTATAAACGGGTTCTTAAATTTTTTTGTGGACGTAATCGATGTAATAGCCTCTATGCAAATCATAAATTAACAGGTTTGATATTTTTTTATTATATAAAATAATCTATGAAAAGAGTAGGAATTATTTTAAGACGTACAATTTGAATGGAGTTTACTTTGGCAGCGTAGCCAATTTTTTTATTTTTAGCTCGGTTTCTCTAAATTTAATTGGAACTCGACCGTGTTATAACTTTTTTAGAATAGAGACTTTTGAAATAATTGCAAATGACCAGCGTTAAAAATGGGACAGTAATTAAAAGATTCTCACTTTTTGACATAATCTTTCGAACGTTCTCGTCGTCGTTTATCCGAGAAAAGATAGTATAAAACCAATTCGACTAAAAAATTTATAGATTCAATCTAGTTGAGCTCGCCCAATTTAAATAACTGTGTATAAAGGATGTGTATATATACGTTCATCTTATCCAACGAGTACAATGTATAAATAAATCGTTTTTGAAAGCAGTAAATGTTTTTACGTCGAACAATATAAAGATTGTTTAATAACGTTGACATTGTACGGCATGGAAATGGTTGCTTCTCGCTATCAGGTACGGATTTACCCCAAAAACAAAAATTCATCACAATTTATTTTTCGATATTATTTATTTTTATTAGGAGAGCTACAAAAAAGGGTGTATTTTCATTTTGTGAGAAAAATTATTTATTCCGTACAAAAATTTCGAATTTTATTTTAAAGGGACAACGAAATAATAAATTGAGCATCGTTTATGTTTTAAAAACTGAGTAATGAGAGTATTGTAATCGTTCTAATTCAAATACAATTTATTTTCACTGCTCATACCAGGATACGAAGCTATTTGATTGAATTTAATGCAGCAAAAACCCCAAGATACTGTTTTTACAAGACTAGCATAATGGTTGAGGATTTGGTCCTGTTTGGACATCAAATATCACCACTTTGACATCGCAAATACGCTTCCTTGGGCTTGAGTTTAGGAGCAATATATTTTGGCATAGTCACGTGACCAAATTAGTTAAGACTATTCCTAAAACAAGGTCCAGATTCGTCCATCGGACCGGAATTTGACTTCCAAGCATACTTATAGGTTGACCAAAAACTTGGAAAGACTAGAGCAAGATGGCAGACACACTGGGTTCTCCAGTATCGCAGCAAGAAATGGGGACACGATAGATCATTTGAATCGTAGTGTATACGAGACCTCAAATTCGTATATACAAGATGGCAAAGTTCTTCTGAGATGTCCAACATAATCCCACTTAGAGCAGTATTTGCAAGACCTATTCGACAGGCAATTTCTTTTTTTGGAGAAGCGCAAGCCAGCAGGATTAATTTTCCTCAGAATATCACAACCTGCAGACGTTTAAGATTAATATCCATAGGCATCTCCACATGGCAAGCACCCTTCGAGCTATATACGACTATAATATAATTCACCCCTTGTGATTGCTTTTCTATATTATGGATTTTTTCCAAATGACCACTCAACTATCTTTATAAAATTACACAGTCGATTCTTACGACATTACGTGAACAAGTGAAATCGAATAAAATTTTTCTTACGCATATATTAATGGAAATTTATTTGGTTAGTGTTACGAAATTAAACACTCAAATAGTTGATTCATATATTTGAGTCGATCAACTCAAAAAAGTCACGTTTCAAGGAAAAAAATCCCGTACGTGTCTTGACTCTAATTACCTGTTTTAAACATATGTCAATTTTGAGTATACAATCATAAATAGTATCCTACCAAATTTAAAGCATTCTATTTGGAATGATCAATTATGTTTATTAATGAGCTGTTATGTTAAATATTTTTTTTGATTCCGGTCCTGTCCACCGGTGTAAACCCGACTTTTGTGACATTTCATTATCACAATAGATTAGAGTGAGATGCTAACTCGGCCGCATTAAACAAATACTTACGTTCATAAATAAAATGGCTGGATGTGCGAGGGGTGACCGCTGTTGCGAGAGGGAGGGGAGCGGTCATAGAAAGAGAGGTGGTAAACGGCTTGCAAAACAACTTTCGGATTTATCTTCGGGCATATCCGATTTTTGTAATTTCTCAGACGTTTTTTTTTTTCTCAATTTTACATGCGACTAGTTCATTACTGAAGCTTTTCCATCAATTTTAGAGCAGCAGAACTGAATCGTTCAAATGCACCGTGATCATGTGACCTTTAACCTTTGACTTTTAAACGGTTTTATTAGATGAAATTATATAGATCTCAACCGATTCGTTTTGTAAAAATAACTTTCGATATGTAAGTTTGAATCTATTATTTGTGCTTAAATTTTGATATTTTTTATCGGATTAATTAAAAAAAGTTTAGAAACCAAAATTGATGCAATGCTTTACGCTGTTATTAATTTACGATTCACTTTTTTGTCAAAAATTCCATACATTTTACACATATTTTATATTTTTTCGTGTCAACGGCTCCGCCTCTCATCAAAATACGTACGCCGGTTATTATGTTAATCATTTGTTGTCCCAGTCGACGATCCTAGTGAATTTTGAAACGTAAACGAGCTTGAAAGCGAGCAACGCGCGCTGATTGCGTGGGACACTCGATTCTCATTTTTTTTTTTTTCATCTTCATTTTAATCCCTATCAGGTCTGGAGTTAGTAAATGATAAATATGCAAATATAAACAATTGATTTAACAAGTTTTGTTCACGGTAGATAATTTGGACACATCCTTTGGACGGTCAAATGCGCATGCTTTGTTCAGAATATGTTCTGAACATATATTCCTCCACGAACGATTTATGAACATCTAAAATTATAATTTGAATACAAAACTAGCTGGGAGAATAAAATATTTATGTAATTAACTTGACGAAGTCAGTACGTAGAAAACCACATAGTGGTCAGGTTATTTAGTGGTAAATTTGACAAAAATGTCAAATAGGATGAATGCACATGCGCCAGATTGAAAATCCTTACCCAAGTCCGAGGATACATTGGACGTATTTAGTACGGGTTCCGAATTATAAATCTGTGCTCAACGAACGCACGATTTCAAATCTATTGACAGAACATGTTCGGGATTTCGACTGCGAACGAAGCTAAAGATAAAAGGAGAAAATAAACATTTGACTTTTTCATTTGAATCCAATTTTTGTTACAAATAATTTGTACCAACAACTAAAATATTTATTTATGGTTATAGTCTTGAAAATGAAAATATTACCAATACCTAATATAGATTCAATATCAACATATATGTAGTTATTCACTTAGGTGCTGAAAAATAAATTATAATTATATAAATTTATTGGTTCAAATGTGTCGAAATATTTCGAGGTCGGTTCTGCGCCACCTTTGCGTCTCGCCTCTCGGAGCGCCTGCGATGTCGAGAGTTAAAATCGGGCCACTTGTGTGTGTAGCTGTGTTGTGAAGGACTGTTTCAAAGACCGATTTAAGCAGCCACATAGCGAGTAGAGCGTTGAACTTGCCCGCGCGCTGCTGTATTAAAAGAGGCGGGCGGACGAACTATTACGGCATACGACAACAGAAAACAGCCGGTCGGTAGACGACGTTGCCATATCGGCAGGGATTTCCTCGGTTTATAATTATGACTCATCGTGCGCAAACATTCTACTCGAGAATATATACTTTTAAAGTATATATTTAAGGATTAGGCGGTTATTAACGAAATTTTTATTTTGTAATTTACGGGTAAGTTTGAATGTATAAAAAAAATAATCATAATATGCGTCTAATTCTCATTGAGTTGTACTTCTAGATCTGTCCGGTCTAGAATCATGATCAAACTTGTTATTTTAACGTTTGCGAAGTCGTAGAATCAATTTATCGAGATCCATACGCGTATTTTGCGGAATTTCCGACAGATAATTTAATAATATAAATAACTTGTTCTTTGTAAATGATTCATCACTCGTATAGACCTCTCCTCCATCACCATGACTGAGGAAATAGTGGAAATTTATACTTATATCATTTCCGCTCAAAATCTAATAGTTTCGCCAATGAAAATATCTCATCTAATTATTAAAAAAACAAACTTTAAGAAAAGGTATACTTATTATGAATTTAATAATATTAATAAATCCACACTATCAATTTTTCCTTCTACTGTTTCCTGTGTGTAGATTAATGTTTAATGTGAAATAGTAGAACCGACAACGTCGCGGGGTAACCCCGAGACAAGTGGAAGCGATATCTCGCCGACTTGCGGATTCGCCTGCTGAGCTTGATCGTTTACAATCGTTTCACATTCACTCTCTCTCTTACGGGTTCGTTTGTCTTCTGTTTTTGCTCGGCTGGCGCGTCCTAGAAGGCCTTGGGAGAGAATTTCTGCCGGTTCGCTTCGATTCGACCGGCGGTGTTTTTCGATCTCTTGTTTTACTTTGTTATGACCCATTTTCGGCCATTTTTTTATCAAAAAAAAAAACATGATAATTCAATACAATGATAATACCTTAAATTAACGACCTACCTTATTAAAACTATAAATATTCTCCACTAAAATGAAGAAAATTTTTACAAATTCTTAAGAGATTGTTTCGGTTCGATAATCAAATATAAATGTATATATGGCATTGGATAGTATGTTGAGTGGTAAAGATAAATTGAAAAAAGAAGTATTGAAAGAAATTTTATCCACGTTCTATTATCGATTTGATTGTGACTTTCACATTATAAGTTTAAATACTATCCGACTTAAAAATATATGGTTTACACTATAGTGGCCAATAATAATAATATTATACGATAAAATAGTATACAAGTTTTTATGGATATGTGTGCATATTGTCCTTGAATCGATCCGAATGATATTAATGTATCTTATACAGGGGACAAAAGAAAAATAAGAGATTATATATATTATGACTGTATACAAGACGTATCAATAATTATGGATAATGAAGTTTATTTGTAAAAATATTATTTGGGCAGATATGTTACTAAATTTAAGAAAAATTTTATATGTCTCTAAAGTATTTAATATAACAATTGATGATTTAGAAGTAACCAATACAAGTCGAAAGCATCAAGTTTCTCTCCGACAAGAAATCAATAGTCACAACCTGTTACAGTGTTTCTGTTTGCAGTTATGCTGCTGGGAAAGTACAGTTTCGCCTAAAGTTTTGCGTTGAATCGTTCGGGTAAAGCAATATGGCGATGTATACACGCTATTTTTTTTTCAAATTACGCCGAGAATTCAATACGATAGATAGAGAGAGAAATAGAGAAGGATGGACGGGAACGCCAAGTGTTATTGAAATATTTGAAATTCAAATTTGTTAGCCGACGTACAGAAATAGAAATTGGAATGGATTCAACTAATATATACTAGACGAATCGGTGGAGAATTCTATTGGGGTTATTGAAGATAGAAAAATAAAATATTTACCGTATTCTACTTATTATATTCATTTTTTTCTGTGTGTTTTATTCCTTCGATTCGAAAATTTGCGGATTGATTCATTATCTTGATCAGTATAACAAAACAGTAGTTTCGAATGTATGGAGGTTGCTACATCAAATTCACGATAGGGAGGCGCTACTATCGCATGAGTGTAAATTTTAAATAAACCGCTAGAAATTCAAGAATAAGGAAAGAGAAAGAAATAAGTGATAATTGACACTTTCGTTCTAGAAATTCACAATAATCAATTAACATTCAGCGTTACTTCAAAGTACCTTTTCTAGGTTATATTTACAAAATTATTTTGTACTACGTGAATAGTTCAGATTTTGTATACCAAAATTTAATTAACGACTAGCCATTTAAAATTTGTTAACACTGCATACTTCACTCTATTTGAGAGAGATCATTCAAATAAGACGGACGGAAGACTGAACTTAACGATCATATGATATGTCGTCCGACAGGAGCGCCATTCTGGTCAAATTTTGAATTATAATTTACCGTCTACAAGCGTATAGTTTTTAAGCTAATTTTAAAGAATCATACGTATACCTTACAATTGGTGAATTATCTTAGATCGAACTTTAATACGAGACAAAGTTTTTAATATATGAGTTGTTTTAAGGTCTATTTCGATTACCATTTCTGTATATCTTTTAATAGCTTCCCATTTTAGAGTTATACTATTCGAACATGAATATATTTTAAAGTGAACTGGCTTACGAGTCCCCGTAGATTCTTCTTAATTGTATTTATGTTGCATGTAAACGTATAAACTCTTCTGTCGAGCAAAGACACCTCTAAATTTATTCAAGTATGCGATAGTCGATTCGAGAGATCGCTTCTTGATCCATATAAGGAGAATCGTATACGGCTACCAAACGAGACTCACGCCGTATTTTTTTTTTCGTCTCTCTCTCTTTCTTTTCTTCGTTCTTTTTTAAACTTTGGTTCGGTTGGTAACGTTCAAACTGACGATCTCGTCTTTCAGCGATTATCCGCACCCGCCAGAGAATATTGAACTTTCAACCGTTGCCGATTCTTCTCGTCGGAATAAATACTATTTAAACGTTATTACTAACTATTCGGGGTAGACTACAAATTATACAAGAAATGAAAACTATGGAGGTACAAAGATTTCAACAGACATCATTCTTTCTTTTTCAAACTTCGGTTTGGAAATATCCAAAAAGAAACCTCGTAGACAGGGCCGGATTAAGATTTATAAGGCCCGGGGCTAAAATAATGACGGGGCCCCCTTAAGGAATTCGAAAACCCGGAAAAATCCACAAAATAATATCAATACATTAGATTTGTGGTATCAACACATCAAAAAAATACAGAATGATTTCCAAACGATGGAGCCCTCTTGGACCTGGGGCCCGGGGCTATAGCCCCCTCAAACCCCTAGCTTAATCCGGCCCTGTTCGTAGAAAACGAGTTTCAGTGTATCTCCTGCTGATACGTATCTGACATCTTTTCATAAAATGGATATTTACCTAGACATCTGTGGGGATTCATTTGGACTCTTTGGGAATCACTGTTTTATCTACAAGAGACATATCTAGATATAGTAATGGTAGAATTCAAGCTAGAATACAAAATTTGGAAGCACTGATAGAACAGAAGTAAATATTGATCAATTCGCTTCGACTTTTTGTGATAAAGCGCCATCTCAAACTGCCGTGTTTCGCTGATTTTCCGAATTCAATCCTGGTCGATGAATTTCGTGAAGGTCGTTCAAAATCTGTTGTTGTACGTAAACTGATATCGCAAGGTCATGTGACATATCGTGTGATTGAGGCATTAGTGAACATTTGGCTGTGGCGGCTTTAGGGGTGGCGCACAGGGCCTGGCGAAAATTAAAATTAAGTTAGTTAACTAATTCATTCGTTCAAAACATAACTGAAAAATTCATTACGTACATCGAGAGATTTTTTTCGATAACCGTAAGTACAAAAAATGACAAGTCCGCGATTCGAGGTTTATAAGTACAAATGTGTGTAAACAGAAGTAAACTTTGAGTTATTGTAACCCTTAACCCAAAATTACATACGATCTACGTATATTTTCACTTATTAACTGCGAATCGCGGACTTGTCACGTTTTGTGTTTGCGGTTATCGAGTGCAAAGACCTGCCGCCGGAAGCCTCGCAATGGGTAAGGCCGCCTCTGGTCAAATAGATTCGTTCGCATAATTTGATAAGCGCTGCAAAGAGACGAATCATGGATCTATAAATATGAACCCGAAAAAAAACAACAATCGAATGTATGGTTTTTTCAGACGAGCCAAAACCAACGAAGAACTTATTTATTATAAATATAATTTGAGTAGCAATCCTCCAATAGTGCTACAAAGACCGATAGATAAAAAATAGGCTCGTAGTGCCCCACTTGACGTCACCAAAGTTCGATGTACTTTGAGAAACCGCTTTGATGTTGTCCGCGTCCGTAGTCTCTCAGTTTCGTCCTCCTCCATGCACCAATGGCACTAAGGATCATCCCTGATGTCCATGGTGTGCAGGTTACGTCTTAGATGGTAGTGTCCGGTCACTAGTCTGATTTCGCGCCTATAGGCCTTTGCTTGTCTCAAGTCAGGCGTCTCCATCCATTTCTGTCGAGCCCGCCTTGCGAGAAGACTGTTGAGAGATGGGTTCTGGACCTATTGGTAAACTTACCTTCCAATTGCTAAATGTGATGATAATCGTGGGCTATTTGAAAAAAATGGATCGACTCTATTTTTTTTCCTCAACTTAACATAGATATAATTTCATATGTTTAGGGTTAAATTGACTTAGATTTATGCAACTGACGTTTCGGAAAGAAGAAAATATTTGAAAATTGATATTTATTTGGTGTTGTTTTGTTTCAGGTGAGTGTCCCTAAAGAAACAAAAGAAAATAATGTCTTAAATAATGCGAACCCCGATGTAAGTAGTTTCTATTTTTATTTTCTCATTGCTCATTTTTTTTTTAAATTCATCTTCGTTCCACTTTATCCTTAATTTTATCGTTTACGAATTCCCCACGGTTAAGTTTAGTTTTTCACCCCATCAAGATGTTTTATTTTTATTATTATTATTATTGTAATGTTTTTAATTATTTTATTTAATATAAACTTATAATACTTATCACTACCACTTAACTAATTTATTTAAATTCCTCGATTACCTTGCTAATTCGTTCTGTTTACTACGACTATTTATTATAAACTGAACTAAACTTCGCTACAGAAATTCCTTATATATCCCAAATGAAATTATTCAAAAGAAACAATGTAAATAAACCGCTTGCTATAAAAAGTTATAAAAAATCAAAGATCAAACATAGGAGGCGCCTTCCCCGAATTTTAGAATTGTACTATATCCAAGCAGGACCGGCTCAAGAGTGGAGATGATTTCGTAACATATTTATATTGCGTCATTTCGGAAACTATAACCCGAGTTCAGGTTATTCAACTATCATCTGATGAAGGATCCTATTCGTTCAATTTTCTTTAGAAATTTCAAATTTAATAAATGACCTTTTCTATTTATAACTTTTTGTGCGTTAATGATATTTATTTAGGTTTATAATAGATTTTAAATGTTTAATATTTGTTATTGAGCAATTATCAAAAGTTTACCTCCTCTCACGGATTTTGCATTAAAATTTGAAACCAATAAACATGACAAATGAAACAACCCTTCAGCTGATCGCATTTACCTACCGGTCTACTAGGGTAGAATGGATCATATTATGTGACTAAGACACGATTAAATTGATCATTTTCCGAACAACAAGTGAACGTGATCCGGGCTAGTTTGCGAACATTCATTATCATGATCAGGTTAATCATAGTTTCCTATTGTCTTCATAAAAAACTCGTGCTTCAAAACGTATGATTTTGGAATTAAAATTTAGTGAATGAGTTCTGGAAGGCGATGAATCTGAAATTGGGAAACTATGTACCAAGTTCACGTGTCTCAGCAGTTTTGGAAGGCGTTCACGTGTCTAAGCAGTTTTGGAAGGCGATGAATCTGAAATTGGGAAACTATGTACCAAGTTCACGTCTCTCGGCAGTTCTGGAAGGCGTTCACGTGTCTCAGCAGTTCTGGAAGGCGTTCACGTGTCTAAGCAGTTTTGGAAGGAGATGAATCTGAAATTGGGAAACTATGTACCAAGTTCACGTCTCTCGGCAGTTCTGGAAGGCGTTCACGTGTCTCAGCAGTTCTGGAAGGCGATGAATCTGAAATTGGGGATCACGTAATCTTTCTATACGCGCAGCAAGTGCTCAAAAGCCTAATCTTCTTCTCTAGAGCTCTTTTTGTATTTTCCAGACTCATAGTATCGGGATTTTAGTTACCATTGTCATTTTTCCACTTTTTGTTGCTCCTAGGTGTTCGTTTCGTTGTTTTCCTATGTCTTTTTGCTTCTCTCACTTATGACGCTCTGTGATTTAAACTTTAAACTTTTTCAAAATGATCTTTATTTTTATTGTGGTTAGATCTGTCTGACCCAAGTCTAGATCGGTGTTACCAACCTAACCTCTTAAGATTCCCTTTCTAGAGCGCGAAATTCGAATTAAAATATAAAAATGCTTACATTTGTTACTTATTGGTTGCTGTTTGATCTTTTGTATAATTACCTCATGCAGAAACCCAATCAGGATGAAAAAAAAATGAATTTTTGTAATATTAGAATGATCAAAATATACAAAAGTTACTACTTAAGTTTTGAGATAGAGCACCACTAATGGTGAAAGTACCCAGAACGTTGTTTGAAGATACTTAAAATTTGTTTTCGATGATTTTCTATAAATTTTGACGTGTGTTTATAAAGTCGCTTCAACTTTTGGTGATAAAGCAACTTCACGAGTCACCGTTTTTCGCCGGTTTTCCTAATCCAATCATCGTCACACTTAGCTACAGGATTGTGCCAGAGGAGATCGATGCTGCGAGTAAACTGATATTGCAGGATTGTCACGTGACTTATCGTAAAATTGAAGCATACTTGGGTATTAGTTCCGTTCGTAAACATTCAATTTTGCATGAAATGAAAACAAACACCAATCGATTGTATGGGTCCTTCAAGCAAAAGTTGTTTGCGCACGATGAACGTCTAAGCAAATGGTGGTTTTTTCCGCATTTGTTAGCCAAAATTGTTCGAAAATATCAGGGAAACCCATCTCGGAAGACTAATCATTCCCCATCACAACAATACAAGCTTTCACTCATCAGTTCAAACAAAAACGTTTTCGACCAGTCAAAACATCGAATTTTTGGGTCATCCGACGTTCAGCTCTTGTTTGACACCCAATGATTTCTTCTTATTCCCGTAGATCAATAATAAGTTGCGAGGTCAACGTTTTTCTACACCCGAGGAAGTGATTGATGCGTTCAAATCACACGTTTCGGAGGTACCTCAGTCAGAATGGGAAAAATTTTTCAAGAATTGGTCCAAACCCATAAAAAACTGTATTGATCTTAACGAAGAATATTTTGTAAATAAATATAAAGCCATATACAATTATTAATATTTGTCTATATCAAAACTTAAATAGCAACCCTCGAAAATGCTAAAACTCGATAAAATAAGAGCAAAAAAAATTTGTTTTTGTAAAGCTGTGAAACATAAAATCAGATTCCAACAGTCTTCGATAAGATAACGGCAATCAACATCATTTCCATCTATTTATAATATTTCAAGACAAATATTTATCTGTTGGCTAATTGACTAATCGATTTGGTAGTTTGAATCGGTCGCGTTGACGCGTCAAAAATTCCTAAGTACTGACGTGGAAAATTTTCTACAAATATCATTATTTTTAGCATCTACGTAGACCCCGCTTACGTGACTGTACTTGGCAAAAACCAGTTGACTTACCAAACATTGAAAACATCATTCAAATCATTTGTTTCGAACTTTTTGACTATATGTGTACATTGAATATTACGTCATCATATTTTTCATACGCTTTTCTTTAATATCATTAACATTCATATCATTTTATTATTTTTATCTCGATTGCGGCATATTTTTATTGTGCAGTCTTATCTCCATCATACTTATTATTAATAACATTCACTATCACGACATACTCACGTTCTGGTCAAGGATTGGACGAAAATATGTTCGTTTTAAATGATACTACTGAAAAAAAAAAGAGAAAAAACACGAATTTGAAATATTAAAGTAGCTAACTCATCAATCGAAGAGGAATGAAGAAAGATTCAGAACAGCTACAGAAAATAAAAACCAAGAAACAAAAGAATAGAATAATAGAAATCAAGAACGTAACGTGGGAATCAAAACGATAAAGAAGAAAATCCCAAGGAACAAAAAGTATACACAATTATAAATGAACTGAAAAACAAAATGGAATCTCAAAAGGAATCGTAAATACAATAAGAGGCAATAAATGATAATTTGTAGGAGACACAAAATACAAACTAGACAGATCGGTAAGTTGTTTTAAACAATTACCAAGTAACGACAAAGAAAATAATGAGATTAAAAACGATAGAAGAAGAAACTACAAATAAATATCGTGGAGAAAAGTTAAGAAAAACTAGTTGCGGCAAATGTGTTAGATAAATGAAATAAGACACTAATACGTTGAATTTATACATAAAAAAAAGTAAAAGGATCATTTGAGAAACAGGGATAACGAATCACTAAATACAGAAAAGAAAATAATGACAAAAAAGAAATAAGAAGTAGGTTAAGACAGTATGGAAACGATATAGTTGGGAAATACTTATACTATGGTCCCAGAAGTACCTGGCGTGTCTTAGAGATGGCGATACTCTAGGTGAGACTGCTTCTTCATTATCAACAGTAAAATGGTGGGTAGCAAAGTTTAAACAAGACTGGACGATGACCAAATGAGACGACGACTCCAGAAATGTTGAATAAAATCTACTAGATGATCGTCGACTAAAAATGCGCGATGTAGGCCTTTCAAAAAGATGGGTGCAGACAAAATCTATTGTAAGATCAGTGGCATCAGAAACGTGGACAACGATGATGAAAAATAAGAATGTTAATATGAGAAAAAAAACAGGAAAGTACATAACGTATAAAACTGTCAGACGAACATAGAACTTAAAATAATACAAATGACAAGGCCACATTGTCAGCAGTGAATCGTGATGGAGAGAGAAGAAGAGAAAAGAAGAATAGAAAGCCTAAAGAAAAAAATGTCTACAAAAAGTCAAACGGAAAATAAAAGAGGTTGGTGCGATCGAGTAGTAATCAAAAACCGAAGAAAAAGAAGATAAATAACGAATTAAATTGAAACCAATGGTGTAGATAATGAGCATATAACATGTTCAATACGAAAAATGATACTTACATCGAAAAAAGTCACTTTTGTTTTTCAAAGTCGTATGAAATTAATGAAATTGAAATTTATAGAATTAAAAGTTTAGTTAATCGTCTTACTTTATGGTCTATCTTGTTTTTTAATTCTAATATGGGTTGCAATGATACAAAAAGTTATATTTTACGAAAATATAGTAAATATGTATCATCCCATGCGAAAAAGAAGTCAATAAAAAAGTCAATACAGTGGAATAGCTACATCCATACAAATATTATTATTGAATTAATCTTTGAAACCTTTAAAGGGGACATAATCATGTGATAATTGATATTTTCTATCTATATCTCAGTATATTTAACGAACTTAATATTTTTTTTATTTCAAATTGAAATAATACTGTCAACAGAATATAAATTACAAAAGTAATCGCCATCTTGATTTCGATTATCTAAACAAACCTTATACGATGAAAACAATGCAAATTACTGGTACATTTTACAACTCGATCTATTGAGAAACAAACGAACTATTTGGTTATCTTCGTTTCAATTTGTTCTAAATTCTATCTATACTTTCACTTCAGTCTTATCTATCAATCGCCATGTTTTTTTTGTTTCATTTCAAAGAATTCTTGAATATATTAATTATGTTGAATGAAGCTTACGTGGAGGTTTTGTGAAAATTTCATGTACAACATTTTTTTGCCACATTTGCTATTGTGAGATCTATTGTATAATTTTCTGGTACGTATTTTTGAATATAATACAATTATTTATTAAAACAATTGAATTATTTCAAATATTTTGAACAAAAATTGACATTTTAAAATCAATTTCGTGGTTATTTTTTACTACAGCGTTTTCTATGAAATTTTATAGTAATAACTCAACAAAATCTAGGTAATGAATTTATAATATGGTTTAAATAAAAACTAACCCTTTTACGTGGTAATTTTATTTATTTTTGACACACACAAATTACACCGATATCGTATTTCCAAATTCACTATAATTTTTAACATGCATACAGAATATCACTAAACACCAAATATATTATCCAATCGCCATATTTCAATCGAGCATCATCATTCGATACAAATAAACGCGCACAATTCGAAAACAATCCACATATCGCCTCCGGTTCCGGTTTTTTTAGGTCGAAAGCACTTTTGCGATTGGACAGATTAGTTAAGAGTTGATCGTTGTACGCCGCGTTAGAGGTTCGTCCTGAATCGAACAGTTGAAGAAAGTGAACGTTGCCTTATTCTTTTTTATAATCTTTTATTCACCATGGTCGTGTCTACGGTCAATGGACTCTTAGATTATCCAAAGAGGTCGCGAATTTATGACGATATAACCGCGAAACTGTAGATACACGCGCGAAACGATGCTAACGCAACGCCTGCTACACGTAGAATGAAATACCAACGAGTCGACGAGGAAAACACGGCATTCCTATCTACTCACCGATTAGGCGGAGACCATCGCGGCGTTGCCGTATATCCGAGAATATTTCAATGTTATCGGGACTACATCAGATTCACGTAGGTTTTTTTTGTAACTTATAGTATGTGAATATGATAGTGTTATAATAGTCGTTTAACTAGTTTTATAACAAAACTTGAATGTTTATATTTGTGTAGGTATTAAATATATCGCGTTTGTATATAACGACATATTTAATATATTTTTTCCCGTTAAAAACTCCGATATTTACATCTTATGATGATAATATGGGTAAGAAAGCATTGTTTTTATATTCCAAATAATTGTATAATATACAATACTACTTATTAGTAATTTACAATATGAATTACATAATTTTCGTTCTAATTGATTATATAAAAGGTAAAAAAATAATTCTAAATCTACAAACAGGTGTTACGGTCGATTGACGATGTTTTATAAATTAAAAAGACGCCATATTTATACTCAGACTTTTGTTTTGAGTGAATGGATTCTAAAGGCGTTTCTAGGGAAATATTTGATACGTCGCTTCAAAACGTTCAAATAAGCATCAATGCATTTTGAATACTATTGAAGAAATCATAAAAACATTAAAAATAAAACTTTAACCGGAATCGTATTGTCAATTATTCACCCTGCAATAGAATTTTTTATAGACTAATTTCACTAAGTATATTTTCACACTTTCGTTGTCGTTGCTAATGGCAACGCCCTTCATTTCTCAAACGATAAATATAATATAAAAAAATTGGATAATCAAAGAGAAAATATATTGAGGTCATCATACGAAAACGTTAATCGTGAAGAAAACCACAATACAGGATTTCGAATTCAATTAATAAATGAATTTTCTTCGATTTATATGGAATGATGAGGAAGCGACAACGCTGCCGTTATTTATATGAAAAATAAACCAAAGTCTGGCCGAATCCGTAACGTCGATGTCATGCGCGTTAACGCGACGGTAAATGAGCGCGGCGCCAGCTGATAGCTAAAGGCAGTGTTGCCAGCCAATGGCCTCGATGAATGGCATTGCAAGGTCTGTCTCGGTGCAGTGCAGTGCTAGTGTGGTGGATATGTAGACATGTGCGGTGATAGCAAGTTCGAGCGCTATGGAAGGGCTCCTCCAGGCTCTCCTGGTACAGCGGTATTGCTACAACTTCGGCTACCAGGTAGGCTTAGAAAGACATATGTTTTTTTTTCGTATAAAACGTTTAATGTTAAACGCCAGAAACACGTGTTCCCGACGCCTATAGGCTTGTTGACCTACTCTCATGTTTCTCATTGATTTTACACGACTAGACACAGACGTTGTGCGCTACCGTTAAGAGACGCATTTAATTTGACGCACTACCTCTATTTTAAACTCCCGCTTCTATTTAATATAGTATAGTAGTTTTGAGAGGTTAGATAATGGCGGATCACATATTCCGTTTAGTGTTTACGACGCCAACTTCGATTATATAGCATAGGTTATGGTTTTTTTTTTCTTTGAAACTATGTATTAGTTATTCCGATGTAAATTTAATAATAAGTAATTGTACATAAAATGACAGTATTTACGTTTTAATTTAGAACAGAACAAAGTTATAAGATGTCTTTAAAATATTTAATCTACGTTTAATTTAAATCGGTACACACAGTTCATAAAAAAACGATCGATTTCACGATTTGAACAATGTAATTACTATCAGTGTTTAAAAATAGAATAGAAAACCTTTCGTATTTGTTGCTAGGAGTTAATACAAAGTTTCACGTTTCTGGAAAAATCAATATTGATATACCTATAAGCAATCTAAATATTAATTTCTTACGAAAACAACGTTAATAATTTTTATTGTATAGCCGTATACGGGGGTTAGTTTGAAATATGGAATATTCGTGAAACAAAAAAAATCTAAGATTTTAGCAGGTGGTACATGGTTGCCATATTAGTATATTTTCGCGACGAAATATACAGGGTAAATATAATCGGATTTGATGTAGACGTAAATTTATTTGGACGATGATGATACGTAATCAGTAGATACAGGAAAATATACGGGGTAAATATAATTATCGGATTTGGTATATACGTAAATCTATTTGATTAAATTGAACTAGAATTATCAATGACCATATAAAAAGACGTTTATTTATAGAAGTAAAATAAAACAGTGGCCTTATACAAACCGTACCCTCTAAAAGATACGTCTAGAAATAATTATTGTCTATTATAGCGGAAAACCGAGAGACTTTTAACATATAAATGATTTAATCAAGGAAATTGAATAATTTTTATTACATTTAAGGAATAAACGGTAAATTTCACAACAACGATGTAACTGTTTAACAATAAGCGTATGCTAAGCGTGGGCTTACTATAGTACATTAATTTCTCGAAATGAATTAATGGGACAAACGGGTCAACTTTAACCTTTACCAAATTCGTTCAAAGATGATTCTATAAATATACAGAAGTTTATAAGTTTTTTTTTTCTAATAGAGTCGTTTATTTTTTTATTGTAGTCAGTAAATGCGCCGGCACCGCCCCTGATCGAAATCTTTTAGTACACATAACAGCAGGCGCTGGGTAGGTTATATTTCTGATTGAATAGAGTACGTATATGAAGGCCATTCCGTTGTACAGTTGTACCAAAAAAAAAATGAGATTGTAAGACAAAGAATTCCGAACCAGTCCCTATGTGCTCTCACGTGACAAAGAAAATCGTACGTACGTTGTGTGTTTTAATTTCCAAGGTTACCGTTATTTTCGCTAAATCATTTAATAATCGATTAATAATCGACAGAGCATTGGATTCATTTATATGACGATCGTCTCAATGAAATGATTTCTATAAACGTTGATTTGAAAGAGTCGATAATATGGTGGTATGTACGTTGTTGTCAGTTCTTCTGTTTTTCTGGAAATTTAAAGAATTTACTCCTAAATTTCGTATATTTAATTATTATCATTGAGAAGCTATTCATATCCCATAATCTACTGTTATTTAAATGCCGTTTATCCATATATATCCCTGGGGATTAATTTTAAGGAGTGATCAAGTTTTGACGAGCGTTTCCTTTCTTTTAAATTATCACTTCTATTCTATATATAAACGTTCACAACCCCAGTTACCAACCAACATATCTTTTTTGACTTTGATATTTCAAGGTACGAGGTTTGTTTGAAAAATTTCTGGTCCAACAAAGAAAACCTTTTTTTCCATGTTTAGTTTTTCGATATTCTGCAAAATCCTCACAAATACTCATTTATACGATTGTGAAACAGAAAATAAGCTTTCAAAATGGCTAAAATTTTAATTAGACATGCGCAAATATATTGGTAAGTACTGACATCTTCAGGAAACTTTGAGACAACCTTCATATCTGTCATACACGTATTTGTTTAAGGTATGATATCTAATTCTTAATATGTAAAAAGTATTGATATTGATTTAGTTCGATTGTAATAAATAGATTACTCGAATATCGGGAAAAAAATCCAGTTTATTATAAATTAGAGCGGTGCTCCATTGGAATAGGCACTTGGAAATAAATTGACGAAAATAATTTTTATTTATAGCGAACATATATCTCAAATTGAAGCTGACTATAAATTAAAAAGAAATATCATGATATTAAAATTAAATTTAAGTCAATTCGATTCTAGACAGAGGATATTCGTGTACGGATGTTGTACAATCCCTTTAAAAATAATCTCGTGTCTCGTTCGGAAATTCTACATGTTTGTATGCGTATTTGCATTTGTATGTACGACTACGAGTGTGAGTGTACTTGAAGAAAAGGTCGCAGCGACAACATCGAAAACTAGGATGAGATGCTTGAGGGGTTATGCGGGGTGTCCGTCCAATCTGACACATCTGGAATAATCGATACATCCCTATTCAAACCCTCTCTTTTCTTGAAAAGTTTCCTCCATTATGGTAGTCTATACCATACCGGGAGTGTTTAAAAACATTTAATATATTTACGAGGACGATACGCAAAGTAATATGAATATTTTTCGTGAATTTAGTTTTAAATATACTTATAATCTACTTAAAATTAAAACGGAGCGACTTTAATATGAAGTAATTTGTAATATTAGTCAAGTCTTTGTGAAATATTGATTATCACGAGCATCAATTTTCAATATTACCAACACGAATTCGTGATATTTGATATAACTAGCATCAAATTACGTTAACTCTTACAAAAATGAAAAAAACGTTTGAAATTCTTTATGAAATAGGTCATTAAACAATTCTAGAATGTTGAGAACATAACGAACTTTTACGAGGGTTGAGACACAAGTATGGTTAATATGTAAACGGGTTACAAAAGTTCTCTATGACATTACCGAGCTAGGTCAGTGAACCCAATGAGTTCACCAGTGTAGTACGACGTCTTGAGACTTTTTACTGTATGACAAGATTTTTGTTTGTTGGACCCAGTCGTTAGCAAAAGCCAATAACTTTCGAGAAATCGATCGGATGCTTTAGCTTCAACCCTTTGATGACAATAGGCAAACTGTGAGGCTTGTAAGTATTTAAATCGCGTTTGTTTAAGTGCAGAACACTCACAGATGACGTCGTCTAGAACAATCTACAAGGGCTAAGACAAGCAAAGATACTTCTGGGAAACTGTAACCAAAGATCTATCGAATGAATGCTGGAAGGTGCTTAGCAGAGGACGTGCAGATTCTGCTACAATTTTTTTTTAAGTGTAAGAAACTCCAAATAAAATAGAAGATGTCGATGTTTGTCATATCAATGTGATGTGTATTGTGTTCTCATTCTTTTCCAACGTCAAGGTGTGTTACATTAATTAATGATCTGTTTATTATCCGTACATGTCCTTTCGCACGTATGTATCAAATTTTTCGATCGAAATGGTATATTCAAGAAGTAAATAGTTGTCATAACATTTGATTTAACCCTCGTAGAATATTATGAAATATTACCACCTAATTATAGAAGCGTTCGTCTTTCTGACTGTTGTTAAATTCTGAAATTTATTTTTCTAGAAACATTGACCTTCATATATTTTATTATACAATAGTTCATTTTGGAATGACGTCACAACCAGCCGCCATATTGTCTTCTGGGACAAATATAGCGTTATTTACATTGAAGTTATGGTTATATTGGTGTTTTATTTTCATGTTTTTTTTTACCATAGATATCTATTTAATTGAAAAAGGCGTTCGAAATAATCAATTCTACATATACAAATCAAATAAAGTCTTCGTTCGTCCACCACGACAGTATGGTGGACGTCTCAAATCACGTTACTATCAAGTTACTTCAAAGTTTATTACTTCTATTTGTATCAAGTTACAATTACTATTAGTAATGATAATATAAAATATTTGAAAGTAGTTTTAGTGTTGGGTAGGCAGTAAACGTCAAAAATATATAGAATTCCCCAGATTGATAAAACAATTTCAACGATTTTCTTGCTATTGATTGTCTATAACTAAATGTTCTCTATTACCCTCCACATGATCCATTTTTATAAAGGGTTGGTTGAGTGTTTGTTGTATTGTACCATTTGTAAGTGTAAGCGGGGCGAAAAAATATTGAAATGAATTCGAAATACCTAATACCTACCGTCAACAGTTCATAGAGCTATACGAGATTTCACGACTTTCGAAAAAAATGGCCGGCCCTCGTTTCGCTGTGCAAAGTGTACGTAGTACATACCTATCGGCATAGCGGCGTTAGGGTCGATAACCTACATTATTTAGCATTCTATTATGTGTCTTGTGTACCTGAACTCAATGGTCGTCGAGTGTACACACAACACAAAACACAAGAAAACACATAATACACAAAACTCTTGCTCTCGCCGACTACGATGAAGTAGCTTTATTAGCCGTTCTAAAAATGTCGTCCCTCTCTTCGGAACCGACTTATTCTAGCTATTTGGTAGTAGGCTGTGCATTGCATTGATTTAATCCGTCAGAAAATTATCTCTAAATGTCCGTCTTCGGAGATGGTCGAGATCCGTTCATTTTGATTTTATCGAGAGAAAGAGAGAGAGAGAGAAAATCATTATTGTCGTCGGTACGTTGAATGTTGTTTCGCATTAAAATTGTGTCAAATGTGCTGTAATTGTGTAGTGATCTCGTTGACATGGCAGTCTTCTGTTTATTGGTGAGTCTAATAATTGCAAATATTTAACATTCATTCATATGTTTTCGAAAAAAAAAAAAATGTTAATTCGTATAAAGTTTGACAGACGATTACGGTTCCATCTATACGTATTGAAATCAAACAGTTTTCACAAAAAGAAATTTATATATACAACAGATGTTAAATTAGACATAATTTCTCTAATGCTCGATTTTACTGAAGTTAGTAGTAAGTATATAATTCATGAAACTTTGGTTTTTTTATCATTAGAAAGTTAAAGCGAATCTTACCAACAAATATATCCAACCAAATTAGCAAACAAATATTAATGTCAGTTTAAAAAACGATGTTTATTATTAATGATTACATTGTTATAATGAAAAATACATCGTTGCCGTAGCTCTTCAATTTCGTAGTAGATATTAGGATAGAATTTGGTTTTAAAATTGTTTATCAAATAAGAGAGTGTAGATTCTTAATGGTTGATATAGAAATTATATTCCACGCATATCTAAAAATAAATGATTCTATTAATAAAAATCGATGACTGTTTGAAAAGTCGTGTACGTGAGACTAGTAATAACCTGAACAGTTGAAAATTGAATAATAAGACTTATACATATCTCTAACGATACGTTGAAAAGTCTACCAGCTGGTAGTAGATAATCGGTGTGCGGTGTTGCCGTATCTCGGGCTTCCCGAACAGGTAAATAAATTTTGACTGAAAGTCGATATGAAGGGTGTCATGTAGACACCGGATGTTTTGTCAGAGACGTACGTAATTATCATAAAAGGGGAGAAATATTTAATAGAGAACGTTTTGGAAAATATTGAAAAAGACAGAAAACGACCGAAAAAATTAACATATTTCATCTTTCGACTACTATAAAACCCGGATATTTTTTACCTTTTTACCACATTTGTTATCCACAAATTAGTGCCTCTTATTATAGTCAACTATAAGATGAAAATCAGTTTTTTTTACTATATATTATAATGTCAACTTTGAATAAATAAACAATTAACATATACCTTGTATTTTAGCATATTGTTATATAAAATTTAAAGTCATGCTTGTTATAAATAGCACGTTTTCAGTGATAAAATGGTTTACATTGTTGTCATATCGCGTAATTTTATTATTTACTTCATTTACTAGACATTTATGAAATGTTTTCGTTAAGGAAGAAGATCGCCCTGTATAGTTGTTTGAAATTCGGTTACCAAATAATTTAAAAGTAGGTATACCCAAGTTCGACGACATGCATTTCAGATAAAATGTTTAGATCAACTTTTTGGAGTTAGTCGGCTACAAATATTTTCAGTTTTCAGTGAGTCAGTGTTATTTTTAGAAAGAACCATTCATCTAATTTTGAATCACGGTTTCGTTTTAATACTAGATATGGTGGTAAATATCTGATTTTTTTTTACTTAATGTTAAATATTGTGTATTATCAAAGATTCCTAACAAAAAATTTGATTTTGTATTTGAAATTTGTGTTATAATACGAGGATTACTACTAAAATTTCGAGGTATGGCAACACTGATGTGAATATGTCAAATTTGACATTGTCATTATAAATTTTGACATATTTAAAAACGCGTTGTTTAGAATTGAACATTTTCGCGCGATGATTTCGACGTGTGTTGATTAACTCGCGCGAGATTGAGGTATACTTAGGCTTTAATTCCACTCGCATATATTCAATATTGCATGAACAACGTTTTTCAACACCTGAAGAAGCGGTTGATGCGTTCACGATCAAGCCATATCCAACTTGAGTATCAACCCTCGTATTAGAACGAGATACAAAGAAAGTTATGATATATAATGTTCCTTCTAATTGCTCCTTCCATCGTCCTATTTCATACCAAATTAGTCATTTATTATTAAATGATACGTTCAAATTTTCCACTTAACATTAACGAAATAAACTGATCCAATATGTCTTCTGCAATTATCAAAGTTTCATTGACTGGTCTATTTTTAAAAATTTAAACACCATCAAGTGGAAAATCTGCCAACAAAAGTTTTGTTTGTTTTATTTGCCAAACGAAAACGAAATATTTTCTACATTACTTACAATTTATTAAGAAAATTCAACATATTATAATTGTGTGAATCATACATTAAGAACGTAGTCGATGTCTCATCATATAACGTAATTTGACACGTCATCGAGGCAATGCCTTTTATTCTATATTCATACTTAAAAAAATTAACGAAAATCAAATTGAAACATTTACATACACATAATTTATCAAAATACGTATCGTATTATCGACGTAACGCCTAAATAACACACCGGCAACGCCGCGTAGTTTATTTTTTTTTTTTTGTAATGCGCAACTCATAAACAATCAACAATTTGTTTGTGCATACAAGCGTAGAAATAATTGTTGCTGGGTTAATAGCTCGATAGTATAATTGAAATATGTAGGTATATCATCGACGTATTAAAACCGAAAGATTTTTCTGTAAACTAATAATAACATAGGACGGAAGCCGATTATTTATGTATCGAGAACTGGCAACGCTGCTTGCCGTGTTTGAGATTGACATTTGCAATAGTTCAACATTTTTGTATATTTGTGTTAACAATTAAAAAAGTTCATCTCGATCAAAAATAACTAACGAAGTCGAAGCGGTATCCATGGCCACCGAATATCGCTAATTAGGTACGTTGAATCTCGAACGCGGCCTTTGGCAAAAAAACCAATTCATTATTAGAGGCCAGCGCTGCAATGGCGAAAGTTCAAATTTGACTATTTGTACATTTTTATATTTCAAGTCGCTATATCGAGCTTCCATCATTAAATTTTTTGTATATTATTTCGTGTATTATCAAGATATTATCTAAAGTATATACAGAGTGATCTACAAGTATAAAACGCAATACAGTTGATGTTATATCGTGGTATTTACACTGTTGTCGGTTGTATCGTTTTTCTGGGAATAGAATCATTGAATATTTTATATATACAGGGTGTTCAGGCACTTGATGTAAAAAGTTCGGGAGTGAGTAGATGACGATAAAAAATTTTTCTCATACGGCCCTTCGTTTCTGAGTTATAAGCATTTAAAGCTGCAAAATCAGAACTTATATGTTAGTATATTTTCTAAATTATATACTATGAATTTTTTAGGGATGATTATGTACGTCCATGTAGTGTGTTTTATCTGCGCATGGTTTTGATCAAGAAATATTGAATTCCAAGTTGTTTAAGCGACCTTAATAATGCTTAAAGATAAAAAAATTCTTATTTTTGTAACCTCGGCTGGAGACTCTTCCTCAGGAACTCGTATCCGGCTTCAGTATATATAAATAACTCCAAAATAAATAAATCAGAAGTGACTATTGTACCGCAATAAGTTGACAAAGGAATAATCAAAATGTTTGAAGAAAAACGTAACATGCAAAAAATCAACTTTCGGTTAATTATTATTTCAATAGTTCGAGTTATTTGCGATCCAAAATATTTTTGAGCGTTCAAACCCATTTTATAACGGAAATTTTGAGGTTAGGAAAAAATGCTTGGTGACCAATCTGTAGAGAATTTTGTGCTGTACATTTTTTGATGCGGCAGTTTTTTCGAATTCCCCATAGTTTTCGAGTTATTCGCGATTCAAAATATTTTTGAGTGTATAAACCGATTTTAAGGTGAAAATTTCGAGGTTAGAATCAAATACCTAGGATACTTTTTTGTAGATAATTTTGTACTCTACATTTTTTGGTACAGCAGTTTTTTTCGAATTCCTTATAGTTTTCGAGTTAATCGCGTTTCAAAATTTTTTTTAGTTTCAATTCCTAAAATTAAAAGAGTTGATAAATTTATTCAGTATCCCAAAACCTCCGTGAATCTAGAAAATCAAAACCGCACAATTCAATTTAAATTTTTAGCTCAAAATCGCCTAATTTGCCTGTACTATTTATATAGGGATGAATATTTCTGTAAGTTGGTTGCACGTCTCAATTTCTTTCAAAAATATTCAAGTTTAATTAAGAATAACGGAAATTTTTATTCCTTTAGTATAATATATTCTCGAAATTTTATCGATAACACTTTATACGTAAACGGAAACTTGTTAACAATAAATTTTTTCAAGTACTAACTCATACTTATCTTTTTTATCTATCAGCTGTATATACCAGTAAATGACGTTCCACATTTGAAACCAAACCAAACAATCCGACTCAAAAACCGATCCGTTTATAATATTTGTACGTCGAGAACGTACGATAATTATCAATTCATGTAATTTGTTAACAAAAAAAATATGTAAAATAATAAATTGGCGGCCAGTGTGTTGATTACGACGTCCTATACTAATCTATCTATTCATTTTGTTATATTTTCATCGGCGAACGTGTGTTTCGTGTATTTGTTTTCGTTCCTTTTTATGTGCCTAGCCGCGTTTTAATTTATATTGGTAAGTTTTGAATTTATTGTTAACTTATTTTATACTAACGTTTCTGAAAACGTACGCCGATAATGTTGAGTAATTTATTGAAATTAAGCGACTACAGTTTTGTTGTAATCGTTGAAGAAATCAACTTTTCTTATAAAGTTATTTCTTTCCTTAATCGGATGTTATGGCGTCTGTGCTGCATTGTTCATTTTACCGATCACGTGATAGATAATGAGTCATCTAAAACTTGTTAGGGTAAAGTTTTTGTGCTGTGTATATGTGTGTTTAACATTCGATCGGTTTTTATTGTAGAATACTATACTTTAGACCAAGTACGTTTAGAAAATTATTGGATATTAAATAACGAGACTGGTTACTAAAAAGTGTTTTATTATAAAAATTATTCTACATTCAAGCAGTGCTGGAATTCTTCTTTGGTTAGGGCCTTTTTGGGACGGAAACTTGTTTTGGGACGTGCTTAGACAAAATATCTAGATACTTAACGCACTACTCGATTTTTACCCCACTTGTTTAGGGCGCAGTCTTGTTATTTAATAGCCGGACTTCGTAGACTATAAGTCAATCCATTCACTACCTTTTCAAATATATAGCAAGTCAAACATTTGGTACTATAATACGAAGATTTGAGATTGGATTGTTTCGTAAGGGTTCCGTGACTGATGAGATCCAGAATATGTGAATCGGTCCTTATTTATACGAAACAAAATTTTAGAACATGAACGGATATAGAGGCAACTGAGGCTTATCCATACACAAACAGTGGCATCTTTCGTAGAATTAATTGACTTGTATTCCATAAATTTCATTAATCACTCCTTCTCAATCCGACTACCCTTAAGACGCAGTTTATTTTTTACTTCCAAATAGCCTTGTCGCGGGTTGCTGGTTCGATGAAAATGGGGTGGTTTTTACGTTTTCAGACGAACAGTATCTTTCGTCAATAGCCGCGAACTATCGCGAAGGTTAACTATCGCGCCCATTTTGTTTTATACTAAAAGGTAGTTAAAGAAATTTGGTCATACTGTCACTTTCCACCATAATTTGCAACAAATTAAGCTTCAAACCCTAGCTGTGTAACTAGGTTCCACCTCGATATAGTGCAATCAAATTGCTTCAGCTTAAAAGTGTTAAGGGTAGTTTGTTTGATCTATAGGGGTGAAATTCGACATTTATGGAAGCAAAAAACAAAATATGACGTTGAGGTGGGTCCAATAGCTTCCAATACATGTGGTTGTCGAAAGTTGATAGTGCCTAAAAGGGAGTGGTGGGTTTTACCAATGGTGGCTGATATTAAAAATTCGTAAATGTATAATTTCGTGATACTGCCATCTTCTACCATCAATTAGCAACAAAATACGACTCAAATTACATTCAAATTCAAATTTTTCAAGCAACTACCGCCATCTCCATGTCAGGCCAAGTACTTCTTGGACCATCCTCGTATTAACAATCTAAAACATATTTATATGGAAGATGATAGATGGAATTTTGAGGAATAATCACCTTGAAAATAAAAAAAAAAACATCATTATTTAAATGAAGTGGCAAGAATTTTAGAAACTTTGGTTTTTTGTGCTAAATATCAGGATATAAATATATAGATTCAAATCAATTTCAATAAATTTTGAAATTCGAACTATTATAAATTATAATAAAATTTATGAAGGATCCTAATCACAGATTCAATTTACTTGAATGACGATAATATGATACAATGTTCACCGTTATCTATCTAATTTATTATTATTATTTTTAATTTAATTTTATGTTAAGTACGTACGAAACAGTTCAGTCATTGGTAAGTTTTTGCGTGCTACTAACTTTTGTAAAAACATTCGACCATCAACGATTTCATCGGTTTTTGAATGCAATTGTTCAAGAATTATCAAGTTTACGGCGATTTATCAATTTCAAATGACAAGTATTTTATATAATTACGACTATAATCGGAGATTGTTTTCATGCAGTTACTAAAGTTGAATAAATTTCTTAATCATTTTTTGTGTTTCTATGAAGAAATAAGTGGTAATATTTTGTTTTTTTTTTACATTTTTCTATAAAAATAATTACGTTTTAAGCAAAATTCAACGGTGTATTGCGAAATCGAGTTTATTAAAAAGTATTTTGGTTTTTAAAACCTTCAATGTTACGTAAAGATTTTGATAAATATATCAGACGCCATTTGTCAAAGTAGTGAAACTTAACAACGAATAGAGCTGAGCATTTGTCTCAAAATAAGCTCCAGTTTCATCAATTGCTTCTTCATTTGAGCTGAATTTCTTACCGGCGAGCATTTTTTCGAGATCAGTGGTCACTGGGGACTAGATCTGGACTATATGGTGGATGAGGAAGCGTAATTCGTTTAATTTAATCATGGTTCCATCGATTTGTGAATCGGTACATTGTTTTAGTGTGAAACAGTGGTTTTTCCTTCGACATATTAGGCCGTTTTGACTTTCTCTCCCTTTTGGAAATAGTTGATGAACTCGAAATACTTAAGCTATAAACTTCCCAGCTCGTTTTGAACGCTTCGGAGGTGGTTCACCGTCTGCAGTCCACTCAGATGATGATCATTTTATTATCATAATTATTATCATTTAAGTTTTGCTGTTCAGGCAAGATGCAGTCGTCTAACATCTGCACATAACACCCTGAACAATAAGTGCCTATGATCCCTTGCTCCAAAGCAGAATGTCTTTCTGCGACATACCTAAAATATTTTAAAAACTTACCCCTGTAGGAATTACATTATTTTTTGTGCATTATTCGTGGATTTGCGGCGTTTCTCCGAAGTTTAAAGGTATTTAGAAGACATATTGATTAGGAAAAAAAATAGAAATACAGATAAATGTTTTCTTATTAACACGCGAAACTTCGATTTTACGAGCTGCAACCTAATTTTCCACAGGCCTCTTCCACGTTCCGCAGCAATGACGCACCGTACCGCCACGTTCTGCTTTGGGGATTCTCTGGTTGCAGCAATTTTGCTTGTTGGCGTCTCCAACAAGGTAAAAATGAACTCAATCATCCGGTTTACAAAGTCAAACCTATGATTAAATTTTGTAAAAGCTCAGCTCCAAATCTTTACGTAAAATAATAATGAACTATACACGTTTAAAGCAACAGTCCGCTTCCAAATAAACCCTACTCGTCACGAACACTGTCTATATTTTCGACTATTCTAGAAGACTTTGGACGGATTTTGGATTATCCAATGTTGATCCGATCTTTTCAAACTTCCAAACTTCTCGACTCGTTTTCCAATCAGTCGGGCGCCTGGTTCATCATTGAAGTGATGAATATTGCAGAATTACCGCACGCTTCAATCAGATCGATTAAATTCCCAAGGGCCAGGCTACTGATTGACATACCTACCGCGCCCCTCAGAATAGCTGTGTTCTAGCAATAACCAATACAAGGTGAACTTTCTTTTGAGGCACCTTGTATATTATTCAATGTATAACGACAAGGATGCGGAGGGGAACAAATTTTAAAAATTATTGTTCGAGTGTCGCTCGGTTCTGAATTTTCAAAAACACATCGGATCTGTTCATTATTAATTACGAATCAATTCGTAATCGAATTATAGCGATTCTAAATTGGTTATCAATTGATTCAGAATCGATTCTAAAGTGAACAGCGAACAAAGCTAATGACAGAAGCTCGGCTCGGTAATAAACTCGTATCAAATTTTCTTGTGCTCGCTAAAACGCTCTCATAAAGGATATTATTTGATAGAAAAAAAATCTATAATAATCGAATTGTAGGCACATGAAAAACAAATTTGTTGATAATTACATTTCATAATATGTTATGAAAATACAGATACAAAACATTGTTTAAAATAGAATATTATTTGTTTTTATTTTATTTATGACTCTTCCCATATTTAGTGACAACAATATTTGGTTTTCGTGGTTGTTTGTACGGTATAAACAAGACGTGGTATCGAAAACAATCGGTCTGTTATTTTCCATAATTAATTTGAAAAATATCATCCACACATTTTATTAAATATTTATTCTAACCTTACTTTTCTGGGTGCAAATGTGACATATTGTTTAAAAAGGTTCTTGCTATTGCGTCATGGCTGCCACTTCTCTTTTGTGGGGTTGCCAACCTTCCAAAATAAAAAGTAACCAGTAACAAATAAATACGAAAGTTAGATTTAAATAACTAACAGAAGTATTAACTGTCATCACGAGAATAGACCCAGAAGTAAATGTCTGACCTAGAGATGGCGGTAGTTGTTTGAAAAATATCATTCATTCAAGTACAAGTTATGAATATTCTCTCTGTTAATTTTCCTTTCTTTTTATTTCTCTTAATAATGATACTTTTTCTACAATTATTGCTTTTTTTGTTTATAAAAAATGTCATATTAATATATGTCTGTAAATTATAGTAAAATTAGTATTTTCAATGAAGTTTTCTGTTAAATAAAATCAAAATCGGTGAAATTATCATTTAATATGGCCACGAAATAAAAAACTCTACATCGTATACAGTGGTTTAATTTATTAAATTTGCAAAAGTTCATGAATATAATTTTTTCTTCACATGGTACGATAAATTGCCTTCCAAAATCACCAGATTCACGATTTTTTATTTGGTATCATTGAAAATAAAATGTTACTAGACATTTTTTTGAAAGAGCTGAAAGTTGCAATAAATTTAATGAAAAAAACCACATAACCTCTAAAAAAATGAGATATACGAGGTCTAGGCGTGTTTTTGAGTGGTGTAAGCGATTTAGTGAGAGTAAATCAAAATACAAGGCAATGCTGATCATTTTTTTTCGGTATCGTGATGACTGAATGGGTTCCAGGGGGTCAGTCTGTCAACTAGACTTACTATTTGTCAGTTTTGACAATACTAACAGTATTTGGTACTAATTGGTTAATAAGCTCTCGAAAACCCGTCGTACTCAACAGATTTGGCACCGTGCGACTTTTTTTGTTTCTGTTTCGAAAGAGACCCGATTTGAGTCGATGGAAGCGGTAAAGTCAAAAAGGACGGAGCTTCTAAAGGCCCTCACCAAAGAAGACCTCCAGCACTGCTTCAATCAATGGAAAAAACGTATGGAAAGGTGTGTGGCGAGGGGAGGGGAGTATGTTGAACCCAGACCTCGTATACTACCTTGGTACAATAGATTTCGAAGTTTTTAGATGAATTATAACCTTTACCACTATAAGAATTCTTTCCATTTAATATTAGATATTATTTTTAATGTTTTTTTTTTCAAGTAATCATCGGGTTTATTATCGAAATTACATTTTCATTCATTTCTTTAGAATCTAGAGTCAATAGAATATTTCAATTTACGTCTCCCCGCCCTTGTTTTGATGCTTATCAATTTCTATTCTAATAAACAACATACACGAAGAGTGGACTAAGAATTCATTGGGGTTTAATGTAATTTAACGGGTCGTTGTATTTAGTTGAAAAACGTTTATAATATAATACGAAAATTGTATTATCTTTGTTACAGATGTCAGCTGGATCTCAGATACAGATGGCACCACAGTCAACAGTAAACACAACTCAGCCCGTACATAGCCAAGACTCCAATATGAGTACAGGTAATTTGATTTTCATAATTTTTTTTTTTTTAGGAAAAAGGTATATCGACATGAATCAATTTTGTTAAATTTCTATTTTCTTCATTTGCTTTTATTATATCCCAAATTATTCCTTTTCTCTCGTTTAGTTTTGTCGATTTTGTAATAGCGTGAAAGTACGTGATTTAATTTAACTATAAGGATTTTTTTGTTTTATTAATAGTTTAAATGAGTAGGTGGTTGGATATTTTATTAACTCTTATCAGTACTATTATTATGTAGACGAAAAGTCGGAATAGTCGTTTCCCGTATAAATCATTTCCTTTGTTATATTGCCAAGTAAGATCGACTTTGATATTATTTCTTCAAAATGGCTATTAAACTTTGAAAAACGCCACATTTTAATCAGTCGAGAAATTTAAAAAAATAGTTAGCAAACTATCACCAGACTCTTCGCGAAAATGAAACTGAAGAAAAAACCATCAAAAGCTTAGATTAGTTATGAAAAGATTGAACGATGTTTTAACCTCACATTGGGCAATCACCGATGACGTAATTCGCAGTTTCTTCTTTTTCCAAACATCATATATCGTAGTGATGGCGTCTGTTGGCAATGGAGCATTAGTTGGCTTCAGCCAGGTGTTTCTATGCATCTTTGCAGAGTTTGTTTTACGGGCAAACTACCCAGAGATGTGATAGCTACACTTTTGGATCAACAAAAAAAAATTTATGTGATTTCGCTGATCCCAGTTTAGCGATCAGAAAGCATCATTCAATTCATGATACGGACATTGTATTTAATGAAACGAGGGATTCAAAACAACTTCAGTCTCTTTTCGATAAGGATATGTTAAAAAGAAGAAAAGTGTATAACTAAAAGGTCTTAAAATGCAGACAAGCAGCAAGATGTAGTGTATATTTTCAAAGATGAAAACGATGAGGAATTGAAGTCGAATTTTTCCAAAATTTGCCAAAATTATGACAGTATATGCTTACGAAGATCGTCCCAGAAGTACTAGATCGCGTACTTTCAGTCGACGATCATCTAGTGGATTTTCTTCAACATTTCACGAATCGTCACATCTTTTGATCGACCAAGACGATGCCGATCCTCGCAGTCCCACCTAGAGTAGAATTTAGTTAAGCTTTGATAATGGTTGGTTACAAATTTACCGAAAACGTTCACTATTGATATAAAGTGTTATTTTTGAAGCAACTACCCTCATCTCTAGGTCAGGCCAGGTATTTTTGGAACCACCCTTGTAGTGCCTAATAATTTTATAGGTTTATTCCTACCTTGGAACGGTTTTTGGAAGCGTTTAAATGATATTTTCTGCGCAATTATTGAAACAAAATAAATTTAGGGGGGTAAATGAGCTTGTAAATAATAACGAATGTTTGTGATCGATCAATTGCTGAACCAAATCTTGTACTAGTTGAGTGCACTGGGAAAACAGCCGATTAAAAGTAATTTGACATCATGCTGATGCAATCAACAACCTGGAATTTAAATTTGGATTCAAAATATGATATTATAATTTGAAAAACGTTAAAGCACGACTATTACACTTTCAATGTTCATAATAACTACAAGGTATGATCGTAAAGTAAATTTCTTTGTGCAAGCGCGTGGCAGTTAGTTACTATATAACAATACCGCCATTTTGATCTTTCTATGAACAATAGATCGATCGATTATTCGATTTTTGAATGCTAGAAACGTTGAACCAATTGAAATTGATCAGGTGTACGTAAAAACGAACGATTCTATAGTACCTACGATTGTGGGAAAAACCCTCCCGCATCTTTGGGGACATTTTTCAGCATACTCTTTGTTGCTAGTGACTTTTCACGTTATATAATAGCGATACCATAGATAAAAGAAAATTTTAGAAAGAAGGTAAACGAAAACTACTTAACACGTTAACTGCCAAATGCGAAATAACTTGTAATTAACTCCCTAAAAAGAGTTTTAACATGTGATTCAACTAAGAAATAATTTTCTGTGAAAATTACAATTTTTATTGATTAAATGAAATTGTGAGTCAACGTGTTAAATAAAATATGTAAACCATGTCTGTATTGATTTTTTGAACTTACTCAACATCCCTCGTATATTACATAAATATCTGTCGAATATTAATTTTATTGATTGTCAATTGGAAATTCTTTTTCAATTTCAAACTAAATAGATCAAATCGAAATTCAATTTTATTATAAAAAAAAATTAGAATCTACTCTGGTTCAAAATTGTTTGCTATGGTTAAAATTTTTGATAAAATGAAATGTCGTTTTCAAAGGCAAAAAACATATATTTTGTGAATTTTTGAAAATGTGACTGATATTTCAATAAATTTCTTTAATCTTTTCCTTCTTAGACCTTATTTCAAATATTTCTGTTAATAAATCGATTTAAATCTGTTTTAATTTCAATTTTTTTTTTAAATAGAAATTACTCTTTCAATAAATAGACCACATCCAATTCTAAAGAGATGGAAATGTACTCATCGCCATTATCATCAAATTGTTTTTTGAGAGGGATAAAATTGTTTTGAGGAAGTCATTTAATTGTTTCTATTAAAAATGCCAAAGATAAAGTGGGAGGTAAATTGTACTAATTTATATTATGAATAGGAAATTTTCACTATGTAAATTATAAAAATATCAATAATAAGTAACTCAAACAGTTTATTAAACTTCATATTTAGCCTCTTTCTACCACATCTTGTAAGTTTCGAAAAACATAATAGGGGTTGATGTTATAACCATTTTTTTTCACTTATAACATTGGTTTGTCGTGTCTTCGTAGACCATTTTTTTCATATACCGATCAACCCCGAAACAAGTTATTTTTTACCGTTAAACTGTTTTCTTTCTTTGAGCGACGTTGCCATGTGTGTAACTTGAAAATATATCAACGAATACCTATACTAAATATATCTAAATTGAATCATTTAATATAGGCGTTGTTTTGCGTTGTAGATCGAGTTAAATATAAAAATCCCCGAACAATTCAGAAAAACACATTCTAAAAATAACCACTTGACGGAAATACAATTTTTTGAGGTGATCTAATATGGTTCGAAAAGTAGATATTCCAAGGACTGTTCCGTCGATGACGATTATCATACAATCTTTGTCGCTAGGCAAAAAAAAAATCGAAGCCCATATGTTTTCTAAAATTGTTGTACGTTAATTGTTGTAACATTTTATCAGTAAACAATATAATAAAATGGAAAAATACCAATTACAAGAGAATAATATACTTTCGTCAAGGTCATTATTCAAGTTTGTATCAAAAAAAAATATTATCGTATTTAAATTATCAATTTTAATGTTCATTATGTTTCGAGAATATTCCAAAACGTTGGGTGTTACAACTTGTAAATTATTAGATTATAATGATTTTATTTGAAGATATTATTAGAATAATAAAAATTATTATTAATAATTTCGTTAACAAGTGTAATTTTCAATTCATTGTAATTTATTTTTATAATAAACTTGTTTTAAACTAGTAGATCACAAATATAGAAATTTTATCAAAAAAACTTTTCGTTTACCTCTTGTATATAGATAATCGCGGATCAAGCAACGACAAATTTTACGGTATACCAAGTCGTTGATCGTCGCCTAATTATTATCGTTTCAAAATGGAGGTTTGTAATATATCTCGTAACTACATATATATATGCATATAAATATACTAACCAATCTAAAAATATACGTCTACAAGACTTTTGTAGCTTATTGAAATGTTTACTCATGTATTTTTCATGGAAGAGGGTAAGGACAAAGAGAGAATGTGATAGGGGAAGAGAGACGGAACGATTACGAGTCTGAATACTGGGAACTGAATTCTATTTATAACACGTAGGTATGAAATGATCGAAAGCTGTCTACCTACCTTTCGAAGATTTTGATATCTTTCAACTTTTTTTTTAAATTTGTGAACGGTATACAGGGTAGTCCGGGATTTGATGCAAAAAATTCGTGACAAAAAACGTCTCATACGACCTCTCGTTTCTGAGTTATAGGCATTTAAAGCTGCTTGTATTTATATTTAAATGTATTTACTAAATTATACATTCGAACATCATGAATTTTCATTGGATGATTACGTATGTGCAAGTAGTTTGTTTGATGAAATAAATAATTCTATACTACTATCTGAGGACCAGGGTCGGCTCGTGCGTAATGGTTAACAATCTATGACTTTAACTTTTGAATCAACTCGATAAAATTTATGGTTTATGAGATATTTAGATCGTTGTAAATGCCAAGGGGACGTTCACCATAAAGAGAAATTCTGAAGAAAATTATCATCAATCGTAATTGTTTTCATAGGGAAAAATTGAAATTTAGAAAAATTTAATAGGTTAGCATACAACTTATCAAATAAATACAAAAAAAAAACTAAATAAATGTTCGAAGTGCACTTCTACACACTTCCGGAGTCTACGGGGGATATTTTTGGAACTTGGAAGGACATACCAAGATTTTGTGTCGACACAACACAAGTTTATTCTATTGATTATTTCGTTAGTTGTGTTGCTGAAACAAATAAATCCATTGAATTCATTGGGACGAATGGACCTCCCCGATCAATCCACCTATCGGGGAAACTGTTATTAAGATGATTTTCTACATCATTAAGGAAGTAGGGAAGGACTCCATCCTGCATGAACCCCATTTCTCTGCGAGTGGTGGGCGATACATTGAATTTTGATTTCGCAACTTTAAATGTCTATAACTCGGAAAAGAGTCCCGGAACTTCCTGTATAAAAAGAGGATAACGAAAATTCTTTTTAAAATCTTCGAAAAAAGTATTCAAAACGAATTGAGTTATCTCGTTTCTAAGTGCAAAGTTTTGATTGTTTTTTTCCTGGTTTTTATTTTGTTATTTCTTTATAACTATAAATTCATAAATTTGTTTCGAACTAGGTGAAAGTGTATCAACAGTTACTTATGAATTTGGTTCATGTGTATTGAACGTAAAAATAATTTTATCAAAGAGGTCAATGAATTGCATACGGATACCGTTTCAAAATTCAATTATTCGCAATGTGCTTAGATCTAAATTTAATGGAAAGACTTGATATACAACCACTCAGTTCTAGATACTAAACCATTGAAAATCATTTATAATAAAATCTAATTTCTTACTAATCCAAAACTACGGTCATTTTAAATATTATAACCGAACATTTCCTAAAATTTTCATAAATGTACCTGAGCTAATTCAAGTATTCCATCTTTTATGACTAAACAATACACTAGAAAAAGGTTTGGAGTGGCCAAAATCATCGTCTATTAAATATTACTTAGCCTCAATTTTATATAGTATCTAACTAGGTTCAAATTGTGTTTAGTTGCAACTTGCAAGATGTATGAAAAATCTGGCAGGGACCCGTAAACGCCGAAAAATCGTCCATAAACAGTTAATTAAGATTAATATTGTGACGAACAAGTTCTCAAAACGGTTCCCTAAGCCGACCATGTCCAGTTACTACGGGGAATTTTAAAAATTCGGCGAATTCGCGCAGTGCTTTTCGGGCGACGTCTTTCACATATTTTGTAAATGGCGGAAATCGTTTCATGTTTATTTGCATATAATTTTTTTTGTAGCAGGCGGTTTATTTACAGTATTTCTTTCAAATAATTTCTAAGGAAAGTCTATTTATTTATTTCTTCTAGTTCTAGAATTTTGTAGAATTTTACTTGTGGCATATAAACTATTTGTGTGAACGCAGTTAGTTAATTTTAAATAAATAGTCGTAGTGAAAATAACTAATCGCGGAAATTATTTATTTATAAGTAAATTATTATAAGTCAAGTGTGTAAATGTAAGGGACAGATTAAAAAGTGTAAATAAATACGAAAAACGTTCAAATTGTATACAGACAAACATTTATGTTACAGTTGTTGATGACATAGTGAAATTAGTTAAAAGCACGTTTGGTGTTGGGAAAACGACGAATCACATAATTATTAAAGATTACGAGCTTCTTATAGCACGTAAAGCTCCAGAAAAACCAAAAGTTCAAATACAAATTCATCGTTCGAAAGAAAGTAACCACTCGCGATTTTCACGAATTACTCTTGGCGGGAATCAATAGTAGCGGACATGTTTACGTATCTGTAGCACAACGCCGACTGACGCCTGAATGTCAACAACAGCGTCTGTACGGAGCGATCGGAGGTTGAAAAAAAAACAGCCCTCGTAAATTTCAAACTATTTCATTCCGCAACATATATTTTTTTTAATTTTCTAGTCATAAATTATGAAAAACTTCAGATAACAAATTTTTTTCTTCAGATTTTAATTTTTTGAAATCATATATATTGACGTTAAATAATTTGAGCATTTGGTTAAAATGTTGAGCATGATCCACCATTAAGTTTCAATGTGAATCGTACTATAATCATATTTTGTGACATTTCAATTTTTGTAACGGAATTTAATTATAAAAGTCCCTTTAAAATAATACCCCATAACACATCCCATCCCACATTTTCCCCCCTAAATCTGGGAACCCTGTCCACAACATCGTACACCATTTTCTAATCCGAATCGTGCACGCAACGTTGCCAAAACTAAGGATTAGTCGAAAATACTGTGAATATATAATTTTATTTTTATATTTCTTTATGTTTGTTATGTATGTTGTTTAACCTAACCTAAATTTTTTTGCTTTATTTTATCTTATATATAAATTTTTGTACTAATGTCGATATATCGAATTTTCTAATTGTTTTAAATATTTTTCCTTCTCCCAATAGTTCAAGAATGTGCCCAATTATCGAAAAAAAAATCTAATAATTAATCGAGCAACATTTTTTTTTGTTTTCTTTTTCAGTAAATTTTGCATTGCTAATCTGAGCTTTGTTTCTGAAGGTTCCTCTCACAGTGACAAAGAGCTGGATCCGAATACTCCCGAAAAATTACCCAGGACACCGAGCGAACGGAAGCGGAAACGGAAAGCGGAAGACAGCGGCGGAGGAGGTGTTGGAGGACCGCCGGTAGCTAAGGGGGCTGTGCGTAATCAAAATACTGATAAAAAAATCAACGAATACTTCAAACATTCGGGTAACAGTCATAGTCCAATTAGGCACGGCGGTGCGAAAAGTCCCTCACCTCAACAACCATACGCAATGGTAAGTCATCTTTTAACAACAACATTCGCGATTCGAGCGATTCGAAACTCTTTTTATTGTTAATGTTACGAAAAAAGTGGTTCAAAAGCTAAAATACAATCAACAGATTTTCAAATTTTTCAGTCGTATACGAGATATGAGTTCCATTCGAAAGCAAAGTACATTAATTTTTTATAATAACGAAACTGATTTGTTCTTTGACAAAAATCGATTTTATTCATTAACGCAATTTCCTTGAACATCAATACAATCATTCCAACGCTTTTCTAACTTCTCGATAACGTGCTTATAGAAGGATTTTTCTTTTGTCTCAAAATAAGCTCCAGTTTCATTAATTGCTTCTTCATTTGAGCTAAATTTCTTACCGGCGAGCATTTTTTGAGATCAGTGGTCGCTGTGGGCCAGATCTGGACTATACGGTGTATGAGGAAGCGTAATTCGTTTAATTTAACCATGTTTCCATCCATTCGTGAATCGGTACATTTTCTTGGTGTGAAACAGTGGTGTTTTCTTCGAAATATGAAGCCGTTTTGACTTTCTCTCCCTTTTGGAAATAGTCGATGAATAATATTCTACGTGCATCCCAAAATGCTGAAGCCATAAGCTTCCCACCTGACTGTGGGACGTGGTTCACCGGTTGCAATCCACTCAGATAATGATCGTTTTGATTCTGTGGTGAAGTGATTGATCCATGTCTATACGACCACGTTGAAATTCACCAAACCAATATGGTTTTTTTCGATGGAACAGTGTCTGGATAACATTTTTGAAGCCATTGCCGAGGTTAATCAGATTTTTTTTCATCAAGAATCAATGTTAAGTTAACACACAAAATTGTTTTGAATCGATTATTTCGTAGCTTCACTTAAATGGCCGTCACTTTTTTCTGACTAATCGAAACGTCATGAAATTTTCCTCATAGCTTTTTGAAAGTTGGTGCGTCATAAACGTCATAAGGATTTGACAAAGGCAGCGCCATCTGTGTGTCAGTCACACGATAAATTAAGTTATGTAATATATGTATATGAATAATTTTAAAATATTTTGTTTGTTTTTATAGTTTTTAAACCATTCACAACTTTTTTCTCAAATGGTACGTTTTTAAGTGGATATTTTGTCGAAATGTACCTTAAGACAGGGTCGGCTTCTGCACAAATATTATAATAAATTATGTTTTTGTTGTCACTAAATGTATAATATATGAAATTTTAACGATTTTATATGATTTTTTCGTTACGAACAGACAATTTATCCCTTTATTTTATAAATTTAATATGTAATGACAGTACTTTTCGTTTCAGTTACCACCTTCACCGCAACAAGTGGGGATGTCGTCCCCGCAAGTTTGTAATACAGCTTTTGAATTTTACAAACAACCCTTGAGGGTGCCACCTCAAACTATGGTACACAAATTGATACAGGTCAGTTTACAAATTGTTATGTAAGCTGAAATAACTTTTTTTGGTCTAACTTTTTAGAAAAAAAAATTTTTCTTCAGTGGTATTTATCGAATTGGGACAAACCTAGATCGTTAATTCATTAGAAATAATTGGAATTAATATATTACCTCCCTAATTTAAAAAAAATGAAGATGAAATTTAGGGATCCGAAACGTTATGATATCTCATTTTTTTTTATTTTCACGTGGTATTGTGTACTAAAAAAACGTCAAATTCTTTCCTAAAAGAATGAAGATTAAGTCTAAAGTTCAAATTTCAAATTCGAATTCTGCGAAACGTTATTTAACTCATTTTCCAATAATATTTTTTATTTATTTTTTTCACACGGTATTTTGTTTGTTAAAAAAACGTCAAATTCTAAATTTGAATCTTGATATTATCAAAAAAAATCCGCGCGCAATTTACCCATTCTTAAAAGAATGAAGATGAAATTTAGGAATCCGAAACATGTGAATGGATCATTACAATTTTTTCTAATTTTACACGGTTTTTTATGTACTGAAAAAAAAACGTCAAATTTCAAATTCGAATCGCGACATTATTCCACCTGGCGGATATTCTCAACCTGAACAAAATTTTTTTTTTTTGCTTCCATTTCGATTCGATACTTTTCCTTCTTTTCTTTGGTTAACAATAAGTAGTTAAATCGTTGAAATTGTAATTTCAGACTGACCTAACATGTCATAGGATACAGGAGTTCGAAACTCAGGCGTCGTCCGATTTAGAAATGGCAAATACAAAAATAGACGAATTAAAAAGGGCCAACGAAGAACTGAGGCATCAGATATCGACGCAACAAAAATCCATAGACCAACACAAACAACAAGTGAATAAGTGTATAGAGGTTGTCAAAAAACTGCTCAAAGAAAAAAGTTCGATAGAGAAAAAGGAGGCGAGACAAAAGTGTATGCAAAATAGGTTAAGGTTAGGACAATTCGTTACGCAAAGGGTGGGGGCGACGTTCCAGGAAAATTGGACGGACGGGCACGCGTTCCAGGAATTGGCGAGGTAAATATAAATATATTCAATTAACGTTTATTTCATTTATACGATTCTAAATTCTCTTTTTATAAATAAATATTACAAAATATATACTTCTAGTTCAAGTATAACCAAATTCTTTTTTTTCCACTCTTTTTACTATATTTCTTTATCTATTGACGTCTTCTTGTCTTCCTATACTTTTGATTATCATTAAATCTCCTATCCGTTTCTTTTTCAGTTTATCTCCTCTTATTTTTTTTCTTATTTTCATAATAGACATATTTCAATCCAACGACTCTTTGTTCTTCTTCTCCTTTGCTCTTTGTTACTCCTTCTAGTATTATCACTGTACCATTTTTACTACCCTTCTCCATCCGTCCATCCTCTGTTCTTCTTATCAATTCAGTTATTTTCAAATATCAAGTTAAATCTCCTATCCATTTCTTTTTTGGCTTACCTTTTATTTTTATTCCAATACTTTCATTTGTGTTTTGTTGATCATTCTCTCTGAATTCATGCTCCAACCTCCCGATTCTTTGTGTTCTGACTAATATTAGGTTTGTTATATATTTCTTTCAGCTCGATATTAGTTCTTCTTCTCTGTTGTTTATTTCAACTCTTCCTACTATCTTTGGAGCGATTTCTTCTATCACATTTTTATCGTTTCAGCATTTTTTCTTCAGCTTACCTTTTCTTCTTATTCCGATTCTTTCTGGAGACGTGCCCCAACCTCCTGACTCTTTGTGACCCTCAGCTCAGCATTTATTTTTATCTGTTGTTCATTTTCACTTCTAGTATTTATAGAGAACTTTCCTTTGTCGTATTTCCATTGTTTCACCATTCCATTGTTTTTACTATCCTTCTCCGTCTATTGCTGTCATCTGGTCTTCCTTTCAACTCGATTATTCCCAAATCTTATGTTACCTCTATTATCCACTTTTTCTTTGGCTTGCTTTTTCTTATTCCGATACCTTCTTTTTATATATATATATATATATATATATATATATATATATATATATATATATTTCTTTTCCCAAACTTCTATTGTTTCATCACTCTACTCTTTTTACTATCCTTCTTTATCTTAACAAATCTGATGTTATGTTCTGTATGCAAATCTTTTTCTTCTTCTTATTCCCCCTTTCGTTTATATTCTCTTGCCAATTCTGTAACATGTCCCAATCTTCTGACTATTTGTATTCAGACTAATTTTAGACTTGTTATAAATTTTTTTATCTTGGTATTTGTTCTTTTTCAGGCCCTTAGCTTCCATTTCCTTTACCCATATATTTCCATTTTTTTGTTTTTTGTTTTATTTTGCCAATCATTCGCTTCCGTTGTTATCAAAATTCTTATAATTTCCTTCAAACATTTTTTTTTCAGTCTTCCTTTTCTTTTTTCCCACCTTCTCCACCTTTTAGCACTTTTTTTACCATCTTGTTCTGTTTGCTTCTATTATATGGAATATTTTTGGCATTTTAGTTCTGGTTTTGTTCTTTTTCTGTATCTTTCTTTAATTCCACTATAATTCTATTTGAGTTTCCATAGTTCTAGATTTATTTGCTCTTTTTTATTCATTTTCCAGGTTCTGCTTGCTTAGGTAATTGTTCTATTTTAACCGTAGTTTAATTTGTATGCTTTTTGTTTTTGATTTCGAATCTATTTCAAGAAATTCCAGTTATTTATTATTTCTTCATGAAAATAGTTTCCCGTAACCAATTTTTCATCTTTTTTACACATTTTTATATGGTATAACCTTCAAATTCAATTACCCCCACTACATACTAGTGAATTATAGAGAAAATCCAATGAAACTGTTGGAAGATTTTACATTGATCCCGAAAAATATTTTCCATTATTCCATGTACTTCGCAAGAAGCGAAAAAATGTAATGAACCACTGTTGCCATTATTTTCTTGTCGCAAATCTACAGACAAAATCCAGAAAAAATGGGAATAACTTTTTAAAATTGAGGGGGTAAAAAAACGGTGCACCCTGGTTGATATAATTCCAGCCCTTGTAGTGATCCGGAAATAAAAAAATTTGGAAACATTAAATAAAAAATTAATAAATAAATTTATTAAGCATCTTGATATAAATTGTAAATATTTCAATGTTATGATGATAACCCTTGATCCAGAAACACCATGACGGTCAAAATTGTTTCAAGACGGGACTGAAACCGATTAAAACCTCAAAAATTATAATAAACATCAAATTTGCTGCCTTATTAATTTTTATTTTTTTTTTCAAGGCGGCAAGAAGAAATAACGGCGGAACGAGAAGAAATAGATAGACAGAAGAAATTATTGTTAAAGAAAAGGCCATCGAATAATGAAAGCGGTCGAAAAAGAAATAATTCTAGCGCTTTGTTAAACGGAACGGATTCCGGTTTTTTGAAACCGGACGCGGTACCGGGCTCGTTTACGTTACAGGAATATTACGAGGCCGACGAAATATTAAAATTAAGGCAAAACGCTTTAAAAAAAGAAGACGCCGATCTCCAACTCGAAATGGAGAAATTAGAAAGGGAACGTAATTTGCATATTAGAGAATTGAAACGTATCCACAACGAGGACCAGAGTAGGTTTAATAATCATCCAGTACTCAATGACAGGTAAGAATATTTGTAATTCTTAATACTTTTCTTTTAATTATTTATCAATTTTTTTTATATTCTCAACTTATTTGTCAAGTATTTTTCATCATAATATCCATTGCTTTTATTGCTAATCCAATTCTGTCTCAAATAGTTTAGTAAATTCCTCAGAATAGCCTATAACTGCTTAATCATAAATAAAAAGGCCATTTTACTGAAGGGAAAGAAGAATAACCTAACCAATTGTTTAACCTATAACTTTACAAGTGAAGTTTAAACCTCAAACGTCAGTTTTAACTACAGATTAGTTTTATAGATGGCGAACTTTGGTTCAAATGTTTCCGGTGGTCTGGGGGGAATTGAAATTTCAGTTTAACATGAAACTGATTATCAGAACCTAACTTTTTCGAATTGTTTACATTTTGACTATATAATGAAGAGTTTTGGTGCAATGATTGAAGATTTGCACTTTATATTTGATGAATTCGACAGTGATGATGAGGAAGAGCCTATAAAACAATAAGTTATTCGTCCTAAATCAAATCTTTGTCCCATTGTCCCATTTATTTCTTAAATTTTTAATGGTTCTGTCGAAAACATGAAAGTTTTTGTTATTTTCATCATTAAATTTCCATGCCAACACCTCCTAACCTTTTTCCTTCTCCTCAAACTTACCGCGAATGACAACTGATAGAAAATCATCTGTTCAACTGTAAAATAGAGCAAATCTTGTTAATTCCTAGTTTAAACTAGAGTTCAAACCATAGTTTAATCTGCTGTTTTACCCTAGGTTGTAAAATTGGCCCGTAATCCATACAGTTACATTGGTTTTACATGATTCTATATCCTATAAGCTGCTTTTAATGTTTCCAAAATAATTAGAGTTTCCAATGTCTCTATGTTGTGAAAATATAAAAATATGAACTTTTTAATGCTTGACAATTTTTTTTAATAGAAAATTTCAATTATTAATTAATAGCAATCAACTTTATACTCTTTAACGTCTTTCTTAGCTCATCTGTCAACCTCTTTCCCTTTCGTTATGTGCTGATTTTAAAGCCGTTCCAATTGTGTCTCAAATATTTTAGTAAATTCCCCAGAAATAGTCAGAAAGTTTATAACATTCCAAAATATTCTATAACTACTAAATCATATAGAATAAGGCCAGATTACAGAAGAAAAAAGAAGCAGAACGTAACTAATTAAACAACTCAGAACTTAAATTATACAGTTACATGGATTTTACATAATTTTCTACCCTCTAGGCTACTTTTAATAATGCTGACTGAGTTTTCCATCAATTCCAAAATTGTTGAAAACTTAATTTTTTTTGAAAATTAAGTTTCACTGTTTTGTTTATCAAACATGAGTGAGTAATGAAATTAACTCCTTTTCATTAGATGAAAAGAGTTTTTATCAGAATTCTGTTCATTTTCCAGCAGTTTCCAATAAACTTGATTTTGTTTACCCTACGGCGGCCATTTTTAAATAAACATAATCTGATTTTGACAATTCGTTAGATTTCTCAATTGATTAGACTCTTCTTCTTTTACTAGACCATTTGCTTATATGTATATAGTTATCAAATATTCTGGAACTTATTTTATAATAAAAATATTTGTGGTACTAATTCGAGATATTTCTTTTATATTGTTGTTTTTTTTTAATTTCTAGGTATCTACTGTTGATGTTATTGGGTAAAGGGGGGTTCAGCGAAGTGCACAAGGCGTTTGATCTCAAAGAACAACGGTACGTCGCCTGCAAGGTGCATCAGCTCAATAAGGACTGGAAGGAAGATAAGAAAGCCAACTATATAAAGTGAGTGGTAACGTTTTACCTTCTATTATCCCTAATATTTGATCAAAATTTTTTTAAACGGTTTCCGATATTCATATTTTTGTTTTTAGACACGCGTTAAGGGAGTACAATATACATAAGGCGTTAGATCATCCGCGAGTAGTTAAATTATACGATGTGTTTGAAATAGACGCAAATTCATTTTGTACCGTACTAGAATACTGTGATGGACACGATCTTGATTTTTATCTAAAGCAGGTGAGCACCATAACCTCCAAATATCATTTCTTCTCCTTTCTAAATATTAACGAGAATTATTTTTGTAGCATAAAACGATACCCGAAAGGGAGGCGAGATCGATAATAATGCAGGTCGTGTCTGCCTTGAAGTACCTGAATGAGATTAAACCTCCTGTGATCCATTACGATCTGAAACCGGGTAATATCCTGCTGACTGAAGGTAACGTTTGTGGCGAAATCAAAATAACCGATTTCGGTTTAAGTAAAGTGATGGACGAAGAAAATTACAACCCCGATCACGGTATGGATTTGACGTCACAAGGCGCCGGCACGTATTGGTAAGTGATAATCACCAAAAGCTTCAGTTTAAATTCAATTTGACATTTTTTGTTTTGTTTTTGAGGCTTTCAAATACTAAATAATTTTATTGATACAATATTGTAATAGTTGTCTTGATACTTAATTTATTTTTCAACGGCAGGGTCAAAAATAAACTCTAGCTGCTAAACAAACTATTTTATATACCCAAAGCGAATTTCTCAATAATGCTAGAAAATAAAAAACAAATAAATGAAAAGAACTTTCTAGAAATTAGTTCTAAAATATTGCTTTAAACATTTCGTTTATAAAAAACACATTCAAGCCGCAGCGAATCGGCGAACTTGCCAAATTTTAGACTTCAGGTATAACCGAACGGGACCGGCTTCACGGTCCATATCGTGGACTAGTTCGTAACAATATTTTATAGATTTTTCAAAAATTTATCCCTCATTAATGTTTGTAAAATTTACTTTTATCTAATTTTGATGTATTTCCTTTTTGAATCGATTGTAGGACTTTGTTTATATAAAGACGGGGGTCCTGTTGAGGCCATAGATTGTTAATGACAACTAAATATTGTTTCGGTGCAATAATAACCTCACTTTTTCTCTTTATACGCCATTATTGTTTGTCAAAATATTCCCCCCTAAGATTAATAAATTTCTTCTCGTGTTTGAACCAATTTTGGCAGTACTTTTGCCCCTCCAACTCCAACAATATTGATTTTGATCGAAAGGATTGTCATCTCCTGCTGTATATTGCTGGTATCCTTTGGTTTATATATGGGGGTCTTGTTGAGGCCATAGATTGTTAATGACAACTAAATATTGTTTTGGTGCAATAATAACCTCACTTTTCCTCTTTATCCGCCATTATTGTTTGTCAAAATATTCCCCCCTAAATTAATAAACTTCTTCTCGTGTTTGAACCAATTTTGGCAGTACTTTGGCCCCTCCAACTCCAAAAATATTGATTTTGATTGAAATGATTGTCATCTCCTGCTGTTTATTTCTGGTATCCTTTGGTTTATATATGGAGGTCTTGTTAAGGCCATAAATTGTTAATGACAACTAAATATTGTTTTGGTGCAGTAATAACCTCACTTTTCCTCTTTATCCGCCATTATTGTTTGTCAAAATATTTTCCCCTAAGATTAATAAATTTCTTCTCGTGTTTGAACCAATTTTGGCAGTACTTTTGCCCCTCCAACTCCAAAAATATTGATTTTGATCGAAAGGATTGTCATCTCCTGCTGTTTATTGCTGGTATCCTTTGGTTTATATGAGGGTCTTGTTGAAGCCATAGGTTGTCAATGATATGTCAAAATTTTGATTATATAAAGTTATAAATTTTATTTGTAAATAGGGTTAAAGTGGGTATTTACGTTTTCTCATTACTTTAAAACGTTTTTGTTTCAGGTATCTTCCTCCGGAATGTTTTGTAGTGGGCAAGAATCCTCCGAAGATATCATCGAAGGTGGACGTATGGAGCGTAGGCGTGATATTTTATCAGTGTCTGTACGGTAAAAAACCTTTTGGACACAATCAGTCGCAAGCGACCATTTTAGAAGAGAATACGATATTGAAAGCGACCGAAGTGCAGTTCGCAAACAAACCGGCGGTTACAAATGAAGCAAAAAGTTTTATTCGTAGCTGTCTGGCTTATAGAAAGGAGGATCGCATCGATGTCCTTTCGCTGGCGAGACACGAATACCTCCAACCGCCCATGCCTAAACATTCGAGATTAACATCGAATCAACAGCAACAACAACAGCAACAGCAACAACAACAACAATCGGCATCGTTTTCGGCGGGTATATTCGGAGCAATGAATGCGTCGTCGTCGTCTTAGTAGACCAGATCCCGGGGACGAAAAAATCAAAACTCGAACAAAAGGAAAAAATTACAAATAGATGTTTCATGATTTTTAACGGGAAATGTGAGTCTTATTGAAATTTGTTGCTAAAAAAGTGTTTGATCTAATGAAAAATGTTTTATTGAATTTTATAAAATACTTTTATCGAGTAAAAACTTGTTAAAAATTTTCAACTTTTGTAAATTATTTAATAAATAATTAGATTTTGAATATTTATAACAACTCAAATAACAATATATAAAAAGTCAAATATTAAAATACAAACAAAATAAAAAAATACAACTGAAAAAAAATTCTTATTAAATGAATAATCGTAGTAATTTTCCCTATATATATATATATATATATATATATATATATATATATATATATATATATATATATATATATATATATATATATATATATATATATATATATATATATATATATATATATATATTGGACAAACAACATAACTGTTTTAGAAGAGAATTAATTAGCACAAATATTATTTTAATGATTTTTTTACATCTAGTAATTGATTTTTCATTAATCAAACACTGTTTTAATTTAGAAGAATTGAACCAACCAAAAGAAACGTCTATTTTTGATTTTGATCTATTTGTCATTGAAAAAAGTCCCTAGGATCTGGCCTATAGTGCAGTGCTGTGTTTAATATAAGTTTATAAAAAGAGAAACTAGACTCTTAAAGAAATAAAATATAGTGTTAATAAAATAATTCTTCTTCTGTATTTAGAAGAAAGACTATATGACCTTCGTTTTTTTTATTTGATTAGACTGATTTTTTTTTGTTTTGGTCGAGTGAGGACGTTGTGAATTATCGACACACAGGATAGTGCGGATTTAAAACGTTTTAAAAAGCAATGCTTGGCTTCCCTCTTTTACTGTCCCAAACGGTTGACACAAAATTAGGACTCTGGTTGAAATATTCAAGAATTTTTGTTTGTTTTCTTTCGTTTTAGAACCTATTTTAAACAAAAATTCGCGCATGTAACTTTAATTTTGGAATTTTTGCATTCATTTAAATAGAAAATGTATGTTTCAAATATTGGAATAAACGAAAATCAAATTTATTATCATCAAAACGTAATTTTTATTTATATATACCTAAATCTTGAAATTCCTTAGCTTCAAGAAAATATTTTTATCAACTAACTAGTTTTCTCTTTTTCTACATTTTTTGTTTTTAGTTGTGGTGCTTTTTCACCGTTTAATAATCAATCAAATACAATTTTTTCGTGTTATTTTAAATTTATCAAAAAAAAATCATATACTCCCCTTTATTCTTTCCATATGGTATCTTTTAGTTACTAAATTTCCTTTTATCCATTTGAAATCCACATAAACATACCACATTTAATTTGAATGCAAAAAGAACAAAAAATTAAATCTTAAATTGGTACTTTTTGACATGTAAGAGTCCCCCTTTTTGTGTCATCTGTTGAAACGCTGTCCAATTACTTGAAAAGTAAGTGCAAAACAAACTGATAGTCGTACGTTTCATTTTTTTATATATAAATATATATAAAAAAATCTATATATATAGAGAGAGAGAAAGTTTAAGTTATTTTATGAAAGTGCCCTTGCTTTGTATCATAGTAAATTTGTTTGCAATTTCCCTGATTCTCCATACCCGAAATACCCCATTCCCATATTACCCCGTTCTCTCATTATTCATATTAATAATAGTGTAATGTGTACAAAAAAATATGATGATTCAACCCTATTATTCAATTAAGAAATTTGTTTCGTTTAGTAAGATTTATGCAGTTTTTACATTATATTCAAAAATCCCTTTATGTACAATCTTATTGAAAATCCCCTCAAATTTATCAAAAACTTAACCTCAATATTGTTTGGAAGTAATTAGAGAGATTTTGAATCACAAATTGATTTATTTACATAAAATAACTACACCGATAGTCTCTATTACACTATTTGGTCACTATAGTATTTACACAAGGCTTGAAGGACCAGATATTTTAAATGCGAGTCTTGTTTTAAAAGTGGTAAATAATGTATTCAGTAAAAATATCACTAACTGTTCCAGAAATTCTACATAAGTAGCCCTATTAAATTGTTTGGTATTTAAGTTAGATATAAATTCACGTGACGGCTCGAAGGACCATATATTCTAGTTGGAAGAGTTATTTTCATGATGGGAAACACTGTATTCAGTATAAATATCACTAAAGCTTCCAGAAATACTAAAGGAACAGTTCTTATACATTATTTGATCATTAAATTAGATACAAACTCACATGCAGGTTCGAAGGACTAGATATTTTGGTTGGAACAGTTGTTTTAATGATGGGAAACACTGTATTCAGTATAAATATCATTAACGGTTGCAGAAATTCTAAATCATCAAACCTTTTACATTGTTAGGATTTTAAGTTAGATACAAACTCGATGCAGGCTCGAAGGACCAAATATTTAAATTGCAAGTGTTAATGCTACCAATGGTTCTAAAAATAATGGTAATAAATTTGCTCGGGTAAAAAAATTAGATGATTAGATGAAAGTAGTCAGATAAAAGATAATAATAGAACTAAATTCAATTTTTTTGAAACAAAATCGGTAAAAAATGAACTTTTTTTAAACTTTTATACAATTTTTGCTTCTTTTTCATCCGATTTTCACCAAATTAGTTGATTTTACTCAATAATCTGTAAATATTTCAACAAACTTTCTTTTTTAATTTAATTAAAATATGAGTTTAATGAAAAAATAGAGGAAAAACAGCTAGAATTGTATAAAAGTTTCAAAAAATTGTTTGTTTACAAATTTTGTTTTAAAAAAATATTCTACTTTTATTTATCCAATAAAATATTCAGTTGAACTAATTTTTGTATTTAATCAGATTCATTACCACAATTTCTAGTTTAATTTAGAAGTTTTGGAACCGTTGATATTAATACTGAATACAGGGTTCACCACCACTAAAACAACCCTCATAGTGTGTAAAACATTTTTTTTCATTATATTTTCACCAAATTACTTGGTTATACTGAATATTTATCAGTCTATTTGGATATTTAAATGTAATTTCTTATTTTTTTTATTAAATTAAAGGATTAGTTTGATTTTGGATCACATCAATCCAATTATCTTCTTCATTTACTTTATAGGTTCCTTAAGGGGGCATCAATTAGTTACGTGGACCATTTTTCAATCAATTTAGACTCCCCTTCCACTTAGAAAAGATTTGCCTGGATCTCCCCTTATTGACGCTAAAAATATGTTAAACTAAATTTTTATTATTATTCGGAAAAATAATAAACCTTTCTGGTATACTATAGTTAATTTATTTAAATTAAATAAAATTCAAAGTAAAAACAAAACTTTTTACCCAAGTACTTTTTCGATTTAAATAATCTGGGATTTCTGGTAGTTAAGAGAAATGTCTACGTTTTCTTCGTCTATCCATTCCAAACTTTCATCCACAACGCACAGCAGCTCTATAGCACGAACCACACGTATTGGTTGAAACTTGACTACAGTTTCTCGTTTCTTTCTTTATTTACATCAATGTCAAACTTTTTAAATTAATTTTTCGATAATATTTTCTATTTTTTGAAGTTGACGTAATATTTTCGATTATCCCCCCTCGGTTTAAATGAGATTCCATCAAACCCCTCCCCATTCTGAGCACACGTAATAAATTGATGCCCTCATGTGTTTAAATATATTTTCTTTATATATTTTTATTATTTTTTTTTTTTTGAAAAAGGGCATATATCTTACAAACCGAAACAGATATTTTCCACTATATACGGCTTGTTAGTCACAAACTCATTTTTTGTTTGGGTTTGTGATTTAACAGAAATTTAGCAGCTTTGAGACGTTCGCAATTGATTTTGCATCAATTTGTTCGAGAATAATTACAATTTCTTTTTTTTATACATATACATATATAAAAAAAACCTTTTTGTACAAAGATATCTTAATTTTGGGTTAAAAAATCCATGTTTATACCATTCTACATTTTTTTGATAGTTATTTAATTTCATTAAGTATATATACACCTTGTTTTAGTACAGTCCATTTTCATTAAAAGCTATAAATTTGTTAAACTAGAAATTTTACAATAAACGAATACATAATTTTGTGAAAAAAAAAAAAAAACTTTACAATAAACAGCAACACAAACACAAAGCTAAATAAAAAGAATTTTATTTCGTTCTTTAATTAATAAAATCTTTCTGATGACCTAAATGACCTATAATCAGGAAGCGACATTTTTCACATATTCTATTCATTTTTACAGTAATTCCGAAATATTAACTACCCATTTCATGTAAGTCGACATAAAAATATAGTGTACAACACGTACAGAAACCTGATGTTTCATATTTGTACTAGTACATTCTCTAGTGTATACTATGAAGTAATATAATCACCTTAACATGTTTTAAAAAATTTATTATTACGAGGTGTATTCGTAAAGTAAGCTCTATTTTAAAATAAAAAAGAACCAATACTAATACATCGAGGAAATCTATCAATTGTACAATATTTTTCAACATCTAGTAATCTATATATTTTATCACCTTGTATGCTAAAGAAAAACTTCTAATGTCAAAATAAACTAAATCACTAGGGGGTTGTGGCCATGAAAAACGTTGCATTTGATGCCATTGAGGAGTCATCACAAACTTCTGAGACATCGCTACATAAAGTATAGTGTACAGACTATGGTGAAAACGTTCAATTTGAACTCATTTAGGAGTCATAACGCCCTTTTACATTACAAAGTATGATGGGAAACGTTTCGGTTGAAGCCTTTCATGAGTCATCATGCTTTGTTTTACCCATTTACTGTACAAATTATGACTAAAAACGTTCCGGTTGAAGCCCTTTAGGAGTTATCACTCCCTTTTTGAGCCATTCGCTGTACAAACTATGATGGAAAACGTTTCGGTTGAAACCTTTTATAAGTCAACACGCTATGATGGAAAACGTTTCGGTTGAAACCTTTTATAAGTCAACACGCTTTTTTTGAGCTATTTATTGTACAAATTATGACCAAAAACGTTCCAGTTGTAGCCCTTTAGAAATCATCACTCCCTTTTTTAAGCTATTCGCTGTTTAAAGTATGGTGTGAATCATTCCTGCTGAAGCCCTTGTTTTAACTAGTTACCATACAGAATATGGTAGAAAACGTTTCAGTTAAGGCCCTTTAAGAATCTTAATGCTCTTTTTTGAATGGAGTGTGGTGAAAAACGTTCTAATTGAAGGCCTTTGCATCGTCACATCCTTTATTGAACCATTGGCCATACAAAATGTGGTGAAACACGTTCTAGCTAAACTCCTTCAGGGGTCATCTTATCCTTTTTTGAGTCATTTACTGTACTAATTATGACCAAAAACGTTCCGGTTGAAGCCCTTTATGAGTCATCACCCCTTTTTTGAACCATTCTTTTATTGAGTCATTTACTGCACAAAGTATGACCAAAAACGTTCCATTTGTAGCTCGTTAGAAGTCATCACGACTTTTTTGAGCCATTTGCTATACAAAGTAAGTTGAAAAAAGTTCCAGCTGAAGCCCTTTGAGAAACTTGACGTTCTTTTTTGAACCAATCGCTGTACAGAATATGGTGAAAAACGTTTCAGCTGATCTTCTTTAGGAATCATCACCTACTTTTCGAATAATTTGCCATCTGGTTAAAAACGTCCCAGTTGAAGCCCTTTAAGAGACACCACGCCCTTTTTGAAGCCATTTAGGAAAAATTACGCACTTTTTGAAGCCATTTGCTATACAGAGTATAATAAAAAAGTTTTCTGATAAAGTTTTTTAGGAATAATATAGAGTATGACCAAAAACTTTCCGCCCTTTAAGTCATCATGTCCTTTTTTGAGCCATTTGCTGAACAGAGTATGTTGAAAAACGTTCCAGTTGAAGCCTTACTTCTTAACATCGAATCTCTCATTGCAATTTATCTGTACACAGATTTGTCGTTGAATTTTTCTTATTAATGAAACAATCACTTGACTACTGCTATTATGTTTACAAAACCAACAGTGAGATCAAAATGGAGTTAAATCTTTCTGCTAACCACAAAAATGACACTAGCAGAATGAAGATGGTACTTATTTTATGAATATACCTCGTATTAGAGATCGGGTATATTCAACAAACAGTTTTAGTTTTATTTTTTTTTTAATTTTATATATCGTTTAAATAACGACAGTGAAAAAATACCATTTTCTTATATTTTGGATCAGATCAATTAAAAGACTTCTCTTTTCTATAGTTTTTATTGAACATTAAATATGTTGATAATTTTCAAACAAAATTTTCCATGTTATAAATTTTTTTTCAACTTATTTAATCTTTTTTGAAACTTTTTTAATATCAATAGCAACTAAATACAGTATAAATAACTTTATAGAACCGTTAATTTTGGTTAATTTTTTCTAAATAGAATTAAAACAATGATTTGAAATTTTTTGAGTATATGCTAATAATACTGTGAACGAAAACATCTAGAAATGTAGAATCTACATTGATTACAGATATCTTTCACTTATATATTTAATCGGTAATGATTCTTCGCTGATAATTGTAGTTTTTGAATTTTATAAATTTGAATAAAAACGAAAAAAAAAAAATGATTTTGCGCATGCTGTTTTTAGTTTGATGCTAAATCAATTAAAATGAAAAATCTCGGTATTCAAAAAGCAAAACTTAGATTCTAAGTTATATAATTATGTGTATATAAATGACGGCTTAAAATATTTTGAATATCTTTGAGATTGCATATTGCGGAATGTCTTGAATCTATACAAGATCAAATTTATACAAAAACAAATTAAATAAATAAGAGGGTTTGGACAAAACTCGCTTCGGCTTCGTCATTTTTTACTATTGAATTTGACACGAGCAGTAAGTATCAGCCAGTTTTGTAAATACCTCCCAAAATAATAATGTAAATATTTTGTAACATTTGTGCTGCAATATACTAAAGTCTAGACCTAAATTTGAAAAAAAAATTGTTCCTACATGCAAACAAACTTTATATCAAATGAAACTCTTTATACTGTACTCCTATATTGAAGTACTGGAAGTTTAATTGTTTTTACAGCATTTCAAATCTGTTCTTCGCCAAGAATCTCTATCCTCCAACTCTCATTGTTTTCAAGTCTTCAAGAACTTAACCTGATTCTGGGTCTGCCTCTTCGTCTTCTTCATTTTTTTCTGTTACTTCATCATCATCTTAAATAACAGAATTGAAGTTCTTCTGTTCTTCACCAACAATCCCCATCCCCCAACTCACATTGTTTTTGAGTCTTCGAGAACTTAAACTGATTCGGGGTCTGCCTCTTCGTCTTCTTCATTTTTTTCTATTACTTGATCATCATCTTAAATAACAGAATTGAAGTTCTTCTGTTCTACACCAACAATCCCCATCCTCCAACTCTCATTGTTTTTGAGTCTTGGAGAACTTAAACTGATTTGGGATCTGCCTCTTCGTCTTCTTCATTTTTTTCTATTACTTGATCATCACCTTAAATAACAGAATTGAAGTTCTTCTGTTCTACACCAATAATCCCCATCCTCCAACTCTCATTGTTTTTGAGTCTTCGAGAACTTAAACTGATTCGGGGTCTGCCTCTTCGTCTTCTTCATTTTTTCTGTTACTTCATCATCATCTTAAATAACGGAATTGAAGTCGACTGTCTTCATAACTTTATTCTGAACATTCTCGTACTAACCTGGTATATCACTTAAATTATACGACATTGCATTTATAAATATAAAAAAACTTCATATAAACAATAATTTACAACTTGAAAACACACTCTGGGGTTCAGTAGACTCTAAGACAGATTATTTACTTCGTAGGCAAGACTGATGGCAGCAATAGAGAAACGAAATATCCTTTGAGGTTTGTTGGACCTTTGGGTTATGCACATCATCCCTTACAAGTATTTTCCAGGTACCAAGGTGTATTTTCTTGTTTTGGAAAGATGTGTTTCTTATGTATAGACCGCTTTGAAATGCTAAGTTTATAAGATAGTATACATTTTCGTTATTAAGTAATGAAGATCTAAAATTATTGAAACCAATCAAAACAACAATTTATATTTGTTTCCTTGCAATTGGGGATTGTTATTTATGCCGATACGACAAATAATTTTTTTTTCTTCAGATAACAGTCATAATAAATTATTATAAACTGTATAATTTTCTTCAATTTCTTTTATATGGTTTTGTTGATAAATTATCTCGATTTTAGATCTCTGTTAATTAAAATGTCGTTATTACATTAATCATATTTTAATAAAGACTAAAAGTAGTCGAAACGTCAATATTATATGCTTTTAAATAAACTTTTAATTAATACTGACTTAAAATCAAGATAATTTAACAACAAAAAATATATATTGAACGTACCTCGTATATTTTATACTAGTTACTATATTTTTTTTACAAAAGAAAAGAATTTAATGAAAATGTGTAATTGAGTTAAAAGATTGTATTTAGATCTGTTTATTTGAAATAAATTTTGTTTGCATTTTTTTTAAATTCTGGATACTAGGCTAATAAGCAAAGTATGTCCATATGGTTAAAAAAAACTCGCAACTAAAAATTACATGTTACTTATTTATACTGTGCTGTTTGTGTAAAAAAAAACTAGTGGTAATCGCTCACCACGGACTTTTGTGATAAGAATAGTTAAAAAAGTCATGTTCTAGAAAGCAAAAAAATGTATCGTTATATTGTTTATTGTATTGTACCTATACTTTTTATTTTATACAATCGTTCACAGTTTTCCTTTCTTTTTGGTATATTCTACCGTTGTACATATAGTGTGTATATTACTACACAGTAAAGTTTTCAAAATTAATTTAATTTATTTTTCCTGCGATTTTATTATTAAAAAATATAAGTTCTACTAATTTAAATTCGACTTTTTATCTTTCACTTAGAATGGTAATGACAACAATCACTCTGGACCATCTGGAACGTCAACCACTAACCACAAAAATAAGGCGTTAATAAACTTAATTTCTATAATTATTAATAGTTTAACTTCTTATAGGAACAAAAATAATATTTTGGCTACACTGAGTAATGTTGAATTTCAGTATTTTGTCAGAATTTTGAATTTTTAAAATGCTATAGATATGGTGGTAGTTGCTTGGAAAATAACACTGTATTAGAAAGTACTGAACCCTCTGCCTCTAAACTCACAAGGTAACTACTCATATTGGAGTCTTAATGCGCAGAAACATCTTTACAACACAAAAACTATCGAAAATAAACAAGAATGGCGTTTGTTTATAATGAATTTTGAGGTTATGTTCGTTCTAGAAAACTATGGACCATTCTACAACACGTGACTTTGACAATATTTTTTCTGTTTGTTAACGCGCGTATCGTGTTTTTGTTCACATTATTCGTTATTTCATTAAAATAGATCAAATTGAACAATATCTGACCTTAAGCGGTGATACAAAGTGCCATGTAACGAGGTATCAGATGAAAATCGTTTCTAAATAAGGCAAACTGTTTCTAATATAATAATTCACTGTCTTTTTTATCGCACCTCGTATGTTTGGAAAGAGTGCTTTTCTTCTGAATACGATATATAAAATGACATCTAAAACCTTTCTATTTCTACTAAATAAAATATCATAAAGCTTGACAAGTCTGATGACTCATAAAAGTTGGTGAAGCAAATTAGGTAATTAGCTATATTTTTACAAAATTTCCAAATAAGGAACACTGAAAACTTCTTCATCATTTTCTTATTCTTTTACAACATAGTTCATTGCATATCAAATAAAACATTTAAAGCCGATTCATAAAATTGACTTTTCGTTGCCGTTCGCGGGTGACGTTTGCTCTTTGACCTCTATTGACCCCATTCATAAACTTGCTGCCATTAACCTAAAATTTTTTTTATTTTTTTGACGTGTGTACTAATATTTGTTTTCGTTGTATTTTTATATTTTTGTTTGTAATTCGTTATTAATGGAAAATATAATAAAAAATAACGTTTATTTTATTGGGAAAAACGTGATGAACGCGAACAGAAGTGCTCTATTCCATTGCTACGAACGGACGGAAAAAGATAAAATTCGTTTATGTTGAAAGTCATCAACGGCAGACGGCAACTATGAATAGACTTTACATTTCAATAATTTTTATTTTGTAACAGCAAACAGAAAATCAAGTTTATGATTCGGTCATTATAGTTAAATGGATTTTCATTTTAAATACATTTTTACCAAACAATATTAATAAGAAATATGCTTGTGTGCGCCACATTTGAAAGCTATAATTCAAGCAATTCCTCTGACTTCCAGTGCATGTTTTTTTGGTAAAAATGGCAGGAAATCCGAAAAAACGGTAAGTTATCTGGTTCAGCACATGATGACCAATTCACAACACAACAATAATGAGGCAATTTTGAATAAATTTGCTTAGATTGAGTATTTAAAAATTAAAAACTCGCCAGTGTTTACACATGCAACAAGTATTCAAATAAGATTGTGTGCCGTCTAATAAATATGACTGAACTGTCAATGACGTCATTTTGGAATGACCCATAAACTCAATTTATTTTACCTGTTGATCAGTATTCTTATTAACTAACAATGCGATCATGTAGTAAAGTTTTTTTTATCATAGACCTTTTTTTACTTTTGAATTGAAAATTTAGAACTAAACTTCTTCTTCAGTTCAATCTATTTGAACATGTAAAGTTCACTTCACTTTTACTACAATCAAACGAAATCATCTTACTCGTTAAACGTCTCTAGAATGAATTTTAATCTTCAGAATGAATCTCGGTATCTAATTGTTATTTAGCACATAATTTGTAGATACATCGTTTCTTTTAAAAAATTATTTATGTAGAATTAATTATTGCGATATTTTGAAAAATGATAGGAATTGTGAAGGAAAATAAATATTGTATATCCTGTAGATATTATCAATCTATTCATAAACCATTTATGAATTTTACTCAACTGTACGTACAAAATTGTAAAGTAGACACAGAACTTTTTTTTTTCCACAAGTCTGTCTTTTTGATCAAATCAAAGCTGTAATTAATCGAATGAATTCGGAAACATATTTTTTATTTATTTGGCGTTAATTATTATTAAGTAGAACAAACCTAGTGAAGCACTATTGGCTTTATGAGATATTCCAAATAGAGAAATTGTATGTAAAATGAGGGTTTTAATACATCTGGCAACATACGTTTAATAAATCGATTTCAGTGCTTATTGATGAAGTATCCAATCAATATCGATGACTAAATATGTCTACGTTACGGAAGCGCGAAATTCAAATTGGACCGCAGAGTTTTATTTTCAAAGGTAAGTGAATATTTATCAATACTAGTAGTTATAGGGAAAAATAAAAACATTTCTTATCTCAACTTTTATAGTAAAATGACAAAGAATAGTTCATTCGTATGTATTTTTTTTTGTTCACCGACAGAACAAGCTGATATATTTTTTAATGTTTTAAAACTTATGTTGGCACCCACTTTTATTTAAATCTAATTAATTTAAAAAACTGAAGAATTCGTTAATCATTCAAGGACTCAACTATAAGTACATAATTTTGAGGTAGACTCAGAAGTAGATCTTTCACGAGTTTTTATTGCAGACTGATAAATGAAAGTTATACAACGTTGCCGAATTTCACAACGAGTCTGTTTTTTTGATCAAATCAAAGCTATATTATTAATCGAATGATTTAGGGAAACGTATTTTTTATTTGTGTGGCGTTAATTGTTATTAAGCAGAACAAACCTACTAAAGTATTATGATATATTACAAATATTGAAACTGTATGTAAAATGAGGGGTTTTAATACATTTGGCAACATACGTTTAATAAATCGATATCAGTGCTTATCGAATAAGTATCCAATCAATATAGATTACTCGTTACGTTACGGAAGCGCGAAATTCAAATTGGCACATTTTATTTTCAAAGGTAAGTGGATGTTTTTCAATAGTAGAAGGTATAGGGGAAAATGAAAACATTTCTTATCTCAACTTTTATTGTAAAATGACAAAGAATAACTCTAAAACTTTTCAGAATCAATATACGTCTGATATAGAGATAATATGTATCTGAATACATGATATATAGATGTATTAACTACGTAAATATACATCTTATATTTTTGCAGATCAAATCATCCTATTTATCTTTTTTTTTGTTCACCAACAGAACTGGCCGATCTTTTTTCTAATGATATTTTAATACTGATGTTGGCACCCACTTTTATTTAAATCGAATTAATTTGAAAAACTGAAGAATTCTTAAATTATTCAAGGAACCTTAGAAGATAAATTTTCAAATTCTTACCATTAGATATTCAATAGTTTTCATACATTCAATTTGCATCGTGATTATTATTATTATTATTATTGGGTGTAATTGCAATTTCAAGATAAATTTTTTTAGTGTAGTTTTTAGCAACTGAATATTTATCTAGTAAGAATTCGTTTTTTTTAACCCTGTGTGGTAATTCAAAAAGGAGAAACTGCGTGTAATAAGAAAAAATTGTCTTGTGCAAAAAATTCATCATTTATATGTTTGTTTATAAATTTAATTTGTGCCCATAAGTTTAAGCTAAATCTACGTTATTCCTAAAAGTTATCTACTATGTAAATAGGTCATTTGATAGATTTTGTAGAATCAAGTCCATCGCTTTTTCCTTTTTTTTATTACTAACTACATTGAAATCATTTTAATGTTCAGAAAAAAATCGATTAGGTATAAATACTACATGTAGATACAATTTTTCTAATAGGACTTATCTTATTTTGTCTATGATTATTTTATTTTTTTTCCAAAAATCAGAACAAATAACCAATATTCCAAACATAACCTCAAAATTAGAGTATGTGCTATTAATATGAAGGTGTAGTTTTTAGGCTATTTATCGTTTGTTACCAATTCAGGAGATTCATTAAAACGATCAGTAAATTTTCCTGAGTAACTTTTTGTTAAAAATTATACCATTTCATATGAGATTATTTCAATGTAGTTATTATTTTTTTTTTGGACTATTTCAATCAACACCTTGCCTCTTTTGACTTGATAGTACTAGAAAACCCAACAAAACCCAGAGAGTACAATGTGAGAATAGATATAGATATACATATGTAATAATGATAAAATGATTTTTTTTTGTTTTGCAACATTTCAAATAGATATTTTTATCATCAATGATTTGTTTCAAGTTGATCCCACAGTCGCAGGCACGGAGGCCGTTAGCGTTTTAATTTTTTTTTTCAAAATTTTTTCAACGCATGTGCCAGTTCGCACTCGAAATGAAATATTAAATTAGCAAAAGGGTTTTGGGATCGTTTAATAGGGATTCCTCAGATTCAATATTATGGTGAATATTGTATTATGTTTGCTTTTTTAAAAACACTGCATATATAGAGAAATTTTAAAAAAAATTTGTTATATAGGTACCCCAACTGTCATCTAAATAGTTTTTACCCTTTAAATAGATTGAAAAGTAAGTAATCTCAACGGAAACGTTTTTGTAGGAGTTTGTAACTTTATATTATTGCGCTCCCCACGTATTTTTAGTTCTAGTAATTCGAAAAATCTTGTGATTCGAATGAATTTTCTTTAAGCCAATTGCCAGGTACTTTTTTGCAAAATTCTAGAGAACGGATTTTTTTTTGGAATATGTTCAGGGGTTTTCCCTCAGCCATTTTGAAAAACACATTTTTCTACGACCGTGCGTTTTAACCCACTTGCCCGCACGCATTTTAGTTTTGAAAGTGTCACTTTCCCGCACTAGTGCGGGAAAGTGACATTCTTCAAAGGAGAAACAACTATCAAACCACCCGGGTTTGATATCAGTTGCTATGACAACCCAATCGTGTAATTGTTACTAAAACGTCAAAGTTGTTCAAAACGCCTTGGAAGTGACCGAATAAGAACAATCTTCTTCTAAATTAAACCACATTAAACCAAATCCGATACAATAATATTAATGGATTCCTCCCGCGAAGAACTTGCCGAAGCCATTTTAAAGGCTGCCAATGAAGCTAATTCCGAGCTGTTACCTGCCAAAACCAGACTAAGGTATGAGAAGCAATACGACCATTTTGTTACATGGTGTAAGGAGAAAGGGGCCAAAACTTATAAGGAAGAGGTATTTCTGGCGTATTTTTCAGACTTAAGTAAGGTTTTGAAATCTAATACATTATGATCCCGCTATTCGATGGTAAAAAGTTTAGTAAAAATAAAACAAAATTTGGATATAGGAAACTTCCATAAGCTAACGTCGTTTCTTAAACAAAAAAATATTGGTTTTCGAGCACAGAAAGCACAAGTTTTTACCAAAGAAGATATATCCAGGGTTATGCTAGCTCCCGATGAAGTATACCTGATGATTAAAGTGAGTACCATTTTTGCACTGGCTGGCGCTCTCCGCAGATCCGAGCTTGTAAATACCACTGTCGACGACATTCAATATAAAGGCAACTTAATTGTTGTGAAAATTTCTGATTCCAAAAATCATTCGTCAAGATCATTTGTTTTATCTGAAGAAATAAATGATGGAACCTATTTGACGCTGTACAGAAAGTACGCAGATTTACGACCACCTACCACTCCACACCGCCGATTTTTTATTCATTATAAGAATGCTCATTTCATTGTGTTGGCGTAAACACTTTTGGTAAGATGCCAGCAGAGATTGCCGCATATTTACGCCTACCTAATCCGGAACGTTATACAGGACACAGTTCCAGACGTTCTTCGGCAACGTTCCTAGCAGACTCCGGCGAAGAAATAACCAACCTAAAGCGCCTGGGTAGCTGGAAGTCTACTACTGTCGCTGAGAGCTATTTGGAGGACTCCGAGAATCAGAAGAAAAAAATTTCAAATAAAATTCTCTGTACTACAAATGACTTAAAACCGTTGCCGTCACCGTCATCTTTATGCGATCTGCAACCGATGCCATCCTCACCAACGTCATCTACCTTCCAGTTGAAACCAAATAACTCCACTGGGCCGGCAATTCTTACTGGTCTACAGAATGCAACAAATTGTGTTTTCAATATTGATATTTATAATAATTAGTAGTTTTTAGTTATATTTTTGTAGTTTTGTATAAATTTTGTATATAATTATGTTTGTTGGAATAAAATAACTTTTGAAAAATGGGTTGGTATACTTTTTTGTATATACGGTCGTAGAAAAAATAATGTTCCTAACTCATGCGTAAAGTGTCTTTCCCGCGTCGTTCGGGACAACTGCAGTCGCGCGCGGGAAAGTATCACTTTCCGCACTTGTTAGGAAAATAACTATTTATCGAATATCTCGTGAATCGCGCATCGTACGACAAAATAGTGTAGATCATTTTTATAAATAATAAATTTTTTATTTGACATTTTTTTTGTATTACGCACAGGTTTTTAATTATAGCCCTTCAAACTTTTTACAATGTTTAGTTTATAAATTGTAATTGTAAAAAGTTTGGAGCCCAATTAGATTTACATTTAGGGGGCACCCCTGAACATATTCCACAAAAAAATCTTTGCATTATGGACCTATTTCTTTTGCTCCGACGCGATTGGTCTACTTTTAAATCTTCATTTTTATGGCGGATTTAAGAAAAAAATTGGGAAAGAAAATTTCAATTTTATTGCTTTAAATCTTTTTGTAAATGCACTCATTTACGTTTAATCGTTGATTAATTACTTTTTTACAAGTAATCGAGTGATGGTTTTATTTATTTTTGTTTAATTTATACAGAAAAAACAAACAAAAAAAATTCATTTTGTCATTTTCTCACTTTTTATACTTTTTACTTATTGAAATAATATAAATAGAAACATTTATATGAAAATTTTTTTTGAAAAAAACACTCATGATTTTTTTTGAAATCTTTACTAATTGTGTGTAGATTAGCCAAAATATAAGAACTTCATTTGATGTTCTACAAACGAATATATTCAAAAAGTGGGGTTATGATAACATTTAGTCATAAATTCATATGAAATCTTCATTTGAAATATTTTTTTGTCATAAAAATAAAGATTTGAAAGGAAAATTCATCAAAATTTGAAGATTTTTTTATTTTGTAGAGCTAAAAAGAACGAGGGAACCTTCAAAGTATAAAACTACCTATTAATTTCATATTTACAAGAAATGAGAAATGTGTCGAAACTGTTTTTTGTTATCCGTAAAATATTTTTGTACATTGTATAAATAGATTTTCGATATAATTGTAGATATATTTAAAAAAAATAGTAATTCCTATCTTAGTACATATATTAATGATTGTCAAAGCTTAGAATTTTATCAGCCGTACTAAAATATATTGGAAAATAAAGCACCCCCCCATAGAAATGAACTAACTCAACATTCATATTTGTAGGTTATGTTTATGACCTTACCGCTTGTCCTAATTGATTATTTAAGTTGAAATGAGGGGCACACTTTGGTTAATTTGCATATTAAAAGCGCCAATTTTGACAGTTATAGCACTATAACTATTCAATTGAAAATTCTCTGGTCAAAATTTCAGTTTTTTTTAAAATATCGATGAGATTTTTGTTCGTTAAAATCTCTAATTTCTGATTGTGTGAAAAAATATTACCATCGCCATGGTAATTTTGCTCAGAAAAGGCAAAAATTTTTTCCATGTTACACCGATAGGTCTAAAATTTTGATCAATATCTAAAAATTGTACATTATGATAAAAAAGATTTTTTTTTGCCTTTTCTGAGAAAAATTCGCATAGCGATGGTAATATTATTTTATCCCCATGAAGGTTGAGATTATAACGCACGCATATCTATCTCACCGACTTTTTAAAAAAAAGCTGATATTTTGACGGAACAATTTTCGTTTGAAAATTAGGGTACTTTTTCGAAATTAAGTCAAAATAAGGAGAAAAAATAAATAGATTACAGTGTATTTGAGATATAAAGGGATAAGTTTTCGCCAAATGTTTTTTGTAAAAGATAAAAATTAAAAATAAAAAATTAACCTAACCTAACTAAAAACTGGGTTTTTTTAATTTTTCATATAAATTTTAAGGTTATGTGAAAAAAGTGTATCAATAAAAGTTGTAGATCTTTTTATTAACAACTTTGCAACCTGATGGTTTTCCATAGGAGTTTTAGTTTAACCGGAAACCGAGATAAAACGTTTTTTGCCCTTAAACACTCACCCCCTTCCCATTTCCGATCATAGATCGCCCGTAAAATATTTTTACTTTTATTTAAATGAGGAAACTGGATACAACAAAAAAAACAGTTGAAACGGATTTGTTGATGATGTTCTATATCGAAAATCTATACAAAATGAATCTGAGAAAAGTCCCTTATTAATAAAATAACGTTAAATAAACGAAAAAAACTCGCTAATGTCATAAAGAAACTTTTAATCAACATCAAAATCATAAAAATGAAAAGATACAAAAAATTATTATTATTATTATTAAAAAACTAAACGTTAAAAGTGAAACAAAACACGAAAAGAAGAGAAGCGGTTAAACAAAACAAAACAGTTGGATACAAAAGAAAATTGGAAAAACGGAAAAACTAAACACAGAGATATTAATAATCGTCATAATATTTTTTTTACCTTTTTGTGCGCGTACTTAAAACCAAAATTGACAAGTTAAAAAAATATACATTTTTCAACACATACACGTTTATGTAGATATACAGGTAGGTAGATATTGACTTTAAATTTGGCAAAAATGCTGCGTGTCTTATATCAAAATATGCGCACTTCGCAACAACCACATCAAAAGTATAAAACAGAGTCCGACAGTATAATAACAAATAAAAATGGAAATTTTAATATTCTGGACTCTATTTATACATTTTTTCCATATCATCACCTGTAGGTGGTAATAAATTTTAGCGAAGTAAAAAGATCACGCGTTTACACATCATTATTCAGTATTTGCGAAAAGTATGATTTTCATGATTGTCAAAGTGTATGTATAATATATATAATATTAAGTATTAGTAGATAGAATAAGAAATGTATATAGTATCTAATATAACGCGTGTAATCACAAACTTCAACTGTCAATTATCATCCGTCAAACTCACCAACCTCATCAGACAATCTAAAACAGATGATCTACGTCAAAATGGCCGTCGTAGGGTAAACAGTAGATTTTCTCGTATGTTCAGTTACGTTATTCTCGTATTATTCTGGTTTCTCTTATTTTGTGGTGTAAAGAATACCCCATAGATACTTTTTAGATCTGTTTCATTGAAACTAATCCAGCTGAAACGGTGTATTTTTAAAATTTGTTTTAATCGGTTTGCACTGTTGCATTCAACATAATTGACTACTGTTCAAGGTGACAAAGTGATAACCCAGTGAAAGGTACAAGGACAAACAAAAAGTTTAACCCCTTTCCAACTTTAGTCTTTCTCACTTTCTATAAGTTCTACTATACGAGGTTTTTCCGGAAAAATATGGTATTAAAGTTTACTTTACGGGTTGCCAATCTCTTCAACGCCCAGTTCAGCACTTCAAGATCAAGTTACTTGCAAAGCTAGGTGTAAATAAACGGAGAGTTTTGAGTGAAGGAACCAACCGTCAACAAGTGGTTAGAAAGGTTCCAGAAAGGCTGAGAAGTGGAAGTAAAAATAACCGGCAGACTTTTGAGTGTTTAAAACAAGTTTATGAAGACAATTCTGTTAAGGAACCAACAGCGAATAAGGAGACTCTCGTCCAGGACGCCCGTCAACGAGTTCTGATTAAAATGTTAAACAAATTCCGGCTTGTGTTCTTAATGACCGTAGATTAACAGTCAGAAGGATAGCTGACGAGCTATCAATCCCCAAAATAATCGTTCTGAAACAAAAACATGAAATGAGAAAATTGTGGGCGAAAATAGCACCGAAGCTCTTGACCTCAGAACAAAAGGGTTGAGTACTGCGAGGATTGGTTGAGGAACGAGGGGAATTCTCAACCGAGTTATCACTGGAGACGAGTCCAGGTTTTACGAATTCGATGTGAAATGGAAACTAACAAAAGAACCGACAACAAATAAGTCCAATGTTGATTGTTCACAAGAAATTTGTCCCTCTCGGCCAGAGAATGAACGTAAACTTCACGTTGCAGTTTTGAGACGTATCAGAGCTCGAGTGGCTCGAGTTCGACGGAATTTGGCACAAGAGGGCAGGTAGATCTTTCGTCAGGAAAATGCGCCCGTTCAATCACTATGGCAGACCACCAAATTTAGCCCCTTGTGAGTTTTTTTGTTCTCGAAATGCAAAATGGTGCTTCGGGGACAGAAGAAGACAAAAACGAAACGACGACTGAACTACATCAAGACTTCCAGCAATGCTATCACTAGTGGAAACGGCGTTGGCAGAAGTGCATCTTGTCTCAAGGAGAGTTATTTGAGTACAGCTTATCCACAATAAGCATGGCAGTGCTTAGTCGAATAAAAAAACCGACAAAGCTACGTTTTCGGATTGAAATTTCGTACTTTTTCAGGCAACAACTCTTCAAGAAACCATTTCATAATAAAACCGGAAAGTCTAATTAACCGACAAATAGAAATTGACGTCAAAAAGCCTCGTTTACCCCACGACGACCATTTATAAATACGCATCAGGTGATTTTGACAATTCGTTAGATTGCTCAATATGATGTAAAACTTCGAATCACCAATTATACCGGTTAATTTAATATACGAATTTAATTCTTTCAAGGCTAATTACCTCAAGATCTACTAGTAATTCGTCAAATGGAATACTTTTATTTATTGATCTTGATACGTTTAACCTATTGTTATAATTGGTGAACGATTATAATTAGTGAGGTGGTGTAAAGTCGAATTTTCGAGACGACGTTCGTAAAGTTTGTTAAATACACTAACGAACGCGCGCGATCTCAGAATGTTTACTGAGACGCGCGCGTCGCCGGCAAAAATGTGCGCGAATAAAAATTCCTACCAAGCGGCAACACTTACAAATTAAAAAAGAGATTCACTATGAGAACAATGAGATATACACACACATTATTGCCGATGTTATTTTTTTGTTTTTATTTATCTATGAAACGTTTTCTTTTTGCGACAAGAGTATATTTTAGAGAAAGACGTCCATATCTCTAGGGTAGAACTAAACCCTGTGGTATTCCTATTTATATTAGACTAATCACTGTTTTCTAATAACTAATTCTAATAATTCCGCGACATTACTAACAATACTAGCCATATATATATTTATATATATAATACTATTCGGGAATAGTTCTTCATTTTTGAACCGATCCCTACCAAAATGAGGATCCCTCACATCATAATGTTTTTTTTTTACTGTTAAACGCCTATTCAAATAAATCCAGTTAGAAAAACAACATTTTTATCCCTATCAATAAGTCACTTTATGACGTGAATAATAATCAAATGACAGTTCGCAATGTCAACTGTCAAATCATCATGTTTTGACGTGAATAATAATCATATGACAGTTCACAGTATCAATTGTCAAATAATCATGTTATGACGTGAATAATAATCAAATGACAGTTCGAAGTTTCAACTGTCAAGTAACCTGCTTGTAAGATAAGTAATCATAAAATCATAGTTCGTATTGCCAACTGCTTTCAGTTTTTGACGTAAATCATGAACAAATGACAGTTTATAGCGTTTTAGACTGAATTTTCGTAGCTGTATTCATACACATAATACTAGTAAAGTCATAAGTCAGTAATTTATGACATAAATTCTAGACATACGACTTTTTCAATTGTTTCGGCGGGAATTTTAAAAATGTTCATATAAAAATTGTCAAATTACTATTTTTTGACGTCACCATTTGGATATTTTAGCTAGAATTTTGAATTTTCGTATCAAAGCACCAATTTTTGAACGTACATGAAGCCACGTGACAATTCGGGATTATTTTAGCGGAATTTTGAATTTTTTGTTCAAGTTTAGGATGTAGAATATGTTAAAACATTTAGTCGTACATTTCCAATATAATATTTGGTCATTTGTCTATAATTATAAAAACTATTATTGTTTTTTTAATTGTCAAGTCTGTAATATTTAAATGAAATGTAATTACGTGACAATTCAGAACTATTCGATTTTTATTCAAGAACACGTTAATTGCCATTTTCAGACGACTTGGAATAGTCGTACATCGATGAGTTACTATAATCAACAAGTTTTGATACTAATAGCAGTCGACTTGTACCTAACCTAACATTTATAGAAAACCAAAATGGGATCAAGTTGTTGTATGTGTATGTGTGGGGGATCCTCGGTTTTCGTATTCTTCTATACAACATGGATAAACATTTCTATAAACTTACAAAAAATAACATCGCCGCGCTTTGTCCAACCATAATTCTAATTTTTTTGCTAACAGTATTAAAGCCTTTCAATACTGAACACTAAACGCAACATAATAATCATCGAGGAGGGAATAAGAACTAACTTAAAATCTAAACTTATTTAATATAAAATATATAGGGGGATGGGGAACGGGCCAAATTATCCTATTACACAAAATGGCCCCCGATAACAAAGCCGAAACCTGCCAAAAAAAAATAATAACAGTCTATATAATAATAATATATCAATAAATAAGTGCTGTGTGTTACAAATTATTTTTTTTAGCTACCATGTCATTTAAATAACCGTGGTTAAACGATTCTTCTTCTTTATTTTTTTTTGTTAAATGGAATGAATACTGTTTTGTTTTGGGATCTAACAAACGCCTCTTATATACTAGATTTTGAAAATGAGACTCTCAGATGATTCGAATCGGATAGCTGGTAGTTGTGCATCTTAATTAGCGCCACGACGGCTTCTTCCATACTGGGCAGTTGAATTAGAGCCATTTTCTTGTCTTTCCTATTAAAATAAATAAATAAATTTATAAAATTAATCATAAAAATCTATTCAATGGTAAATATTTGTACTGCCTTTTTAACCTTCAAAAATGTAACTCAATTTTTTTTAAATAATTTTGTGTTCATTTTGGTAAATAGTTTTTTTGGTAAAGCTTAGATATTGATATTTTTAATAAGTTAATATGTTTCAATTTTTCAAAAAAATTAATTTTCTACCAAAAGAAACAATTTATCAATAAAAATTAATTATACGGAAATCAAAAAGATTTTAGAAAGTGTATGGGGGTGTCTGATGGTTCAATGCCAAACAGCAAAGTATATAGAATTCAAATTACAACAATAAATAAATAAAAGTTGAGAAGGAGATTGGAACTCCTCGTTACAATGATTTTTGCTTTATAAATCTCCCTCCATCTTTTAGGTTCACTGTCAGTAGGGATAGATACTTTTTTTGTAACAAAATGGCACTAACTACGAGATGATAATATTTTCTTTGAGACATAATTTGTCATTTGTCAATTAAAGTGCGTTTTTCCAATAGCTGTTAATTGTGATCATTAGCAACAGCTGTCAGTTACCAATTCTCAGTTAAAGTGTGGTTTTTCTGATTATATTTTCATTTGTTGTTAATTTCGATCATTTTTCTTTAAAATATAAGCTGTTTCCCCCTTTTTGGTCATCTGCAACAGTTCATTGTTGTCAGTTGTCAATTAAAACGTACGTTTTTAAAATTATAATGATTTTTCTTCAGAACATAAACTATTTCCCACCATTTCACTCATAAACAACAGCTGTCAATTGTCAGTTATCAATTAAAGTGTGTTTTTTCAATTGTGATCAGTTTTCTTCAAGATATAAGCTGGTTCTTGCCTTTATTCTCATCAGCAACAGATGTCGCTTGTCAATTGAAGTGCTTTCTAATTGTTGTTAATTGTGATTATTCTTCTTTAGACAATTGGCTGTTTTCCGCTCTTTCGCTCATCAGTAACAGCTGTCAGTTGTCAATTAAAATACTTTCTAATTATATTTCTTGTTATCGAGAAGGTTTTTTTAATTATTTCTTCCAACAATCATCTGAATTTTTATGAATCCTAAACTAACCTCAACCAATATCACTGGTTTAAAATCTATTTTGAAAACTTTCCTATTGTTCTATGATTGAATTTTTACCACAAGGAAATTGGATGTGTGTATAACCTAGTTTCGATATTCTTTCATGTTTTAATGACATAAATCATACTTAGGAGATAGTTTAAGCGGTAATTTTAAAAAATACTTCTATTAATGCAAATTTGTCACTAAAACCATCAGTTTTCCGTATAACAAATCCTCAAAATAAAATATATAAAAGAAATATTAGAAAATAATTTTAAACATACGGGAAAAATTTGAACGCCTTGATGGTGAATCCGTTTTTGGTGAAAGCTTCCTTGATATCTTCTTCGTTAACGGTAGCTGGAATGTTGCTCAAATGTAACGTCGACGATGGGGGGTAGATATTTTGATAATTCTTGGAACCCGGTTTCTTGAACCTGTGTAACGGACTCTGACTATAGTCTTTGGTTAAACCGGCATCGGGTTGACCTTCTTTGGGCATTTGTACGCTCTGGTGTTTGCTCAACATCACTCTAATATTTTTTCCGAATACCTTCAATTTGTCCATATGAGTTATGGCTATATAAAAATAAATTTATTACATACCGAAAGTTATAAATTCAACATTCATTTGAATATGTTTATAGATACTAGAAATTAAATTAATTTTTTATTGATTAAAATAAATTTATCAAATTCTTTACCCAAATGTGCCTGGTGGGGTTCAGCAAGTTGGACCAATGCCGAATCTTTTTTGTTGTACAAGATTTTTACTCTTTGTACATCACCGTATACCCCTAAAATTAAAATATTACCAATAATTAATTTTTATTAAATATAATAAAAATTGTATGTATGTATATATATAATGATTGGAAAAAATAGAAAAAAAAATTATTAGAGCTTATAGAAAGAGTATTAAAACAACTAGCGCAATACAAAAATAAAATAGTGAAAAATTGAATAACGCATAACATGCAGGACGATAAGAAAATATATTTTAAATAATATATAATCTAAATTAATAGAATGAAAATTAATAAAATTCTGAAATTATATAAATTTAATATCTAAGCAGTAAGCTTTGACTAACGAAATAAAATTATTTAACGATCTAAATAAATAATTTAAAACATTCAAATAGTAATAAAAAAAGTAAACGTTCTAAAGGGGGGTCACTATAATTTCCTTTTTAAATCATAATTAATATCAAATTTTCAATATAATAAATCAAATATATTAATATAAAATAATACATATTTCTATTACTACAGTATTAAATCATTTTTATTATACGGGGTATCGTCAAAAAATTAAAAATAATCCCTTCGATTAACAATATATTTATCACAATTCCAACATTGAATTAATTACAAAAAAATAATCCTAGAAGATTTCTTGGTGTCATGGCCATCATAAAACGTACAATTTTTAGTACATCTTTTATTTTATAGAAAAGTTAGTAGTCGCTAAATCTGGTTAATAAAAGGGATGTAAATAAGTAGAAGACTTTTATGTACTGTAAACTTTTTGTTTGTTATTTTGTTTTATTAAACGAAAAAGAAAGTTGTTGACTGAAATTGTTTTATTTCCACTTTAAATTTGTAAAAATATGATGACTCAGTAATAGCCTAATACTTTTTCGAAACAAAAATACGTATCCCATTTCTAATTTCAGGATCATGGGATGTTAATTGTGATATTTATAAATTTTTGAAATTGAAAATGAGTAAAACAAAATATTGGGGACCACATAGTGGGGACAAGCAAAGACATTACTATGAGAGTGCACCAAGAAGATATTTGAAGAATTTATTAGCTATAGGAAGAGTTTTAGCAAAGGTTTCAGAAGAACATTATAGCCTTTGGCAATTGAAATTTCGGTATCATGTTAATTGGAAATTAATAAAAAAAGATTGGCGACAACACAATGGAGGACAAATATAGACTTCAATGGGAAAGTTTGTCCAGAAGATATCTGAAGAATTCATTAGCTATAGCTAAAATTTGAAACTTAAACTTGTAGAAGAAGATGTGGGTTAAGAAAGGAAACATTTATCCAATTGGAAGCATACTACTACTACTCCTGACCTAAACTGAAACTAGTAGAAGTCATAAAATTTTTAAAATAATTTCGGAAACTTTATACAGAAGGGACCACAATAGATATTTCAGTTTTTAACGAATGATCACCCTATCAAACCAAATATGCAATTTTTGATTTTTTATAGGCTTTAAAAAGATTACCAAAAAACTTTTTTTTTAAATTAACAAAATATTATGAAAGATCTAAATTTTATAGATTCATTGAATTAATTTTTATCAATTCGAACTGTTAATTAAATTCGAATTATTCAAACTAAAAAAAAATTTTTGACAAAAACAAAATTAAAAAAACCAATTCTTATCAATTCATACTTGGAAAAAAATCTATTTTCAACAATTCAACTCAGGAAAAGTCAACTGTTGACTAAATTGTTATTATTATTGGATAAAATGAACATATAAATGAAAATTATTATTGATGTAAATGTGAAAACTGCAATCTATCAAAAATATAAACATAGAAAGGACAATTCTAATTAATCGAAACTTGGAAAACCCAATTTTTGTCAAAAATACATTTCAACAAATCAATTTTTACAAATTTAAATTTGGAAAAGTCAATTTTCGACCAAATAAAAATTGAAAATGCAAATTTTTGACGAGGAGTAGCATAAACATAAAAAGACCAATCCAAGCTTGGGAAACCCAATTTTCATAAAAAAAAAACTAAATAAATTCAATTTTCATCGATTCAAAATTGGAAAAGGCAATTTTTGAACAAGCTAACATTGAAAAATCAAATTTTCGACGAGAATAAGCATAAAAAGACCAATCCAAACTTGGGAAACCCAATTTTCATAATAAAAAAACTAAATAAATTCAATTTTCACCGATTTAAAATTGGAAAAACCAATTTTTGACATAAATATATTTTCAGTCAAGTTATATTGATGTTTACGTGTCTAATAGAGCAAAATATTTGTATTTTTTTTGGAGTAATTAAAATTAGTGACTCCCCATTGGTAATCCAATTCGCTTGGTAGTCTGATAATGAGCAAATTTGAAAAATCAAAACAGCTACAAGCAAATCGGACTCAACTCTGTTATTTTAATGTTACATTATTTTTAGTAGGACTCGAATAAAATTAGTTAAAAGAACAGAGTTGTAAAGTAATCAAGACTAGGTAGATACATATTTTTATTTCTTCTTATATATTTGAAATTTTATCAATTATATCATGATTAATTAAAAAATTGTTCATCATGTATTTACCTAGTTAGTTTGGGAAATATAATTCAGTGAAAACATACCAAATAGTGTAAAGAGAGCGTCAGGCGTGACCATCTACAATAGAGAAAGATGACAGTAGGATGTAACGTGGCACAGAGAGGTAGCGTTTATGCCACCGGAGGGGCAGCAAATGTAAAAAAAAAAGAAAAAAACAGCATTAGATTAATTTTTTATTTTAATTTAAAAAACCTTCATGTGGGCTAATAAGAGAAATTTTATCTGCTGAAAAGTAGTTTATAGGGCTCGATTAAATAAATTTAAACAAACTACTTATTGTTTATTACAAATAGGCAAATTAATAAATGAAAAGTATTATTTTGAAATATTTTTTCTAAAGATATTGCAATTGTTGTCAAAGAAATAAAAGAGACGTGACATTTCAAGTCAAAAAAATAAGTAAAAGACGCGAGGATTGTTGTCAAAAAAGGAATTTAGGAGGCGAAAATTGTTAAGAAAAAATGAATAAGAGTAGACGATTCTAATTGTCAAAAAATGAGTTTGGAAAACAAGGATTGTTGTCAGAATATGAGTTGCCAAAAAAATAATTGAGGTGGTGTCGATTTTTATTGTCAAAAATGTGTTTAGAAGGCAAGGATTGTTGTCAAAAAAGGAATTTAGGAGGCGAAAATTGTTAAGAAAAAATGAATAAGAGTAGACGATTCTAATTGTCAAAAAATGAGTTTGGAAAACAAGGATTGTTGTCAGAATATGAGTTGCCAAAAAAATAATTGAGGTGGTGTCGATTTTTATTGTCAAAAATGTGTTTAGAAGGCAAGGATTGTTGTCAAAAAATGAATTTAGGATGCGAAAATTGTTAAGAAAAAATGAATAAGAGTAGACGATTCTAATTGTCAAAAAATGAGTTTGGAAAACAAGGATTGTTGTCAGAATATGAGTTGCCAAAAAAATAATTGAGGTGGTGTCGATTTTTATTGTCAAAAATGTGTTTAGAAGGCAAGGATTGTTGTCAAAAAATGAATTTAGGATGCGAAAATTGTTAAGAAAAAATGAATAAGAGTAGACGATTCTAATTGTCAAAAAATGAGTTTGGAAAACAAGGATTGTTGTCAGAATATGAGTTGCCAAAAAAATAATTGAGGTGGTGTCGATTTTTATTGTCAAAAATGTGTTTAGAAGGCAAGGATTGTTGTCAAAAAATGAATTTAGGATGCGAAAATTGTTAAGAAAAAATGAATAAGAGTAGACGATTCTAATTGTCAAAAAATGAGTTTGGAAAACAAGGATTGTTGTCAGAATATGAGTTGCCAAAAAAATAATTGAGGTGGTGTCGATTTTTATTGTCAAAAATGTGTTTAGAAGGCAAGTATTGTTGTCAAAAAATGAATTTAGGATGCGAAAATTGTTAAGAAAAAATGAATAAGAGTAGACGATTCTAATTGTCAAAAAATGAGTTTGGAAAACAAGGATTGTTGTCAGAATATGAGTTGCCAAAAAAATAATTGAGGTGGTGTCGATTTTTATTGTCAAAAATGTGTTTAGAAGGCAAGGATTGTTGTCAAAAAATGAATTTAGGATGCGAAAATTGTTAAGAAAAAATGAATAAGAGTAGACGATTCTAATTGTCAAAAAATGAGTTTGGAAAACAAGGATTGTTGTCAGAATATGAGTTGCCAAAAAAATAATTGAGGTGGTGTCGATTTTTATTGTCAAAAATGTGTTTAGAAGGCAAGGATTGTTGTCAAAAAATGAATTTAGGATGCGAAAATTGTTAAGAAAAAATGAATAAGAGTAGACGATTCTAATTGTCAAAAAATGAGTTTGGAAAACAAGGATTGTTGTCAGAATATGAGTTGCCAAAAAAATAATTGAGGTGGTGTCGATTTTTATTGTCAAAAATGTGTTTAGAAGGCAAGGATTGTTGTCAAAAAATGAATTTAGGATGCGAAAATTGTTAAGAAAAAATGAATAAGAGTAGACGATTCTAATTGTCAAAAAATGAGTTTGAAAAACAAGGATTGTTGTCAGAATATGAGTTGCCAAAAAAATAATTGAGGTGGTGTCGATTTTTATTGTCAAAAATGTGTTTAGAAGGCAAGGATTGTTGTCAAAAAATGAATTTAGGATGCGAAAATTGTTAAGAAAAAATGAATAAGAGTAGACGATTCTAATTGTCAAAAAATGAGTTTGGAAAACAAGGATTGTTGTCAGAATATGAGTTGCCAAAAAAATAATTGAGGTGGTGTCGATTTTTATTGTCAAAAATGTGTTTAGAAGGCAAGGATTGTTGTCAAAAAATGAATTTAGGATGCGAAAATTGTTAAGAAAAAATGAATAAGAGTAGACGATTCTAATTGTCAAAAAATGAGTTTGAAAAACAAGGATTGTTGTCAGAATATGAGTTGCCAAAAAAATAATTGAGGTGGTGTCGATTTTTATTGTCAAAAATGTGTTTAGAAGGCAAGGATTGTTGTCAAAAAATGAATTTAGGATGCGAAAATTGTTAAGAAAAAATGAATAAGAGTAGACGATTCTAATTGTCAAAAAATGAGTTTGGAAAACAAGGATTGTTGTCAGAATATGAGTTGCCAAAAAAATAATTGAGGTGGTGTCGATTTTTATTGTCAAAAATGTGTTTAGAAGGCAAGGATTGTTGTCAAAAAATGAATTTAGGATGCGAAAATTGTTAAGAAAAAATGAATAAGAGTAGACGATTCTAATTGTCAAAAAATGAGTTTGGAAAACAAGGATTGTTGTCAGAATATGAGTTGCCAAAAAAATAATTGAGGTGGTGTCGATTTTTATTGTCAAAAATGTGTTTAGAAGGCAAGGATTGTTGTCAAAAAATGAATTTAGGATGCGAAAATTGTTAAGAAAAAATGAATAAGAGTAGACGATTCTAATTGTCAAAAAATGAGTTTGGAAAACAAGGATTGTTGTCAGAATATGAGTTGCCAAAAAAATAATTGAGGTGGTGTCGATTTTTATTGTCAAAAATGTGTTTAGAAGGCAAGGATTGTTGTCAAAAAATGAATTTAGGATGCGAAAATTGTTAAGAAAAAATGAATAAGAGTAGACGATTCTAATTGTCAAAAAATGAGTTTGGAAAACAAGGATTGTTGTCAGAATATGAGTTGCCAAAAAAATAATTGAGGTGGTGTCGATTTTTATTGTCAAAAATGTGTTTAGAAGGCAAGGATTGTTGTCAAAAAATGAATTTAGGATGCGAAAATTGTTAAGAAAAAATGAATAAGAGTAGACGATTCTAATTGTCAAAAAATGAGTTTGGAAAACAAGGATTGTTGTCAGAATATGAGTTGCCAAAAAAATAATTGAGGTGGTGTCGATTTTTATTGTCAAAAATGTGTTTAGAAGGCAAGGATTGTTGTCAAAAAATGAATTTAGGATGCGAAAATTGTTAAGAAAAAATGAATAAGAGTAGACGATTCTAATTGTCAAAAAATGAGTTTGGAAAACAAGGATTGTTGTCAGAATATGAGTTGCCAAAAAAATAATTGAGGTGGTGTCGATTTTTATTGTCAAAAATGTGTTTAGAAGGCAAGGATTGTTGTCAAAAAATGAATTTAGGATGCGAAAATTGTTAAGAAAAAATGAATAAGAGTAGACGATTCTAATTGTCAAAAAATGAGTTTGGAAAACAAGGATTGTTGTCAGAATATGAGTTGCCAAAAAAATAATTGAGGTGGTGTCGATTTTTATTGTCAAAAATGTGTTTAGAAGGCAAGGATTGTTGTCAAAAAATGAATTTAGGATGCGAAAATTGTTAAGAAAAAATGAATAAGAGTAGACGATTCTAATTGTCAAAAAATGAGTTTGAAAAACAAGGATTGTTGTCAGAATATGAGTTGCCAAAAAAATAATTGAGGTGGTGTCGATTTTTATTGTCAAAAATGTGTTTAGAAGGCAAGGATTGTTGTCAAAAAATGAATTTAGGATGCGAAAATTGTTAAGAAAAAATGAATAAGAGTAGACGATTCTAATTGTCAAAAAATGAGTTTGGAAAACAAGGATTGTTGTCAGAATATGAGTTGCCAAAAAAATAATTGAGGTGGTGTCGATTTTTATTGTCAAAAATGTGTTTAGAAGGCAAGGATTGTTGTCAAAAAATGAATTTAGGATGCGAAAATTGTGAAAAGAGTTTCTAAAGGTAGAGGGTCAAATAAAAGGAATTTGAATAACAAAAAATGAATCTATGAGATGACGATGGTTGTAAAAAAAAATAATTGAAGTGGTGCGGATTTTAAAAGTGAAAAATTAAGTTTAGGAAGCAGAAAATTAATTTAAGGGGAAGAAATTGTTGAAAAAACATAATTGAGAAGGTTTGGCTTTTAATTGTCAAATTGGAAGGCGAAACTGTCAAAAAATTTAGGAATTTAGGAAGGGGACGACTGTGATTGTCAAAAAAAGAATTTAATAGTCAAGGATTGTCGTCATAATTGAGGTGGGAAGTTTAAGAAGAGAAAATGTTGTCAAAAAATGAATCTAAGAGGCGAAGGGCGAGCATTTTAATTCAATTTAAAACATTATTTTCTCACTTTTTAAGCAGTCGTAGAATAAAATTATATTAAGAGCCTTATAAACCTTATAACAATATATTTTATCAAGTATTATCTGTAGAAAAGAAAAAAAAAGATTATAGATATTAATAGAGCATGAAAAGGTTTTTTAATGATTAGATGATAAAAATACTATATACAGTTTTACACCCAAAGCTATTAATTTTTAATCGTATATTTTTCTTAAATAAAATCATCAAGGGAATAATAAAATTCTTTTATACGTCTACATGAACCTAAATTCGATTTGTTTTTTCAAAACTGAGCTCTCAAAAAGTTACTTTGCTACAACGATACAAAACAATGAAAAAAAACTATTTTCATTAAACCTTCACCCAAAACTATTAAAAAAATTAAAAAAAAAGGATAATATATTTTCAGTATTAGAGTCCGGTAATGTACAGTGCTTTTTACGTGTCAAATTTTGACATATTGAAAAATAACCAAATAAATTCTTCTTGTTAGTTTTTGTATAGTTTCTACCAAATTTAAAATGATTTTGAAGGTTGTTATTATGATATCTGTGATCGACAAGGACCTTCACATCATAATAGAAAAAAAAAATTGAGAAACATAAATTGCAAAAAAAATTGTTGATCAACAAATTTTAGTGTATTTCCCGAGTTTTATCGACGACAATAAGGAACGGTATAGAGATGGGAACTAAAACCTTTAAAATGATTTCAAAAAAAATCGACAAAATAAATTTTCAACCCCAAAAAACTATTAAAGAAAAAAATATATAAAATTAGTTGTTAAAATTCAAAAGCACTGCACACGACTTATTTAGACATATAGACAAAAAAATATTTTTATCAATATAAAAATTATACTGACCTCCTCGTTGAGATTACTGACGAGCAAAACGGTAGCCATAGCAAGACCCGGATTTGTTAAGCCTCTTAATCCGGGAGCTGTTTGCCCCAAGGCGAAATTACCGAGACCGGGTAATCCGCCAGCAACAGCTCCGGGATACGGCGCTGCCAAAGGAGAAGCCAAACCGTGCATGAATGGACTGTTCAATACTCCGGGTGTACCAGAAAGAATCGAATCTAGAAACATACGAGACGCGTTACGAATTTATGGTAAAAAAATGGGAAATCGAGTCACTCGCACCTGCTAATCTTTCTCTAGCCAACCGAGGCTGTGTAGCCAATAACAAAATATCGGCGCCCAAACCGCCGGCTAAACCTCCGGTTAGAGCCAATTGATCGCCGCCGTCGCCGGTCGGTAGATTCGGATTGGTGTAGTCTCTAGACTTGTCGTTGTTGTATTTTACGTTCAAGGACGACATTTTCGAATAATCGATACGTAAAGTACAACAACTGTTGTAGATGTTTTGACCGTCTAAAGCTTGTTTGGCGGATTGGGCAGATTGAGTATCCGGATATTGGATGAGAGCTTGGAACGAATCTGTAAAGTAATAAAAATATTCACGCCTATCTTTCCTTTATAAAGGAAATACTTACTGTTCTTTGTAAACGTTACGATTTTCAAAACTTTTCCAAACCTTTGGAATATCTGAAATAAACCGTAAATATTGAATAGTCGTTTTTGTACACTAAGAGAGCGTTAAGAGAAATAAAAAAATTATTACCAAATGTAAAATATCTAAGCTGATGGGGTATATCATATGCTCGATGATAACTCTTAAAACGGTATTGGGTCCACCCTGTATGTCCTGTCCGTTAGTTACCGGTGTAGAGTTTGTTGCAGGAGTTCCAGAGTTGCTTGTAATTGCCTGTGCTGCTTGTAATGCAGCTTGCGCAGAAGCATTCTATAACAAACAAAAAAAAACACTAATACCAACTATTTTATAGGTATATCTAAAAATTCCTAGTGCCCAACAAAGAAAGAAAGGTCATAGAGAATTAAAATGTTTGTACAACGTCTTTTTAATTTCATTGTCATTGTTAAATCTTGTGTACCCCTTAACTCGAATCGAACAGGGTCAAATCAGGACGATACGGTGGATGACCAATCTCCGGGACGCTTTTATAGTAGCCTTGGAAAGCAGTATGGGGTGAAGCAAGCGTACATTTCGGCTGATTTTGCCGAGCCTTAAGTCTACTGCATTCAAACTTGTTTTTGATTCCTTGAAGTCAATCCAATGGATTCCCTAGAAGTCCCAAAATATTGTAGCCTTCACTTTTTTTGGTACTTTTCGTGACGTTTGATTTTTCCGGCAAATTCTATATTTTTCGATGCCATACCTCTTTTGGATGTCGGATCGCAGCAAAGCTCAATTTTTACGCTCCGGACACTTATATTGTTTTCAGTAACATGACCTTGACCTGCACGTGGGTCATTTTCTAATGATTCTCGTCCTAAGCGAAACAATTTGGACCAATTTTTAATTTTTGAAAATGACACACGTCATCGTAAATTTCTGTTTTTGATTCTTGTTGGTGCTAAACCTTTTTCAGTCTTTAGCACACAACTCAATTTGAGACATTTTTCATAACGACTTGAGTGATCGTTCGAGGTTAACTATAAAGTTGAAACTTTCCGTGAAGCTTGTTGAGGCTTGCCACTGGCACGTGCATAAAGATTTTGCGAACGTATTCTATTTACTATATGAAGCCAAGAAATAAGGGTCCACAATACTAAGTTAAAAAATGCCATTGAATATAAATAAAATTTAATACTATCCAGGAATTTAATCAAACTTTTTTTTCCCCTAAATGAATTTTCAATTTAACGTTAAATTAAAAATTAATGGAATTGCTCAAGGGTCGTTTCTAATTGAACCAGTTTATATTTTTTAATGATGCCAGATTGACACAAATCCAATCCTTTATTTTTTTAATTTCGATTCCGGAATTTATTATTCTTTTTAAGTCAAAACGCGAGGATAAAAAGAATCAACTTAATTTTATCCAATTTTTTCTAAAAAGCTTTCTGTATTTAGCTCCAAATTTTGGAATATCATTATTGGTATAAACATCTAAAATAGCGATTTTTTGGAATTTCCGAAAATTACTACGAGCAACGTGTCAATCTCAAATTTCTGGTAAAATTCCGACTGAGTGCTATAAAATGTCGCAAGTGGCCTATGGGGACAATTCTCTGTCTCGTGCGCGTTTTTGAGTGGTGGAAGCGCTTTAGTTTGTACCGAGAGAGCACTGAAGATGTCCAAGTCGTCCTGTGACTCAACTCAACTTCGGAAACAGTGACCAAAATCAACCAAATTGTGCGTGCAGATCGTCGAATGAGCATCCGGATGATTGCCGAGGCTGTAAACTCCGATAAAGAAATTGATAGAAAAATGGTACACGAGGAATTACACATGACAAAAATCTATGCGAAGGTGCCAAAAAATCTGACTCTTGATCAAAATCTCTTGCGCAACGGGTCTACTCAGATTTTCTTGAAAGGTTAGAAAAAGATCTGCTTTGAAAGGGATCCGATTTGAGTCGAAGGAAGCGGTAAAGCAAAAAAGACTTCCAGTAATGCATCGATCAATGGAAAAACGCATGGAAAAGTGTGTGGCGGGGGTATGGGAGTATATTGAAGGGGAGCATTCGAATGTAGAATAATTTTTCTAATAAAACTCTTTTTCGTAACCAGTCTCGTTATTTAATAGCCAGACCTCGTCCATCACTTATAAATTGATAAAATGAAAAATTGGGGCATTTTTATCCCTTTTTCATATCTAATGAGCTGGAACCACCCATACGTTGAAGCCCTCGGATTATCTATATTTAATAGTGATCGTTTTCCATTACAATTTTGAAAATTTCATGTACTGTTTAATTCCATATATTTAGCTCTTTTTGATACGCCGAGCACCAGCTCTCATACTATTTTTTTGTTGAACTGTTTAGTGGTCTTCCAATATTTAGTTTTTTCTCCATTTTCCCCATCTCTTTGTTCGCATAGCTTCTCTCCAATCTCGTGAGAATAGATCTTACGAATATTTTCTAGATTTCCATCTTGCTTTTTGTACTCATCATCTCAAATATATGCTGAATTTATTCCTTTATTAAATCCCTCTCACTTTGGAAAGTCCTGTTTTTCTGATGTTTATGATCTACATAATTTTTCTCTAGAATCTTCGATTTATTGGATTTAGGTAGCTTGACGTATTGTAAATAGTGTCCACCTTCCATCCGTTCTTCCTACGTTGGAATCTTTCCATGTCCCTTGATTCTAGTGACAATTTTAATCTTAACAAAGTTATGTTTCTAAAATGTGAACCTTTTAATGAAACACCCACCCAAAAACAAATTTCGTAAATATGACGGAAGGTCCCAGCGCTTCTTTTTAACAGTGTAAACATAAGAAATTGTATTTTTTTTCTCATCTAAAATGAGTCTCGAAACCAAAGGCTCCAATTAACGAAACTCACTTTCAATTAAAATTGTATATGTATTTTCTTAACGACAGTTTCAATTTTCTAATTCGCAGCTGCTCGAAAAATTTTACGTAGCTATCTCCTAAAACGGTTTAAATTAAAAATGAAAAGGAACGAGAAGAAAAACTCTTTCCCGATCTTCAATTTACAGTTTTAATGACTCGATTTACGAGCTTAATTTTGAATATATTGTGAGAGTCGGTTCCCAAAAGCAGACGTAGCTAAAATAGATATTTATTTCTATATATTAAAATTGTGTCAAAAATATGAAAAACATACAGTTTAACTTGGTAGTTGTTAAAAAAAACGTAAGTGGAATACACCGTTTGCAACAATTTCAAGAAATAAAGATGAAACGAATGAAATTGAACGACGTAAACTAGACAAAGAATTCCTTATAGCATTTATACAACAATGTCTTCGGCGTCTGACGAATCTTCTTATCCCACCGAGAGAATTGTTTTACATTTTAGATATTTCGAAGCTTTAGGGCAGATATAAGTTGAGGTTATGATTGGAAATGGGTTCTCGTTAACTGACATTGTTACAATTTTACGACTTTTTGAATTTATACACACAGAAACGTAATCAACAACAAATATTTTTACTTTCACTCAAATAGCACTTGTACGAAGACACGTTGTGAGTACGTTCACCATTCGAACTGTCAAACTCCATGTCAGATTTGACATATTTACATCAGTCAAAATTACATCAATTACTACTAAAATGAGCACCGTGTCTATGTCAAATATGTGGTATTTTTGGTTAGATATCTTATAATATTTTAGGAATTGTAACCTCCCCTGTAAAAAAAAAATGTGAAGTGGTAGTACATATTTTTGAATTTTCTATTACGACATCAAAAGACAAAACAGTTATAATTTATTATTTCCGGCACCTCAAAATTATAAATGGCTCGACTATTAACCTGAAAAAAGGACATTTTTCATTTCATTTCTCCTTCAAGATTGTTCCGCGTTCCCTGATAAATGTGCAGACATATTTCATTTTGATATTAAAAAAGGGTTGCTGTTACCGATATTCCTTGTAGTAGTAAGGAAAATAAAACCCTTTATAAGGTGTTATGAACTGAAAATGGAGGTGGGAAACTGCGGGAAATCTCATTAGACTTGCTAAGATTTTGATGGAAGATACATTGAAAAAGCAACGACGCGCTTTGGAGCTCGTTAAAATGAATCAGAGTTTACAAAAATTTAGTCTACGATTAACATTTGGGAAAAACTGTTTTTCAATATTGTAACATGGTCATGTAACATTTTTTCATTGTTTTTTTATTTCAAATAGTTATAAACAAAACATATCTAAAGAGAAAGTGTCATTTCTATTAATAATACGTTTTAATGATGAATGCGCAAAGTGCATTCATCATTTTTTGAAATATTTTGCATCGGCTTACTTCATTTTCAAATAAGCATATGTTCTTCACTAATATTTGGACAAGTTCCAAATCCCGTATTTCCAATATTGTGATCCCAATTAATGTCCTAATTTTTCTCAACATATAATCAACCTTTAAAAAGAATTCTCTTAAATTTTAGTTCAATACTCCCATTATTTTGGCTTGGGTGAGTTTTTATATAAGCATAAGTTCTCCATTAAGATTTGGACTAGTTCGAAGCCTCGTATTTCCAATATTATGACCCCAATTAACGTCCCGATTTTTTTCAACATAAAATCAACCTTTAAAAACACCCCTTTAAAATATTAGCTAAATATTCCCATTATTTTGGCTTGGGTGAGTTTTTATATAAGCATAAGTTCTCCATTAAGATTTGGACTAGTTCGAAGCCTCGTATTTCCAATATTATGACCCCAATTAACGTCCCGATTTTTTTCAACATAAAATCAACCTTTAAAAACACCCCTTTAAAATATTAGCTAAATATTCCCATTATTTTGGACTGGGCGAGTTTTTATATAAGCGTATGTTCTCCATTATGATTTGGACAAGTTCCAAACCTCGTATTTCCTATATTGTGACCCCAATTAACGTCCTAATTTTTCTCAACATATAATCAACCTTTAAAAAGAATTCTCTTAAATTTTAGCTCAATATTCCCATTATTTTGGCATGGGTGAGTTTTTATATAAGCATAAGTTCTCCATTAAGATTTGGACTAGTTCGAAGCCTCGTATTTCCAATATTACGACCCCAACAACTTCCTGATTTTTTGTATAATCAATCTTCGAAAACATTTCTCTTAAATTTTAGCTCAATACTCCCATTATTTTGGCTTGGGTGAGTTTTTATATAAGCATAAGTTCTCCATTAAGATTTGGACTAGTTCGAAGCCTCGTATTTCCAATATTATGACCCCAATTAACGTCCCGATTTTTTTCAACATAAAATCAACCTTTAAAAACACCCCTTTAAAATATTAGCTAAATATTCCCATTATTTTGGCCTGGGCGAGTTTTTATATAAGCGTATGTTCTCCATTATGATTTGGACAAGTTCCAAACCTCGTATTTCCTATATTGTGACCCCAATTAACGTCCTAATTTTTCTCAACATATAATCAACCTTTAAAAAGAATTCTCTTAAATTTTAGCTCAATATTCCCATTATTTTGGCATGGGTGAGTTTTTATATAAGCATAAGTTCTCCATTAAGATTTGGACTAGTTCGAAGCTTCGTATTTCCAATATTGTGACCCCAATTAACGTCCTAATTTTTTTCAACATAAAATCAACCTTTAAAAAGAATTTTATGAAATTTTAGCTCAATATTCCCATTATTTTGGCATGGGTGAGTTTTTATATAAGCATAAGTTCTCCATTATGATTTGGACAAGTTCCAAACCTCGTATTTCCTATATTGTGATCCCAATTAATGTCCTAATTTTTCTCAACATATAATCAACCTTTAAAAAGAATTCTCTTAAATTTTAGTTCAATACTCCCATTATTTTGGCTTGGGTGAGTTTTTATATAAGCATAAGTTCTCCATTAAGATTTGGACTAGTTCGAAGCCTCGTATTTCCAATATTATGACCCCAATTAACGTCCCGATTTTTTTCAACATAAAATCAACCTTTAAAAACACCTCTTTAAAATATCAGCTAAATATTCCCATTATTTTGGCCTGGGCGAGTTTTTATATAAGCGTATGTTCTCCATTATGATTTGGACAAGTTCCAAACCTCGTATTTCCTATATTGTGACCCCAACTAACTTCCTGATTTTTTTTCAATACATAATCAACATTAAAAAAAATTCTCCAAAATTTTAGCTCAATATTTCCATTATTTTGGACTCAGTGATTTTTTAAACAACCAAATGTTAATTTTAGAAAAAGTTTGAAGTTTCTTAGATCAAATACTGAGACCCCAAGTAACCTCCTGATTTATACCAACGTATACATCAATAATTTCTTACGGAACTATAAAATATCGGTAAAAATTCCAATGGCAAAACTAATATACCGGGGCCAGTTTAATAGAAACGCTTATAATACCCATTCGCACGCCAGAAATAGTGAATTTTAATACCATATTCTACCATTCATCACGTGACACAAGTGAAGAATGTTATAGATGATACAATAAAACGAAAGATATTATTTTTTGCCACTAGAACTACCATACGTGTGCTTGAAAGAGACTGTTTACTTAGCGAGAACCGAAATTTCTCGCTCCCACCAACAATCAACATTAGATATTCCTAATTGATGTTGATTTTCATATTCGGAAACAAAAAATTTTACGCGGCGCGGTACTAAAAATAAACAAAACACACACAGTTTGTCGTAATTAGTGAAATGATGGGGTACGGCATGAATAGGGAATAAAATATACCATTTCATTAACGCCCGCTTTATACAACTGGCAGGGCGTTTAAATTCGAACCCTTCGTCCTTTATTCTACCTCTGTTCGGCACTCTCCGATAGCTAATCCATTTAGACAAAAAAAAAACAAAATCGTATAAATTGAATTGAACTAAAAAGACTATGAATTACAACAACACATCGGTCAACAAAAAAAAAAATACCGAAAAATTGAAAAATTCTATCTAAATTGAGACTAACGTACCGCATAATTAATATAGTTTTGGTGTTGTTTCATTATCGCCCGCAAACATTGTTGAAAACAAGCATTCTGCATCATTATTCCTTCGCCGGCCATTGTTATGGAAAACACGAAGGGGAATCACGCTTTGAAGGTATTTGTGCCACTAAACAATGCCCTTCTAATCTATTACGTATGTTACACATCCTTTATTTGATTTATTAACTGGTTACGTGGTCTTTATTAGATCTACAACGGATTTACTGGAAGTTATCGGTAACGAAACGAAGTTTTTCTCGAAAATTTCGCCAAAGTTCGCTTATATATCTATTTAATTTAATAAATATGATATTAGTATAAGTTATAAAGGACATAATGCGTTATCCAAAATGAAAAATACCAAAAAAAATAAAAGAAATAATATTATACATCAAGTGACGCTGTCTACATAGGGCAGACATCTCACTATTTACAAAACAGACTAAAAGGTCATCGATACGATAAAAAAAATAAAATTGCATTAACGAACCACGAAATATCAAAAAAATTCAATTACAAAGATTCAAAAATTCTTGGAGCGGAATCTAATACACGAAAAAGAGAATTTTTAGAAATGGTTTACTGTCATAAAAATGAAAAAGTTTTAAATGATAAAAAAGACCTAAATAACTTAAGTAAAATTTACAACTTTATTTTATAAATTTCAATAAAACTACAAATAAATTGATTAAGTACTGTTACATATTTAAGATATAAGGACTAAGGAAAAAATATTTTTTTCTTATTAGAACATGTTCATGATGTAAGCGATCTATAGATCAATATAAATAAGCAAATTGTCAGTGTCAATATCATATTTTGACTTATAGAAAAGTCGGAGCGTCAATTTTGTGTCAATCTTTCAAAAATTATTAAAAAAAAACTAATTTTAAAACAGAAGAGACCTAAAGTCAAGAACATTTAGGTACATAAACATATCAAGAGGTCTTAGAAATGAGAAATTAAAGAAATATACTGACTTGAATGTTTCAGAAGAAAGACTAAACTTACGTACAACTTTGAAAATTGGAACTTGGAACACCCAGAGCCTTTTCGAAGCTGGGAAATTGGCAAATCTCGTACAGGAAATGAGCAGGCTCAAGATAGATATTCTAGGAGTTGCAGAAAATTGGTGGCCCGAATCCTTACTCCGATCGTACTGATTTAATAAAACTTAGAGCTAAACCTGTCGACCTAAATATAATTCAGCTGTATGCACCAACAGCCGACTCAAATGACCAAGACATAGAAGAGTTTTACAGTGATGTGAAGGGTCTTCTAAAATGAACTAAAAATCATGAAGTTAATATAGTCATGGGCGACCTAAATGCCAAGCTAGGAAAGGGCAAATACGAAAACATCGTTGGGCCCTTTGGTCTGGGAATAAGAAATGAAAGAGGGGATCGTCTCCTGCAGTTCTGTCAAGAAGAATATATGACAGTAACCAACACATGGTTCCAATATCACCCTCGCCGCCTATATACCTGGAAATCACCAAGAGACCAACCAGGGAACGTTACCCGTAACCAGATAGATTACATCCTTATAAACTCCAGATTTGCTTCTTCAGTAAAAACGGCACGCACATATCCTGGAGCTGATATACCCACAGACCATGTACTACTATCGGCCGTCATAAAAATATCCCTTTCAAAGGCTAAAAAGGAAGCACCAAGACGTACAATAGCACTAGATAAACTGCATAGTCCAACCATTAAATCCGTATTAACAAACCAATTAAACAGAAGTTAGATTCCACGGTCGAAGAGGACGACCCGTCAAAATCATGGGTAGAAATAGCAAGTGTTTTAAGAAATACCTCACAAAGTGTTCTAGGATTCAAATCTAGAAATAAAAAACACAAATGGATGACCGATGAAATTTTGCTCTTAATGGATGAGCGTAGAAAACTAAAAAAGAACATAAATAAGTACAGAGACTTACAGAGACTCATAAGATCAAAAATTAGAGTTGCAAAAAATGAATGGCTTAAAAACGAGTGCAACGAAATAGAACAACTGCAACGTAGACAAGATGGTTTCAACCTCCATAAAAGATTAAAGGAAGCCGCTGGTATATTTAAAAAACGAAATCTAGGTATAATAACCAACCAGGACAACCAGATAGTTATGGAAGATTTTGAGAAATACAGGATATGGGAAGACTATGTAGAAAAACTTTTTGACGACAATAGACCAGACCAGAGAGCTCGAAGCAGAAGAATGTCTAACCGGACTTTCTATTACCAAAGAAGAGGTAGAAAAGGCTGTAGTAGTCGCTAAAAACAATAAAGCAGCTGGTCCAGATGAAATACCATCAGAAATACTGAAACTACTGGACGAAAGGGGCATTGGAGTGCTTCAAAAGCTGTTCAACAAGATATATGATACTGGTCATTACCCTGAACAGTGGCTATCTTCAGTTTTTATTCCTATCCCAAAAAAATCGAACGCAAGAAAGTGTGAAGATCATAGGCTTATTAGCCTTATGAGCCACTTCCTAAAAATAATCCTAAGAATAATACATCAGAGATTATATAGAAAATGTGATAATAATATAAGAGACTCGTAATTTGGATTTAGACAGGGTTTAGGTACAAGAGAGGCAATAGTCGCAACACAGGTCCTTGTACAGAACTGCTATGACCAAAGAAAAAATGTCTATGCTTCATAGACTACGAAAAAGCTTTCGATAAAGTTCAACATCACAAACTTATGCAGCTCCTCAAAAAATTGGATTTGGACGAAAAAGACATTCGTTGTATCGAAAATCTGTATTGGCACCAAAAAGCGCAAGTCAAAATAAATCATGGTCTAACTGAGCAAGTTCGGATTCGCAGAGGAGTACGTCAAGGTTGTATATTGTCGCCGCTCCTCTTTAATATATACTCTGAAGCCATCTTTCGAGAGTTACTCGAAGATAGAAACATTGGGATCAAAGTCAATGGAGTCTGGGTCAATAACATACGTTACGCCGATGACACAGTACTGATTACAGATAATATAGATGACCTACAACAACTAATTAATATAGTAGGCGGACATAGCCAAAACATGGGATTAAACATCAACATCAAAAAAACTAAATTCATGATTATCACGAGGGAAGCGAATACGTTTAGAAAATCTAGAGTAACATATAATGGAAAACCTATAGAACCTGTAGAACAATTTAAATATCTAGGAACATGGCTCTATGAAGAATGGTCGTCGGACGGTGAAATAAAATGCCGAATTGAACAAGCTCGAAGTACATTCATAAAATTTAAAAATGTATTTACATGTACCGACTTTGATCTTGAACTTAGACTGAGACTTGTGCGGTGCTACGTTTGGTCAGTGCTTCTTTACGGGATGGAGGGTCGGACCCTTAAGGTAAAAAACATCAACAAATTAGAGGCATTCGAAATGTGGGTATATCGTAGAATCCTGAAGATACCATGGACTGCCAAAGTGAGGAATGACGATATTCTCAGGCGTATCAATAAAGACCGTGAACTCTTTAACATCGTGAAGAAACGATTGATTGCATATCTTGGCCATATAATGCGAGGCCATAAATATCAAATCCTTCAGCTGACAGTCGAGGGCAAGATTGAAGGTAAGAGAGGATTGGGACGGAAGAGGATGTCATGGTTGCGGAACGTGAGGCTTTGGACGGGTATACAAGATATTCAGACATTGATCCATACCGCTAGAGATAGAGAAGCCATGAAAAATGTGATCGCGAACATCCATTGATGGATATGCATTAAAAGAAGAAGAAGAATGTTTGAATTGCTATCTCATGGATCCTATTCGCCAGATTTAGCCCCTTCGGATTATTTTCTGTTCACAGATTTGAAAAAATATCTCGATGGTCGTTGTGCTTAAAGAATAGAATTTTTCAAAAAATTGAAACATTGAGAATAAATATTTAAAATATAATAAAATTTTGATGGTTATTTGTATGAAAATAAAAAGTTTTCGGGCTAATACAAGCCTGTGTAGTTGTAAGGAAAATATCCCGCTAATAGAGTTGTAAAAAAACCGTTTACTTTCGGCATTAAATTTGTCTCGTAGAATTTAATGGGGCATGTTTTTCTCAAAACTTTCCAAAACTGTCGTTCTCAACAATTTAAATAGCCGTTAAAGGATATGTTTATTTTTGTCATTACGGTTTTCGAGATTTGTTTTATTTTTAAAATACTTTTAAATGTTTTTATACTACATATTATTGTCATCATCATTTCACACATACACACTACCGATCAAAAGTTCTTGCCGACACTATAGTTTGTGTGTACACAACAAATAAAAACAAATACGATCGATTTTGATATTGATATTTTTGCTTTCATTATATTGGGATACAATTTTGGTATTCCCTGTAACAATTTTTACAAATAATCGCCGTGTATTTGATTCTATTCGTTTTTCAGGATATTCCAAAGATGTGATACTACTTTCTGACTTTCCTGTTCAATATATCTCAGCTTGAAGTCGGGCGAATACGACAACTAAATCATCACGTTCTTCCTTCCCAATTCTTTCACATACTTTAATCGTTGTTAAGCTGAAAGATACATTTTCTGGCTTTCGGGCTCTGGCCAGTATGTACTAAATTTTCCTTTCTAACATTCTTAAAAATCCCTTCAATTTTTACCAGATGTCCAGTCGCTCTTCCTCCAAAATATTTTCAAACCATCAACGAGCCTCCAGCACGTTATACAACCGGAATAACACACATTCCATCTTCATTTTATCTTCCAAGTTTTGTGGTCTTGAGCCCAATGCAACTTTTTAATCTTATTTTGACATTTTAAAAGAGATTTCTGCACTGCTAACTTTCCAAAAAGACCAGCTTCTCTTAATATCCTTTTCACTTGTAGAAGTACTTGAAGGCAGATGCTAGATTTATTGATCTAAGCTACTGTCTACCACGTTTACTGACCAAGTCACTCTGAACGTTTTTCTATCGCCAAAGTTTCCAGGAAATGCATTTTTTCATGTTGTAGTCCACGGTATGTCGAGGTATTTTTAATTCGGTTATCTTTAGCTGGATTATGAAGACTTGCAATCAATGCACGAGTTTCAACCGATAGTTCCTTGGTTTTATCCATGTTAAAATTTACAAGTCTGAATTTTCGAAAACGATTCGTATACGGAAGATCCATAAGTATAAATCACAAGACGTTATGTACTTAAAGTATACATATGAAAGCAACTAAAGTGTACAAATGAGTAAAAACTTGTAGAATGGGACAAAATTGAGGGGAAAACTATAATGAAATGCGAAGATTCAATTGTCTTGAGAAAATTATTATCGTCATTTTGTAGATAAATGATGATGACATCGTGAAATGGCTCAATCCGTGTTTGATAACTAGTCTGCACTTAAATTAATTATTGGCGCGATTCGAATCAACGCGCCAACACGAAGAAGCGTAAACCATTGTGTTGGAAACAAAAGAAATTCAATACTAGGATCGTTTATTGTTCGAGACGCGACGTAACTATACAAGGTGTAACTCTTTATAACAATACATTCAATATATATTCCATACCTATTGGTACAAACTTAAATCATGTTCCTTCTATTGATGGAATCTACACTTTAGAAATCAGATGATGTTTGTGTTATTTCCATTTGAATTCAAAGTATCAATATAAATATTTTTGCGAGATTCTTCTTTTTGTTCATGTATATCATGGTACCTGGCCTGATCTGGAGATAGCGGTAGTTGGTGATGATGAAGTGACTCCAGAAATCCACAAAGAGGTACTGGATGATCGTCGACTGAAATTGCGCGAGCTAGCAGACATAGTAGGCGTTTCAAAAAGTGGGATGCATCGCATATTACTTGAAAATTTGGACTTGGGAAAGCTGTGCGCAAGATGGGTGCCGCTTATGCTCACAATTGAACAAAATCAGCGTGGTGAAAATATTTCCATCGAGCGTTTGGCAATGTTTGTGCCGTTTCATAACCATGGATGAAACTTAGGTATGTCACTTCACTCCCAAATAGAAAGAAATGGACTAATAAGGGAGAACTGACTCCAAAGAAGGCAAAGACTTTCCATCTGCAGGAGAGGTCATGGCGTCGGTTTTTTGGGATGCGCTTGGGATAATTTTCCTTGACTTTTATTATAAGAATTCATTGCAGCGTTTGAGAGAAGACATCAATCAATATTGGCCGCGTTTGGACAAGAAGAAAGTGTTGTTTCATCAAGACAATGCACCAGCTCATACACCCGTTATTGCAATGACCAAAATTAATGAGTTAGATTGAATTACTACCTTATAAATCAAAAATGAAAAGGTAATGACGGCAATTAATGGCCATTTTGAGGAGCTTGACGATTATAAAAAGGGTATCGAACTTATAAAACATTGGTGGGAAAATTGTGCGACGCTTCAAGGAGAAAAAGTTCAAAAATAAATATATTTTTTTTTTAAATTTTTGAGTTTTCTTTGTTGGGCCAATCTGGGTTAACAGACTGAATAGTTCTAGCACTTAAACAATTTTTAACTACAAAAGAAGAATGGCTACAATTTAGTGAACGATTTCTGAGCTTTTGTATATATTCATTAATCAATTCTTTGGAAAAACGATGACCTCCAATTTGACATTATAATAATTTTTTTATTATTAATTTTCGGTTCAATATTCCCGCTAAAACGTTCTTTACCAGTTTGGCGGTGTAGTGACGTCAGTACATAGCAAGCTTGTGTACAAATAAATAATAAAATAATCGATACGTTTCTAACCAAAATAAATTGAATGACGTTAATTGTGTGTTTACTATTTAGTGACGTCCGTCACAGCTGATTGGTGCAAAATTGGTCAAACTCTAGACCTGACAAGATGCTCAAAGGACACTTTTATTGATTTGTTAGTTACTTAATCGTCCTCTCTCTCTCTCTCGATACTTATTTTCTGAAATAATAAAAAGTCGTTTAAGCTTCGTCCAAAAAAAAAAAAAAAATTAATTTGCGCCATTAAATAGACGCCATTGTTTAAGAAAACATTTCAGTTCAAAAGTGAAAATGAAAAGAAAAGACAAAATGAATACTTAAGCGCTCTTAAAAACACTTCTAAAGGTGCCACTGGAGAATAACACGAATTGAAAAAACGTAGCGGTGTTTGAACGTTTTTATAGAAAAGAACCAATTTAGAAAATTAATGTCAACAAAGTTTATTGTACACTTAAACTTTAACTAGACTATTAAAAATCATTTGTAAATTTTCCGCTTCTGTATACACTTTGAATGATTCGATTTTATTAAAACCAGATTTTGTTCTTAGGGGATCTCATTTTCAAAAACAAAAATTGTTGATAAGCCACACCGTATCATCTCAGGTTTAAATCACTTTAAAACCACAACGCGAATAACTCTTCTAATTTCAAAGAAAATGAGAAATTTAAGGCGTTACTGAATCTGATGCGGAAAGGAGGAAAAAAAAAAATAAATGAAGAATGTTGGCAACAATGCAAACCCGCCACGTAAATGATTTCCGTTCGGTGTTATTGCGAAACACAAGGCTAAAGGCTATGAAGTCAGCGAAGACTCGTTGAAATGGGTTATAATAATAACCAAAGGTGATAATTGATTGATTTTGATACACTACCGTTTCCTCGTCAACTTCCAAAACGAACATAATTGATGTCGTTATCATGAAAATTTCCAGCACGCGATTTCACATTCCTCACCCTCCTGTTTGTCTTCTTCCATCTCCACTTTCCAAGATATCGAACTCTAGTACTAAAAACCGTTTAACAAGTTTTCCACCGAGACAAATTTCCCTCATTTCCTCTGACGACATCATTTCGGAAAACTGTATCGGGAAAATTTACGTAACGCAAAATACGTCCAATTAATGTTTCAGAAAGCTCATCCTTGGCGAGCGGTTATTTACTTAAAGGAAAGTCGATTTGAAAAACGGACGGAAAGTATTAATTTGAAAAAGGTGGAATTTTTTATTTCATCTTTTGATTTTATTTTTACTTGCGTTGCTTTTTAGATGTATATGTTTCAATATTAAAATGGTGCTTGAAGATACGTACATACATAGGCGGGCATCTGGAAGCCGTAATTTCGAATTAACTCTGAGGGTTTTCTAGCTTCCTCACAGGAAGCATGTGGCGAGTTCGAAAACGAAAAAAAATTTTGGCATTAGTACGAGAAAATTATTTGTCAAATAACCTCAAATGACATGAATCGACTTCATCAGACATCGATAAACATCAAATGACAATTCTCCTCAATTGGGTTCAATTTCATGTCATTTAAGGTCACTTTTCATTTCATATACCAACTACTATGAGAATTGTCAAGAAATAATGACGACAAAATAATTAAATAAGAGGATGGTTCCAGAAGTACCAGACCCAACAAAGAAAATACAGAAATTTATTTATTTTCAGACGTAATCTCCTTTTAGCTCCATACACTTTTCCCAGTGATGTTTAATAAGTTCGATAACCTTTGACCATCGAACCACTTTTTTCAAATAATCCGAGGGGGCTAAATCTGGCAAATAGGGTACATGAAGTAGCAATTCAATCTTTAGTTCATTGATTTTCGCCATTGTGTGAGCTAGTGTATTGCCTCGATGAAAAAACTTTCTTCTTAGCCCAATGCGGCCGTTTTTGCATGATTTCTTCGATAAAACGTTGCAATGCATTCGTATAATACTCGACGTCGAAAGTTTTTCCTTTTTCAAGATAGTCAATGAAAATTATCCCAAAAAAATCGACGCCATGACCTTGCCTCCTGATGGAACGGTCTTTGGAAACATATCCTCCCTTTTCAGTCCATTGTTTTGATTGTTCTTTTGTTTTGGGTGTGAAATGACGAATCCACGTTACTTCCATGGTTATGAAACATTGCACTCGATGGAATCATCTTCACGACGCTGATTTTGTTCCATCTTGTGCACAGTTTTTTCAAGTCCAAATTTTCAATTGATTGCGATTTATCGCACTGTCAGTCGACGATCATCATTTCTGGAGTCATCACCTCATTTGTTCGAATACTGCGAAGCAGGTCTTCACAAGGCGTACGGCCTCCTCTGACCCAAAGTAGAAGATTTTACTTGATTGCTAACAGTAAAAAACGCGTTATAACCTCTCTCACCAAGAGTGCGACCACTTTTTCTACTTTGTTATTAGAAAGGCAAAAAAATGCACGAATTATCGATGATTGGGAATAACCCAAACCAAGCCGATAAGTCACATGACGATCTTCCAATATTTTACGCACAGCATCGATGTTTCCTGGTACAACAATAGATTTTGGACTAGCTTCACTAAATTCATCCTTTATTGAAGTGCGACCACAATTTATTTCGGAAAACCATCAAAAAACGATCACTCGTGATGGTGCAAATCACCAAAATTCGAAACGTAAACAACTTAAATAGTTTTGGTACGACAACACTTTCTGAATACGTTCACCATCAAAAATATTCATCTTGACATATTCACATCCATGTTGCCAAATCTCAACATCCTCGTAGACTATATTTTAAATTTTTTACAATTATTTCATAGACGCCATTGTTATTTTAAAATACCCAGCACATTTCTGTCATCCCATTTCCGGTTCTTAGAAGACAATACAGACAATATTCCTAAGATAAGAACTTGTGCGTATTCATTAAATAATCCTACTTGTAAAGTCTTTTGTTGGGAGTTTTCCCCCTACTGGCTTTAGGGTACATCAAATATTTCGACGAATCTGCACCAGATGTTGAAAATACTTGTTAATGAATACTTTTTTATATAATCGTCGATTTTTCGTTTTCTCTAACAAAAGGAGATTAAAAAATATATGAAAAAGAATTTTTTTTTGACATACATGTGTTTACGTTAAATGTAGAACATGAGATGTTGAAATTCGTACAAGAAATTAGTTGTGTTGTATATACAAAGTGCTCCGAAATAACTAATGTATCAAGATATGGTCTGCGCACGTAACTTGAATCATCCAAATCACTTTTCAAACAGATCATTCGAGCAAACTCGCTCATAATTAGCTGGGTGACTATTTACCGTTCGGATTTTTCTTTAGAGATAGCTAGCATAGAGTTTGAGATGAAAGTCCGTTTCTTCTTTTCCTTTGTTGATTATCTAATGTTGTTGATTGCTTCTTCGTTGATTTTGATACCATCTGAAAGTTCCAGGGCTTTTACAAAACTTGAAGAACTTAATTGATAAAGTCGCATTAACCTTGCGAAATGCTGTTTTAAAAAATGAAAAATCAAAATTACCTTCGAAAATTACGAGGATATATTGAAAAATACTTAGCCTACTATAGAACCAAACAAAATTTCAATGTCAAAATATTTTATTACTCAACATATTCTCCTCTTAATTGGATACATTTATTTCAGCGAACCTGCAAAGTATCTAAACCTTTAAAAAAATGTTTCTTCCTGCTCTGCAAACTAGACCTCCCAACTTTTATTACCTCCTCGTTGGAAGAAAATTGAAGCCTTTTAATTTTTTTTTTCTTTTGAGGAAAGAGATGATAGTTTGACAGAGTCAAATCTGGCGAATAAGGGGGGTGTTCTAGTAATTAAAACCCTAAATCACGAATTTTTTGCACGGCAACATGAGATTTGTGTATAGGGGTGTTGCCCTACAAAAACAAAACACCTTTGGATAGCTTTCCGCGTCTTTTCTCTTTAATTTTTTCCCGTAGAGTGGTCGGTTATGTCGAATAGTGATCTCCAGTTATTGTTCTACCTTTATCCAAAAAATCAATCATAATGGAAATCCCAAAAAACTGGAGCAAGAACTTTTCCAGCAGATTTTTTGACTCGAAACTTCTCAAGTCTTGCAGAACCAGAGTGTCGCCATTCTATCGACTGTTGCTTTGTTTCTGCAACGTAGAAATGTACCCAAGCCTCATCCATAGTAACAATTCCGACCTTGAATATTTGGACTGCAAGCCTCAAAAGAGGTAAATTTTCCATTGAAGATGATGACCGATAGGGAAGGCCAGTTTCTGTGTTAGTTCCCGAAAATTTCAATGCAGTTCAAGACATGATTTCATCAGACCGCCGAATAGGGCTGAAACGGATATCTGAAGCATTGAATATTCCATACGAACGCGTTCATCATATAGTTCACGTCAATGTGGACATGAGAAAAACTGTTGCAAAATGGATCCCCAAATGTTTCAATGTTGACCAAGAGCGTGCTGTTCGATCTGTGCTCGATTTGAAAACGTTGTAGACTTCTTAAACCGAATTATTACTATGGATGAGACTTGAGTACATTTCTACGATCCAGAAACAAAGCAACAATTGATGGAATGGCGATACTCTGGTTCTCCAATACCTAAGAAGTTTCGTGTCCAAAAATCTGCTGGAAAAGTTCTTGCTTCAGTTTTTTTGGGATTTCCATGGAGTAATCATGATTGATTTTTTGGATAAGGGTAGAACAATAACTGAAGATTACTATTCGACATTACTGACCACTCTACGGAAGAAAATTAAAGAGGAAATCGCTGAAAGCTATCCAAAGATGTTTTGTTTTTGCAGGACTACCCCCCTGCACACAGATCTCATGTGGCCATGCAAAAAATTCGTGATTTATGGTTTAAATTACTAGAACATCTCCCTTCTTTACCAGATTTGGCCCTCCCCTGATTTACCAGATTTGGCTCTGTCCAACTATCATCTCTTTCTTCAACAGGAAATAAGTTTAAAACGTCGTAAATTTTCTTCCAATGAGGAGGTAATAAAAGTTGTGGAGGTCTAGTTTGCAGAGCAGGAAGAAACATTTTTTTAAAGGTTTAGATACTTTGCAGGTTCGCTGTAATAAATGTATCCAATTAAGAGGAGAATATGTTGAGTAATAAAATATTTTGACATTGAAATTTTGTTTCGTTCTATAGTAGGCTAAGAATTTTTCAATATATCCTCCTAGTTCGGTACGAAAACCAAACTAGTTTATAATCGATTTTGTATAATTTTGGTAAAAACCTTCGTTATGTGATGGTGGTACGTTTTGGCCTCTATCTCGAATCTTGGAATTGAAGGCCCAGAGATATCATCGTCGTATATGTTCATCATCAAACAACGTTCTGTGTAAAGTCTTTATGAGCTTTAAGCTTTCGGATATTAGGTTTCCATCAGCGTCCAGCGAGCCAGAAGTCTTCTTTCGCATTGTTCGATTATGTTGTATTTCAATCAGTTTTTCTTCAGTTCCAATTCTTCTTCTTTTATTATTCTTCCATTATGGGTACGATTTCATCCGTCATCGATTCTTTCTTCTTAATATTGTCTCGGTTCAAATACGTTGTGCATGTTGCTGCAAGTCCGTTGGGAGGCGTAATTGTATAAAAGTATAAACATACAAATACTATTTTTATCTACAATTATTGATAGGATTTCATTGCTAATAGTCAATAATTGAATTCGATTTTCGTCAAACTAAAACCGAGAGAATGTTAATAAAAAACTTAATTAACGTTTAATTAGCCCGCGAAACCACATTATTAGTAAATGTAATTAATGCGGTTTCTGCATTTGATTCGTGTACGAACGTTACTCACGTGGTATTGTCAACGCAACCATCGCATGTGAATGGCGATGCTAATATAGGCGTTTATACAATGTGAAAAACTATTAAGAGAAAAAAAATGAGATTTTTTATTTCCGTTTTGATAGGAAAATTTTGAATATCCATTATGGCGTTAACAACTTTTTCTTGTAACAAACTTGTTTTTTTTTTTCGTTTATATAAAATATAATGTGTACATCTTGATAAAATGCTTCCGTTGTTATGTTCCAAAACCTTTTCTGTCTAGAATAAAATTAGTTTTGCAGGTGGAGCTGAAAGTTTAATAGCCGTCAAGAGCGTCAAAACTAACAATTCAATTAGCGAAGTTTATAGGTTGGTAATTTAAGAAATTTTACTGCAACGTTTTGAGTAGAATCCAATTTTTTCTCAGTGCTAGATAGGTAGGGGTGAGCGAGTACGATAAAAATTTCTTTCAAACGAAATAAAAGAATTTTCTGACGTTTATAGACCTACTAGATATTATTATATTGGTTAATATGAAGTCAGATTATTAAATAACGTGGTTATGATTATAAAAATTATTCTACATTCGAATGCTCCCCTTCAATATGCTCCAATCCCCTTACCACACACCCTTCCATACGTTTTTTCCATTGATCTAAGTAGTGCTGGAAGTCTTCTTTGGCGAGGACTACAGTTTTTTGATTTACCGCTTCCTTCGACTCAAATCGGATCCCTTTCAAAGCAGATCTTTTTCTAACCTTGTGTCATGTGTAATTTCTCGTGTAAATTTTTCTAACCGTTTCTTTATCGGCGTTTACGCTTCGGCAATCATCCGGATGCTTATTCAATCATCTACACGTATAATTTGTTTGATTTTGGTGACTGTTTCCGGAGTTGAAACAGTCACAGGACGACCTGTTCTCTCGGTCATAAATAAAGCGCTTACACCACTCAAAAACACGCCCATGAGATAGAGAATTGTCCCCATAGGCCCCTTGCAAGAATTTATTTTATTTTATTTTCAATTTAATTGCAAATTTTCAATCTACTCAAAACATACAGAGTAATAAATTTCTTGCTAAATAACTTGAATCGGGCACCATCCAGTGATGGATCTCCGTAGATCACTCCATGAGATATTCTGGCTAGCGTCTTTTCAATCTTCTCTATTCCATTGGATCAGTGGAAAAGCTTGGATATTAGTGGATTTTGGTGGTTTTCGTTTCTTATCGCTGATGTCTAAATAACCTCATTGATAGTTGGAATACCGAGGTCTGCCATGGAGCATTAGCTATTATATTGCAATATCTTGGTGTTCGATGCTTTACTGCAACCCCATAGCTCTATACCATATGTTCATATTAGTTTTAGGATGATTTTGTACATAAGTATCTTTTTTTCTATTGTTAACTACGATCGTCTGCCGACTAGCCAGTTCATATTGTGAAGTTTTAGCTTTAGTTGTGTTTTTTAAGGTTGTATGTGTTTCTTCCAAGTTAATTTTTGGTACAAGTGTAGTCCGAGGTATTTTACTTCTGTTTTCACTGGAATTGGTATATCGTTGATGGTTACTTGCGGACAGACACCTCATTTTGTGGTGAACATTCTCCACTGATGTGTAGCCAATCTTGTAGAACTTTAAGGTGCTATTGCAGCTTTTCTGATGCTCTTGTAGGGTCTGCGAAAGTAACGTTGGTGTTGGAATATCAGCAGTATATATAAGGGCCAAGGACAATTCCTTGGGGAACGCCTGATTTTGTGGGTTGATAATTGGACAAGGAGGTTTGAACTTTGACTTGTATATACCTATTACTTCAGGTCAGATTGAAGTAAAAGGAAGATATGATGGGCTGATTTTTCTTTTATTTTGAACAGTAGTTCACGTTCGTTTCAAACCGCTGCTGCACAAATACTATAATAGTGACGGAAACGTGTTTTGGGACGTGCATGGAAAGATATCTAGTCCTAGAGTGTATACAGACATTTATAAATTACAATTCATATCACCCCTACGATTTTATAGTATAATTATTTTTCTATTATCGCTTTTTGTAAAATGATTAGTTTGTATCGGCCATTATTGGTGAAACGTGCGGAATATAAACTAATATTTCAGATCAAATTTGATATTAATTCATTCCCTCTGTTTTCCTGTTCGTTTGAATCGAATTTTCTGTTACGTGAACCATATAAACGGATTAACAGAGTCATTTGACAAAATTCATCAAGTCAATGACTAGAAAATATTAAAAACGTTTGGTATTTCCGACTTTATTTAAAAGAATTCAAACATCACACGAAATTATACAAAACTATGTAGATAAAAGTGTTAAATTGTTCAGAGAAAAATTATACAATTTATCTCTAACACAGAACTCAAAACTAGTGAAAGGAAAATGTCATTTTTTCACGTGTTATACACTGTAGTTGTACTACGGATTCGTTTGTTATTATTTGTGCAAAAACTTGTCCAGAAAAAGTAATACATTGACTTATTTTTATATTTTACTTAAAATTGTTACTAATATTATTATATTTCAACAATTTTGGAATGTAAATAAATTTTTGGTGATTGAAATTTGATGGCGAAACTTACTGAGCTTCCACAGATTATAATATATGATTGATTTTAATTTTTTTAGCCATAGAGATATCGATATAGACATCATCTCTTCATTGTTAAAAAATTTTTGACCACCAAACCATTTTTTCAAGTCTTGGAACATGAAGGAGCTAAATCTAGCGAATAGGATGCATGAGGTGGCAATTCAAATTTCAATTCATCAATTTTGACCATTTCAGTAACGGATGTCTGAGCTGGTGCATCGTCTTAATAAAACAACACTTTCTTCTTAGTCTTGCCTGCAGATGGAACGGCCTTTGTCTTCTTTGGAACAGGTTCTTCCTTTTTGGTTCATTGTTTTAATTGTTCTTCTGTTTCGGATGTAAAGTGATGGATCCACGTTTCCTCCATGGTTAAAAAGGTGCAAACCTAACCAAACACAACGTTGTTTTCATTGTGAGCAAACGCAACATCCATCTTACGCACAACTTCCTTATGTCCAAATTTTCAGTTAATATGCGATGTAGCACACTTTTTGGAACGTCTACTATGTCTGCCAGCTCGTGCACTTTCAGTCGACGATCATCCAGTGGATTTTCTTCAACATTTGTGAAGTCGTCAACTCATTTGATCGACCACTGCGATGATGGTCTTCGTCTTCTGCTACCCAATATTTTACTGAGCAGTCTCAACCATTGTAGAATTCAGTTCAGCTTTTATATTGATTGGGCTAATGCCTTTTAAATCAATGTAAACAACGTGGCGTTTTCAAGATTGTATATTTTCTAATACAGTTGGATTTTTCAAGCAACTACCGCTATTTCTATAATACAGTTTAAAGATCTTTTAATGCTTTAATTAAAATTTTAAGATTTTTCGAGGCACAAGAGCTGTTTGGGCGCTGTAAGTGACTAATAAGGCTGAAGGTACCTTCAGGAAATTTCCTTAACGGAAAAGCGCTAATGAGGGAAATCGAATCCAGGAATGTAAGCAGATTTGAAGACTTCAAAAACACCTTTATATATTATTATTTTGTATTTTACAATCATCTACCAATGTAGCTGATGCTTTTACTTTCCAAGAAAATATGTTTTGATGTCATAAGGAAACCCTTTTTTCTATCACATATCATAGTTTGATGATCCTAGTGCTTTCATGTTTTCACGTGACAAAAATATTCATTATACCTCGTAAAATGGTTTCGTAAAAATCGTAATAGTTTCTTAATTTGAACAAATACGTTTTTAATACAAGCATAAATTGTTAATCCGTTACCACACGATGTGTCCAATGCATTCAACGTTGGACGCTTATATCATTAGACGCATCGTGTGATCGTAGTGCGCATGTTTTGCTTCCAAGGTTGGCATTGGTCGTTAGACCCGCGTTAATGGAGTAGCCAACATGGAACGAAGTTGGAACCAACACTTGTGGTACAATTTCCAATGTTCAGTCGTATGTGGAAACGCGACCGTTGACAAAACGTTCAGTGTAGTACCGGCTTTAGTTGTAACCGTTTGTTTTTTTCGTTTCGATTATAATTTTTTATTTACGACGTGTCACAAGTCCATGCTTTACATTATTCACGATATTTACCACGATGTACACAAATATGAAAAAAAAAACTAACGACGTTTTTACCGATTTACAGTTTAATAGTCTAACAACAGTGGTAATGATAATGAGTTTGATTTTGTGTGAATACCACTAATCACCTCGATAGTTATATCCATTTCTTTATACCGACAAATCTCAAATGTTTCAATCGATAAATATCGTCTGCGATGGGTAATTTATTTTAGATTAAACCTGGTGGAAGTCATTATCAAAAACATCAATAAGTATTGACAATTCGTGTTGTGTCGACTGATATAGGATGAGGTAAAAATAATATAACAGGTTACAATAAAAAGAAATATAATATGAGTGAATAAAAACATGTCTTTTTGAATGTTTATTAAGAAAAATTAAGAGGAGTTCGCACTCACTCATTCTCTTCTATCCGTTAGTTAGAAAAGTTAAAGAATGGATATCAATATATATAACGAATGGTAGACTGGTAAAAATAGCAGGGAATACATTTAAAATTCTATAACGGACAATCGATAGACCACGAAAAAGGTGGAATGAGCCAAAATGAAGAAATATATCAAAATAAGAATTTAAAAGGAAGAAGACGAATCAAACTGGAAATGAAGGTCTCAAATGATAGATAACTTTCACCTAAACAATAACAAAGTCTTATACAGTGTGTTTACTTAAGTTGGAACACTATGGAAAACTTTTTTATTAGAGGTTTTTTGAAAAAAGTTATTCCTGATTAAAAGTTCTGCACGGTCCAAAAGTTAGAATGCAACCATCAGATATCAATTTATTTTGAAGCATTATACGAGGTTTGTCAAAAAATTTGAATTTTGTGCAGCCACAAAAAGAATACGGAATAATTAGTAAATAATCACAAAAGCTGAATTTTCATAATAAATGACTGTAATTGCATATTTGAATATAACTTTATAACATTTTTCTGTGAAAAATAAAGATACTCTTGCACAAAATTGAAATTTTTTGACAAACAACGTATTCTGCTTCAAAAAAATTGATATTTGATGTTTGCATTTCAGCTTTTGGATCATAAAGAACTTTTTATCAAGAATAACTTTTTTTTATAAAACCACTACTAAAAAAGTTATTCATATGGTTCCAATTTAAGTCAACACACTGTATATTGAGATATTTTTATAATTCCGAGCTGTTTAGTTGTAAAACGACTTTGGTGTTAGATAGCCACTAAAAAATTTAGGAACGTACAAAAAGACTTATAAATTATTGTTGTTTTTGATAAACGGAACCAAATCCAAAAACAAGAATAGAATAAAAAATTTTTTAGTTTTTCGCAAATATTTCCATTATCAGTTTTCGCTTAAATTTCAATAAAGGTTTCAGTTTCATCAAGTTCTCCTTCATTTGAGATGAATTTCTTAACGGCGAGCATTTTTTTGAGACCAGTAGTCACTGGGAGGTCAGATCTGGACTATAGAGTGGATAAGGAAGCAATTCGTTCAATAAAACCATTACCATAAAACAATGATTTTTTTCATCATATCAATAATCATATGAGGCTGTTTTTCCTCGGTTTTTGCATTCAAACTATCCAACAATTCGATGTAGTATTCGCTACTGACTTTCTCTCCCTTTTGGAGATGAACAATATTCCATGTGCATCACAAAAACTTCCCAGGTCATTTTGGACGCTTCGGACGGGGTTCACCGGCTGCAGTCCACTCAGATGATGATCGTTTTGATTCAGGACTGAAGTCATGGATCCATGTTTCATCTATTGTCACATATCGATGCAAAAAATCTCATTTATCACGAGTCCAAACACTGGAAAAGACCTTTCTCGTTTCCAAATGTACATGCTTAATTGTGAACACACGGCCTTCTAATATTTTTGGACTTCTTTGATATCTTCTGGAGTAACAACCTCAATTGAACGATCAGAACGTTCACCATCATGGTGTCTGTACGACCACGTTCAAATTTAGCAAGCCGATAACAAATGGAGCAGATAAAATAGAGTCCAGATGCTATTGTTGAGCTTGTGCAGTATTTTTTTCATCAAGAATCAATGTTAAGTTAAAGCACGAAATTGTTTTGAATCGATTATTTCGTAGCTTCACTTAAATGGCCGTCACTTTTTTCTGACTAATCGAAACGTCATGCAATTTTCCTCATAGTTTTTTGAAAGTTGGTACGTCATAAACGTCACACGAATTTGACAATGGCAGCGCCATCTGTATGTTAATCATTCAACTTATTGAGTAATGTAATAAGATTGCTGATTTTTTAAAAAATTGAGTTCGTATAAGAACGTCACGTATTTTGTTTTAATTCCATATTTGTGCACGAATAACAACCACTGCTAATTATAAAAAAAAAAATAAAGTTTCGTAATTATCTGTAAAAAATTGGTAATCAAATGTTCGTTTCCCCATATTGAACGCATATAATTCTATTGTCAACTTGAGAATTCAACTTCAAAGTCCTCGATTTGATCGGGATCTTAAATCGGCGCCGAACTGAAAAATCGCTTTGGAACATTAAATGATGCGTTAAAATTTTCTTTTCGGCTTTTCCGCAGGTAGCCACGTCGAACAGAATTAGTTTAAGCACTGCGAGAATTCCTATATATTCGCCGTATCGCAATTTCAAAAAAGATTTATGTAATTGTTGAAAATAAAATCGATAATATCAAAATTTTCGGGAGCTAAAAGTAGAAAACAACTCACCGCATTCGAATGTGTCTGATCCGTCTTCAATTCCTTATGATTGGAGTATTGAACATACACTGCTCGACCACGCAACTGAGCTATACAACCGGCGAAATAATTAACCATAGTTGTAGCCGATTGTTCGTCGCCCATTTCCAAAAACGCCTGGTTCTTTCCCTTTAATACTAACACGTTGGTTACCCTGCCGAATGGGAGACCGAGGTGAATTATTTCTGCTTCGGATACATCGCTCGGGATGTTCCGGATGTGGATCACTCTAGACGGTTTGCCTACGTTTTGTTCTAATTTCACCTGAAACAAATAAAAATCGATGTCGAAATATAAAATGGTTGTTTCCATACGGCACACAAAAGTTGTTGAACCCGAAGATCGTTAAAAACTAATAAGGTTAATTGTAAACCACTATTGATAAAAAATGTGTAATTCGAGACAATTAAAAGACACGTCCAGTTAGAAACGCGATGCTAATAAATAACAAACCTTGTAAATATAACTTTTGACTATATTTTTTTAAATTATTCACCATAACATAAATACAAATATGCTGTTTGAAAGATATTCTATTATGCTTTAAAATGTGGGTATAAATTTATGAAAACCTATTTCTTACGTTTAACTTAATGAAATTAATGCATTAATCAAATTAAGCTTTTTTATTATTAACATAAATAGGGTTATTTACAATTTAAAACTCTCTCCCTCAATTTTTTAATAATGGATATGATCTCCTCTGTGCCCTAATAACATCCCTTATACGATTAGGCTTAGATCTAATCAAATAGGTATTGTTTCTTGTGGTATATTGAGCCACTCTTTTATACTGCAACTATAAGCTCGAATTCTTCGTTTTAGCTCATCCAATAAAAAATTCTATCGGATTTAGATCAGGACTGTATGCTTGTCATTCCATAACTCGAAAATCAACTTCTGCAAAGTAATCTTGTACGATTCTGGCGGTGTGCAGCCTTGCATTGTCATGCATAAAGGTTAATTCGTACACAGTTGCCCTTACGAATAAACACAGGATCGGTTCGTGCTCCTAGAGAAACTGCACTCCAGATCATGCAGAAGCCACCTCCATAAGTACTCTTCAAAGCAGCAATCTGCAAATCGATCTCTTAGTCTTCGGTACATTTTCCTGCTTCAATCGCTACAATGGAAGCATATTTTGGTCTTGACTCAAACCATAACCGATTCCTATTGTTCCAATTCAGATGATATTGTGCAAAACGCAGGCGTGCTTGCTGATGATTTGGGGTGAGTTTTGGATCAATCGCAGGTGTTTTAGAGGTCAGATCATTTCACCATTAATCACCAGCGATCTATTAAAGTTTCATTGGCAGAAAATATTTCCATCAAACGACATACGTAATCGCTTATTTTAATTTGAAAAACAGTAGCTTTTATTTGGGTTGAGGGTTAATAAGTAAATTACAATTCTGGAAAAGAAGTTTTGTTTATTAGGTCGGAAAATTTTCAAAGAGCCCTCAACAAAGAAAAATTGAAACTTTAATGCTAGAGATAAGCCTTCAGGACAGTAAAGGAAATATGGGGATAAAAAACGCCGCTTGAAGATACTTCTCGTGGTAAATGGATAAAGAACACAATACAGTAGAGACCAATTATATGGAAGAGAAGCTGATAGCGAAAGAATTATTTGCAGGTGTTGGCCAACCACTTAATGTTATTTAAATGTCTATTATTTGACAGTATTGATTGTATCGATGAGTAGTTGAAACCTTTCTAATGTTTCCATGCACTTTTCTTTTTCCATTAAATAAGGATTACACTTTAACGTATTTGTTTCAGCTCGTTTTACGAACTCGTCAACAAAATCGAGAGGTAATTTGATTGGGAATTTCCTTCTCGAAAATGGAAATTCTTTCCCTTTTTTTTCCTCTTCCGTGCGAGTTAAACAATGTAAAATTTCACGTATTACGGTTCTTTTATTTGGGGATATAGATTTAAAGTCTATTACATCGTTGTAGTTAGTTTTTCCTTTGTTTTTTTTTTTTGATTCTAGCAGGATGTGAATTGGATTTTTTGCCATTTTCGAGATTGAAAGTTTTATGTCCGGATTTATATTTTATGTAGGGATATTGCATGATTAAAGGGATGTTTAGTTGGATTTGTTTTATTTGATTTTCCACCTAACCTTTTGCCACTCTCATGAAACTTTTTACAGAAATTTTTCTCAAAAAAAGTCGTTAAGGAAACAACCACATATATATCAAATTGTTATGATTATGAATTTTATCCAAAATAATAAAAACTACAGAGGTCAAAATTTGTCAGAGAATAGAGACCGCCATGGACAGGCCATATAGTACGAGTGGATGAACAAAAAATATAAGAAAAAAATTAATTACATCCAGTTTTGAAGTATTTAAACCACCTCGAAAAAAGTGGCTGTAAGAAATTGTGAAAAACGCAAACAGCCTTCTGAAAATACGCAATTGGAAGAGGGAAGCTCTGAACAGGAACAACTGGGGAGGAAAACTCAAGATGCGCAATTGGAAGACATCAGCTATGGACAGGAGCAACTAGGGAAGAAAATTCAGGTCAGCAAATTATAAAATATTCCTCGGAAAAAGGTGGCAGTAAGAAGTCGTTCAAAACACAATCTGTTTTCTAGATATATGCAGTTGGAAGAGACAGAAACAACTGGAATGGAAAACTTGGGAATTTCATGGTCCGCAGTAGACGCAATCAGTTTTCTAAAGATACACAATTGGAAGACATCAGCTATGGACAGGAACAACTAGGGAAGAAAATTCAGGTCCGCGGCAGGCTGTAGCTCCACACAAGATTATAGAAAATTCCTCGGAAAAAGGTGGCAGTGAGAAATCGTAGAAGACGCGATTAACTTTGTGAAGATACGCAATTGGAAGATGGTAGCTTTAGATAGGAACAACTGGCAAGGAAAACTTGGGAACTTCATGGTGCGCACTCAGTCCTCTAAAGATATGCAATTGGAAGAGTGCAATTCTAGACTAGAATAAACGAGGAAGAAAACTCATGTCCTCGGCGAGCTGTAGCACCATGGAGAAAGATAAAACGAAAAAGTTGGTAGTGAGAAGTTGTAGAAGAAGCAATCAATCTTGCGAAGACACGCAATCGGAATATGGTAGCTCTAGACAGGAATAACTGGGGAAAAAAATTTCGAGAACGTCAAGGCCTATAGGACCATGGAAAAGGAAGGTTAATAATATATATTCCAATGTAAAAAATCGTATCTGGTAGCTGGCACAAGTCGTATGAAAAAAATTTGATCAAGACATGACATATTATGATCGATCCTAAATTTCGAATTGATCCGAAGTTTTGTAGTACTTCAAAGATTAAATTCCCTAACCAAGAACGTATTAAAAGTTATATGGGGAATGGAATGTTGAATAAACAATAAAAAAAATGAGTAATTATTGTATTCCTTCCGTTATATATTAAAAACTCTTTCCATTGGAAATAATATTGGAAAAGCGTGTACAAAATGTATTACGATTGTTTCAAACTCCCTGTTTTTACTCGTACATCAGGGATATTTAATTTTAATTAACTGAAAAACAAGTCTGGACTTTCAAAATATCAAACTTCACTATATCATGTTAGTAAACAAGGGAGAAAGCCTTTGAGCGAAATATTCGATACGCCTTTATTTGCTCTCATACTAGAATTTCATTTTCGGAATTAAAAACTAACATTTCGCAATTTTTGCTTCATTTCGTGGGTTTTTAGTATAAATTCTCTCCCCGACACCTCTGAACTCTCCCCCTTATCTCGGATCGACAATAGAGGTATCAAGTTTCCGTTTCAATACAAAAACCTTCTACAGGTAACGCGTCTACATTATGGCGGCTGTCGGCCGATGCAATTATCTTGTATAGAAACAAATGGCGACTCTTGCGAACTGCCATAAATAAAGACTTGTTAGATTAATTATAGCACAATAAAGATTTTGTTGCTTTCCTTCCCATCTCGCCCATTTTACGACGACGATAAGAGAACTACTATTGTCTATATTTTGATGCTGATGGTTAATAGCCTAATACTAACAATCACATCACTTTATGCATAAATTTTTAATGATTTTAGTTTGAATATAGTCGGAATTTATAAATTGAGAATAAGCAAACTTGAAAAAAAAAGGAACGTAATTTGATTTTAAAGATGCTACGATTATCCTTAAAATATATGGAAATCTAGGACAATAATGCTTCGAAAATTACAACCTGTTGTTTTCACAGTGTCAGGTGTATAATCAATCATTTTATATCTAACAGCTCAATCGATCACCCATTATAAAGTTCAGAATAGTTTCTCAATGCTTATATCCTGGGTAATCAAGCCTACACATACATACGCGTCCTATATTATCTCTTCATATTAACATTATTCCTGTGAAATGGCAACTTAAGTTGGTAATAATACAGGGTGGCCCAATAGAACGTACATTTATAAGCTAAAAAATTAATACTAAAGGTATTGTTGAAATAAAAGTTATGATAATTAGGTAATTAAATGAAGTTTATTTTTTTAAAATAACATCATTTAAATGACGGTCCTTTCCTTTAAACGCGAACGCAGATTCGTGAAAACTTTTGTCAATTAATCTGGTGTTCATGTAGACTTTATGTTTGAGTTGTTCCCACAAAAAAAAATCAAGAGGCGTCAAGTTAGGGCTACGTGGGGGCCACCTCTTATGAAAATTAGTCTTGTAGAAAACATCTGTCTAACAGCCGCCAAAGAATCATTGTGACAGATCGCTCCGACTTGTTGTAACAAAGTTCTCGTATTCGCTATTCTTGATCTCGCAAGTTCTGGAGTCAAATATCCCTCTAACATCGCAACATAGCGATAATGCTTCGTCCCCGTGAATCTTCAAAGAAGATAGGTCAAATAATTCATTTACTTGAGTTTGCTGCCCATGTCGTTACTTTCAGACTATGCAGTGGTTTTTGTTGTTTCATTTTAGGAGTTTTTTCAATCCAATAACGACCAGGATGTTTCCAAAGGTGGAAAATCGACTAAGCATTTCTTCAGCAAATGTCAACCTTGCTCCAAAGTCAGTATCTTTCAATTCCTGTGTTAACTGGAGCTTATAATGATGCAGTTCAAGATCCAATTTCAAAATTCGCTGTAAACTTTAGTTTAAATCCGCCGATCGCTTCCAACTAGACACATGCGGAATTTCTCGTACTGACTCCTTCGCCATATCGATATTATCGGTGATCCTAGACGTTCTTAGACGACCTTTTGCTGGTATTTTAATTAAATTTGCACCCGGAACTTCATAATGTGTCTTAATCCATATTCTGAACGATACAGTCTCCTTGTCAAGACAAAAAGCACGACGCTTTCCGTCGAAGTGACTCATGGCTACTAAAACTCCACGCGAGCAAAAATCCAACCACGCTAGGCTTCCCCTGCCCACGCACCGTTTACCTCGCGAAAAAAGATGATGCAATATGTACGTTTTATTGCGTTACCCTGTATGATACTTGAGATTTGAGATGAGACAAATGAAAACAATTGTTTTAAAAAATATTCTCCACTAAGATCAATACACTTTTGCATGCGTTTGAACCAATTTTCATTCCGATTAGGGTACCGCCAAAACGTGTGTTTTGAACGCATCAACTGCTTCTTCAGGTGTAGAAAAACGCAATATTTCAAGAGCGCTCCTCGTATAAAAATGGATTTGTAATCAAAAAATTGTTTATTTATACCAAAATCAAAATTATTAGAACATTTTTGTTTTACAAAAGTTGTTTTACGTTTCTGGGGATTCTAGGTACGAGGGTGGTTCTTTGAGATTCACATATAAACCGGAACAATTTTTTGATATCCGAACAAAAAGTAATTTCTCAGGATAAAAACGTATTTTAGTGTGTGAAGAAATCAAATTTCGGTATTGATATTTTGTATAAAACATGTCAAGAACATTTAAGTGTGAGATGGATTCTGTATAAAACATGTCAAACAACTGACTATTTGATGGGGAAAAACATCGAATCAACGTCTCGTATTCATCTGATTTATCACTCAATGACTTTTTTTTTGTTCCCCACTGTCAAACAAAAGATGCACGGACGGCAATTTTTATTACCTCAAGAATTTTTCGAAGACATTCTACGATATGGGTTTTAGAGTGGAAAAAAGTTTTCAGCAGATTTGATTTGAGCGTATGCTAAAATGTATAGACCTTAAAGGTGAATATTGTGAAAAAACAATAAAAATTAGTAGTAGTAAACCAATTCTGGTATTCTCGGACCTCATCCTTATGATACGAGTATATATACTTATAGTTGTCGATGTAAAATTCCTATATTTTTTTGTATGATCTACGATATAGTTTGAACAAAAAACTAGTTTTTCACATAGTTCATACACACTTTTTACTATATATTTTTTCAATTCTTTAATTAATATTTATAGGGAAACATTTTTTTTTAAATTCGAAAATTTTGTAGGCAGTTTAAACATTTCAGTGAGTCCGTCATATTACGTGACGTCATAGGTATAAAATAAATAATGAACATATGATACAAAGTAAATAGGATAGTTAATCTAAAATAAGAGTATTTATTAAACTTTGATTAATCTGAAAAATGGTATATAAATCATGTTTTGTGCCATGATGTGAAAATGCTATGATTAAAACACCTTATCGAGTTTTTTTATGAAGCCAAAAAATTTGATTATACAACGAAAATGGTTCGAACGTATGACGATACTGCGAGATGTAATTAGTTTTTGTTGCCAGGATTATTTTAATATTAGTAAGATTCAAATTTAGCTTATTTTAATATTTTATAGTAATCAAGTTTATTATGCTTGTAATTTTTATCGTAATTGTGTAATTAACTCAACCTATAAAAGTTTTATTCACTTATATATATATATAGAAAAATGTTTCATTTATATGTGACTAATAAATGAAAACTGTATTATAATAGCACACGCGACGTTGCCGGCACGATAATCTCGTGATCATCAAGCAGACAACTGCGCAACTGGAATTTTTGCGATTTTCAATTAAATATGTAGAACTTTTTTCACTTTTGATTAAATATTTCACTTTCTGACATTATTTCATATAGAGAACTCATAAAATAAACAAAAAAATACTTTTCAAAAAATTGCGGGTACTCTATTGGATTTGATCCGTTAAGGTTTATTCACTTATACATATAGAAAAATGTTTCATTTATATGTAACAAATAAATATAAACAGTAATATAACAGCACACGCGACGTTGTCGGCAACGATAATCTCGTGATCATCAAGCAGACAGCTGCGCAACTGGAATATTTGCGATTTTTAATTAAATGTTTAGAAATTTTTTCACTTTTGATTAAATATTTTACTTTCTGACATTATTCCATATAGAGAACTCATAAAATAATAAAAAAATACCTTTCAAAAAATGCGAGTACTCTATTGGATTTGATCCGTTAAGGTTTATTTACTTATATATATAGAAAAATGTTTCATTTATATGTGACTAGTAAATAAAAACTGTATTATAAAGCACACGCGACGTTGCCGGCAACGATAATCTCGTGATCATCAAGCAGACAACTGCGCAACTGGAATTTTTGCAATTTTCAATTAAATATGTAGAAATTTTTTCACTTTTGATTAAATATTTCCCTTTCTGACATTATTTCATATAGAGAACTCATAAAATAAACAAAAAATACTTTTCAAAAAATGCGAGTACCCTATTGGATTTGAAAAAAAAATATCATTTAGCGTCATTGCCCTTTTCAGTATCCCTAGTCCCTGATACAAAAACTTGGTTCGCTATTGTCTATTGTGTTATTATTATTACTATACGAAATCAGAAAAGAGATTCTATCTCTCCCAACAGTTCATCCTGTTCCAAATTGAAAAAGAAGTTTTCTGAACTTCGCTACCCGTTTTGTTGTATATTAAATGGAATATCAAACTTTATAGGAGGACGAGAATAGCCATTGTTAGTTTTAAATTTGTTCTCTCGTCTTTAGATTTCGGCGTTATGGAAACAATGGATACACTTCGGGGAAAAGTGGCAGTAGGTGACGAAAAGGGGGTGTAAATATTATATAAAGACAATGGTCGATGGTCGGTTGGCATGACATTCTTCTTTGAAATAATGACTCGAAATAATAATTAACAAGAAAGTTTGAAAATGAGAATTTGATATAGGTTATTAAAGTTTTCTCATCCATTATCAGAAATTTGATAAATAGGAGACGTAGTTTCTTTATTATGCTCTTAATCAAATTTTCCATGCACTTGTGGTAAGTCTCGACTAGGATAGCCTTCAGTTCAGGGGTTTGGAAAAGAAGAAAAAGTCACTAAGAGCCGAATCCCGCGAATAGGTTGCCGGAGTGATGATTATTTTCGAGTTTGCCAAAAAAATCAGTCACAATTACGCTGGGATGTGATAGTGCAAAATCGTGGTGGAAAATCCATGGAGATATCTGAAAAAGACCTAGTAGTACTCCTTATTGCCCGTTTAACCTTCCGGAATGAATTGATGATAAACCACACTACGTTTTGAGGTATCAGCGTGAAGCAATTCGTTCTAAACAATCCAATCCATTAGGTTTTCCACCACGATTTTGCACTATCACATCCCAGCGTAATTGTGACTCATTTTTTGGACGTATTCACGAGATTTTGCTCTTAGTGACTTTTTCTTCTTTTCAATAACCCTGTACTGGAGGTTATCCTGGAACGCCATTCACAAGATTACGGAGTTTGTTTTCGTCGTTAGAAGAAAAGGATGGGCTACTCGCATGAGGCAAGTTTTTGAGGACTTCAAGATCTTCATTCATCGCTTTGTGCAGCTCGTTTGCGATAAAATAAACTCCCCGACGATTCCGTATCCACGTAAACAAATAGTTGACAAACACAATAAAAGTTGTATCAAAAAAATGTTACCGAATGGATTTTCTTACGCGCACATTAAGCCGGATCGAACCAATATAAAAAAATAATTTGTAAATTTACTTACTTTTTTGGCATTTTCTTGGTTGTTGTTATCGGAATGTGGTGCAGATGGAGCCATGACTGATACGTTAGATTGTGATAGTAATTCGTCGCTACCTCTCTGAAAAGAAAAATACAAGATTCAAAATTTTTATTGGGAGATAATAGAGGATTCTCGGAGGAGTGTTGGAGCAAAACTAGTGTACTGTACGGTCGAGCTGATTTGGGTATATTGGGCATGTAGCCAGAATGGACGAGGATATTTGGGTAAAAGATTGTTGTAAAGGGAAGACGAAGTCAGAAGGAGAAGATTGCGCCCACGGAAATAATGGATAGAGGTATGTAGAGAAGATTTAAGAAGAATAGAAATAGAGAACAGACGTGAAGCAGTCTGAACTCCAAGTCTTGCGCATATAAGGCCTGTTGAGATATTTATAAACGTTTTCGTAGTGGCAGTGTGGCAAATTAAACAGCAAAGTGTACTAACTCTAATATATTTCGAATACTTATGTATCCATCTTCGGGAACTGAAATTATGGTCACAGAACAATGTAAAAATGTTATATAATGTTATATAAAAGTATAAAATTATTAAAAATTAACTCCATTAATTAATTGAGGATTGTGGCGTAGAGACATTTATTATCAAATCAATATTCAAATTGATGCGTAGGGTAGATCGTTATGAATTAAACTGAATATTTATTGGTTAGATTCAATTTAAACTTTTATAGGTTAGATGAGGTTAGTTGGCTACTGATGGCCTTGAATTTTTTATAGATTTTTTTTGACATCTAAAAGGTTATTTAAATCAGTTTTCTTATTAATACACTGATAATTAAGAGCAATATATTGTCAAAACTTTGACAGGCTCATAATTCATAGAATGACCTTCATACAAAACGAGTTATACCAACGAGCATCTATCGGGTTATAATTCACGTCACTTTTCTGAGAAATATATGACAAATGTATTTTTTTTTCATCACAATTTAAACAAGGAATTTCATTAACTAAATAAATTTTTATAAATATTATAGAGATAAAGATAATATTAGGAACTCGCCTACTGATATAGACCGTGAGGCCGGTACTGTTAAATTTGGCGTATGCGACGACTATTCGTATTTTTTTTGGCGACTATTTGTTTATATTCCCGTGACTCATTTTTATAGAGACAGTATTCTGGAGATTTCAAGAATCTGAAATATTTAGAACGTGATTTTAATATATAAAGCGGAATTTTAGCAGTTGTAGTATGTAAACAATTTTAAATAGTGAATACATCGAGACAATGCCAAATGAAGTCAAATATATATTTGAATAAATTGAATAAGAAGTGGAAAAACATTTTTTGAACATCATTTTCTTGTTACGTCACTGAATTTAATTCCCAAAGCTTGCAGTGTTAATACGTACATATATATAGTGGTTCGTCGCTTATAAATGCACAGTGTTACACTTGATGCTGTCGCCTCTCAACGCCAGTCATTATTTCTCTCCGATAGTAAAATCCGTTAAGAGCCTTTTGTGTTTTCATGAACGGAAACACACTTTCCGACTCTCCGCTCTTTTCTCTAAGCGGCCGTTTTGGCATTTACGATCACTCAAGATTATATGGTTAAATATAGCTGCTACTGCTGCCGTTGCCCACTTAATCCGAATATAAAATATATATTTGGAAATACATAAACTGCTTCGAACGTATATTTCATGTATCCAAATTTTAATAACCGACAGAAAAATTTTATACGTTTATAATCTAGAATGGAAAGTTTTTTTTTTCATTTTCACTTGTATTTACTAAACTAGAGAAAGCACAATCTCCAAAAGAAAACAACTGAGCTTCAAGTTGAAGAGCATCATCCGCAAAATATTATATTTTGAGGTACCTCAAAACCTTTCCAAACTTAGAGCTATCTTATTGGAAGTCTAGGCAGTCCAGGGTACGAGAATGCTCCCAAATGTACCTGGTCTGACCTAGAGTAGCTGCTTGAAAAATACCACTGCATTAGAAAGTATACAATCTATACAGCATATGTTTCAAGTTTGAAGACACCACGTTGTTTAATATTTGATTGTCAGCCATTGATAGTGAACGTTTACTAGTGAATTTGTAAACATAAACGAAAGCTGTGCGCAAGATGGGTGCCGCGTTTTCTCACAATGGAACTAAAACAGCGTTGTGGAGATTACCATGGATGAAACGAGGGTCTACCACTTAAGTCCCGAAATAAAAAAATAATCAAGGCAATAGACTGAAAAGGGAAAACCGACTCCAAAGGCAAAGAACGCTACTTCTGCAGGCAAAGTCAAGGCGACGGTTTCTTGGGATACGCGTGGGATTATTTCCATTGAATATCTTGAGGAAGGAAAAACTATCAACGGCGAGTTTTATGCAATGTTTAAGCGAAGAAATCAAGTAAAAACAGCCGCATTTGACTAAGAGGAAAGTGTTGTTTCACCAATACAATGCATCCATTACTGCAATGGCCAAAATCAAAGAATTAAAGATTGAATTGCTACCTCATGCACCCTATTCGCCAGATTTAGCCCCTTCGGATTATTTTCTGTTCCCAGACGTAAAAAAATGGCTCGGTTGTCAAAGATTTTCCAACAATGAAGAGTTGAATTTGGCAGTTAATGACTATTTTAAGCAGCTTGTAGATTCTTATTATAAAAACGGTATGGAACTTATTGAACATCGCTGGTAAAAGTATTTTCTTTGTAGGGCCAGGTACTTCTGTGTTAGTCTCATATTTCACTTGCTACATTTTATATTTCTGTTTGGATTTAATTCTCTAATCTATTTTCACTAATTTGTGTTTTATGTTTTCACATTCTTCGTTAAATTCATCATTCCTCTCTGTAATCCTTCTTTTACTTAGTTGTTTCTTTATACTTTCCCAATTTTCTTCTGTATTTTATCCTTTTCTGTATTTCTAAGGTTCTAACTTTAATTTCATTTCAATATGTCAATATTTTTGACAGTTTTCGATTCCTTTATTTACAAGCTTACAAGTTAATTTTGTTAATGTTTTACTAACCACACTTTTATCGATTCATTTCTTCACAATATTTATCATTTTCGTCGATAAAATCGATACAGCTTGTACCACTTTCTCATCCACCTATGTTTCTTCTGGTAAATCTCAGATTATTTTATTCAAATATTTAAAATACACTCAGCTTTTGCTATAAGACCTAAATTGCGTCTCGACGCATTATTAACAAAGCCATCAATCTCGTTTTTCCCTTTTACTTTAACCTCGGTAATTGTTTTTTCATATTCACGTCAAGTCAAACAGTAACATCATGATAAAGATAATCCCTCCATTTGAGAGGAAATCCCTTCTCGCAAGGCAGAACATCCCTCTTTTTATTTTTTAGTAAAACCAAGAGACAATTATTCTGGGAAAAATCAAGCAAAGAGAGATTGACGTAGTGTGTCTTACCACGACAGGATTGAAACGCGTGGCATTAGATTTAACATTTTTAAAATGTCAACCTCGTTCTTATTTTACTCAACTGGATAGAAGATAGTACACTACAAGTCAAAAGTTTGGTTATAGTGATAATGAAATAACAGTCTATAATTTCTACTTTTTCGCTTTGATTTCGGTGCATAAGTTTAGTATTTTCTGTAACATTTTTGATGAATCGTCGTCTATTTGGTTCCGGTCCATTCGTCTTCCAGGATATTCCAATTATGTGAAGTGGAAATAGTTCACTGCTTCCTGATTTTCCTGGACAATTTATTTTTCTACAACTCAAGTAGGACGATAAATCATTACTTCCAGGACGTTCCTTCTTTCCAATTCTTTCAAATACTCTTTACACATCTTCGAGGAATGCTTGGAATCGTTGTCACGCTGAAAGATAAATTTTTCGCTGACTAGAGCGTACTACATTTTCCCTTGATATTTTTTATAGCCTTCTTTTTTCAAAAGTGCTCCAGTTTTTACTAGATCTAGATCTTATTTCCTCCAAACTTTCCCTGACCATCATCGAGCCTACACCGTGTTTTGCAGTCGAGATTAGACATGGATCCTTTGATCTTCCAATTTTCATGTATCTGTAGCTCAATGCAACCTCTTGATTCTATTTTCATGTCTTAAAAGAGGCCACCTTTTCAAAAATGCCATCTCCTTTTCACTGTAGAAGTATTCAGAAGAAAATCGGTAGATTAATTGATCCGAGCTGCTATCTTTGGGCTCGTGAGTCGTGGACAACGTTTACTGACCAATACGATACGTTTATTTCCAGCGGTTGTGGTTTTCGGCGGCCGTTCTGACCGTTTTCTATCGCCAAAGCTCCTGGTGTTTGCATATTTTTTCACGTCGGTACGACAATTATTGCATGAGCTTAACCCCTTTCCGAAAATGAAAACAATTCGTGTACGAATTTCACAAAAAGATTTATTGGTCCATAAAGTATAAAATACAGAGCTGATTGGGACTAAACTACAATCATAAACTTAGGGGTGGCAAAAACTTTTGCCCGTCGGCTATAGCTCATGAACGGATTATACTACGGCTTCAGTAAAAAAATTATGACAAAAATTCAACCCGATAAACACGTGGAAACTATTTTTAGAATTTTAGTTCCGCTATTAAAGGGCATATTTGAAAATATATAATTAAAAAGGCACGTCCACTTTGCATTATGGAAATATTATTGGAAATACGTCAATACTTTGGTATTCGAAAAGTACAGTTAAACATAATTTTGAAAGACACAAACGATGAAAGTAATTTTGGACTATGAGAACTTTCCTTTTCCTCTCTACTCTTTTCTACGTTAAATATTTTGCAAGTTATGAGTGAAGTTAGTGTCCCATGACGTTGCGACTGTCAAAATATGAAATTAAAATTTAATGCTCTGTATCTCGGAAAATGACAATAATTATGATATGAAAATTTCACAGTTCAATTGACAATTCTTTGCGAATCTATCGAATTTTAGTCTAATTTCTACGTTCAATATTTTGCGAGTTTCGACTAAAGTTAAATCACTATGATGTTGTGGCTGTCAAAATACGAAACTAAACTTTAATGCTCTGTATCTCGTAAAATAACAAGAATTATGATATGAAAATTACAGTTTAATTGACAATTCTTTACGAATCTATCGAATTTTAGTCTAATTTGTTCGTTAAATATTTTGAAAGTTACGACTAAAGTTCAATCACTATGACGTTGCGACTGTCAAAATACGAAACTAAACTTTAATGCTCTATATCTCGCAAAATAACAATAATTATGATATGAAAGTTTCACAGTTTAATTAACAATTCTTTGCGAATCTATAGAATTTTGGTTCAATTTCTTCGTTAAATATTTTGAGTGATTGTTTATATCTCGAAAATCTCAAGGTCTAGTACATTACTTAAAAATACATGGTTTAGTCAAAAATCTCGTGTATTCAATCACCTGTGCTACTTTCGGCTTTTTCACGTCTTTTATTTAATAAGGCGTTTCATCTGGATTACAGCCACGTTAAGCCATCAATTTTATGAGTATGGCTGCGGAGCGTAAAGAATAAAAAAAAATGACGACGAATAGGAGAAGGGCGAAAGACAAAGAAACGATGTAATTGGAATTGTTATAAATAGTTCGGTGTGGAATGTTGGCTGTAAGATGGAGTAGGCGACTGTGATTAAGATACTTGTAAAAGATTTACAAGAGGAAATTATAGGTTAAATGGAAAATACTTTGGATTTTATGTGATAGTTAGTCTGGGAAGAAGTATATGTAAGTCCGGTTCTACTTAACCGATTTTTATAAACTTGATGTTGTTTAAAAGAGCTTTTTAACAGGAGTATGAAGTATATAAATTTTGATTTGAAACGTGAATGCTTCATATATTTTAAATATTGTTATTCGTCTTAACAAATTCAAATAAAATCACAAAAGTTTAAATAAAAACGTATAAAAGTAAATTAAGCGAAAAACGTATGCCGATATCTTTTTTCTGATTCGAGATATCTTAAGATATCGTGGGTCCAGCACTAGAATCTGGATGTACCAGATTTTGATATCAGGCTGGATTATTGCAACTGGGTATTAAGTATGATACATGGCGTTCCTGAAATACTTTCACGATGAAACTACGTTTCACCCTTTCAATTAGTTAGCAAAATAAATCCAGAATTTCTTTTCCCGATCAATCGGGAACTACATGTCCTCCAGCTGGAATTGTTCAGTATCGTTTACATAACTTTTCTTTGACTATTTCTCCCATCTCGTTTCCTTTCATACATCATTCATAAATATACGTTGCACGGCATAGATTTGTTTAGTTTTCAAAGAACGTTTTCGAAATGTATTTTCTTTGTTTCCACGATTGGAAAGTAGTGAATAAAATATGACACTTTGAGTAAAAATTCACTTTTTCGCAAATACAAACTTAGTATTTCTCAAATAGACAGTTTTGAAAATAAAAACAAGTAAAAACACTAATGCCCAGCAGAGTTAACGAACAATCATTTCTCAGCTTCACGCGTCTACAGACGCACGTACGGCACAGTAAGGCCCCTCAACTGTAATCATTTCCACCTCTTGGTAATGTCGCCATAAATTTTCCCACACCTTGACGTGACGTAGACAAATTATCCCGAGAAAACAACTGGTTGAGTCGGTTCGATTCTGGACTGCAGATCAAGGAAAACGAAAAGAATAGATTTGGAGAAGGAAAACGTTGTTTTTAACAGATTTGGATTGGGAGGATGTTATATAGACGAAAAAGTGTTAAAATAACAATTTTTGATATGTAATGGATAGCCCTGTACGGTAAAATCGACAATTTTATTTTACTAAATCATTTCAAGGGTGTAAATTGAAAAAATTTCAAAGTACCCTAAAAAAGTTGGTATAATTTTTAATAATCCGATATAAAAAAGCCATTTCTTTTAAACTGACAACTCCGACGTCAATTACTTTAGAAACAAGTCCAATTTTAAAGCAGTTTCATCGAGATGAGCACCCCGAGAAAAAAATTAAAAAAAAAAGAGACGGCGAAGCTCACGAGTCGAAATTCTCCACGTTTTCTCTTCGAATGTCTTGTTTATTAAAAGTGGCAAAAACTTCCGAAGAACTTTCATCAAACTACGTTAACATTTTTCGAATTCGCACTAAGAAAATTTAAAACCCTTCAAAACTTTGTGTAAACACTTTTAGTTTAAGTCTTCATCCAATGTTTCTACTGCTAGAGAAAAAGTCATCGTCGAAACGGGATTTTTTTTTATGTAAATTATACTCCTCGTTCCAAGATTCATTTACTAATTTACCAAAATTAATTAGAATCAAAGTTTTCGTTCCGTGCTCCAAATATCCTCATTAAAATATTAACTATCGACCAATGAGATACTGAATTACTTCCACGAAAAGGACTTCCTTTATTTAGTGTGAGAGGATAGTCCAAGAAGTATTTAGCCTGACCTAGAGATGGCGGTAGTTGCTTCAGAAAGTACACAATGTATACAGCAAGTTTGAAGACGCCGCTTTTTATAGTATTTGTTTGGCAGCCATCAATAGTAAACGTTTACAGTGAATTTGTTAACATGGAAGAAATTGGTCATAACAATGGATTGAATAGGGAGAACCAGCTCCAAAGAAGGCAAAGACCCTTTCATCTACAAGCAATGACACAGTCCGTATTTAACACCCTACAACTAAAAAAGTTTGGACCACTGAGAGAAGCCCTCAAAATCGAATTTGTGCGCACACGGCTCTTAGAGTTGCCCGAAGAATTCGGAATCAAAAAGCTTCCGGAGTGGTGTAACTAGTGAGGGGAATTGGCAATTTGTCGGAGCGTTCATCCCAATCGTATTCGAGCCGCCCTCGTATATCAATTTCTGACCCCGTATTCTGCGGACACGTTTTCGCATGCAGAGTTTTTTATTTCTTTTGTTTTCGTATCATCAGAAATACGACTCGAGGCGTTGAAGAAAACTATTCAGAAATTTATGGGATTTTCGAGTAGGTGTTGAATGCGTATATACCGGGCGCGAGTTCGCTCAATGATTTATTCAAAAACAAGTGATTTAATATCAAAGCAAGTTCGTAATCAATCTCATTCTCTCCGTAGATGAAATTGTTTAAAAATGTATAATCAGAGAAGATTTCTAGCGAATTTTTTTATTATTTCAAGGCGATCTAAACCGCGCAAGTTATTTTGATACCTTCTACTTTTTTTTGTATGTATGTATATAAAAAGTACAAAGTGGGGCGGATACTTATTCGAATTTGAGGCCCTAGAGCCATTCGATAAAATGGATCGTAAAATTTAATGCTGCTTGTTTCGGAGTGGGCGGAAATGCAGTTAAATCGTATTTCCGTACTTATTCATTCTATCATCACCGCATTTTTACGTTTTCCAGGTTGGCAGTTGTATTAGAAACAATCAAGCTTCAGGTAATGTGAAAAAAGAAAAACTTTATGTGCTTCACTTTATGTGAGTTCATTAATAAAAATTAGTAATCAAATATAAATTACCAAATACCGAATGAAGAACTAGAATATAAAGCTCTAGATAACGAATGCTTAGAGAGAAAATTCAAAATTACTATATAAAATACGGATCGATAAAAACCGATAAAAATAAGTAGACTACAGCATGTGAAACTTTTAAGCTTCGAGACCTATATCAACATCTTCTAGTCCTCTATAAGGCCCAAATTCGTCCATCTTCAGAATATTGTTCGCACATTTGGAGCTCCAAGCATATCCAGAAGATGCTCGAATGAATACAGAAGAGAACAGTTCGACTTATAGGCGATCCAGAGCTGACCAGAAGCTTAGAGCAAAGAAGAAAGGTCGCTGATCTGACTCTGTTTTACTGATCCTACTACTCCTCTTCAAATTTGTCTAACATGATCCCAACTAGAGCAATTTTCGCAAGACGTGGCTCATGTACATTGAGTTCGCTTGCAGAACTTCAATCAGCTATCAAAGCACGTCTTTCCTGAGCACTACAACCTACAGAAGTTAAAGATCAATACCTCCAAATTGTAGGCACCACTCGAACTACTCGAGTGTGTTTTGTGCTTGTTTTTTATATAAAAAAAACCTTCCAGATAGTATCTATCTACGAAAAGGGAAACAACACCTCAACGGGCAAACTATGACAAAATCTTTCATAATAAACTAACAGTTGATATTCGCCATAAAATAAAATCAAAATGGATTCGGACAGGGAAGATAAAGGGTTGAAAATCTAATAATTTTACAACAACTGATATTTGCTTATGATAATGTTCCTGGAAATAAACATGTAAAGCTTGGAAGATCTTTGGTATGAATGAATATCTTGTTTAAAATCATCGAGGAGCTTACACAACTAATTTTGACAAAGATTTAAGTTAGGATCTTTCTTCAAACTAGAAGTGCAATTAAGGTGACAGGAATGGTGATCCTATGGACGAAGCTGTACTGCTTAACCCTAGATTTGCAGACCAACTGGTATTCCCACAAATATACTGCAACTGGCGATTAGAGATATATTTTACTAATACTTGATGATGATCATAAAGAAAATTGATACCATTTTATACAGTCAATAAGAATAACTTTTGTTTCAATTCCTTGTGGTGGCAAAACTTACCTAATAACAAGAAAAACAAAAAGTAAATCACCGTTAGAAGCATTGTTTTGTTGTAGATATGAAATTTGCACCAGAAAATTCAATTTGGAACGATGATATTTAGCTAAGACGAAGGACGAGATTATCAAGAAGAAATGTAAGTAAAGTGTAAAGATTAGAATAGTGCTCAAGTAGAAGAAAAAATTATTGATATGATTCAGATAGCTCATAAAAAGAAATTCTAGTGGATTCTGGATAACAGACGAAAAGATGAGAATCAAGGAAATAATGAAATTAGAGCATGGACGTTCCTTGGTGGCTGATTCCACAGACTTGAACTTCTCCAAAGAAAGGAGTCATAAATTGACGTTCTGGGCGTCTACAAGCGTTCACGAGCCACGTCTGCTTGTTGAGCAGTGGTAGAATCGTTTCTGGTCCACCTGTATCGCCTATAATGCTCTCTTCTGTATCGAGACAAGCATCCTCAAGGTACGTTCCGAATTCTCCAAATGTGCGAGCAATACTTCAAAGTTGGACGAGTCTGGGCCTTGTAGAAGATTAGAAGCTGTTGCGAAGGACCGAATTCTGAGCTTTCTTTGTAAAAACAAAAGCCTGGGTTTTTGCTGCATTAAACTAAATTAAACTGCGTCGATCCCACTCTAGAATGTTTCCAAAATCGGTATTGATGGTGCCTACGGATTTAGGTGTTCCCTGGGGAACGCCAACATTGACATCAAGCCTTTCTGAGGTTATTCCATTCAAGCTACCAAGCAAATCGTTGATGAGAACGACAATACGTGTCAAACCCTGCCGAAAGCCTTTGATATGTCCTGTGCGATTGTCCTTGATGTTTGAAATTTGGCGATGGTAAACAGCTGTAGCTTGTTAATATCCAATATTATTGATTTAATGATTTTATTTCAAGCTGATCTTTTTACATGTCCACCGTATATTAAAAATATGCTGCTGGTAGTGTTAATTATTATTCCAAACATAGCGGAAACTGCAAATTCGATGGAAGTATGTGGATGGAGGTAAATGAACCCGTAAACTATTACAAGTAGTCAATTTTAATGAATCTAAATGTTTCTCCTAGATGCTTACATCGTTATATTATCTACTAATAGACGTAAAGCGAATTCCATAATCCATAACAACATTTTGTAGTTCGTTATTTCTTTCGTATAATTCACATTTTGTTATAATGATGAGCTGCTTTCGAGTATCATTGAAATTTATGGAATCTATCTAGTCAAGTATAAATATTATAACAAGAGAATTAAAATTTGATATCATCAAATCGTTCCCGTTTCGTGAAAATATTCTCTCACTTAAACTTCGAAACAGTTATAAGAGAAAATATCGATCGTCCCTCATATACAGACTTCAATCCATCAGAAAGTGCTCGGCTATGTGACCCCTTTTTCAATATTTCCACTTTCGAGAATGTTTTGAATAATACTCGTGGCGTTCTCCCAAATGGACCCATTCATACGCTAATATATGAATACTCTTTCAAGTTGTTTGCTCGAGAAACTGAACTTTGACACGGAGATTTGTAACGAATTTGTAAAGAGAAAAACTTTTCTACAAGACAGTAGAATAACTTTTCTCCTTCTTTTCTATTCAATTTGAATTTGTATAAAAGGTGGATGTTTTGTTGTCGCCTCCAGGTCGACGTTATCAAGATAATGGAGTGTTTTTTCTCTCTACTTTTGTTTGTTTCTTTATAATGCTATAGTATTTACGTTAAGAGCGTTACTTTAATTTCGAAGAGGGCATTGCATCGGAGTATTTCGAAATTAAAATTAGTCTAGTATTACTTTCAATATCATACAAATACATCGTATAACAAAAATATCTTTATATCAGTTTATTTTATCCATTTTGTTACATCACACGATACTTATGTTATTTTTTTCACTCGCCCTGTATTGAATTTTTACCATAATTATCAAAAGTTACTACACTATACATTAAAGCGATACCTTTTTCACTTTCGACTCACACTATATATATAAACATTCCCAATAATATTAATTAAAAAAAATGCAAACTGTCAAAAATTGAGAAATTCTGCTTATCATAATATACCTAATAAACCATACTTTTGATGAACACTATACAACTTCACAAAACGTTTTAATACCACACTTTATAGTTACCCTATATATGATTTGTATCAAAAACTCTACATACATATTAAAGCGATAAATTTCTCACTTTCTTCTCACACTATATATAAAAATTCCCAATAATATTAATTAAAAAAAATGCAAGCTGTCAAAAAGTGATAAATTCAGCTAATCATAATATCCCTAACAAACCATACTTTTGATGAACGCTATATAAATTCACAAAACATTTTAATACCACACTTTATAGTTACCCTGTATATGATTTGTATCAAAAACTCTATATATAAATCATCAAAGCGATAAATTTTTCACTTTTGACTCATACTGTATATAAATGTTCCCCTTCTTACAAATTAGTTATAATAATATCAAATATTCATTAACACAATTTAAGTTCATTGAGGAGCATACTATAAGTACTATATCTATAGAAATAGCTTTACAATCACCCTGTATCATGATGTGTACAAAAAACTAAATATTTAAGGTATAAATTTGTTTTGACTTTTGACTCACACTATATATAAATGTTTCCATCTTGTATAGTACGATAAATTTATGCTGTCAAATGTCAAATAAAAGTTATACCTACGTAAAATGTTTAATTTTTTTTTCAAATTACATATGATGAGACTGTTTATAAAAATGAACGTTTTTTAAAAAACAAGTCATGATTTTGTTACTATAAAAGCTTAGAGAATCTTCGTGTAAATTACATTAGAAAATAAAACATTGTTAGATTAGTTTTGTAATAAAACATCTTATTTTACGACAGAAAAGAGTTTATAACGCGCGATGTATTATAATTTTAATAGAAACTGGAATATTCTCACAAATATTTTTTTATATATACATACATATCATATAAAAAAAATTACATTGTTGAAATATCGTATCGAGTATCATATATATAATTATGTAAATAAAAATTCTTACCGTTGAAATTGCCTTCCTTTTTCTATCAATTAAATTCAAGCTCATAATCCAGAAATTAAATTATTATTAACAATAAATTCTTAGATGTATTTATTAATCACTACAAATAATAGTCCAAACAATGACATAAACAAATAGTTTCAAACAATCAACGCTTGCTTCATAAAATAAGTTGATAGGAAATTGCATGTTATTACGTCAAAATAGCTCATAGAAGTACTACAGTGAGGACGTTGCGTTACACTATAACGACGTTATTTTGCACTGTTATTTTGCACCGAAACATAAACTTGTATACAAAAATACAGAGTTGAAGGTTATTTGATCGTTAGGGGTGATGTGAGTTATAGTTTTTATTAATTTTATTAATATATATTAAATTTGAAACATAATATGGTTATTTTATTTTAAAATTTTGAAACTAAAAAGTTAGGTTATATTAAAAGAGAAATATTGATACGTGAATTGAATCACCGTTAGTTTTTCAAATATTTCAGTTGTATACGAGGTATGTTAAAGAATATTCTATAAAATAGTTATTAAAAAATCGTTGTTAGGAAAAATCAATTTTACCGTATTTTTAATGTCACTGAAATTATATAATAGATTTAATAGATAAGACAAAGCTGTATTGTACCTTTCTTTTGGTAATAAAATCTTTTTTGTATCTGTCTTTTTTACAGCCTATTGGAGATTGAGAAAATAAAACAACCCTCGTATTTTGAATTTTGATTGAATGTTTTTGATATTATAAAATAAGAAACTATCCAATTTTTAAATATAATTAACATTGTTTAATACCAAGAATACATCGAAATATTAATAATAAAAAAGTTATGAGTATAGAATAGATATTTTTGCTTTATGTACATTTCCCTCTTGGGATCTAATTAAATCCGTAACGTTTCTACAATCAACAGATGTAACATGATTTTATCGGCTTTTTTCGGTTCTATAAAATCCCTATGTAAATTTTCCAGGGTTAAATAAAGATCAATAGATAGCTTTCTATCGGAGAAAAGCAAACCAAAGGAAACCCTAACAGATATTAATTTACTAATCTTCTTAAATCTTGCTGACGAAATATCGAAATGTAAAGCTGGCAAATATAATTCCATTTCTGTGTGAAAAGGGAAAAGGGAAGACTGAAAATAACTGATAAGGTACCTCGATGTAGAGTTTATGATCGTCTTTCAACTTTATTAATTCAAAAATACATGCAGATAGTTGAATATTGTATATACCGTGGGGATAAATGCGATTCTTACTATTCTATATTATTAGGAAACGTTAGAAGCTAAGTTGGTCGATTTATATACTCATTTTACAGGTAATTGAATTAATTTCTTACCCCATTCAATATTTTGAATAATCGATATTAGTTTAACCTTATAGAAATAAATATCTTCACAAAAAAACAATTTAGAAGAGGTAGACCGCAAAAGAGGAATGATTATTCAATTGCGTCATGTTTACAAATCCATCTATGCAAAAAAACTCGTAGTACAGCTGCATAATGTAGGTACCTATGTTATAAATGATATTAATGTTATCTTGTTTTTGGTATTAAGAGGATGGTTCCAGAAGTACCTGGTCTGAGCTAGAGCTCACCGTATTAAAAAGTATACAATCTATACAACATATGTTTCAAGTTTGAAGATACCATGTTATTTAGTATTGGGCGCGAGCTAGCAGACATTGTAAGCATTCCAAAAAGGTACATCGTGTATTAACTGAAAATTTGGATATGAGAAAGCTGTGCGCAAGATGGATGCCGCGTTCATTCACAATGGAACAAAAACAACCTTGTGAGGATATCTCCATCAAGTTTTTTGTTGATGTTTCACAGAAATAAAGCGCCAAGCCAAGCGCAGCCCAGGTGCATTATTGCCTAATGTTAAACAGGAAATTATTATGTCAAATTATGAGCTCAGTACGGAACGTGCCTTCCAAAATGGCCCCCGCAGTTTAATATACATAGAATCTACCATTAATATTTTAGTTTATATATTGTTAAGTTCTATAGGTCTTCCAGACTCTTGGTTTCAATATTCTACTTCCCTTTATATAAATAAAAACAAATGTATACTCACGAATGAAAAATTGAAATAAAAATAACAGTTTATTTTAAGGAAAATTACAAAATAATAAATATTTTCAGAACGAGAAGTGAGAAAAATAATACCTTGTATATAAAGATTATCCGATATGCCTTTGCAGAATTTGGAAATTTTTGGTAACAACTCTATAAATAAGTAAAAGCTGCTAAAAAACTGCCCAAAAAAACGTGAGTAAAAATAAATAATATTTATTATTATTATTATTATTATTATTATTATTATTATTATTATTATTATTATTCACAAAACAAAATTTTTCACGTCGATTTATTTTTTTTTCTCACCATGGAGTGTTTTGAGATCTTTTAACATCCAGTTGTCACTGAGAGCCATATCTGGAGAATATGGTGGTTGAGAAACCAATTATAATGTAAATGAATTAAATTTGATTATTATTTTCATTGATATTAGACACTGCATTATCTTTTTGGAGGAAAATGTTTTTTTTTCTATCTGTTTCATTGCGATTTTTACTTCATTAGGTGCAATCATGTGCTTCATAACATTTTCAGTTAAAAGTCAATGTCTAATCAACACACGATGGTTGTTAAAAAAATGTTATTTGATAAGCTTCATAATTTATTTTCCAAAAAAAAAGAAATTGATGTGAATGGAATAATCTAGAACAAAAAATCTAATAATCCTACGTTTTTTTAACATTTATTTTCTATTTGTGATACACAAGGGCTTCCAAAAGTACTAAAATGCTTTATAAGTTTATTTTATTCTAGTTTATATACAAAATGGAAAGAAAAATGTCAAAAATATTTTGAAAATATGTAGAAATTAATAAAAAACAAACAATACAAACAAAAAAATCTGATAATTCCACGTTTATCATTTTTTTAACATTTATTTTCGATTTGTGATACGCGGGGGCTTCCAAAAGTACTAAAATGTATTATAAGTTTATTTTATTCTAGTTTATATACAAAATAGAAAGAAAAATGTTAAAAATATTTTGAAAATATGTAGAAATTAATAAAAATCAAACAATCCACACAAAAAATCTGATAATTCCACGTTTATCAATTTTTTAACATTTATTTTCGATTTGTGATACGCGGGGGCTTCCAACAGTACTAAAATGTATTATAAGTTTGTTTTATTCTAGTTTATATATAAAATAGAAAGAAAATTGTCAAAAATATTTTGAAAATATGTAGAAATTAATAAAAATCAAACAATCCAGACAAAAAAATCTGATAATTCTACGTTTATCATTTTTTTAACATTTATTTTCGATTTGTGATACGCGGGGGCTTCCAACAGTACTAAAATGCTTTATAAGTTTATTTTATTCTAGTTTATATACAAAATAGAAAGAAAAATGTCAAAAATATTTTGAAAATATGTAGAAATTAATAAAAATCAAACAATCCAGACAAAAAATCTGATAATTCCACGTTTATCATTTTTTTAACATTTATTTTCGATTTGAGATACGCGGGGGCTTCCAAAAGTACTAAAATGTATTATAAGTTTATTTTATTCTAGTTTATATATAAAATAGAAAGAAAATTGTCAAAAATATTTTGAAAATATGTAGAAATTAATAAAAATCAAACAATCCAGACAAAAAAATCTGATAATTCTACGTTTATCATTTTTTTAACATTTATTTTCGATTTGTGATACGCAGGGGCTTCCAAACGTACTAAAATGCTTTAAAACTTTATTTTATTCTAGTTTATATATAAAATAGAAAAAAAATTGTCAAAAATATTTTGAAAATAATTAAAAAAAATTAAAATTATTGAAATTAATGAAAATCAAACAATCCAGACAAAAAAAATCTGATAATTCTACGTTCATCATTTTTTTAACATTTATTTTCGATTTGTGATACGCGGGGGCTTCCAAACGTACTAAAATGCTTTAAAACTTTATTTTATTCCAGTTTATATATAAAATAGAAAGAAAATTGTCAAAAATATTTTGACAATATGTAGAAATTAATAAAAATCAAACAATCCAGACAAAAAAATCTGAGAACTCTACGTTTATCATTTTTTTAACATTTATTTTCGATTTGTGATACCAAACGTACTAAAATGCTTTAAAACTTTAATTTATTCTAGTTTATATATAAAATAGAAAGAAAATTGTCAAAAATATTTTGAAAATATGTAGAAATTAATAAAAATCAAACAATCCAGACAAAAAAATCTGAGAACTCTACGTTTATCATTTTTTTAACATTTATTTCCAATTTGTGATAAGCGGGGGCTTCCAAAAGTACTAAAATGTATTATAAGTTTATTTTATTCTAGTTTATATATAAAATAGAAAGAAAAATGTCAAAAATATTTTGAAAATATGTAGAAATTAATAAAAAACAAACAATATAGACAAAAAATCTGATAATTCCACGTTTATCATTTTTTTAAAATTTATTTTCGATTTGTGATACGCGGGGGCTTCTAAACGTAATAAAATGCTTTAAAAGTTTATTTTATTCTAGTTTATATATAAAATAGAAAGAAAATTGTCAAAAATATTTTGAAAATATGTAGAAATTAATAAAAATCAAACAATCCAGACAAAAAAATCTGATAATTCTACGTTTATCATTTTTTTAACATTTATTTTCGATTTGTGATACGCAGGGGCTTCCAAACGTACTAAAATGCTTTAAAACTTTATTTTATTCTAGTTTATATATAAAATAGAAAAAAAATTGTCAAAAATATTTTGAAAATAATTAAAAAAAATTAAAATTATTGAAATTAATGAAAATCAAACAATCCAGACAAAAAAAATCTGATAATTCTACGTTCATCATTTTTTTAACATTTATTTTCGATTTGTGATACGCGGGGGCTTCCAAACGTACTAAAATGCTTTAAAACTTTATTTTATTCCAGTTTATATATAAAATAGAAAGAAAATTGTCAAAAATATTTTGACAATATGTAGAAATTAATAAAAATCAAACAATCCAGACAAAAAAATCTGAGAACTCTACGTTTATCATTTTTTTAACATTTATTTTCGATTTGTGATACCAAACGTACTAAAATGCTTTAAAACTTTAATTTATTCTAGTTTATATATAAAATAGAAAGAAAATTGTCAAAAATATTTTGAAAATATGTAGAAATTAATAAAAATCAAACAATCCAGACAAAAAAATCTGAGAACTCTACGTTTATCATTTTTTTAACATTTATTTCCAATTTGTGATAAGCGGGGGCTTCCAAAAGTACTAAAATGTATTATAAGTTTATTTTATTCTAGTTTATATATAAAATAGAAAGAAAAATGTCAAAAATATTTTGAAAATATATAGAAATTAATAAAAATTAAACAATCCAGACAAAAAATCTGATAATTCCACGTTTATCATTTTTTTAACATTTATTTTCGATTTGTGATACGCGGGGGCTTTCATAGGAGCTATCTAAGGATTAATTATTTTAGTTTATTCTCATAATTGAAAGTCCCCATTGAAAAATGTGTTCAGAAATGATTTGATAAATACATAGAAATTAATAAAAATTCAATAATTAAAACAGAAAAATATTCAATAATATTGCTATTTATACCATATTAACCATTTTTTGGCAAAGTATTGGTGCAAGTTATTTATTCCATGTTGACCATTTTTTGGCAATGTCATGGCGTCTGTTTTTTGGGATGCATGTGGGATAATTTTCATTAAATATCTTGAGAAAGAAAAAATTATCAACGCCGATTATTAAGAGAACTTATTGCAACGTTTGAGCGAATAAATCAATCAGAATCGATCTTAATTGACTAAGAATGAAGTGTCGTTTCATCATCATGGCTAAAAAAAACAAACTTTTTTTTTCAAATTTTCCAATCCCATTTGAATATTTGGGGTATAAGGAATTTCAACCCTTTTCGGGATATTATAAATACCTGTGGAATATTCTGTAGAATGTTATCAGACATTCTCAGACATCCTTTTACTTTATGTTGATAGAAAATTTATATTTCCACAATATTCTTCATATTTTATCGAGCTATATGGAAAGATATTAACAAAAAAATAGTTAATTATTACAATATTTTGTAAGTAAATGAATGTATCAAACTTTGGTCATTAGGATAAGTGATTAAAAATTGATTATAGACTACATGTGGATAGAAAAGTCGACAAGGGCGTACAAAAACGTAGAATAAAACAAGATAGTAACTTTTCACAATTGTAGACATCATCCCAAAAAGAAAAATCAATTCAATTAATCCGAAACAAAATTCATTGGAATAATGAGTCTCGATATGAAGTCTGTATAGTAAGTTTTTACAGTTTAGTTAAATACTGTATTATTAGGGTTGAAAAAACCTCAAAACAATAGAAAATTAATTAAAATAAGGCTTAGGAAGTAAGTAAGACAGTGAAGAGTATCATCATCATTCAGCAGCTTGTCTTGTTCACTGCTGGACAGAAGCCTCTATCAGCCCGGACCGTTTTCATCGATCTTTCATCCCTCTTTCTGTATGCTTCTTCCACAGGACGCCATTTCAGTATTATCTGATAATCTTGCGACTGACCAAACCAGATCCATTTTAAATGTGTGACTCTTTCAATTGCATTGCTAGCCTTTCCTATGAAGTTTTGAATTTCACCTCGTAATGTCATTCTTAACTCCACAGCTGGTTGAGTTATTCAAGCCATTCGTTAAAGACATCTGACTTGAAATGCAGTCCAATTCATTCCTATCCTTCTGTTTAGTTCGGAGGTTTGATTGCCTCTAATATCAGATCACAACTCGGAACTAAATTTGTCATAACCTGGGTTTATATTCAAGACGAATCTAGCTAGTTCTGAGATGATTTGATTACCTTTTCTAGTCGGTATGAGATCGGTACACATAGTTCAACTTTTTTCCATTACTATCTAGTTGTGAAAAGTCTGTATCTGCATGCACATTTATCTTTGCTGTTGCAATATGGCGATTGGCTATACAGCAGCTTACAAACGTAATAAACATTATGAGACTGTTACAACATAACCTCACTTAACCTTACCTAACCTAAACAATGGGTTTTGAGCCTATCGTGTTTGAAGAATGAAATAAAAAAGGACGATTGCGCAGGACACGATTTGTATTGTATTTCATATGTGTTTCAATTTCGAATTTACTTTCAAAGTTTTACATTTATAGAAAGTTTAATTTTCGATTAATATTTTCAATTATATATTTGACAAATCTTTCACACATATATGTCATTTATAAGAGCTACGCGCTCCTATAATTTACCCTTTTTTCCCTAAGGATACACATCTGGATTCTACTTTGGGATGAATGTTGTAAAACAAAAGGTTCTCATACACGAAGGGTTTTAGTATTTTCGAGCCCACACACAAAATACATTAAGCCAATTTATGTGCGGCTAGAGACAAATTAATTGATCCCCATTATGGACTGTTCTCAACAAAAGGGGATCATTTGAATCGATCGATTTCGGTGCTTAATATTTTAGGATTATTCGACTATTTTCAAGCTATCGCTAAATTGCATCATTTCAATATGTGGCGGATGGATCACTGAAATCCGCCATAATTTAAAAAGGGAATTTAATATAATATGTACATTATCGGTATATATTACAGGGTGTATCGAAAAAGGTGAACCGTCTCTAGGATAGATAGAAAACTGTAACGCCGTTCTTATTCAAGGGGGTTGAAGAAAAAAAATCACATTAGAATGTGTAGAAGAGGATCTGTAATGATAAGTATGTAGCTGGTCAAGTATCCTCCAAGTAAAAGGTGGTCCAGTCAAATTTTTTTACCCAACTTAATTTGACATTTCTTAGCTTCAGTGTTTGACAAATTCAACCATCGAGAGGTACACAATTGAGCAGCGCGTTAAGATTGTTGGGCGTTCAAATCAAAATTCATTTCGTGCATTTTTTTGGTCGGCATAGTCGACCAAATGTGTCCACAAACGGGAGAATTGTGTGCAAATTTCAGCAAACCGAAATGTGAAAACACCTGTGCATGCTAGCCCCGTTCGTGTGCCCTAGTGTGGCAGAAGAGCCGTCATCCTCGACTCGTCGTCGTGCCTAACAATTAAACATCTCACGAACATCACTGATGCGAATTTTGAATAAAGATTTGAATTTACCCGCTTACAAGGTTCAATTAACTCAACACTGCTGACCATTTCAAGCGTCGACAATACGCCGAATGGTTGGTTGAACAGACAGAAGTGAATGGTGACTTTACAGGCACACTTTCACCTCAGTGGATTCGTTAACAAGCATTTGGGCAAATGAGAATCCACGAGTGATTGTTGAAAAGTCGATGTATCCACAAAGAGTGACTGTTTGGTGAGGTTTATGGGCTGGCGGGTGTCATCCTTCGAGAATGAGGTCGGCCAAGCAATTACCGTGAATGGTATTCGCTATCGCGAGATGATAATGGACTTCTTGTGGCCAGACACTGAGGATATGGATCTGGACGATATGTGATTTCAACAGGATGGCGCCACTTGCCACACAGCCAACGAAACAATGCCTCTTTTGCGCTAGAAATTCAATGGCCACCACGATCACGTGATTTGTCACCGTTGGACTTCTTTCTTTGGGGATATTTGAAAGAAAAAGTGTACGCCAATAAGCTAATAACAATTCATTAATAACATTGAACCTCAATTATGTCTCAGAGTCATTGAAAATATGGACCATCGGATAGAGGTATGCCACTGAAGCCGTGGCGAGCATTTGGCCGATATTTTGTTTCACACATAATTTTCATAGATCCTTCTATCATTATAAAAAATATTACGATAATTCTCTGAAAACTTTTTGTTTTATTTACAATTAGCATCGTGCATTTTGGTTGGACCACTCTTTACTTGAAGATGACGTATTTGTTTGTCTTACTATATTTATTTTCTACGTTGAATTTTGATCAACTAAATTTAAAATCATATTTTCTTTATTAATGGTTATTGGCCGACTATTTAGGTTTCAAATTTCCAGTTTCTGGTCAACGTCGTTCAATGGCTCTAAATTTAGTTTTACTTGGTACTTCTTCGAAGAAACTTTTCTTAACAGCTGCATTAGATCCATAATCACTCGCTTAAAGTTAATAACATGTCAGTGTATTCCAAATTTGAGTACGTTTTGATTAACAATATCAAATTTAACAAATTATTATTGACTTATCATCATAACTATCAATGAATGACAGTTTTCCATGGTAAACTCAAAGAAAATGCTATTGCCGTGTTAAATGATTATGGATGCTCAACTATTGGGGGCCTTAGTATGAAACAAACACTTTGAGTCCCAGAACCGCAATACATGATCATCAAAGTCCTTCAATAGTTCAGAAGTCATACTTATTCAACTTAAAAAAACAAGATTCTATACTGATTAGACTGGATTTTTATGAAACGTTACGAAAAACGAAAGACCTCAATCCCGAGTATTTTAAATGTATATATTTCATAGATGGGGTCTCATTTCCGCGACAAAACATGTCAAATTCACATAATTCTCACTAATTAATAATATTATCAATACTTTATACCAGCAACTTCTCTTTCTCCAAGAAGGTAAACGTATTGAATTGATCAGTTAAAGAAGATTGAGAGAAGCTGATCTTTCTGGAATGGTGACAGTTTTTAAAACTTAAATTGGACGCATGAAAAGCGATTAGTCAATTATTAGGTTTTTAGAGTATTTTTAATCAGGACAAAGGAAAAAATGATGTTAGATCCATGCGTAATCCTGATTGTAAAACACATCGAAGGCTCGGTGATGGTTTCTGGATGCTTTGGAAGAAGAGCCACTGGAGTTCTGGTGAAAATTGAAGGGATTTTAAAAGAAGAAGGCCAAAGAGAAAATGTAGTACGTTCTGATCAGCTCCTGATCGACAGAACATTTATCTTCAAATATGACACTAATCCCAAGCATTCCTCGAAGCTGTGGAAAGAGTATTTGAAAGAATCGGTAAGAAGGAATGTACAGTCGTCTCACTTCAACCCGATAGAGTTATTATGGGATAGAAAGCAGTACTACTGGCACTTCACATCTTTGGAATATCCACTATATAAAAACTGCTGCTATTAGATCCCTCTGTGGAAATGGATGGAAACATCTGGTACGAATCGAGCTAAGGAACGCACCTTTTGCTTTTCATATCAACCAAGGAAGAGTGTGAAATTAAAGACCAAATTATCGGTTCAAATATTTGGGCAAGTCTCACAGTTTGCCTAGTGATGTTAAAAGGTTAAAGCCGAAATGCCTATCGGATGCTCCCACTACTCAACTATGAACTATGACCTTATTAAAATGTTAAACGTTTGTTTATAATAATTTTTGTTATCGTTATCATATTATAGAAAAAAAACTTTTTAATTTAATAACTTAGTCTCGCAAATACTTTACAAAAGATCTAATGAATCACATCTGGAAAAAGGTTCTAGAAATCAAATTATTCAAACAGATGTTTACCCGGAGTGTTTTTCTATTTAATAATAAAATTAGATATTCTTTTGTTGGAATCCTTTATTTTTCAATTATACCGGAATAATACAAGAAAAACATATTAAAAATGAAATGAGGGGCAGGTTCGGTTGAAGGAAACATTTAATTTTTCAATTCGGCACACAGTTTCCTTATTTTTGTACCTCTGTTGCACCTGGATTATTTGATATTATTTTTATTGCTTGAAATTATAATGCCGTTATTTTAAGATATATATTACTACATATCTGCCACAGTTAAGGGTTATTGTAGTTTGTTCATTTTGTTTTATTTTCAAAATCCACATTCTGTTTAGTTCTAAAAAGATTATACAAGAAGATGGTGTTGATTGGTGAGACTAAATGTCAATCCGAACTAGATCTACCTAATTACTTTCACTCATTCTGAAGCTCGTCATTGAGTTAGACGCCATTGAATTGAAATATCTGGAACTCGCATTAAATAGTAAACTTCTCTGAAACAAACATGAAAAAGACAGTTTGTTCTTTGAAAAACACAGCCTCTAAAGACAGTATTTGGTTTGGTTTCAACAAAAGACAGTTTCTGATCACAGATGGTTTATGAAAATATAGTTTTTGAAGAAAAGTTGGTTTGGTTTATGAGAAAAACAGTCTCTAAAGACTAATTTTAATTTCGCTTCGAGAAACACAGTCGGTAAATACGGATAACAGCTTGTTTTATGAAAAATATAGTTTCTGAAGACAATTTTTCTTTTGTTTTTGAGAAAGACAGTCTCTAAAGACAAATTTTGGTTTCGTTTCGAGAAACACAGCCTGTAAAGACAGATAAGAGCTTGTTTTATGAAAAATAAAGTTTCTGAAGACAATTTTTCTTTTGTTTTTGAGAAAGACAGTCTCTAAAGACAAATTTTGGTTTCGTTTCGAGAAACACAGCCTGTAAAGACAGATAAGAGCTTGTTTTATGAAAAATAAAGTTTCTGAAGACAATTTTTCTTTTGTTTTTGAGAAAGACAGTCTCTAAAGACAAATTTTGGTTTCGTTTCGAGAAACACAGCCTGTAAAGACAGATAAGAGCTTGTTTTATGAAAAATAAAGTTTCTGAAGACAATTTTTCTTTTGTTTTTGAGAAAGACAGTCTCTAAAGACAAATTTTGGTTTCGTTTCGAGAAACACAGCCTGTAAAGACAGATAAGAGCTTGTTTTATGAAAAATAAAGTTTCTGAAGACAATTTTTCTTTTGTTTTTGAGAAAGACAGTCTCTAAAGACAAATTTTGGTTTCGTTTCGAGAAACACAGCCTGTAAAGACAGATAAGAGCTTGTTTTATGAAAAATAAAGTTTCTGAAGACAATTTTTCTTTTGTTTTTGAGAAAGACAGTCTCTAAAGACAAATTTTGGTTTCGTTTCGAGAAACACAGCCTGTAAAGACAGATAAGAGCTTGTTTTATGAAAAATAAAGTTTCTGAAGACAATTTTTCTTTTGTTTTTGAGAAAGACAGTCTCTAAAGACAAATTTTGGTTTCGTTTCGAGAAACACAGCCTGTAAAGACAGATAAGAGCTTGTTTTATGAAAAATAATGTTTCTGAAGACAAGTTTTTATTCTGAGGACAGTCTCTACAGACAGATGACAGTTTGGTTTATGAAAAATAAAGTTTCTGGAGACAAGTTTTCTTTTTTTTTGAGAAAGACAGTCTCTAAAGACAGATGACAGTTTGGTTTATGATGAAGAAGGTCTCTGAAGATAAATACGAGTTTGTTTAACGAAATAGACAGTTTGGTTTATGAGAAAGATAGTCCTTGAAGACATATTTTGCTTTACTTCTGAGAAAGACAGTCTTTGAAATTGAATAAGAGTTTGTTTCATGAAAAAGACAGTCTTTGAAGAATAATTTTGTTTTATTTTTGAGAAAAATAGTTTCTGAAGACAGATGACAGCTTGTTTTATGAAAAATAAATTTTTTTGGAGACAAGTTTTCTTTAGTTTTGAGAAAGACAGCCTCTGAAGACAGATGACAGCTTGTTTTATGAAAAATAAAGTTTCTGGAGACAAGTTTTCTTTAGTTTTGAGAAAGACAGCCTCTGAAGACAGATGACAGTTTGGTTTATGATGAAGAAGGTCTCTGAAGATAAATGCGAGTTTGTTTAACGAAATAGACAGTCCTTGAAGACATATTTTGTTTCATTTTTGAGAAAGACAGCCTCTGAAGAGAGGTGACAGTTTGGTTTATGAGAAAGATAGTCCTTGAAGACATTTTTTGCTTTACTTCTGAGAAAGACAGTCTCTGAAAATGAATAAGAGTTTGTTTCATGAAAAAGACAGTCTTTGAAAACTAATTTTCTTTTATTTTTGAGAAAGACAGTCTCTAAAGACAGATGACAGTTTGGTTTATGAGAAAGACAGTTTCTAAAGATGAATGAGAGTTTGTTTCACGAAAAAGACAGTCGTTGAAGACAAATTTTTTGAGAAAGATAGGCTCTAAAGACAGGCGACAGTTTGCACTTTGAAAAATTCAGCCTCTAAAGAAAGTATTTGATTTGGTTTTAAGAAAAAAAAGTTTCTGAATACAGATGACAGTTTGGTTTATGCGAAAGACAGTTCAAAGATCTCTGGCATCATTCTACAATCTAAATTTTCTAAGAGGAGTTGTATTAATAGATCAGAAAGGGGGCACAAAAATCATTTGGTACTATGGTACTATAATATTTTCATCTTCAGGAAGAGCTAGAACTCGCAAGGTACTAAATCTGGCAACTGAAGTGGCCAAAACTCTCTAAAAGTCACAATGATTCGTTTCTATTTAAAAAGATTATAAGAAGTTGCTCTAACTAGGTAATTGATGCTGGAAAAATGAATTTTCGTTTGCCGGTCCTGACGTATCTCAACTGTTGCTCGAGCAACCCTTTTTTTGTTGCCGTAAGTATTAAAATTTCCTTGACATGAATAATTCCACCACAAAGGATATACCAATTACGATTCAAGCATTCTTAAGTACATAAAAGGCCGAAAAAACCTCTGGGTAATTTTAATAGAAGTTGATTATAATTCTGAGTAAAATGAAGAAATAAAAATATCACGGAACGAGTTTTTCACAAAACTCCGAGAATAATTGTATTTTAATAAATAAGGAGAACATGGATTTTATAAAATTAAAAAGATCCCGAAGCAAGAAAGTACAAAAAAATTCGAGAGAATTGAAATTTCAACTTGGTTAAATGAACTACTTGAACCGTTTCAGTCTTTTCATTTCAATACCAGAAACTGAATATAAAAAAAAATTTAATATTTTCATGCAGATAATTTCAAAAGAGAAGTTGTTTAAAACAGTCCTTAATCGGAACCTTCGTAATGCTACTAGATTCACACCAACGTTTCGAGTTATTCACAGTTATCTTCAATACAATTAAATCCTTGGAAGCTTGACGGAATCAGCTAGTTTAGATAGATCTAAGGGGTTTCCCTGGTTGTGACGTCTGATTGCTTGTATCTTCTTGCCTAGCTTTCAGTAGATTTGTGAGATTCTTTATTCCGTAAATGCTTACAATATAATGAAGATAATTAAACAAAATTTCATAATATGTATAATAATAACAAAAAATGATGCAGTTATCAGGTACTATAAAACCCAATTTCAAGTTCAAGAACTTGAAATTAACCACAGAATACATCTAGGATGGGCGGCCTACGGGAAGATGCGACACCTCTTCAACTCCAACCTACCCCTCAAACTAAAAACCAAGGTTTACATGGAATGCATTCTCCCAGTAACAACCTACGGATGTGAAACATGGGTCCTAACAAAGAAAATCTTGAATAAATTAAAGGTACATCAAAGATCAATAGAACGGAAAATGATAGGAATAACGCTTAAAGACCATAAAACCAATGAGTGGATAAGAAATAGAACCAAAATCGAGGACATAGTGAGGCGAATAGGTAGTCTTAAATGGAACTGGGCCGGACATATTGCTCGAAATAACACCAACTGGAGCGGAAAAATAACAAGATGGAGACCTTGGGGGAGAAAAGAAGCACCGGCAGACCACAACAAAGATGGTATGATGATATCAAGAGAACAGCCGGACTTAACTGGTACCAAGTGGCACAGAACAGGGAAAACTGGAAAAATATGAGAGCGGCCTATATCCAAAGGATAGAAAACGGCTAGAAGAGAGAGATAAAACCCAATAGCATCAGCTTCAAACTTTGATCGATACCTCCAAAAAAATTCAAACAAAAATTTATAATAATACAGTCAAATTTCCGTACATGTTGGAAGCCTTGGTTGCGATGAATCCTTTTTATAGCTTCATTGGAGACATGGTGGGTTCCCCGAAGCTTCTAAAAGAGGAAAGTCACAGAGAGCTAAAGCTGGCGAGTTCAGTGGCCGAGCAATCACTTTTGTTACATGTTTGGACAAAAATCCCTGAATTGGGTCGTTTACAACGAGTTTCCTAACCTAATCGCCTAAAAACGTCTAAGTAGTACTTCTTATTGAACGGTCGATCATTTGGAACAAATTCATGGTGAACCACACGAAGGTAATCGGAAAAACGATGTGTGTCACCAGCAATGATGCGTTTGATTATTAGCAACGTTGTTAAGCATATGTAATCGACGTTGCGAAATATTCTGGTCTTTTGGTATGAGTCCAGTCGAGACACGATCATTTTCGAAGACCATTTTTGATGTCATCGTCATCAAGAGAGGTTAATGATGTTTCAACGATATAGTGAACTCGTCCAAGCATCTGAAGCATTTTTAACGATTCCGTAGCCGTGAATTTATTGGTGACACAACACGCAAAGGTGATTAGTGATCAACTACCGCGACTGATGGATACGTTATGATTCCGAAAATATTAAGATAGATAGTGCATATAAAATATACAGTTTAATATAATCATAAACAGTTAGATATAAACTTGCATAATTCAATCCAATATATTGAGTTTACTGGCTTGTGAAACTTTACAGTTAAATTTAGTAACCATCAAAATTTGTATCTCAGTATTTATTATAATAGTCGTAGATAAAATATAGTAATCAACTTGCGGTTATGGTGATAATCGATCTGAATAATATGCGAAATTGAAATGGTGTCTTCTGTTTTTGATATCCTAACCACTTTCTTAAATATACGTATTCTACTATCGGGAATATTCACGAGAATCAATTTATTTGATGGAATGAAAGGTCTCTATTATGCAAATAAACGTTCCCTTCATATTTTTCAAACAAAGAAATATATTAATTTTTGAACACTTTCCTTCATTTACAAAATTAAAATCATCTATCATTCTTTTCATAATACTATGTTTACATTTAATTATTGGTTGTTTTATGAAAGCCCTATTTGGATATCGGTATTTGTGTGTATGTTAAAAATTATACGTCAATCAACCTCACAGCCCCGTCACACGATCATCTAAATCAAAAAGGAATATCGTAATCACGTTAACGCGTTCCATTAGAAAAATAAAACAGTTTATAAAAGTTGATTTATCTCTTTCGTGTATATCCAGAACAAATTAGAAGTTTTTTACACCATTTCATGATTAAAAATGATTTTTATAAAGGAAAGTTCGATAGGAAACTTCTGTCAATCTAGTAGATATGTTCATTTGTTAATGATAAGATGTGTTCGTTTGTTAATGATCAGATGTGTTCGTTTGTTTATTATGAGACAAGTTCATTTGTTACTAATCAGATCCGTTCGTTTGTTCGTTACCGTTCGTTTGTTAGTTATTAGGCGCATTCGTTTGTTAATGATGAAACGTGTTCGTTTGTTAATTATGAGTCGAGTTCGTTTGTTACTAATCAGATTCGTTCGTTTGTTAGTGATTAGGTACATTCGTTTGTTAATTTTGAGACGTGTTCGTTTGTTAATTTTGAGAAGTCTTCGTTTGTTAATGATCAGATGTGTTCGTTCGGTACTAATCAGATTAGTTCGTTTGTTAGTGATTAGGTGCATTCGTTTGTTAATTTTGAGACGTGTTCGTTTGTTAATTTTGAGACGTGTTCGTTTGTTGATTTTGAGAAGTGTTCGTTTGTTAATGATCAGATATGTTCGTTCGTTACTAATCAGATTCGTTCGTTTTTTAGTGATTAGGTGCATTCGTTTGTTAATTTTGAAACGTGTTCGTTTGTTAATTTTGAGAAGTCTTCGTTTGTTAATGATCAGATGTGTTCGTTCGTTACTAATCAGATTCGTTCGTTTGTTAGTGATTAGGTGCATTCGTTTGTTAATTTTGAGACGTGTTTGTTTGTTGATTTTGAGAAGTGTTCGTTTGTTAATGATCAGATATGTTCGTTCGTTACTAATCAGATTCGTTCGTTTTTTAGTGATTAGGTGCATTCGTTTGTTAATTTTGAAACGTGTTCGTTTGTTAATTTTGAGAAGTCTTCGTTTGTTAATGATCAGATGTGTTCGTTCGTTACTAATCAGGTTCGTTCGTTTTTTAGTGATTAGGTGCATTCGTTTGTTAATTTTGAGACGTGTTTGTTTGTTAATTTTGAGAAGTGTTCGTTTGTTAGTGATCAGATGTGTTCGTTCGTTACTAATCAGGTTCGTTCGTTTTTTAGTGATTAGGTGCATTCGTTTGTTAATTTTGAGACGTGTTCGTTTGTTAATTTTGAGACGTGTTCGTTTGTTAATTTTGAGACGTGTTCGTTTGTTAATTTTGAGACGTGTTTGTTTGTTAATTTTGAGAAGTCTTTGTTTGTTAATGATCAGATGTGTTCGTTCGTTACTAATCAGATTCGTTCGTTTGTTAGTGATTAGGTGCATTCGTTTGTTAATTTTGAGACGTGTTTGTTTGTTAATTTTGAGAAGTGTTCGTTTGTTGATGATCAGATGTGTTCGTTCGTTTTTTAGTGATTAGGTGCATTCGTTTGTTAATTTTGAGACGTGTTCGTTTGTTAATTTTGAGAAGTCTTTGTTTGTTAATGATCAGATGTGTTCGTTCGTTACTAATCAGATTCGTTCGTTTTTTAGTGATTAGGTGCATTTGTTTGTTAATTTTGAGACGTGTTCGTTTGTTAATTTTGAGACGTGTTCGTTTGTTACTAATCAGATCCGTTCGTATGTTAGTGATTAGTTGTGTTCGTTTTATAATTCTCGGAAATGTTCGTTTCTTAATGATAAGATGTGTTCGTTTGTTACTAATCATATTCGTTCCTTTGTTAATATGCAGGTGTGTTCGTTTTGTAATAATCAGGTGTGCTCGTTTCTTAATTATCAGATATTTTCGTTTATTAATCATGAGATCTGATCGTCTGTTAAAAATCAGGTATGTTTGTTTGTAACAATCAAATTTGTTCGTTTTTTAAATGATGCGTTCGTTTGTCGATATATCGACAACGTAAGTAAATAACAGGTTTCTGTTTTATGTACTGACCATGTGTTTGTTGGGCTTCATTGATTATTAGTTTCTGTAATACGAGCACAAACATTATTAATTATTAATACATTATTCTGATGACGATCGATTGAATGATAATGAAAATTAGGTTTATTAGAAATGTCTCATTATAATAAAGGCTGGTTGAATAAAAAAAATTGTACCGAAAGTCTAGCTACTGTATATATTCATATATATTTGACGACATATTTTGTCGTCAAATTATATATATATTAAAAAAAATTAATTATCACAGATAATAGAACAATAATGAAAGTAAATTACTCTCGAACAATAATCCCTTCCTAGTAACTGTATCTTTCGAATCATCCTATACATTTTACATTTCTTAATGGTATCACGACTTAGGCGGTTATAAAGAAATAAAAAGGCGTTGGAAACAGCCTTTTCTACATTCCATAGTCGCTGATGAGGGTCAACATAATTACTGAAAAAGAGAAACGAAACATCACGTACTAGAGGGCATTCGGTCGAATCTTTTGTTGTTTCTGCACGAAGAACTTGGAGGTAGAGGCGTATTTAAATTGAGGAGTAGAAAATTTCACATAAGAAAACCGAAATTAGAGAAACTTTGGGCGTTGTTCATCCAAACAGAGAATATATACAAATTCATTTTACTTTCCTTTACTCACTTACTGCGTTATTTCTTCTTTTAGAAAACATTAATTTCATCATGTTCAATCGAAGAGGTCACTCACCAATCTGGTAACCTCTCACAATATCGATAGCAAATTATATCCTGATACATGTTCATTAGAGACTTATGAAGGACACACCATGAATTATGAATCTGTCAAATTTTTGATAACTGAGAAACACTACGTCCATTTTTAGAAACAACATACTTTGCCCAAAATGATCGATTAATAAGAAAACTGATTTGAACAACCTTTTAATCTACGCGCATCTTTTAGATTTTGAAGAAAGAAATTCTATAACCTAACCTATGAAATTCAACTTCACTCGTAACGACATAACCTATAAAAATTTAAAGTCATTCATGATCTTACCAATGGAAAGTAACAACGATTTCTATAACAACTATAATCAATAATCAATTTTTGAAATTGATGAATTTAATGTTATTTATAACAAATAATACAATTCAAAATCGCCGCAAACTACTCGTGTAAATAAATTTGATTATTATTATACTTTTATACATATTTTTATATTGTTCTTGATATTAATTTCAGTCCCAGACGATGAATACAGAAGTATTTCAAAGCTCGCAAATATATTAGAATTAGTACACTTCGGTGTTTAATTTTGCCACAATCCCACTACGAAAACACTCATAATTTAGCTGGTAAAGACTTTTCCAATTCATATATATATATATAATAATAATAATGATGATAATAATAATGATAATAAAGTCGGTCATATTTTAAAATAATTACGAAATCAACACGTTGTTAAAATTTCCCTAGGGTTTCTTATTTTCAGGATCTGCATGATCAGCACCTTTCATTTTTCACTTATCAATAGATTTTCTCGTGAAAAGGAGTAGCAATATCGATTATCTCACCGACAGGACTATTCATCACAGTTTCCTTGAAGTGATACTCATTTTATATATAAAAAAAAAAAATAAAAGAAAAAAGTTCTAAGCATCATCATCGAATGATAAATGTTCCGCCATTAAGGTCGAAATGTCATTTGTGGAAAAGCCCTGCTCAGCACGCCACCGCCAAATAAATTAAACAAAAATAAAATATGTCCTTCGAGAAAAACTTTTCCAGTTAATCATTCCTCCAAGAAAGGAGCAACAAGATGAAGGAGATCGAAGGGGGAAACGGAATCGCTAGAAAAATATTATAAATATCGAACCTGTTTATAAATAATTCGAAATATTATAAACAAGGAGTGGATTCTATGCTAAATGTATCATTTATTTGGGTATTTTTTTGCACATTTTTAAAAAACGTGACATATATTAAAAAAAAAATGTGTCGAAATGACTAAATATTCACTTACAATCTCCCTAGAGCTTGAATTTTTTCAAAAAATTTTTCGAAGTGCGAGTTTTTTGGTACATATACAGGGTCTTTCTAAATTCATGCGACATAATTCAGGAGATACCACCCTTAAGAGATGGTGACTAAAATTGAGTTTTAATATATATTTTTTTTTATTTCAGTAGAAACTTGAAATTCTATAATTTTTATAGATTCGCAAACGACATTTTATAAAATTTGTTTTGTTATATGACAAACCGTCTTAATTTCGTACGAGCAATCACCTCCTGCATTTTGTCGCATATATTTGCGCAAATTTTATCAAAATTTTTCGCATATAAATCCGCCTTTTTAATTACAAAATTCGTTAACCCCGATAAGTAAATCTTTTATCTAAACTCGGTATTTAAACAAGAATTTTCGTAAAAGTAATACCAAGTCGAATTAAATAATTTTCTTCGGGGAAACAACCTCGTCTCTATCTAATACGAAATATTCTACACAAACCTCAAAGGATGTGAATGTTGTTAATGTCCTTTGTAACCTTATACAACCGTTTCTCTAAGTTCACGTTTCTCTGTTCGTTGCCACGTATGTTGGACAGGCTTTAGCTTTTGGGAAAATTAAACACCCAATTCCATTACATTATAAAGATAATATCTTCATCTTATAGAATTTGTCCTGTTTTAACTGGTTTGAAAGATCTATCCAAAGCGAATATATGGTTAAAAATGATTCTTTCAGTTGTATAATCAGTTATCACGGATGTAAGGATCCAAGTATCTATGTTCTAAGCATCTGTATTGAGAATTTTTACGAAGATAGTTCCAAAAATACCTGGCTTGACCTAGAGATGGCACCACGTGTTTAGTATTTGTAAAAATTCACTGGTACTGGATGATCGTCGACATGAGAAAGCTGCGCGCAAGATTGGTGCCGTTTTGGCTCTCAATGGAACAAAAACAACGTCGTGAAGATGTTTCCATCGAGTGTTTAGCAATGTTGCACAGAAATAAAACAAGAACAATCAAAACAATGGACTGTAAAGGGAGGACCTGGTTCCAAATAAGGCGAAGACTGTTCCATCTAAAGGCAAGGTCACGGTCTCGGTTTTTATGGGATTTGCGTGGGATAATTTTAATTGACTATCTTGAAAAAGGAAAAACAATCAACGGCAATTTTTATGCAACGTTTGAGCGAAGAAATGAAGCAAAAACGGTCACATTTGGCTGAGAAGAAAGTGTTGTTTCATCAAGAAAATGCACCAACTCACACATCCGTTATGGCAAATGTCAAAATTAATGAATTAAAGTTTAAATCGCTACCTCATGCATCCTATTTGCCAGATTTAGCATGGCGATTTTGAGGAGTTTGACGATCCTTATTACAAAAAGTGTATGGAGCTATTTTTCCCCAAAGTTTCTGTGTTTTTTTTTGTTGGGACAGTACTACTGGAACCATCCACGTACTGCTAGAACCGTCACCAAAGGTTTTTCGCTAGCACCAATTAACATGAATTTCGTTAAGGAAGGTTCTAGGTTTGTCATGCTTCTAGCCTGGTGGGTGAATCAATAAATAAGTAAATTTTAAGCAGAAAATGTTCTATGTGTATTTTTCATACACCAAATCCCTTTTTAGATATTCACGATTGAACCTGCTGAGTTGTTTTCTACCAAATAATGCATTCACTGATTTACCACTCGTTGAAAAAATCGACTCGCAGTTGAAAAATTTGAGACTTTCAAAGGTTAAAAAACGAGAAAACATTCAATTTTCCGAGGAAAATTTGTATAGCTTACGTTATATAAAATATTGTTACGAACTCGTCCACGAGTAGACTGTAAAACCGGCCCTGTTCGGTTACAATGGAAGTCTAAAATTTGGCGAATATGCCGGTCGGGGAATTCGTTTGATGTTTGTTTTTATATATATGTTTTTATAATTATTATTATGAAAATTAGTTAGGTCTAGTATGAGAATAAATTCATTTCACCGTTGAAAAACAATTTAAAATAATAAAATAATAAAGGTACGAATTAATTAAATTGTGAGTTTTAAATATCTCCGCTTCTTGTTATATTTAATAGTTTGATAAACTATTACAAGGGGTTGTTTTCACCCATATACATCTTACAATAATTTCTAAGCGATATTTCCATCCTAAACAAGATATAAAAGATAGTTATTGATTTAAGGTAAAGTATTTATAAATGAACTAACTTTAGGAACTAGTGGTCCTTCGAGCCGTATTACAAGACGAAATTGTTGTAATTACTCCTCAATCCGATACTGTTGTGTACTAAAAGAGAGAGAGCGCATATTCGCAGTATTTAAACATGAATGTGTACAGAGGAGACATTATATTAAGATTTCGTTTGAGCGAAACGTGGTTAAGAGGAAATGTTTATCCTTGTCGTTTATTTGCCATAAAATCATACAATAAATGCACAGCAATCGAAAAACAAGATTATATTACATTCCGGAGCTTACATTATAATATGGTTGTTTTGAAAAAGGATTTGGAAAGTTATGACAATGTGGAGATGAGTTAATAGATTGAAAGATCAAAATATTGCGTAGACGAATCTTTACACGTCGCAATTACAAAATTGGGAGAAGTAAACAAGCTGCTGCTTTGCTTTTGGAGTTTGATGGGTAGAAAAAAGCAACCAGGAAGAGGAAACATAAGTTTAGCTATAGATTTAGACGAGAAAATATACAAAATTATACTTTAGACTAGATAAAGAAACATAAATAAAACATAAGATAACTAAGATATCTTTGGCGAAAGAGAGATGTAATATCAGCAGATCAGAAACTCATTTCTCCCTAGAATTGCAGCCTAATGTTGCAAGAGGGAGATCTTGCATGAAACAAACAGCCGAATTTCATCTGTGCATGCTTTTGATCAAGGAATATTGCGTCTTGCATTGCATTGGACTAAAAATATCGCTTTTATTGTATTGACTAGAGAGTTTGACTTTGTTCTAGTGATATTTACTAAACCTTTATCTATTATTTGAACAAATCAAGTTGGAGGTAGTTTCTATGCGACAAGTTTTACTTATTGAAATTGTTGGAGGGATTTTATCAATGTCCACAACAAGTCCAGTCTAATTTCAAACTACTGGACGCGTTGGTAAAAGAGCCGTGCTTCATCTTCCTGAAATCATACGGCATTCACTAGAACTTGAGAGATTCCTGGAAGAAGATATAATTTTACCAAAGTTTGATTGATTCCAAATAATGATCACCATCCAAATTGCCCTCAAAGAAAAACGGACCATTGCTATGGTTTCCAATAATTCTTTTTGAGGGTATTGCTTGCGTTTTCTCATCCAGTAAGAGGTTTTTAGTTAACTTATTCTTATAAGAATGCATTTTATGTTTTGATCTATAGCTCAAATCGAATTTAGTACGTTTTTGATTTGATTTCATCTCTCTTACAAGACCTAATCGCGAAACTACTTCTCCATTATACTAAATTATTCCTAGGGATCTAGGTCCTAGGTGGCTCAGTAACTTTCTCTCTTCTTGTGCCGTCTTGACGGACTGGCGGAGAGAAGTGAAGCTAAGAAACAGCTCAAAAATCCAAAGGATTAAGTGTTGTACGCTGATGCAATGACAATTTGTTGTCCTCCCGGCGTACGACACTCTCGAGGATTGAGGAGGCTGGCAGCATTTGCACCCGCCCGCTGTGAGGAAGGCATTAGCTTTCACACCACCTCTGGGCAAAAAAAAGGTCCTAGATCTAGGTCTACATCCTCAGTTCATCCCCCCGCGTGGGATATTGAGGTTATAAGGGAAGTTTTAACGAATTTCGAAATCATTTCAACGTATGAAGTTTCATCCGAGATATATCTAGGTTTAGTTCACCGAAAGCAGGTTCTCTTACAACAAACCACATACTTCTAAAGATCTTACTCCATCAGTTTACTATTTATTTAAATCCGCAGCGTAGGAAAAAAATTGAAAAGATGAAAATGGTTTTGCCAACGTATCAAAGTATTTAAATATAGATTTTTTAGGTAAACGAAAAGGTAGCCCGAGTATATAATAAAATTCGTGCTGTATTCATTGAGAACATTTCCTGGAATTTAATTCCTAATCTACTTTGTTCAGTTGGAAAGTACAAAAATTAAAGCCTAGAATAGTTCAAATTGCATTTTCACATTTTTTACACAAATTTCTAAAATTTGCGAGTGCATTTTTTTGTGAAATTGCATATAACATAATAATGCACTCTTGCAATCGGTTTGGTTAGGTTAGTTTAGTCAAATAAAATAACAGACTACAAATTTGTGAAACAGGTTTCTTATAGATAGAAAATGTTTTTTCTTCGACTTTTTTTATGTGTTTAAAATAAAATATATGTTTTTCATTTCGTAATTCAAATCTCGAGCTGCATAATCTTCCGTCGCGAGTTGTCTAATCTTCATAACAATCACGATCACGAGTTGGTAACAGAAATTAGAATTTTGCGGCGGGTATCGAAATCACGCCCTGTAACGATTGGGTATTGACATAATACTTAATGATGTATTCGCGGAATCGAAGATGACGTCGTCGTAAAAGCAGAGCTATCAAAAAAGAGGTAAACTTTTCATTTTAGTCAACTTTGGGTCGAATATTTTTGGATCCTTAAAATGTCATTTTGATAAAATCGTAGAATTTTGTTTAATTAAAATCTAAATTGGAATAAAATGAATGCTCGAGTGCATATACATGTTCACTTCAAAATGATAATGTTTCATCTTATTTTTATATACATTTTTGGTTAATATAAATTTGAAAACCTTTTCATTATTATTTCAGTATCAACGTTGTTTACGCCGCTTGCTTACTAAAACATAATTATCATTCTAGATAAAACAAAGTTGTATAAATATTATATTTTAGTGAGGTTAATTAGATCTCCTTGAACCTCTGCATACTATCTCTTCTTTTCTTCTTTTTTTTCGGGTTTCTACCATATTTATTTCAGTCATTTTCACTGATTCTCCTCCGCTTTATTCAGTATCTACTTTCGTTTCCATAATATATCGGTCTGATGACTGTTTGTATAGATGTATCTTAGTTTTCTTAAATATTATTATCTTGTTTGGTGTTGCTGCCTCGAGTTAATCTTGCTCCATGTTTTCCTTCATATTTCTCCTCGTTTACTCTTAAATTTGCTATTTCTATAAAAGCCCTGCCGAGATTTTTTAATTCCTCTTCACTTGTTGATAAAATTACTCCATCATATGCATGTTGTTGTTTTTAGTATACCCGTGGTGTTGATTCGGCTTCCTAATACTATAATATGGGGTTTAATCAATCATTTTATTATTATATTGTTAGTTTTCGATATATTTTTCATGTAATCAGCTTAATGCTCATCAAAAACTCGCTAGCATCAAAATTCAAAGAGGAATTAACTATACAAAAAGGTGTTCTTGATCGGTGGGACTAAATTTCAACCCAAATAAGACTAATTTCCTTCACTAGGAAGAAAAAACTCAAAATTTCTTGGAAATTAACAGGAAAATTAGATAATAATTAAAGCCAGAAAAGTATGCAGACACTTTGCAGGGAGAAGTTGTGGTTGTGACCTAAAGATCCTACTGTGGAAGTACACGGCAATTTTGAGACCTAATAATCACGTATGGGTCAGTAGTTTGGGATACTAAAACTAGTCTGACTATCACCATATCTGGAAGGTAGATTTGTGCGACCGGAGACATGAAATCATGTCCAACAGCTGCACTAGAAGTGATCCCAATTCTCTTCATAGTACTGGGAAGCGTGACAGATAAAACGATGTCCAGAGACGGAATCACCAAAGATAAACCGTCCCTAAATAATGTCCAAACCTGGAACATGCCTAAATATGGTGCATTTTCTCCTATTTCGGTATCCAAAGGTTTAGTTTCTACATTATCTTCTTATATACCTCATCCTCATACTTTCTATCTTGTTTTTTTGGCTTTATAATATGAATCTTTCAGCTTCAATTATTTTTTCATCTTCAACAATTAGTACCAAATTATTTGCATATTGTTTTTGCTCTTTGATACTTTCATTAGAATTCTCTCTGTCTTAATCCTGTACTACACGATACGTGCAAAGTTCGGGTTCCAACATCCGCTAAACATTGGTTGAAGGCTGGAACCTTTCCTAAACTTACCTAAAGAAACGAAAAAGTGGCCACAAAGTGATAAACAACATACAACAGATACAAATTCTTTTAAAATAAACTGGATGGTACTGGTAACTTTAAGTTTACATACAAAACACGTAGCATTCACTCGAAAGAGGACCAAAAGTGGGTGAAGTAAAACATTAAGACCAACCATACCATGTTTTTGACATTTCGTATATTGTTTCATATAGTTCATACTATTTTTATATAGTTCTTTGATTCCGCATATTATTATTTCATTCACTTCTCTTTTTATAGTTTATAGAAGTCATATTTTTTGACATACCGTTTATTATTTCTTTAAAAATTGATCATCTCCTTTGAATAGTCACATAAATAAAAAATTCAGTTGAAAAAATGCGATTTAAAATAAAATTCAACGGTCCAAATCCGATTTCTTATATTTTAAATCTGCATGTCTTGTTCCCGATATCCTGTGTGCTTTTGTGCTCTTTCTGCTTTCGCTAATGACCTTCTGCGATCCGCATGACCAATCCCATAATTCTCCAGGCCCCAATCTTTTTGGATCCGCTCCGCTTCATCGGACATTCGATTCACATCGTTATGGCCATGATTATTTTGAACTAGAAAGAAAAGTGACAAAAAGATTTTCTGATGGTGTGACAATCCGAAATCTGTGAAAACTAATTCGGGTTATAGAATTTGAAAAAATAGAAATTCAAAAACTATATTTAAAAGTTATGAATAATGTTGATATTGATCATATTGAATAATAATTGGACTAAACATATTAACATATCTTACTACAGGCTACAAGGTGGTAATAAATTTATTTTTTAGACGACGCTAACTTATTCGTTCTGTATTCACTTACATATCGAAAATTGCGTTTTGAGTGTTCCATGTAAGAAAAGTGACAGTTCCGTACTGCTCTCGAGTGATTCTGGAGTGACTCTAGCCACTTCAATGTTGACAGTTGACAGTTTCACTTCGATGATTTTGCATAACCTTAAATTTTTAATTTTCTGAAATTATTTGTTTTATCCGAAGTGTTGTCTAAATTAAAGAATTACAATAAATGATGATGAAAAAGAAAAAAATTAATATTGACATTGCAAATAACATTAAGTACATTATATTGTTCAATAAATAAAATGTTGATAATTCTCTATTATTCATTTTCTTTCCTCTGTGTAATTGAAAAAGTTTTGGATCTTATGCGTCGTCTTAAATATGTTGTGTACGCCGCGGTTGAAATAGCACTTTCAGTCCTTGGTATACAAATAATTTGAAGCTTCTGAAAAACAAATTAATAACAAAAAGAACGAAGTTGAAAATCTAATAATATCTATCGTAACTTATGGCAGTGAATGTTGATGTTGTTGACGATGACAAAAGTACCAAGAAAGAATATTTGAAAGAAACATTATCAGGAGGAATTAGCAGTTTTAAAAATCCGAAAAATTGATGAAATACTAAACATGTGAGAGGATGGTAACGTTGATGACGAACAGACCAGTTTGGAGACGAATTGTTGAGGAGGACAAGGCTCGCACAGTAGTACCAATTGGTGAGGTAACCACAGCCTTACATACGCTGCTAAGTCTGCCTACCTTTCAATCTATGGTCATGTAAGGATTTTAGAATCGATAAAATAAGTAAACAATACCAAACTAATGAACCAACGATCATAGACATCCCATTCGAAGTTGTTCTTTGGGATGTCTGTGAAGGGGATAGGCACCTTGTCCATGTGGTGTGAAAGATATTTTAGATATGGCCCTGATGTAGGAAAAATTTCCTCAACAGGGCTGCGATTATGGTGATTTTAGAGTTTGTTATAGCTGGTCCGATCGTTATCACAAGAAAAGTAAAAAATAAAATGAGGCTACCGTAACGGATATATTGTTTTCTGTTGTTGGCCATTTGGTTGGTACACCTCTTTACAAGGTTACAGGAAAACAGGATTTGAGAGTGGTTTCACCTAATGACGATAGGGAAATCATTAAGGACGAGCTCGTTTTCAAGGGGAATTTGGAATTAGGAAAAGTTTCCTCTTGCGTTTTGAGGACAGAGATCTTCTATTAGAGATTCCTGGGAAGAGAAGGGTGCTATTGGTAAGGGAATTGTTTGATTCCGATGGTGTTACAAGGGCTGAATCGATACTTGTAGTGGCAGTATTTGAGGATGAACTGCTCGTAATACAAAATTCTTTTAAAAACGGTTGTTGGATGAGGTGCAATATTCGTTTGTTCTATGGGAGAGACTGGTCGTCGTTTAGTTGTAACCAATAACCGCCAATAAAGATCTTTCGCAAATATATATCTTGTATGCAGATGATTCGAAACTAAAGCAAGGAGATGGATTGGGCATTTGTACAAACATATATTTGAATAGACACTTTATACCGATATACAAACGATCTTAAAGACTCTGAAAGCTATTTAGTGTAAGTCCAAACAGTAAAAGCACTAGCTAATAGAAATAATGAGACTACTGGGTCATCAGGTTACACCAGGAAGCATCAGGGACAACAACTTCATCAACAACGACGTGGATGCATGATTCAAGAATTAGACGGACTCTCACTGGCCTAAGACCACTGTAAGCATCCAAGAGACGATAACAGATTTTGCAAACGAGCCATGGAGGTAATAGAGCATCTTCTTTTTGATTTTTTTCAAATTTTACGTTAACGAATTGCTATTTCAGTAATTTTTTTATCTCTTTATCTCTTTTATATCTTACTAAGTAAAAAAGAGTTATAAAAGGCTTGGTGCTTAACAGACAGATTGTAATATATTAATTAATTAAATTAAAATTTTCCATAAATTTTTTATACAGTTCAATGATTTCAACACAATTAAAACCTCTTAATTTTCCCAATTATTATTTGTAGTTACCACTTATATACTATACGGTTGTGTTAATGGTACCCGACGCCGTGAAATTATGGTCTATTATGGGTCAACGTCTTCTACAATGTCGTAATTTTTCAAGGTTATGTAATACGCTTCACTTGGTTATGTCTGTTTGTATTAATATCATTAATAACATTATCGAGTACATACTTTGTTTAGTAGAAATGAATAGATTGTTGAAACTATAACTAAACAAACATGGGAAGGAAAAATACGACATAGTTTACCTGTATTAGCACCTATAGTGTCAAATTGGTATATTTTCTCAAAAAAAAGCCACAGAAATATTCTAAATCACGTTTTATATAGTTTTGAAAATCAATAATTTGTCATTTTATAAAATTAGTGATAATTTGTATAAACTTTAAAAATAATTTCTGACATATCGATGTCACTATCCTTTATGGAAATCTAGTATACGAGGATGGTCTCAGAAGTACCTGGTCTGACCTAGAGATGGCGGTAGATGCTTGGGAAATACCACTGTATTAGAAACGTTTCCACTGAATTTGTAAAGGCGTTAGCACAACCAAATAAAAGTTGAGCTAGATTCTACTATGGGTGAGACTGTTCTAGCTCATACTATTCGCCATATTTGGACTCATAGGATTATTTTTTGTTCCCAGACTTGAGGAAATACATTGAAGAGGTGATTTCGGTTTTTGAGGATTTTGAGAAGCTTTACGATTCTAATTACAAAAAGTGTACGAAGCTATTTTTTTCCAAAGTTTCTGTGTTTTTTTTTGTTGGGCCAGTACTTCTGGAACCATCCACGTACCTTCAATTCCTCTTGTTATTTTTTTAAACGTATATAACTGAAGCCGAGGGCACAGTATAAAAGTTTCAAAGTCTCAATTTTCTTTTAATTAAATTCTTGTAACAATTAAGGGTCTTTTTGTCTCCCTTCTATAGACAGAGTATTTTCATTATATACTATTACGTACGTATGAGTTTAGGCTTTGTTATATTTCCCCAAAAAGGTAAAGATCTGAAGAACGTTATGTTCCTAAAATACTCACTGTTTCTTTAGGAATTAGAAACAATAACAAAAGAAAACTAACGATACGGGGTAAAACCGCAAATAACTTCTTAGTCTCGCTGCTACAAGTGGCAGATATTTGGTGTGTATAAAGTTGAGTGAGATTCCAGAAAGAGATTGAGAAACATCGCCATTTTCTTTGTTTGCGAGACAGTGAAAAAACATTATGTGAGAGAAATTTGTACGGAAAGATCCGAATTTCAAAGTATTTGCCTTTTATAGATCCAAATAATATTCTTTTCCTTTAAATGCTTATAGTCTTGGAACACCCTGTATGTAACGGTGAGTAATTAAATGAAATTATATGATTCATTCAATAACCAAGAGCAGGTACAAACAAAACTCAATAAAATAATTTTATTACGAAAATAAACTATGAAAATAATATAATAAAAGACAAAGTATTTTCAATTGTATTTTTCAAAATGTGGGTCACATTTAATTATCAAAATTGCATGATCACGTATCATTAGATCTTTAAAGGTAAATATAACTGCTGATTAACTTAATTTTCTTCAAAACAAACCTCCTTTTTGATAATCGTATATTCTAATTTTTGTAAAATAAAATGCAATAATTAATTTGAAGCCCCCTCTGCTTTATCCAGTAGTATTTCTTTGAATTCGGATTCATTTCGAATTATTAATTTTGAATAAAAATTTTAATCAAATAAAAATCTAGCATGTGAAGCTGCGGGCCATCATTAAATTCCGCTCAGAAATAAAAAAATAATAAAAGACCTGGATGATATTATTCAAATCGAGATTCGGAACGAACTTTTTTATATTAATAAATTACGTATTTCTTCCCAGTTTTTTGTAATCGTTAAGAGATACATATATAGAGGACTCATAAATAATATTTTTTTTCAATATTCACTTTGTTTATTCAATTAAACCCAACATTCAGTAGGTAAAATCATTCTTTGAGCTTGGTAGGCATTTAATCTCATTTGGATTTAAACGCAAAAATTCCGCCGTGGATCTGAATAAATTGTAAGAGACTGAATGCTGGTTGTGTCAATACTTCAATACCGTAAAATTCTTCAATCTTATTCCGCAGTATGAGGTCTACCATCGTCCACCCTCTTCCGGTTAACTAAACCTGAATATTTCTACGAAAAAACCTCATACATTGGCATCAACTACCCACTAAATATCTCAACATTGATAGCTCCATCTTCTGGAATAATTTCGAAGTAGATGAAGTTCCCCTATATACCCAAGACTTACCGTTTGAATCGACCTTTATTGGTGATGGGTTCTGGTTACTATTCTTTGTCTAATCCCTGATTTTTAATATTCATATTGTTTGAAATAAATCTATGTTTCATCGCAAATCACAAAGGATCTAATACAATTATTTTCTTTGGGCAACGCTGGAAGCTGTTTGAATTTATCTCCCCTTTAAAATCTGGTACTATTCGACAACTGTATGGTATCTTTAGAGGGTCCAAGGAAGACCAGGTATCTCCACTATTAAAACATTCATTAACTGTGTCTTCTTCGATTTCATATAGTCTCCCTCCTGTAATAAGAGTGTTGATACTTAAGTTTTGACGTATGGCAATAAGCGACTGTATGAATCTTTCATAACGAGCCAAATCCAACAAAAGTTGTTGGAGCACGCAGAACTTTATCGACTTGTCGCCGCCGTTTGATTAGAGAAACGTAGAACGATCAATTGTGAATGGTACAGCAGAATTTATTTACCAGAAGCGTTTGGAAAGATTGGGGAAACCAATCGTCGAAGACGAACCATTCTCTACCTCGACAATGCCAGCTCACACACATCATTTCAAACCAAAACGTTTTTGAACAGTCCCAGCATCGAATTGATAGGCCATCCATCGTACAGTCCTTATAAGACACCAAATGATTTCTTGTTGTTATTTCCGCGGTTGATGCTTTTGAATCATATGTTTTGAAGGTACCTCGAGAGAGAGAGAAATGCGGATTGTGGGAAAAGATGATAATGATTTGATTTCAATTGGCAATTGATTGTGCATCTTTTTCCATTGTAAAATATTGAGCCTTTAGCTAATTCTGAACGTGTAGTTGGTATGTAAAGATTGTGGTCAGCGTTCCTAAATGGATAGCCGTGCAACGATCTTTCTTGAAGAAGCCCGCTTACGAATTAGGCAAAGGGAATCAAAGAGTCAGTGTTTTTAATCTTTTAAACAAGTTCCTGCTGGGAGCCCTGCTTGTAGATTGTAAATTCGCTCAAATTGAGTCGCACCCCGCGTATCCCAGAAGAATAAACTGTTAAGGAGGTGGAAAAGTTCAGTCTTTTGGAAACTGATGCCAGCGCAAAACAGGAGGAACTTAATTTTTTAGATCAGTTGGTAACATATAACTTCTATTTCAAAGAATTGTCCACAAGAATGTTATAGATTCAACGACGAAAAATGGTGGTGTTATTTAATATTTTCCACCCCGATTGAGGGATGGATAAAATGCTTCGACAATTGATTCAAACGCATGAAAAAATGTATTGATTTCAATGGAAAATATTTCAAGAAAGCCATATCAAAATACTCATTTGTCCATCTCAAAACTCAAGTAGCAACCCTCTTACATGAATTTTCTTAATTGTCTGAGTCGTCAATAAACAAATAAAAATGATTAAAAAAAAGAGAAGCGATTGTACGCATTATAGAAAAAAAAAGATTGAACGTGAAATTTTATGAAAAAGAAATCGAAGAAAATGTTAAAATTATTCTTTATCGATCACATTCAAATGATAAACTAACAAATTGTTTTTGAACATTTTCTTATATAAATTGTATCATTTTCAACAATTTGTTAGTATAGACATTAAAAAGTCTATTAAAGTGAGTTCTGGCGATTTAGCAGACTTTTATCCCCTTATTTAATCACATAGTCCACTGCAACTTTGTTATTTTATATGGAACACCGTGTATATTAGTACATTTTTGAAATCTACGTGAAATTTTATTATACTTTTGTCTAAATATTTTTTCGAAAAATGCATACTTTTTGAGTTATTATTTTATTTGACCGTTACAGACCTTTATAAATTATTTTTTTACAAGGACATCCTTAAAGATAAGAAAATGGTTTCTGTTCTTTTGCTTTAAGCAAGATTGGACGTATTTGAATCTATGTTAAAATTTTTTTTCATTTAAACAGGGTGTGTATAAAAAGTGTTCAAAGTTGAACTTCATAAATTTATAGGGTCTGCAACAGTGAAATTTTTTACAAAAAAATTGATAACTCAAAAAATATGCATTTTTCTAAAAGTATACTAAAATTTCACGTAGATTTCAAAAATGTATTAATATACTGGGTGTTCCATTTAAAATAACAAAGTTACAGTCGACTTCTGGTATTTTGCCACATACAGACAGTTTTAACTAGTCGTAGGACACACTGTACATAAAATACAAAACGTAGAATACACTTTTTGGTATTTTTTTGAAAAGTGTTTTTGAATTATATAAATACGAGATATATTAACAAAAGGAACGAAGTATATACTTACGAAACGTCGAAATGTATTATAGTGCACAACTCACCTGAAATAAAAGAAAAAAATTAGAAAAAACCGTTTCTAAATTTTCCGTTTTGAAAATTAATTATATACACACTTTTACGTAATTAATAATGTAGACAATGTTACGAGAAAATTTCGTTCCAACATGTTTACAACCCTCCAGCGTTTATACCAATAAAAAGGTTACATATATATACGGGCTGTGCCGTTGGAGATTAAATTTTGTTCGGTTTATGTTTCATCATAGTCATAATACCATTTTAATTTCGGTTATTGTTACATTTTACACAGGGTTAGTTAAATAAACGGTAGCGACTGAATGAATTGATATTCACATCAAAGGAATCACTTGAGTATTCCAGAAAGTTAACAAACAATTTTGGTATACATCGAAATAATAAAAATACGTTGTTTTTATATATATTTGGATATTTAAGTACATATATTTGTACAGATCGTTTCAATGCTATAAGTCTAGTCAATTTAGATATTTTTGCATCGAAACCTCTCATTATTCCTAGTTCAAACCATGTGTTTCTATGTAATGTGAGGTGTTCTTTTCAATGGAATAAAAATCATAGAGCAAATTCTTCAATACAATGCCCAAACTAGAGAAAAAAAAATATGGTTATATTTATTGACTAAAGAGGTTAAGCAGAAGTTCTGATTGAGGCGCAACATTGTTCTAGAATGCCCTCTAAAACTTGCCATTACTGATTTTTCTTTAGATATCAAATACTTTTAATATGATTTGTGCTTATTCAAACTATTAGCAAGTTCAAAAAACTGTTGTCTTCGCTTCAAATTATTTTTTCCACATCGTGACTAATTAAAAAAGTTTAGTTACAAAACAAATCGTTTGAAAATGAACCAATACCGAAATATGAAGCTGTATGGACTATGAACTGGGAGATGGACGTGGTTGTAGTCACGTTTTTACCGGAAACGGATTCAATCGAAGTTTTGTTTCCTGAATGCCCTCTAAAACTTGCCATTCATGATTTTTCCTTAGATTTCAATAAGGCTCAAGTTTATTACAAAACAAATCGTTTGAAAATGAACCAATACCGTAATATGAAGCTGTATGGACTATGAACTAGGAGATGGACGTGGTTGTAGTCACGTTTTTACCGAAAACGGATTCAACTGAAGTTTTGTTTTCTAGAATGTCCTCTAAAACTTGCCATTAAGGATTTTTCTTTAGATTTTAAAAAGGCTCAAGTTTAGTTACAAAACAAATCGTTTGAAAATGAACCAATGCTGAAATATGAAGCTGTATGGACTATGAACTAGGAGATGGACGTGGTTGTAGTCACGTTTATACCAGAAACGGATTCAATTGAAGTTTTGTTTTCTAGAATGTCCTCTAAAACTTGCCATTAAGGATTTTTCTTTAGATTTCAAAAAGGCTCAAGCTTAGTTACAAAACAAATCGTTTGAAAATGAACCAATGCCGAAATATGAAGCTGTACGGACTATGAACTATGAGATGGACGTGGTTCTAGTCACGTTTTTACCGGAAACGGATTCAATCGAAGTTTCGTTTCCTGAATGCCCTCTAAAACTTGCCATAAAGGAGTTTTCTTTAGATTTCAAAAAGGCTCAAGTTTAGTTACAAAACAAATCGTTTGAAAATGAACCAATGCCGAAATATGAAGCTGTATGGACTATGAACTAGTAGGTGGACGTGGTTCTAGTCACGTTTTTACCGGAAACGTATTTAATTGTTATAAAAAGTTTTGTTGAATGAAACAATGCAGAAATGTGAAGCTGCAACTCACTATTTAGATTAGATTTAGCTAGAATGGTAAAAACAGCCAGTACACTTAATTTTTAATGTTAATTACGCACTTAAATATTTGTAAGTATCAACAATTATTAATTATACTTGATTTTCATTAAATTTTATGTTTATTCAAATTTGCGTCTGCTTTGTTAGTAACCGATATTAAAAAAGAATATTAGTCGAATGGAGATTAATATAAATTTACATACACGATTTTATTAAATTTAAAATTTACACAGCACTATTATATTGGTCGGAGGCCTTTACTGTTTAACTTGATTATCCCATTAATTCACTTTGGTAAATATTACGCCATATACTTTACAAGTTTAATTATGTACGATAAGCGCTAATAACCAAACAATACGAATCGTTTGCGACTTTGGAATACGAAAATAAAAAAGATAAATAATAATTTTCTATTGAAAAAACATTTTTACCAATTCTATTCATGTTGTAATCAATTTAAGTTGAGATATAGCATCACCGATGTAAATATCTCGAAGTTGGAAGTTCTGGAACCGTTGACGATATCCATACTTTTGGTCAAAAAAAAATCATTTTCGTGCGATTATTTTCTATGACTTTCCACGTGGATTAAACTAATAGCAGTGTTCTGATCAACTCGCTTTTGGTGATGAAGCACCATCTCGAGCCATAAATGGAGCGATCAACGTTTTTCAACCCCTCAAGAAAATAGAAAACATTTTGAACAAAAAAATCACATCCAATTATGAATATTTTTGTTTATTACTCTATCTTAAAACATAAGTAGCAGCTTCCAGAACAGAATACAAGTAAAACCGTTGGAAACATTAATTTTTTTGTTGAAAATATTTGTGATAAATTCAAAGATATCTTCAATTCAAGTTGCAAAATCTACGTATTTCGTCGTTTAAATATTCTTTCAGAAACAACGTGTCGAATACCTTTTTAGACAGACGCGGATGAATCTCGCTCTAATTTTCTTTATTATTTACCTTTTCTCGCATCAGCACTTAAAAAATATTGCTACAAAGCTCGAGTTTGATCTGTCAGAAAAGTAAAATCCATGACAAACAAACACTTTCTCTTTTCTCAAAGGACCAAAAGAAGACATTGAGGAAACACGTTAAACCGCAAGTTGTTTAATACAACGGGGAATGTTTGATTCGTATGAAATATTTTTTTTTCTACTTCTCTACGCCGTTATATTTTGTAGTAAGTGGCATTTTAAGTTTTCGAAAGTAACAGGCGTTTATTTGTATTTATACATTAGAAGATGTTTTTTATTTCGTTTTTGTATAGATTTCTCTATTAGGAAAGTTGTAATGACCCTTTACATTGCTTGTCCATAAAATAAGGTCCTTAAGGAATCTTCACAATAAAAAACGTGTTTATTGGCATCAATAGAGATATTAGACTCTATTTTGTGACATAATCGCCGTTTAAGTCAATGCATACAGTCTTCTTTATAACTTTCCAAGTGTTTCTTTATAGTCCAGTCATTTAAGGTAGTTCACCTAGACAAATCGAGATACCTAGCTATAAAATCGTTTAAACTTATTTATTTAACATCCTAAAACTCCTCTCAAAACTCACATATAATTCAATGTGGGCAAATTTAAAAATCGGGGGTCAAAAGTCAAAAAAATCGATTTTTTTACATTTTTTGCAAATAACTCGTTTCCTATGAGTTTTACGCTATTTGTGTTGATTATCAATTTTGTAGAGCATTAAATTCTCTATAACTTTTGTTTCAAAAATTTTTTCATATGGTGAATCGTTTCTGAGATACAGAGCGGTTGGAATCACGTGTGAAATAAACTGGTAGTCAAAATAATAATAATAATTTGGATGAACTTGCAGCAGCATTTGAAGAAGAAAACTGTGGACAGTTCAGAGGGAAGACGACGACGATGAAGAATTGAATTGGAATTAGAACTCATTGTCCTTATAATTATTTTCTATTTGATTTTTAAATTTTAACAATCACAAGATTAAAATTAAAATTTTTCTCTCTACGATTTTGAAACTGCACGGAAAGCTAAGTGCTATTAAATGAATTTATAGTTGATTGGAAATAAATAATTAAGCAAAAAATATTTAAATACAATGTAATTGATGATAAAAAATTAAAATTATTTATAATTATATATTTAGGAATAATATAAACGTTATATGAGATTATTTTAATCGAATCTACCAGTTTATTTCAAACGGGATTCTTAGCGCCCTCTATCTTAGAAACGATTCACCGTATGAAAATATTTTTGAAACAAAAGTTATAGAGAATTTAACGCTCTACAATATTGATAATCAATACAAATAGCGTAAAATCTATAGGAACCGAGTTATTTGTATAAAATGTAAAAAAATCGTTTTTTTTTACTTTTGACCCCCGATTTTTAGAGTTGCTCCCATTGAATTATATGTGAGTTTTGAGAGGAGTTTTAGGATATAAAATGAACAAGTTTAAACGACTTTATAGCTGGGTATCTCGATTTTCCGGAATTTTTGCCTAAATCTACCTAAAATGACTGGACTATTGATTCAGAAAAAAAGTCTGGTTTGTAAATTGAGTGTGAGACAGTATTCCATTCATTTCCTTACAGTTTTTTGCATACAAAAAACGAATCACAAGTCGTAATTCGCATCGCTATTAGAAGACGTTTGTTTTTATGTATTGGAAATGTATATGATTAATTTCATTTGTAGTTTGTTAGATTATAGTAGAATAGGTACAAAATGGGTTTCAATTGGAGCTATTTGTCATACTGTTTCAAATTTAAGGGACTAGAAATATAAATCACAAGCGGGAGATTCACGAAAAAAATGAGAAAGAATTCGTTAATATCTTTTTACATAACTTTATGGAGTAATTGTTAATCGGAAACAATTAGAAGAGAAATAACCTTATATTAGTGATTCAATCTATCTTAAATTTAGAATAAATAATTTCACATATAAATTGATGTAATTTTATACCGTTGATTCTTAAGAAAAACAAATGCACTGCCAATGGCGAGATTTCTACAAGATTTTTTCCTACTTCTTGCCTGGAGATAAGTTTTTGTCATTTTGATGTACACGAAAAAGGCTGGGCATAATTTGAATACCTTTAACTTCAAATTAATAGATAGAACATTTTCCTTCTGTAAATAATTTCTTTGAAGGGTTCAGTTCAATGAAAAAATCACTTCTCCTGCACCTGAATCTATTATTACAAGATGGGGTACTTGTTTGGAAGCTGCTTTCTTTATTTCGAGAATTTTTGTTAACTGAAAGATTTAATTCCAAAATTTTCTATCGAACTTTACCAATCCCTTACTGATGTTGAAAAATTATTCGAAAGCACAGATAAAAAAGAACTTTCGTTTATAAGAATCAATTGTAGCTTTGTTTTTGGGTACACTCTGAGGTAGCTTTTCAAAATGTGACAGGCAAAATATAATTTTCCAAAAATGTGGAAAAGGGAGAATTCACTAAATCCATTGGTTATATGTATAACCTAATATACTGATTTATAATCTATAGATTTATCTTAATAATAATGATTTAGTTGACTTTCTAAAGCCCTAACGCGTAGGGTAGGAAGTCCTAGGCAGTAATTAGTGTTGATAGAAATGGAAAACTTTATTGTCGGTAATCCGGAAGGAAATCAAATCCAAATAACTTTAGAAGAAGCAAAATCACGTGCTTTTCCATCAGGACAACACATTTTTTCACTTTTCCTTGATCACCTTGGCTATAATATACAAGATCTGTCCATCAGCGACTTTTTCCTGTTTCCTAACCTCAAAATTCCATCAAACTAGGATATTATCGCATATATAAAAATTGTAATTAGTGTTTGGAAGGCTGGAAAACGTTGTAACATCGCTGGACTGTGTATAATGGTGACAAATGTGAATTTTTATAGAAAAACCAATGAGATCGATACATTTGAATCATCTGATTGGAGACAACATTATATTGACTATAATATTCCCACCTACGGCGTCGATCTCCAAGCAACAAGCTTTCAAAATCTGTTATAAAATTTTTTCGAACAATTATCAATGTCCTTGGATTATAATTACTGAAAACAAATGTCTTGTTCTTTTAATAGTCGGAAAACATTTGAGACAACCATCGTACATTGCCAGTCGAAATATCATTTAATCTCTTGAACGTTATGCCTCATTTAATATGACAGGTGATATAAACCGTTTTGCTCCTTATTTGTCGAGGGGGTGTCGACCGAGTCCTCGACTTGGAGAAATGGAGAGCGACGAGGGGAAGATTTGTCGTCGTGGAAAACTGAGAAACTGTCTATCATTTTATCCCGCGTCTTTGTTTATGCATCTCCGAAGCATTTGTCTCGTTATCTCGCTTTTTCTTGACTATTTCCTGTCGTGGGATACGCGGGCAATCAGTCGAGTTGCTGAGTTGCGCCAAAAATGGAAAAAGTTTTTTTTCCAGTAATGAGAAAATATGTCTTTATGCGAACGTCGTTTATATTAAAAGAATAATAATTTATATCGTATTGTCCTACTATTTTTTGTTTATTATTCTTAAAACAAAGAAAGATAAAAAAATTTTCTCAGTAATACTTAATTTAAACTATATTTAGTAAGTTTTCTTTCTATTACAAGTTTATATGAAAAAAACGTCTATTTCCTTAGAATTTAATGATTTTTATGCTGAAATATGAGAAAAAAATACTTACAAAACTTTGTTTTTGTCATATTAATAAAATGAGAAAAATATCATCATTGAAGATTTAAATTTTCTATTTTTTCTCGGACTACAATTAAGTTATAGACCTAGATCAAATATTAAGACCATACGATCTAAAATATTAGAAAGTTTCTTATTTTTTGATATTATTTTATAAAAAAAGAATGTACTTATAACTTATAAAGCTAATGTTAAAATATGAAATAAATAAAAAATTCATTTGCCCAATTTATAAATAAAGACGATGAACAATGATTTCAATTTTATTTTTCAAAAGAAAGTAATCAAAAAATGATTTTCCTAGTTATATGGAAATGTAAAATAATAAAATGAGCTTTTCCTTCCATAATATACTCCCTCAATTCTATTAAGTGAAATAAATTGGTTTTTGCCTGTACACGTACCAGAAAATCGCCTCACAAACTTGATTTGTAATTGCAAAGTGCAAAATCAACAATAGAAAGATATAAGGGGAAAAATTTAGAACGTTTAAAATGTAAAACATCGAAAACATTTATCAATTTCAAATTTCGACATATCGGCATATAACTCATAAATTAGAACTAGTCCAAAGCACGGATTTTTATAATTTTTACAAGCAACTCTTAATAAATTCAACCCCGTAAGCTTTGAACTCCACCAGAACTGTGATATTCGTCAAACGACCTCGTTTAAACCCGATATTTTACTGAGCAGTCTCACCCAGAGTAGAATCTAGTTCAGTTTGGTTGGACTAAGACCTTTCAAATAAAAGAATTGTATCATATCACCATGACCATGTTTATAAATTCACTGAAAACGTTCATTATTGATAGCTGCCAAACAAAAAATAAACTTGAAACATATGCTGTATAGATTGTGTACTTTCTATCTCTAAATCAAGCCAGGTACTTCTGGAACCACCCCCGTAAACCCACCGGTTGTTGTGGACAATTCCTAGAGATGGTAGTTAAATATTGCCGCCTCATTTTTGCGCTAAGAACAGTTTCCAAAAATCTCAACTTATCCACCTCCTTACAGTTTATTAAGCCCTTATTGAGTCGAATCTCCGATTTGCTCTTCCTTTCTGAGGTACGGGTGGTGCGACTCAATTTGAGCGATTGTTCAAACTACAAAAGAGAGTTGATAGGTATTCACTAGAAACTAAACCGCATGGCTCACTGCAGAAACTTCTTTAAAAGATTAAAAATTCTGATTCTTTCTTCCTTATTCATCTTTGTATCCTTTTGCATAAGGCCGTTGCAAATGCTATTCATTCAAGAACGCGGAGCAAGACCTTGACATACCTACTCCACATTCAGAATTAGTTAAGGGCTTAATACTTTAGAATGCAAAAAAATGCACAATCAGTTTCCAGTTGCAATCAAATCGATACAATGTTTTCCCGCTTTCTGCAATAATTTCAGGACAGTTTTTACAAGTTTTTTTAACAATAAACCATTTCTCTGTTTCTGTCTCTCTAGAAACGTCATTTTTCACTGTTTAATATGAGATAAAATTATAATAATAATAGAAATAGAAATCGGAAGGTCAATATTGGATAGTGACGTTCCAGAATTTGCTGAGTTGTTAGAGGTTGGTTAGAATTTTTAGAAATTACAGAAATTACATTTCTTAATAGTTCTTTTTACATACCAGATTGTATTTCGTGGCGCAATAAGTAAATACACGATAGAAGATCATTTTTACTAATACAAATATTGTTTCAAATACTTTAATTACCCCCAGGATATTCAATTTAATAATTCAACGTATTGTACTCTATTGCAGTCGATATTGATTTAAGTTAAGTAAACATGTGTTATTGAAAATTTCATTAAATCCATAGATTGTTATGTTTATTCATTATTTAATATTATTTAAATTACAAAAGTTATGTTGAATTCAAATTTTTAATTACACACATTTTGTTCATTGCCCCCAAATGATTTTTTAGTTAAACATGCAAAAAAACGGTTCACGTTTTCTGTAAAGCATATTTTAACAGTCCCATTGGGCATCAAGACGAACCATTGGATACAAATGTTGCTTATGGTTGTTATAAGAAACATTAACAATTTTGAATTAAGCAGCAACTCAAATATATTAATTTTTATATATCTTAGATTGATGTTGAGGCAGTTTTACAATTTGTATTATGAATTGAGTATGTCGAGTTGAAAATGCAAAACCTATTGAGTATTCTAGACTAGTGACACTAAAAAATTTGTACCTTCATATTTGAACAAATTTGTCAAAGAAAGAAGCAGAGAATATAATTCCTCATGAAACAGTGCAATTTGCTTGATAGTTATATCACGAATCAGCGGAGCAGACATGGAAACTTTTTTCACAAAAGAAGATCGATTGTTCGAGCAGAAAAAAGAAGTTGAAACTTAGATTTTTGTTGATCCAAAAAACAGACAGATGTTCATTGTTAATAAATTTCCGACGTTTTCAAAAAGTTAGAAGTTGTAAAGCAGAAGTTTCTGCATTCTTAGCAATAAGCAAATAAGCCGTCTTAATAACATCCAAGCCCGATATGTAATTCGTATTATCGAATGAAACAATTCCGCTGCCAAACAAAACTCTCCTCACTCTCGCTAATAGACAGCTTCTCGCTTCAAAGCTCAAGAGGAAACTTCTCTATCCACTCCTTTCGCTTCAAAGCCCAAGAGGAAGCTCCCCAATCCACCGCATCGCTTCAAGTACCAAGAGGAAACTCCCTTATCCGCCCCTCGCCCAATAGGAAACTCCCAAATCCGCCCGCTTGCTTCAAAGCTCAATAGGAAACTCCTCTATCCGCCCATCGCTTCAAGGACCAAGAGGAAAGTCCCCTATCCGCTCCATCGCTTCAAGGACCAAGAGGAAACTCCCCTATCCGCCCCATCGCTTCAAGGACCAAGAGGGAACTCCCCTATCGGCCCCATCGCTTCAAGGACCAAGAGGAAACTCCCCTATCCGCCCCATCGCTTCAAGGACCAAAAGGAAACTCCCCTATCGGCCCCATCGCTTCAAGGACCAAGAAGAAACTCCTCTATCCACTCCCTCGCTTCAACAACCGAGAGGAAGCTCCCCAATCCACCGCATCGCTTCAAGTACCAAGAGGAAACTCCCTTATCCGCCCCTCGCCCAATAGGAAACTCCCAAATCCGCCCGCTTGCTTCAAAGCTCAATAGGAAACTCCTCTATCCGCCCATCGCTTCAAGGACCAAGAGGAAAGTCCCCTATCCGCTCCATCGCTTCAAGGACCAAGAGGAAACTCCCCTATCCGCCCCATCGCTTCAAGGACCAAGAGGGAACTCCCCTATCGGCCCCATCGCTTCAAGGACCAAGAGGAAACTCCCCTATCCGCCCCATCGCTTCAAGGACCAAAAGGAAACTCCCCTATCGGCCCCATCGCTTCAAGGACCAAGAAGAAACTCCTCTATCCACTCCCTCGCTTCAACAACCGAGAGGAAACTCCCCTATCCGCCCCATCACTTCAAGTACCAAGAGGAAACTCTACCTTTCGATCGTCGGTGTTGTAGGTTTTCCTGTAAACTGGTGAACCGGTTCATTTACAAAATATATTCTCTCCTTCGTTTTTTTCATTTGTTCACCTTGAAGCAGTACAAATATCAACAAAAGCCACAATCCCAGCACTGCAGAAGAGCAGCTCCCACATCAGGGCTAATTCCAATGAATCATCCTACCCAAATTATATCCAATGAATTTATCTACATGCTGATTAAAATAAATTTGGACACAAAATGAAATCAGAAGAGCAAGAAGAATTTTTCCTTCAAGATATTACGCGATTTGAACCAAGTTAGCAATGACAATTCGATGAAAACATGATTAGGAACTATATTTGGGGTTTATTGCGAAGAAGTACTTAACAAAATGTAAGAAAAAGGAAATAAATATGATAAATCTAGGTAGATAAGTAATAATCAATTTTGTTTTAATGATTTTTAAACTTTATATTTGATTCGAACTCACGTGGAGCGCCTTCTAGAGACTCCCGATACGAGTTGTGGCAGAAGGAGACGGATTTAATTGAAACTTTTTTTTAAATGCCATCCCCATTAAAGATTTTCATTCAATAATATTTTTGCTTATTTAAACTATTAGTTCAAAAAACTGTTGTCTTTGCTTTAACTTATTTTTTCCACATCGTGACTAATTAAAAAGTTTAGTTACAAAACAAATCGTTTGAAAATAAACCAATGCCGAAATATGAAGCTGTATGGACTATCGATTATGAGATGGACGTGGTTTTAGTCACGTTTATACCGGAAACAGATTAAATTGAAGTTTTTTTGTAGAATGGCCTCTAAAACTCTCCATTAATGATTTTTCTTTAGATTTTAAATCCTTTTAATATGATTTTTGCTTATTCAAACCATTAGCAAGGATAAAAACTGTTGTCTTTGCTTGAACTTATTTTTTCCACATCGTGACTAATTAAAACAGTTTAGTTACAAAACAAATCGTTTGAAAATGAACCAATGCCGAAATATGAAGCTGTATGGACTATGAACTATGAGATGGACGTGGTTCTAGTCACGTTTATACCAAAAACAGATTCAATTGAAGTTTTTTGTAGAATGCTCTCTAAATCTTGCCATTAAAGATTTTTCTTTAGATTTCAAATCTTTTTAATATGATTTTTGCTAATTTAAACTATTAGCATGGTTCAAAACTGCTATCTTTGCTACAACTTACTTTTATCTTAGCTGTGTTGCTTGGGAATTGTTTTCTTTTAAGGTTTCATGGCAGGTAGTTGTTGAAGTTACTTTATGGTTTAAACTACCCTCCTGCAACAATTGACCATTTTCACTTGGAATTGCATCGATAATCTTTTAAGCTGTTTATGAAAGAATATTTTTATTACAACCCTCGTAAATATAACTGCATAATATAGGACGAATTCACGATTATATGTATAATTTAACTAAACTTGAGAATTACGATATAAGAAACTGTATTGCGATATAAAAAAAAGGATATAGAATCCTTTTGAACGACCTGGTGCATAAACGATCCTACAAGGATACCAGGTCCTAAATATAAACTTGGAGAAATGTAAATACACCGTTTGAAGATGCCTTTTCAAAAGATAAAAATTAATAATGCAAAAACGGAGCAAGGTATAGGGTATTATATAAATTTTTGAATTGGATCGAGAGGGTGAAAAAAAAAGAATGGAATACGTCTGTATTTTCTTTTCGATGGAAAAGTTTCTCGGTTAAAAAAACGGGGAATTTCATTGAGTTGCATTATGCAAGTTCGCAGGTTTCTTGTCGTATTAAAATCTGGAGACAGTGACGATTTATTAGTGATAAAAAAATCTTGAATTCCGCCACCCTCTATGTTGTATTATATTTCCATATCATTAAACGAAATAGGCGCGAAAACGAAATTAAATGTTTACCTAATATCCGGATCAAATGATAGATGGCGGTGGCGTCGAATAAAGTGGATTTTGCTCGATTTACTCGGCCGTAGTTTCGGAAAGAAAATTAGATGAAACGACGATAAACCTGAGGTTAATCCCTCACGAAGGTAAAGGGTTAAATGATACTATTGAGGAAATTAAGAGTTAATCCTACAAGGATTCAATAAGATATTTACAACGCCGGAATTTATTTCGAAGTAAATTGAATATAATATTTTGGATTTTATCAGTGTAAGTACGAGTTTAAAAATTCAATTTTACGCATTTACAAATTAATTTCATGAAGGAGAAAACCTCCAGAAAGTGTTATTGTCCTGTCTCTGATCCTTGTTTAAATTGTGTTTTAGCTTGATATGCCTTTGGGTTTTAGTAGTTAGTTACATTGTGAAGGGAATCAAATTTGGCCATCGTTTCATTTCCAACCGTCGCGTCGTGCAGCTTTGGAATTAACCCTTTTGGTTACGTAATGAAGTATTAAATATAATTACTGCGTCGTCAGGTAATTACTATGTTTTGTTGGACGAATTGAATATAGTCCATTCGTTTTCAGAAAGTACTACGATTAAAATGAAAATTAGAATCGCCAAAAACATGAGAAAAGGAAAACTACAAAGATGTCGCCTTTAATTCTGATGATTCTGCTAATAAATTAAATTATACGAAATTGATGTTTTTTATGATAAAAAAAGTTAATTTGTAAGGTCCATGTGGGTATTATTGTTTTTTTTTCTCGATTTACAAAAACAGGAACGCAGCTTTAGTCGTCTCACTTGGATTAGTACAATCAAAAGTCATGTAGGAAGTAGTCCAATAATGATTTTCTCTTATTTACAATTTTTTATAAATTATTTCGTTGCTATATTATGCTAGTTACTGAATTTATGACTCTACCAGTTCTACAATTTAAGAGAATGGTACCAGAATCTACCTGGCCCAACAACGTAATCTTCTTTTAACTCCAAACACTTTTCGTAGCGATTTCAAGTTCATAACACTCCTTTGCTGGAAAATATTTCGAGCACCGAGCCATTAATTCACTGTGGTGCTAGTGCAGGTCTTTGTGAAATGATAGATCACCGGTGTCAGTATGCAATAGGTACAGAATTGGTCTCTGTGTACTTCCTTGTGGCACACCTGAGGTTATTGGATGCAAAGTTGTAATTTAGTCTAAGAATTTTACTTTAAATAACCTGCGGGTCTTGTAGATAGGATTTTAGGATGAAGAAATAGTTATAGGGGTTTTTTTCTGAGCCTATTTAGTAAACAATTTTGCTACCTTATTCTCCTGACCGGAATACTGTTTTTCAATCATATATAAAGCAGATTCGATATCCACTAATTAAAAATTTAGAAATCCAATGTTTACAGCTGATCCCACAAGTCTGGAATGTGGGTTTGTTTTAATTGCCAGAGATCTTCGTCTTCTTTTTCAAGAACTCCCAGATGTATTGCGATGGAGTTCCTTGGTGTTTCACAAATCGAATGTGGATGGAGTTGCAACAACACCCGCACGCCGATTTATCTGCTAGGTTTAGCATCTTCAGGTGTTTGTTGAGGCGACGGCGCCCCGATAGAACTCCTGTTAGTATTCGTAGATTGTTCTAAGGATGATATCATCAGAAGATCTATTCTGATTAAAGTTTCCTTAACATTTTCACTGTTAGTATTATTATATCGATCATTTCTGGAATCCATTGGTCTATTTGAGTCGGTTGCCGCAGTCAAATGTTGAAAATCTCGCGCCTTACTTTATAGACGATCCACATGTACTGAACGGTCATCTAGATCTACTAAAATGGGAAAATTCTGAAGGGCGTTGCATCAAAAATAATAATAAAAACATTCATATCAAAACTAAAGACAACAATTTAATTTCAATCTAATTTTAAAGATCTCTAAGTTAGTTTGACTAAGTGTCAAAGTTTTACGTTTACCAAAAAATCGTTTACTTTCTTAACCCACAAAAAAGGCGCATAAATAATTAAGAAGCACCAGATGTGAGTACTCGCGTTTCATTTTCCCCTCAATTCCATCCCTTAACGGCCCCTCTACAATCCCTCTGTAAATGGGAAATGACGGTAAAATGTCCAGCATGCAATATTCACCGCCTTATACGTGTTTTACTTAAACATAATGGCCAATTCTACATTAAAACAGTAATTTATAATAGATGATCACTTTGAATTTGGTGGTTTGATGTTGGAAATTATAAAAGGAGAAGGAATAGAGCAAGTTTGAGCTTTATCCAGCGAATAGTAGTCACATCATCTTATAATGTTTATATGGGTAATTCCAACCTTGAGGAACTTCTTTGTGTTGTATTTAATAGCCGTTTACATTATTGAGGTTGTTTGTTGATAAATGTAGATATTCGATGAAATATTTTATTCTTAAAACATGATTGTAACAAAATATGGTGTATTGAGAACCAAATTTATATATATTCTATTGTACATTCCAATAGGAATAGTAACCGCTCAATCAACAGTTTAATGTGGTGCGTCAGTCCACGTTCTAACCATTTTCTCTTTTAAACTAAAGTTTATTGCATTTTATGGCTTTTTCCGCTATTTTCTTACATTTTTTTCTGTCCTGGGTATTACTCCACCATCCACGGATTCCCATTTGGTTCAGATCACTTGTTACTTGATTTTCCCATTTGTTTTTCGGTTTTCCTTTGGACCGGTTTCCATCCTGTTATTTTTTTAACTCTACTATTAGTTTTCATCCTTTTTATGTGTCCTAGCCATCGAATTTATAAATCTGGTGATAGTGTTTTCATTCTTCAAGTTTTTCCTCATCAGCTTCTTCATAGGTTACTGTTGACCTTATCGTTGTTCTGTAAATTTTCATTTTTTTCCTTTTATTTAGTTCTAGTCCCTTTTTACTAAATTTTTGCACGATCTTCAAGAATGTTTCCTTTAGACTGTTTACACTTTTCGTTATTATCGCCAGATCACCTGCCCAAGCTAATATTTCGTCGTTTTTACGTTGCTGATAGTCCTGTTTGAATCCTTGATTTATATAAAATTCTTGAGTTTTTCCATCTCTTGTAATTACATGTGATTCACATTCAGTCATCATCATTCTGCTGAACTTCATTAATATTTTTGAAACGTGCAATTTTGACACGTCTTTTAAGTAGTAAGTCTCATTTCACTATGTCGAAAGCTTCTTTGAAGTCTATAAATAGAATGTGGATATTCGTATCTTCATCTTAAAATTTTTTTTTATATAATTTGATTTCAAATATGACGATGGAAGTAAAAATATTGTAGACCGTGTTTAGTAGGGTGACAAATCTGTAATTAGCCCACATTTTTTTTGGGGGGGGGAGACCAAATTCACTTTCTAATGTAATGATATGACACTAAAGTATAAAAATTGGAATTGGCAGCACTGCATTTTGAAATAACACAACTTTGTGGGTGAAAAATTCGTAAACTAACTTAAAACAAACTTTTTGGTTCTTTTCAAGGACGATACAACGATTATAAAGATCAAAATGTCTGACAAACGAGCAACTATGTATTTTTTAATGATTGCATCACTTTTCTGAGATTCTACTTAGGCTATAAACACCGAGTAGTTACAATTATACGACATAAGGTAGACGAAGCAAAACGATTTATTTTTTCATTTGCAGACAATTAAAAAAATTATTATAATGGCGAGGAAAATGTACTGGTGTTTTCAACTCTCGTAAAAACGTCACTTTGTACTTGCAAGAAGTGCTATTGTCGTCTCTGAATTCTATAGTATATAAAATTATATACTATATATATACTACGAGGTCTGGCTATTAAATAACGAGACTACGCGCCTAGAGGGCGCCCTAGACGAGTAATGAGTTGGGTATCTAAATATCTAACTCCGACTCAGTGCTATAAATTGTTGCAAAAAGCCTATGGGGACAATTTTCTATCTCGTGCGTATTTTATTGAGAGGTGTAAGCGCTTTAGTGAGGGCCGAGAGAACACTGAAGATAACCAGAGGCCAGCTAACACTGTGACTGTTTTAACTCCGGAAACAGTGACCAAAATCAACCAAATTAAGCATATAGATCGTCGATTGAGCATCCGGACGATTGCCGAGGTTGCAAACGCCGATAAAGAAACGGTTAGAAAAATTTTACACGAGGAATTACACATGACAAAAGTCTGTGCGAAGTTGGTGCCAAAAAATCTGACTACTGACCAAAAGCTCTTGCGTCAAAGGGTCTGCTCAGATTTCTTTGAAAGGTTAGAAAAATATCTACTTTGAAAGGGACCTGATTGGAGTCGAAGGAAGCGGTAAAGCAAAAAACTGCAGAGCTCCTGAAGGCCCTCACCAAAGAAGACTTTCAACACTGCTTCGATCAATGGAAAAAACGTATGGAAAGGTGTGTGGCGAGAGGAGAGAGAAAGAGGAGATAAAAGCCAGACTTGTTATTTCAAAACCGAAAATATTTAAATATATTTAAATTTCAAAAACTTGCTCAATTGACAAAATTTTAGAGCATATATCAATGTCAAGGGGTTATTCTGATAGAAAATTTACTTCTAATCACAGAAAAAATACAGAACAAAGACAACTTATTCGAATGTACAATTAACAAAAGAAAAATTACAAAAATTAAGTGAAGATCCAGACGTGTTAGTTTCTATAACTGATGATAACTCTTAAATAATTTGATTATGATGTTCTTTGTGAACATTCAAGAAGGGTTTTATTATGAAGGGATTGTTGTACACCTCTTTTGGCCAATAGACTAACCTCGGTCGATCTATTGGAGTAATTGGCAGGTTGTAGCCTAGGGCGGCAGATTTCAAAATGCGGCAAATTTCGTCCTGCAATTCGTTTACATTCACAAAATTACAGAGAAGAGAGCATCAATTTTTTCGAAAAAATTGAGATGGAATTAAGCGTATAGAAAGAATATACTAGAGAAACACAAAACTACAACAAAAGATTTAATGAAACTTCTGATGAAGAAATTGAAAGTGATCACTTTAAAGTTTCTAGTTTTCTCATTGTCAAATATTCATTTCTAACAAAATTGATTGAGTTGTTAGCATCGATTCAAACAGAAAAGATATTTTTTTGGAAAAATTGTACTCTAAAAACAAAATTGTTTCAGGAATGCGTACACTTTCAAAGCTACCTTTCACTTTTTACTTTGGATTGATCTGTGTACACAAGCGTGAAATTGATCAGGCGAAAGAAGCTTTTCTTCTTTGAAAATAGTGATTTAAAACCATTTTCTTATAATTAATGGTTTTGTTGTAAAGCTGCGAGTGTAATAAAAAATATGTATCAACGTTTTATATCGTTGTATAACCATCATTAATATTATATAAATGTTGAATATTTTTGAAACAAACCTCATCTTACTAAAGGACTATACATGATACAACTTTGCTTATAAAATATTAACTTTCAGATGTCAGTGAGGCTGCAGAAGATTAATTGGTTAGGTTAGGTTAGGTTAGTAATTTTTGGTATTAATGTCAATAGTTTCGGCAATTTTGACTCATGTTTCGTCCAGTAAGCAATTATCGTTTCAAAATTTCCAGTTACGATTTATTCTTAGAAATAATCTGTTGATTTCAACAGGTTGGACCCTTTTTTGACTCAGATAAACTGACAGCAAAAACGTTGCTTTCAAAATTTGTTCTCAATACATATTCTTGAACTACCTTGGCAAGTCTTGGTGGTTATATTCAAACTCGATCGCTATTTGATTCGATACAAAAAAAAATTGATTCTACCACGTCTATATGATATAATTTCCATTGGAGCCCATCGGGGGCATTTTCATTCCCATAAATTTATCATTTTCGTTATTTCTACTGAGCTTTGTTTCTTTTTACAGGGATCTGATAGAATGCAAGCAGCTCGCGCTCGTTGAACTATAACACTTTTGATTGGATCAATAATAACTTTTTGTAATAGTTTACTTTGTACCATCTCCTTTTCTCATGTCCTTTAAATCCCTTAAAATCAACGCCAATCCGATGTCCATCTAATTGATACTTTCTTTCATTGCCCGAAAGTCCATACAGATTTTTGACTTTAAGCAGTTTTTGTTGGTATATTTGATTCCATAATTTCATTAATATTACCGTGACATTGGTAAGTCGTCTTCAATCATATGACTTCAAATTACTTGATTTCTACTGAATCAACAAATTTTTGTGGCTGAGGCGCTGAGTTGTCAATATCAAATTGAAGAATTTTGTGATTTGTTTTTTATTTTTGTTCGGGATTTAGTATTTTCAATTTTATTTGAAACATTCAAGTCCTAAATCGGGCCAACATAGCTTATATAAACGCGAGGATTGGCTTTGAGTTACTGGACAGTAAGAAAAAGACTTAAGACTACTAACTTTAAGCCAAAAAGACCAAATATTGGCCCCAAATTAACCCCAAGCTGCCCATCTACAATTTACCAGGAAACACGTTAATTGGACTGATGAATAATGGATGGTTTGGACGGGTATTTCAATCAGAAGCCAAAACCGAGTTGGTTTTAATTGAACTGTTGGTGAAGCGGATGGATTAACCCACATACCCGATTGGCCAACGCGTATCCCCGATTTAAATCCTTTCGAGTATTTATGAGATGAACTTACGAGAAATGTTTAGGCTACTGCAACAACCGGATCAGTGAAGAATTGGATAGCTTCGACTAAAGGAATTAATTCGATCCATGAAAAAGCTAATGGAAGCTGTTATTATGACCATGGGAGGGAAAACTATAAATTGATAGGTTAATTTCAACTTTCTTATTTTTTACTGTTAATTATATCCGTTTTCCATTGTTTAAAATTTGTTAACGTTTGATATTTTTTCTTTATCAAAAATGGCTTTCAGAGAGATGTTAAAATCAAAAAAATAAGCTTGTTTTTCTACTTTTTTGACTTGAACTTTTCCAATTATATCCTCATTAAATTGATCCTTGGTTTGGGAAAATTATATTTGAGGCGAAGTATCTTAAATTTATCGATAATTTTTGAATAAAAACAAATACAAAATTAAGAATTTAGGTTGCAATTTCTTTTGCGAATAAAAAATCCGGAAGATAATTTTTCTCGTTGATGAAATTATAATTTTTATTACATCCTGAATAATATATTTTAGGTACCTCGTAATATAATTACTTTTATTTATTTTTACCGATTCCTAGACTATAATGAATATGCGTATTTTATCATAATATGCTTTTGATTATTTCTTCTATACATTTTTTTCAATCCTCAACCAACAGCAACCAACATTGAAAAGGGTCTTTGGCCCCACTTCTAATTCAAGGCTAACTCGATGAACGAACAACGAATGCTTCGAGTCAAGTTCAACGAATAGAAAACTAAGTACACAAACACATACATTTAAAAACAGTGCGGTACACCAGCAGAACTAAAGAAACAAAAAAAAAATAGAATGATAAAAATAATAACAGCCATATAAATTACGTGTGTTTAAATAACTGAAAATAAGTCTATTATCGATAGAATTTTTTTAATGATAAAAATTTGTAGATCAATCAAATTCATGACTTAGTATGATGGTTATTTAAATTTTGCGTCTGGTTTAAAGGTAATTGAGCACGGAATCAATTTGGTTAGGTTGCTAATATTTGTTATATCTGTGGACAAGCTTTTCGATACCCTCTTAAAAGACTAGACACAGCAGTAATGGACGAATCTTCAACCATTCTGTCAACTCGTTGAACCAGGTCATCTGAAACGACAGAGTATCAATAATGGCGGACATGTTTACGTGGCTGTAGCATAACGCCGTCTGACGCCTGAATGGCGCATGCCCGCTTTCTTCTGCACGCTGCGGTCGGAGGTTGATAAAAAAACGGCTCGTATACAAAATAATCCTATACTTATATATGCAAGGGAAACTTGAGGAGAGACGACAAAAAAGTAGAACATGAGGGGGCATCAGTGAGCTTAAGAGATCAAATTCTAAGCTAAACTATAAGAGAAGATCTGAAAATAGAAGATCGATGGGCTAAATGGGCAAAGGATGAAAAACGAACTTCAAAGAGACCTCTCAAGAGATGGAAAGCTTGACACCTCCTTATCAAGGAGCTGAATAGAAGAAGAAACAAGACTCAGTTTAAAGGAAAGAGAAAAAAAAAGGAAGAACAAGAGTATTAAATTGTTAATTTTTTTAAACAAAATACTACAGTTACAGGATTATGTTAACCGACTGGATAGTTATATAATTGATCTGTTTGATGAATTCAGTATGTTAATGAATGTAAATTTTGTTTCTCCAATTTCTCCAATTAAAACCTAAAGATCAGACAGATTCCACGTCAAGCGTCAACGATTTCACCACGATTCAACTATTTAGTTGTGTAGAGAGCGCATCCAGAAAATTAATAGTCGATGAAATCTGGATCATTTCCAATTCCTTAATATTAGTACAAAATGATTAATCTAAAAGTTCTGGTTAGTGCTCTCCTTTATTTGGTGGATGAATAGGGAAATAAGATAATTTATTCATCCACAGATTACCAAATTGAGGGAATTATTTCGATAATCGGTCCTCCCATCCAGATACGATTTCTACGCAAACATCTTCCCATAGCTTTTTTTTCAGATTGATGTTTGAATATTCTTTCAGACTCTTTAAGTAAAGCACAGGCCTTTTTTCGACGCTACTAATGAGCCACGTGACGTCCACCATGGTGACAAGAAACGTGGCGCGATTGATCCATAGTTATCCAACTTTTTGGACTTTTTTGTCGAGCAACTATCGAGTTGACAGTACGTGGGACACAACAAAACAGTTGTTCAACTAAAAGTTGTATGTATGCGCTAGCTCTAATATGTTAGTATAATTGTTGTCTGTCCACGAGATGGAGCAACCTATAATCGTACTCCAACGATGCTAAAATCATTTTAATTGCTTAGGTATGGCTCAAAATACTAAATTGAAGAATCAACATTAATTTAATAAGTTCTAGAAACCTACAGATTGGTTATTTGTACCATTTTGGTATCAGGACTCAACGTACCTTGACGTGTCCTTATACTGAATTGATTATTATATTTTAAACAGTTTTTATACCAATTTCCTACTTTGAAATTGAAAACAATCGATTCGTTTTGATATTATGATGTTTTTCTATACAACATCTTCTATAGAACACGCATTTGATGTTTGTCTTGTCATTCTTGTTCCATGTTAATCAACTACTGAGCGTAAAGTTTATTTGATGCCACCAAACAATCTCGATGGCAGATATTTGGTAGAGCTTTATCAGTAAGTGAGTTTCCATTTGTTGCAATATTGATCAATTCAGTTGTTAAAGCTGCGGAACCCTTTGAAAGCACTTGCACATTGCAGAAGCTTCCAAAGACACATTTCGGTCTTATTAATGCATTGAAAATCCAATTGCAATGATAATTTCTAAACTTTAAGCAATTCTTCGCGATTTTTAGACGTTTTGAGAAACTTCAAAAGATTTTTACTATAGTTAAACAACTCAATTATTTGTAAAAAACAATAAATGTAGTGGTTTCAATAATCTGACTAACGTATTCGACGAAAATCAAACTTTTAAGAACCCAGTATCAGTGTACAAACAGCCTTAAAATACTAAATCTTATCGTATACAATAATACTTATGAATAATTATGAAATTGCTGATATTTATACGGTTGTTTGAGCATTTTTGTTGTATCACTAATAGTTTTGGAGTTATTGGTAGCTACGGAATCTTTTGGAAGCACTTGCATTTTGCAGAAGCTTCCAAAAACACATTTCGGTCTTTTTAACGTCTTCAGAGGCATTGAAACTTAAAATGCTTTGCTAATTTCTAAACTTGAAGCTATTTTGAAGCAATTCCTCGCGATTTTTAGATGTTTTGAGAAACTTCAAAATATTTATACTTTAGTTAAACAACTCAATTTTTTGTAAAAAACAATTTATTAAGCAAAAAAAATAAACAAATAAAGTGGTTTTAAAATCTGACTAGCGTATTCGACGAAGAACCCAGTATCAGTGTACAAACTGTCTTAAATACTAAATCTTATCGTATACAATAATATTTATAAATAATTATAAAATTGCTGATATTTATACGGGTTTTTAGCGCTTTTTATTGAATCATTAATAGTTTTAGATTTATTGGTTTATATTTTATTTCACTTTTCTCTTTAAAACTTTTTGTGTACCTTTTTCTAGTATGTGAAATGACCAACAGTAGTCCCAATTTTTAATAAAATTTCCTTGATGCCACCAAATAAACTCGACGGCAGATATTTGGTAGAACTTTATTTGTAAGTGAGTTTCCATCATAGTTTGCCGCAATTTTGTTGATCACTTCAGTTGTTAAAGCTGTAGAACACTTTGGAAGCACTTGCACTTTGCAGAAGCTTCCAAAAACACATTTCGGTCTTTTTAACGTCTTCAGAGGCATTAGAAATCCAATTGCTTTGCTAATTTCTAAACTTGAAGCTATTTCGAAGCAATTCCTCGCGATTTTTAGACGTTTTGAGAAGCTTCCAATGTTTTTACTATAGTTAAACGACTCAATCCTTTGTAAAAAACAATTTATTAAGCAAAAAAAAACATAAATAAATGTAGTGGTTACAATAATCTGACTAGCGTATTCGACGAACATCAGACTTTTAAGAACCCAGTATCAGAGTACAAACTGTCTTAAATACTAAATCTTATCGTATACAATAATATTTATAAATAATTATTAAATTGCTGGTATTTATACGATTTTTTGGGATTTTTGTTGTATCATTAATAGTTTTGGAGTTATTGGTCTATATTTTATTTTACTTTTCTCTTTAAAACTTTTTCTGTAGCTTTTTCTAGTATGCTTCTCTGTGAAATGACCAAAAGTAGTGCCAATTTTACATTTTTTATCACTTTACTGTCCAGGATCTTGTTTCCCCCTAACAAAAATTCTCTGGAAAGTATTGACTATACAACAACTTTGAAGCACAATCAAAAATCATTCTGAGTCGTTCGTTTTTGTATCATTGTTTCTGAAATATCTGATTTAAAGATGAAATTCAATTATTATTAAATTGAAAATTGTTTTTTAATTTGAATTAATTTTTAGAATAACTGGGAACGAGTCTACACTGTTCAACAAGTGCTTATGTTCATAGAGGTTGTTATTTCTCTCTTCTCGTTTCATGTTTTTTGTTCTTCTCCTCATTTTATATAAATAGTGTACCCAGTATGGTATATAGTCGTATATAATGGGTTAAGATGAGTTGATACGTGTAGTTATACATAAAATACGAGGACGTTTTTTTTAGTGAAAATATACGAGGAAAGATTGTAACAACGAACTATTAATCACAAAAAATCACCTAAGACATTTTTTTCCTTATGTTAAATTACTATTTAACACACTTGTGACATTCAATCTGTCTTAATATGACAAAGTATATGATATATTAATTAAAGAAGACAATCTTTCAATAAAAAATTTATTTATACATTTTTTTTGCATTTAAAGAATCCAAATATCAACGTATATTATTATAGATTTAGGTTAGGTTAGGTTAGGTAAAAGTAATTCTAACCTAAGTGACCTCTCGACTATTTAGTTCAGTCATGTAAACATAGAGGGTAGTTGTGTCTTCTCCAATCGTAAATATTCAACGCAGCTTTCCTTAACTTCGCAAACTTGAACTTGAATATGTAAATTCCGCGAAGGGTTAAACGTTTTCTATATATTATAGTAAAATAATCCCGTTTAACGACCACGAGAGGAAATCGTCTGTAAATCTTTCCGACCGTTCAATCATACAAAGGAAAATGATATTAGCTTTTAAATGAAGCGCAGTTGAGATTTTATAACTTGCATTTCCAAGTTGGAAGTTTCAAACTACGTTTTACGCTCAACGAATTCCAATTTTAGTTTTGGAGCAAAAGTACACATACAGATTTCGAAGTGGGTATGTATATAAATAATTCCATACGCTTCGATAGCATACCTATAATTATATTAAATAAACTTTGATGTATAAATTAATCTACGCCGTAATTGAGCATATAAATTAGATAAACTTACATTAATACTAGATTAGGATTTCCTTTCGTGAAACTTGTGATAGAACAGATTTCATACAACTAGAATCACAGTTAACTTATTTCTCCATCTTTTTCTTGAATTATCATACTAATTTACGATCTAATTTTTGATTATTTGTTCTTCTTGAGTATGTGTCTTAAACATATTCTGGCCGCTCGAATGAACGATCTTCAAGCTCAATCTTCACTGTGTCTTCCCTTCCAATTTTACATATTTTCTTCACTGCCTTTCACTACTTGAAGTTTTTGTTTCTAATAATGTTTCGACAATATACGAATTTCATATTTATTGCTCTCCGTTTTATTTATTATGATACGAGGGTTGCTACTTAAGTTATGAAATAAAAACAAATATTTATAATTGGATATGACTATATATTTATTTTCAAAATATTCTTCGTTGAGATCAATACACATTTGCATTCGTTTGAACCAATTGTCGAAGCATTTCTCCCATTCTGATTGAGATACCTCCAAAATATAGGATTTGAACGCATCAACTACTTCTTCAACTGTAGAAGAATGTAAATGGGTGCCAAACGTGTTTATATTTTTGTTTATACCTGTCGCGGGCCCGATTAAACTGACCCGAGGGCCCATTTGGCCCGCGGGCCGTACTTTGCCCATAACTAGTTTAGATTATTTCATTGTAGCATTCTCCTGAAATGTAAAGTTTTCAATTTATGTCGTTTTTCCCTAGAACCAGTGATATCTTTCCATATAAATAACGAGAAGCATCAAAACAAACCGCGATAAAAGCAAAAAAGTTCACAATAGCACATAAAACTACACGTTTTCATATTTTTTTAGTAGGGTTTACTCGAAACTCTATGGGAGGCCCTATTAAACTGACCCGAGAGCCCATTTGGCCCACGGGCCGTACTTTGCCCATAACTATTTTAGATTATTTCATTGTAGCAGTCTCCTGAAATGTAAAGTTTTCAATTTATGTCGTTTTTCCCTAGAACCAGTGATATCTTTCCATATAAATAACGAGAAGTATCAAAACAAACCGTGATAAAAGCAAAAAAGTTCACAATAGCACATAAAACTACACGTTTTTATATTTTTTTTGTAGGGTTTACTCGAAACCCTATCGGAGGCCCGATTAAACTAACCCGAGGGCCCATTTGGCCCGCGGGCCGCACTTTGCCCATAACTAGTTTAGATTATTTCATTGTAGCATTCTCCTGAAATGTAAAGTTTTCAATTTATGTCGTTTTTCCCTAGAACCAGTGATATCTTTCCATATAAATAACGAGAAGCATCAAAACAAACCGCGATAAAAGCAAAAAAGTTCACAATAGCACATAAAACTACACGTTTTTATATTTTTTTTGTAGGGTTTACTCGAAACCCTATCGGAGGCCCGATTAAACTAACCCGAGGGCCCATTTGGCCCGCGGGCCGCACTTTGCCCATAACTAGTTTAGATTATTTCATTGTAGCATTCTCCTGAAATGTAAAGTTTTCAATTTATGTCGTTTTTCCCTAGAACCAGTGATATCTTTCCATATAAATAACGAGAAGCATCAAAACAAACCGTGATAAAAGCAAAAAAATTCACAATAGCACATAAAACTACACGTTTTCATATTTTTTTAGTAGGGTTTACTCGAAACTCTATGGGAGGCCCTATTAAACTGACCCGAGAGCCCATTTGGCCCGCGGGCCGTACTAGTTTAGATTATTTCATTGTAGCAGTCTCCTGAAATGTAACGTTTTCAATTTATGTTGTTTTTCAGACACATTACATGTTTTTATATTTTCTTTGTAGTGTTTATTCGAATCCCTGTCCCCCGATGACCCATCAATCGTTGATTTGACTGTTTTTGTTTGAAATGATGTGTGAGATGTCGCGGTAAAGACTGGTTCGTCTTCTGCGATTGGTTAGCATTTTAATTCCTTCTTTTTTACCAAGGTTAATGTTTCAAATATCGTTAAACAACTCAATCAGCACTCGTATAACAAGAAACAGCCCTCGTAATATTATTTTTGAGACTTTGGAATTGAATATACATCGCATTAAATATGTTTTTATTTATTCTAAAGAATATTAAATTTTTTCTCAAATTCTTGCGTACACTTTAATCATAGCTTCTCTAATTATCCAAAATTATATACCAAGGTCTCCATTAACTGACCTTCACTCTCAATACGTACAAAATAGTCATCTAAAAAACCCATTACGTTCTACCTACTTAACATGAGCCCAATTCTAATTCTCTAGTAGTAATTCAACCATAGAAATATAAGAACCAATCATTTCGATCCTATAGTTTATAGAAAGCTTGTTTGAGAATTAAACTAATATCAAAACCAGTATCAAGGTCAAAATATAAAGGTGAATATACTAATAAAACGTAATCTGTGTTTACATCAAACAAGTGGAAACGATTACGTATTCAAGTTCTATTTAAAAAAATCATATTTGATAAATAGTTATGAAGCTGGGTTAGGAGAAAGTATTCAATATAACCATGGTTTAAAAGCAGATCCATAGATGTTCTGGCTTACCAGATAACGCAAAATAATATTTGTTACTAGTTAAATAACTTAATTTACCACTTAGAGCCACATCAATACAAAAAAATAAGGGTGAGTGATTTGATAAGTTAATGGAACAAATGGGCATATGGAATCGCTTAACTACGACGTTAGTTCCCGTCAGGAGACCGTCAGTTTACAATAAATCTTAACGAATACAATAGTAGGTAGAAGTTGAATAGGTAGATTTATGATTCTTAATATAATACAAAAATTAGGTAATCGGAGACGAGACCCATTGTATAAATTAATATTTAGACTTTTTTTACGGTAAAATACAACAGCCACAAACTTATGATCTAACAATGAACGTCAAATTTAAATTTGCCGCTCTAAAAAAGTAAATCGACAACTGACAGTTTAGGGTTAGTCAAAATGGAGCGTAACACGACAGAATCCAATTAACAGCTCAATCTTTATACTCAGCGAAGAGAGTTTGTTGGTTGGATTATCAAGCATCAACAAATGTTGGTGATTTTTCGAATATCAATCATCCCAACCGACGAAGCTCATTTTCGTCTAGATGGGTTTGTTAATTGCCAAAATTGCCGCTTTGGGGTTTTGAGAACCCACATGTGATTGTCGAAAAACAACTTGTCACTGTGGCCAATAGGTGGTTTCAACAAGATGGAGCCACATGCCATACAGCCCAATAAATAATTACTTAATGTTTAATTAACAACCCTTTATAATTCAATAAAAAAATTACAATCAAAAGTCTAAAAACTGTATTTTCAATTTAATTTAAATCTTTACTTTTGGGACATCCATTAATTAGAAACGTTTGGTAAGTTAAAGTCTATTTATCGAAGAAAAAAATAAACCAAAACAATGATCAGTGCGTGATCAGTACGTGAACATCACGGGCGAAACGTGTCGCGTGAAAGGAGCGCAAGCCGCATCGCTGCAGTAGCCGTTAGATCAGATGTAGTACAGGGACGGCATCGTCTTATCGTGGCGTAAACGTGTAAAAATGAAAAGCAAGATAAGGATTTTAAAATATTTTATAATTTATTAAAAGAAATGGGATTTCAATATAGAAAACAAGGAAGGAGCAGTTATAATTGAAAAAAAACGGAAACTTGTTGAAGAAAATACAAAAATTCACTACCTGGATGAAACAAGTGTAAACGGTAGACATACTAAAGATAAGGTTCCAGTGGTCTCTGTAAAACAATCGATTTTTATTGCATATTTCAGCCGTTCACTTTATATCTATTGTTTTTTACCACCAAGAAAGTTTAGTTTATTGTTAGTGTTAATTTTGCCTGCATAAACCAAGTTTAAATGAGAGAGATGTTAATTGAAAAGACAATAGTAATAAAATTGATACGAGACCGAATCTAATAAAAGATTATTTCCTATTTAACTGTATGAAATTAACTGAGGTTCGGATCTTGATGATTTATACGGATTCAATAAGGGCGCTTAAGGATAAAGGAAGGAACTGATAAGGCTGCAATTTATTTGTAGTTTGACCTACTTTTATGAATGAATTTCTTATGAAACCGTATATTGCAATTTCGAAATGATATCTCTCTAATCAACTTTAGCAATTTATATAAATTTCCCGTCACAAAAACGTGGAGTTCTTAACTAACTGAATGAATTTTTTATTAGGAGAATTAGTCCTGTCACCACATATTTTACTCTGAATTTTGAGAAAATTTTCACTCTTCTAGCACTGTTTTATTCTCAAAATTGTACAAAATTGTTTCAGATTCTGCTACACTTTAATACAAAGAGGTTGTTTGACACGGCACGTTCTACCTTTATTCTCTGAAGATGATAAATTGATAATCGAAACACACTTAAAAATAATCATTTCACTGAATCTTCAAAGAATATTTACAAGGGCCTCAAATCTTAACAATACGTTGGAAGGGTTGATGGTTCGTAGCCCAATTCATCTGTTAACATAGTGGAGAAGCATTTGATTTAGTACTTTTTCCATGTTTCTAAAACCCGTTGGCATAATCGCTTTCAAAAGCAGTCAAATCAAAATTAAGCGCCGATTCGACTGAAATTTCAGCAATATATATCCACAGGAATCAAAAGAAGAGGTAGAAGACCGAAGGTTTCAAATTGCGAAATGCCAAATTCCTGTCAAAACACAGAACTAATCAGAATCGTGTACACCAGTGAATCCCAAAGTGGTCCAGGTGCATCCTCTGGAGTCCGCGGGAAGATCTAGACCAGGAGTATACTTGAATTTCCATAGATTTTGACGAGTTGATAATTTGATTTAAATGCATCAACTAAAACTAGTAAGAAGTATTTTGAAAGTGGTTAACTCGATAAAAACGATCAATTTTTGCGACTTTTTCCGTTTTCCTAAATAAAGCATTTCATTTTGGTCCAATCAAATGACCGTAGTCACTAAAAAATAGAATCAACTACTTCTAAAAAGATATATATGAAATTATCGTTAGATTTTTTCGCTTTTTTTCGTGTTCCAACCAAACCGTCGCTCATCATCAATTCAGTATCAAACTTAACCTCATTTAGATCAAATCTCCCGGTATAACGAATGATTATTATTATTTTTATACATCGATACATCGACCGCAGCACGCCGCGATAAACCTGTCAAACTGTGAATGAAAACGTTTGCTCCACGGACTAATTTATATCCATTAAAAACTCATCAAAATTGATATAGAAGACCCACAGGACCTGTCAATAGAACGTTGTGTATTAAAATGAAACCTCCAGAGATGCTGTTTATTATTCAACATATCGGATAAAATCCATAACCTATACGTTTCTATATAATTCTTTCAGTTTCCAACTTTTAGCACTATCGGTGATGTTTTCTTAAATACCGTCGTGGTGTAATCAAATAAAGTCTGCAATACTATCAATAACTCTCCTTTCGGCAATAGCTGCTGTTTATATTGTTGATGCCCCAACTTCCCAACCGCTTCATACTGCGAGTGGTGTAGCTGGAGTGGTTACATTCCAGTCTAGCAGATTTTGACTTAGTTAAGTGGAAAATGGCCGAACTGATGTTCATGATGAAGGGGATCAACATTGTTGACCAAGAGGTTCACCAAAGTGAATTATCTATACAATTTCCAGGAGTTTCAAGGTCTGCGCTGTACTCTATCTCATAACATTTGCTTATAAGATTTTTGAAATGCAGTTCAAGCATGTGGTGATTCCACAAAAGTTGTCCTTTACATTGCAGTCCTACCAGTAAAGACTTCACCATGGATTCGTAAGATATTATTTTGGGAAAAAAGAATAAATAAGCTTAGTAAACAACTTCACAGATCTAGGGTCAATAATAAGCAACAAGGATTGATGCTTAGACAGAGTTAAAACAAAAACAACCTTTACTAAAATATGAAAAAGTTCGTACCTTACCATAAACATTTAAATGAATCCGTTTCGAACGTTGGTGTTCCCAATCATATCAGAATCGTAGGGACTTAGCGCTGGAACGCAAATATATTGATTCATTTGACATGTGGTGGTATTGAAAATTGTTTGGAATTCCCTGGACTGCAAAGAGAACTGATCAGTCGATGATGGAAGAGTTAATTGTAACCACCGGATTAGCTTATAGTCATGGGGGAAGCATAAGGAAAAAACTATGCCTATGAGATGGTCCGATCGAATCAAATAAATCCCAGATCATCTCTTTCACTTTACACCAGACAGAAGATAGAGAAATTTGGATAGAGATAATAAAGAAGAAAATAGGGACATTCCAAAGAGGTCAGGACCTTCAGGACTAAAATAACGAGCAAGAGATAGAGGAAGAAATTGAGCATTCCAAAAAGGTCAGGACCTTAATGACTAAAGAAACGAGTAGAGAGAGACAGAGAGAGAGAGAGAGAGAGAGAGAGAAATTGAGCATTCCAAAGAGATCAGGACTTTCAAGACTAAGAAAATGAGCAGAGGGAGAGAGAGAGAAATTGAGCATTCCAAAGAGATCAGGACCTTCAAGACTAAGAAAACGAGCAGAGGGAGAGAGAGAGAAATTGAGTATTCCAAAGAGATCAGGACTTTCAAGACTAAGAAAACGAGTAGAGAGGGAGAGAGAGAGAAATTGAGCATTCCAAAGAGGTCGGACCTTTATGACTAAGGAAACGAGTAGAGAGAAAGAAAGAGAGAGAGAAATTGAGCATTCCAAAGAGGTCAGGATCTTAATGACTAAAGAAACGAGTAGAAAGAAAGAGAGAGAGAAATTGAGTATTCCAAAGAGATCAGGACTTTCAAGACTAAGAAAACGAGCAGAGGGAGAGAGAGAGAAATTGAGCATTCCAAAGAGATCAGGACCTTCAAGACTAAGAAAACGAGCAGAGGGAGAGAGAGAGAAATTGAGCATTCCAAAGAGATCAGGACCTTCAAGACTAAGAAAACGAGCAGAGGGAGAGAGAGAGAAATTGAGCATTCCAAAGATGTCAGGACCTTCAGGACTAAAAAAACGAGTAGAGAGAAAGAGAGAGAGAGAGAGAGAAAAAGAAATGGAGCGTTGATAAACCAAGATAGATTTAATATCCGATGCGTTTTATTAAGTATTAAGAACAATATTTTGAATGAATAACAAATCCATCAAAATGGTAATGATATTATAAGAGAAGTCTTTAAATTCTTTGAAACCAGTAAAGTTGAAATTGCATAAAATACTTATAATCAAAACCTATGAGTATCTATAATTATAAAAACCAGGTTTTTCGAGATAATTACTTCTGTATGTAATTAATTTTTGAAAAGGATATCCGAGTTCATTTACCTCATATCTTTAAAGTTTTCGAAGCGTTGCGATTCTACAGTTAATTTTTTATTTAATTAGAATTAAATGCTTTTCTCACGGAAAAAATAAGCGAAAGAATTCGAGTATAATAATTTATAATCATCAAACTACATAGAAAACAATTAGATATTACAATAAATGTTCTTTGCATTCTTGAAATTACTTTTTACTCTCTTGAGTTTTTTACTATGACATTATTTACCAACTCAGCTACCACAAACGCGATTTATATACAGTATTAGAATATTCGGTCTTCTTGAATAATGTCTCTATAAAAACAGTCACAACATAATGTAAATAGGTGACAAGAAATACAAAAAAATAGTCGTTATAATAATGATCGGTGCATTCACCAAACTTTATCTTCGATTAACAACTTACAACGGGACCGGCTTCACGGTCTATATCAGTGGACGAATACGTAACAATGGTTTTATGTGAAATATAGAAAATGACTTACCAAAATAGTTTCGTCAATAGGAAGGGAAGAACTACGTACCTAAAAGAAAAAGATAATAAGATAAAAACAACGGTTGACTATAGTAAAAAGAATTGATAATCTCTTGTAGAAATAATTTTACTTCATTATTTGATGTAGTTAGTTGCCAATGATTAGAAAATTTCTGGTTACTATCTTTATAGTACGATTGGTCTTTGTCTAGCGATCATCTTCATGAGGTCTGAGAACAGGAAGAAGCCGCAGCAGTCAGATTTTTGCGAAAATCGCGTGCAGATTGTCGATTGAACGAAATTTGGATTCATTACAATTAAAAAGCTCCAAACACTGCTTAAATCACAATTTAGGTTAGGTTAGGTCGATTATGAGTTAGCACGGCAACCATTTTGGACAGAGCTTTCGCGTAGTAGTAGCGTCATCTAAGTGTCAAGCTACGAATTATTTCGAACAACGTAATTGTTTGGTGTAGTGATATTATTTATTTTTAGAATCCGCTCACTCGACTATTCAGTTTCTTCTGGTTTCACTTTTTTTTTTGTATCTAGTTATATATAAATATATATGCACCACGGGTTGCCGTTTACTCAAATATTGATTGAAACCATTCAGGAACATTTCTACGGAATAGAAAATGACGGACGTAAGCTTCTAGTATGTCATTTGTAAGCGCAGAGAAAAACAAAACAACGATCAGAAAAAGAGCGAATCGGCTTGCCAGAGAAAACTCAACGGCGCGATTTGGTACATTCGTTTCCCACAATAGTTTTCAATTTTAGAAGAATGATTTAAAAAAGAAATCTACGGCACTAAATTATTACCGTATAAAAATGCACGATAATCCAAAGGATTGTAAGACATATAGAAAACAAACTAGTTTGAAAAAGTAGCCTCAAAATTGATCAGCTTAGTCTTTTAGTTGTTACCCAACGTTTCGTCAAGAATCACGTTCAGTTTATATAGATAAAATTCGAAGAATACGTGAAGGATTACAAACATCCCTAAATTCGAACGGGAATACAGGATTTATTTATTTGGTTTCATGTCATACTTTAAGAAGTTGATTTCAAACTCACAACGAAAATTGCTACTCAAGTTTTGAGAGTAGAAAAACGATGACCGCGCAATTTATTTTTGATCTGCGGGAATAAGAAGGAATCATTAGGTGCTAAATAAGGACTGTACGGTGGATGACCCATCAATTCGATGTTTTGACTGTTCTAAAACGTTTTCGTTTGAACTAATGTGTGAGAGCTCGCATTGTCGTGATGGAATCTTTTTGAACACTTCCTGGCATACCAAATTGTAGTGTACCAATCAGAATTGACTGTACTACGTTGCTCTAATGGAATTGTGGCAACATGTTCAGTTATTTCGAAAAAACAGCTGACCATTTGGTTCGAAATGCACGACTCTGTGATTCCTCATCGACTGTGATGGAATACTTACCAGCTCCTCGTTGGTCTAACTAAAAGTCTTCCTTTGGATGTTATTAATTCTTTGACAATTGCATTGCTAGCCATTTTATAAACAAATATTCTCCTTCTAGCCCTTCCTTTAATGATCCCGTAAAGTATAAACTGTTTTTTTTATTCTAACCTCAACTGTTCGCAGTGGGTGTTTCAAAATTGTCTACCATATAATCAAATTTGTTCCACATCTTATATGGCATATTTTGAATGATGGATCTGATGTCTGCTCATTCATTTTAAGCAATCTTGTTCCACAATGACCATGGAGGCCATCATTTTCCACAACTTCATCATCTAGTTTTGGATAAAATCAAAAAACTCACACCAAGTTTTTTCTTATCTTCATAAGAAGCTTGTGGTCATTGAAATCTAAATCATGTATAAACGTTCACAAATTCAAAACACACCAAATAGTCGAAAGAGATAGTTAAGTTTCCTGTCTATCATCTAGTAGATTTTGATAGCCATCACTAAATTGCTGAAACCATATTCTCATGCTCTAAGTTGTAGAAGAATCAACAGCGTATATGTTTGAAAATTCATCTTGCACAGAAATCGCACAAACGTCGAGCGCTTTTTGTTTGATAAACGTCATTTTGACAACTACTGAGCTTGGCATTAAGGAGATACCACGAGGAACTTCAGAACTTTGTTTCTCTAGCTCTAGAAGAGATTAAAGACGAAAGAAAGAGTGAGAGACTTATCAAATTGGTTGACTCTCATGGGAACAAACCTCAACTGCTAAAATACCATTTGGGCCATAATGAAAAGACATTATGACAAGTTTTCAAAGGAATCGAGATCTAGGATTGAATTTTCAGGGGATACTCGAATTGTTCGTTTGTGAAATTCGTATTTTTTTATACTAGATTGATTATTTGTTAATGGATAATGAATAATCTCCGCCTCTGTTAAAGTTTAGTGACCGATTATTACCTCTAGCGATGGTAGTTGCTTCCGAATCCGTATCTTTCGCGTCGTCCGGTCGGTGGCTAAAGCTACCGGTCTACCGGATATGAATTTATATATATCTATATGTGAATTTAAGTCGCATACTAATTCAGATATTTGTATTCATGAGGTTAAGATTAGCCCTCCTGCACCGTGCCCCAAAACGATTCCCGACACTCGATTCTATTCAATTATTTAGGAAAATCCAAATGGATGGAATGTAGTTCCGCTTCAGGGTATCGGTTTATAGGGTCTTGTTCGATATAACGACAAGAAATTGGTATTAATGGAGAGAATGGAGTAGCCCGATATATGGGAGGTATAAAAATTTCAGAAATTTTACATATTTTGAAAATTATATATTGGAAACTTCAAAATATAAATTACAATATTAATAGATGTAAAAGCGAGATCAATGACACAATTATTGTTTGAAAATGAATTATTTCATCGACAGAAATTCAACAACTGCTTTTAAATATTTCTAATGGTTTTGCTCATGCTGTGAAATATAGATTGTACAGAAATCCCACGATTTCAAAGTGTATTTTATTCTCTTATAAGAGCTTCTTTCGTTCTTTCGTTCAAAGCATCTTTCTCTTCTTCACGGAATCTACACTCCTTTACTTAGCCCAATTTCATCAAGTGTTTCCTGAGATGGCATTATCCTTTGAGGAACCCAATGAGAACGCGTAATATATTTTTAGCTCCCAATGAACTTATTTTTTCTGCAACTTTTTAGACAAAAAGGCTTGGAACTTCTTGTTATTACGACGTCGTCTCCCTACAGAAGTTGGAGATCCTTTCTCTGCTTGATTGACGTGAGAAGTTCTTTCGTACAAAAGAACGGGAAGGATGTAACAGCGAAGCATTCTGGTCCGAAGTTTCAGGCTGAGGTTGCGTTTTGCCAGAAGTGTCCTCAGAGTTTTCCGCGCGTGCTCAATTCTTGATCTGATTTCGAGTTTTGAGTCGCATTGCTGGTTTACGAGCTTGTTCAGATACTTAGAGATGATACTTGTTCAATGATTTCTCCATGGAATCTTAAGATGGGCTGGAAGTAATGATAGGATTTTTTGCTCATTTCTTGACAAGTATATATCGGAATAAATCACATTTTTATGTGAAATGAGGAGCCTAGTATCTGGTACCAATCTCAACCACTGCAAACCTAACTTTGATTGTGGATTCTGAATCATCTTTACATTATTGAATGCAAGTTTATTATCATAATTCAGTTATGGGCAAAGTACGGCCCGTGGGCCAAATGCCGCTAAACCTGCCCGCGACAGGGTTTTGAATGAATCGGATAAGAGACGAAGGGAAGCATCGATGTACCTCATTACTTTGATAGTTTCTGCATATCTTCAGAGCTTTTATCGTTTTATTAACACCGATATTATTGAAGTTACTTCCAAGACATTTCCATTACAAGTGCATAGAAACTGAATAAATAATAGCATATGTAGTTTCAAGAACATGGATCCAAAGAACTGTTAATGTACGAAGTACATTATCATTAGATCCAAAAAATAACGCGATATGCTTTAATGAGAGTGAAATTTATCAGCAAGGCTAATCGGTTATTTGCGTAGCAACCGGTAAACAAACGTGTTTATGTGGTGATTGTGAGGAAATAACAAATATTTGTCAAATATTAAAACTATTGCGTTTAAAACAAAAATTTCTGTATTATTTATTTTTCATAATCACAATATTATTCAAGGGTGTTAGTTTAATGCATAATACACCAAAAAAACCGCCCAAATTATTGCTTTAAACGAAAATGGACTTGGTGAGCGAGCTGTTGCTAGACCCACGCAGCGGTTCAAAGGATGTGCCAGCGTTATGAAAATGCAACGACAGGTCCGGTGCGAGAAGTGACCAGTAGTCAGTGGATAGTAAGACGAAAACCGTAGGAAACTAATCTGACCCCTAAAACTCCTACGAATGGTCCGAAAATTACCCCAAATCATCGGCAAACAAACCTGCGGTCACTGGGATCTGTTCTGTTCTCATATGAGACCAGAATATGCTTCCATGGTAGCAATCAAAAGTTTACAGTGGTCCGAATTCTATGCATGCAAGTATAGTATTTATTATTGTAGTTCATTGTTATATACAGGGTGTCCCACGACGAATTAAAGCATATCTGTATATGACAAAAAACTAATAGTATCCGTTTCTACCGGAAATCGATTGTAATTTTGTTATTTTATATGAAACACTTTGTATATTAATACATTTTTGAAAAATACGTTAAATTTTAGTATATTTTGTCTAAAAATTTTTTTCGATAAATGCATACTTTTTGATTAATTTTTTTGTAAAAAAATTGACCGTTGCAGATCCTTATAAATTATTTTTTTAAGCGGATACCCTTAAGAATATGAAAATAGTTTCTGTTAGATTGCTTTTAGCAAGGTCAGAGGTATTTGTATCTATGTTGAAACATTTTTCATTTCATACAGGGTGTGTAGAAAAAGTGGTAACTTCATAAATATCAAATTTCTTCATTTTTTTAAATAGAACCACCCGGTTTTTTCTATTTTAATGCATTCAAGGGTAAAAAATAAGGAAAATTCATGTCTTTCCTATACCTAAACCTTACCGTTATCCAGATATTAAATGTTTTCTGTAAATTTTTATAAATACAGGTGTGTTTTAAATTTTATTTAATATCTGGATAACGGTAAGGTTTAGGTATAGGAAAATATAGATGAATTTACCTTATTTTTTACCCCTGAATGCATTAAAATAGAAAAAATCGGGTAGACCTATTTAAAGAAATTTGATATTTATTAAGTTAAACTTTAAACACTTTTTATACACACCCTGTATAAAATAAAAAAATTTTCAAAATAGATTCAAATACGCCTGGCCTTGCTTAAACCAACCGAATAGAAACCATTTTCATATCTTTAAGGGTATTCTCGTAAAAAAATAATTCATAAGGTTCTGCAATGATCAAATTTTTTACAAAAAAATTAATAATTCAAAAAGTATGTATTTTTCGAAAAAGTTTCTAGACAAAAGTATACCAAAAATTTTACGTAAATGTCAAAAATGTATTAATATACAGGTTCTATATAAAATATCATATCCCAGTAGAAAATATTTTAGTTAAAAAAATCGTATCCGAAAATCCAAAGAAAAGAAATTTTCATGATTTCACTTTAAGCATTTTGCCATATAAGATAGTTTTGACTCGACGTGGGACACTCTGTATATGAAATTGACGTTATTTTATAAAATTATTTCAAAAAATCATGTTATCTAATCTGATTGATAAGAAATTAAAAGAAAATGAATTGAATCAACTAAAAATGGAGTAGTTTTTCAATAACGTTGTTTTTTTATCAAAAAGCTCTCAAATTATTAGATGCCTTATTAAGAGCAAATTGTAGTTGAAGGAAGATTTTTCATAGAGAATTTTTCTACTGAGTTGAAAAATATTCGGTAGCGGAAGTGCATCGGGGGATGAATAGCTGTTGTTGAGTGGTTCGTTGAGTTTTGAAAAGATTCTCTAAACGGATCGGTAATTTGAGAGCTTGCAACGGGAAATACTAAATTAATTTAAAAATTCCAACTAGTCGATACAAAATGAAGTGGGAGTATTTTTTTCATTTTTTGCTATACATGAAAATTCACATGATTTCAGAATTTATTGTATTGTGCAAATTCAGAATTCAGTATTCTTCTCTTAAAGCAACTAGTATTTTTTCTTGAGACTTCTTCCAAGTTGTTTCATAATCTCGTAATTTATTGTTTACTAGCTAACCCGGCAGATTTCGTACTACCTCAATCGATAAATGAATCGTTAATTGATAGCTTTTTGAACAACTCCAAGTTGATTCCGGAAACTTCCAACGTTTGGCCTTGCGATTTATTTATGATCAACGCAAAGGCCAGACGTATGAAATCGTCGTCGGTATACGCGGGATCCTCTCCGTTGTATTTTCACCCTACGATTGCTGCCTCAATGACGTTATTCATCACCTTTTTCACAGCCAGTTCTGTTCCATTGCACAGTCGGGGTTGATTAATGTTATTGTGAGGTGGTAATTCAGGCAATTCCAGTGATTTTAAAAACTCCGTAGGATAGTTGACTACGTCATCTTGGTTCATAAGGGTGTAGACTGATTTGAAGGAAACCAATTGTCCCTGATGAAAATTCTGAATGGTCGCATTAAGATCCTCGACATCTTTATTTTTCGCCGCCAATGTTGCTAATTCACCCGGCCAATTATGGTTATTGAACGGTTAAGCTATATCTGGGAAAACACTCTGAATAAGCTCCTTATTTGAGTCTGTGATGAATCCGGTCGAGGTGTCTAACAACTGCTTCGCAAACACATTTGCAGTTTCATCTTGTTGCAAAAATACTAACATGTTCTTGAAATGTCACTATTGGATTTGGTAGTGGACCCAGTGACAACAGAGGCCAAAAATTTTCTCCGTCGATGAAGAAGTTTGAATTTCCTGTCATCAGTCAGCAACATTCACTTTGCACAAACTTTGACATATCTTTACTTCGTCCGGAAACGATGGCCGGTCAGTACATTGTTCGTCATAGACGTATGTATGTCTTTTTTTGAATTATCTGCACCATTTGCGCACTCGTACAAGTTATTTGAACAAAAAAACACCTAAGAATGGAAACTACATCTTTCACGACTACCAAGATAAGAATGAACGTTGTAGATAATTCGCTGGAGCGCAAAATCCCATCTTACATCGTCCTTCCTACATATGGAATCATATTTTATAGACAATCCTCGTATTTGCATCAATCATTTCTATTAAACATGTTTTACTAGATTTCTACCTCAACATTTCTTGACTATTACTCATTTTATAAACCAGATTACGACCAGTTCCTTCATTTACACAAGTTTGGAGGGTACTTAATAAAACCAAACTTCATAAGCTTGTAATTTTTTTACAAAATCTTCTTATACAAAAAGTTGCAAAGAGAATTCGTGTCTTACAAAAAATTAATACTGTATCTATATTTTGTAATATCTTCAATAATATTTTGTTATAGATGTTATTATAAACGTTGAGGATTCTCTTTATTCCTTGGGAATGATGGGAATAATCATATTAGGAAATTTTCTAGGGATTACGTTTGTTCTATAAATGTTTCAAGATACTATTAGAGTTAACGTATCTATAATATACTTAATACAATTATATTGACTCTATCTGCAAGCATCTAAATACGAGGTATATAAAAAAGTAAGTTCCATTTGGTTAAATAAAAAAAATGTGCAGGTATACAAAACATATTTATTGTAGAAAATTCTGCGAATGCAACCTTTGGACAATAATCCTCGGCTCTTATATTGCGGCAGTATGGAAACGACGACGGAAATAGCTACAGACAAGAGCTCTTCGGGGTAGTTTTGACTAATCAATTGCTAAAAGATAACACTGGTCCAAAGCCACCTACAAGACTCGAATTCGACAAACCCTCGGCAGTGTTAAACTTTGGCAGCCTTGAAAAGCCTACTCGAGGATGGAAACAGCTACAGACAGGAGCTCTTAGGGGTAGTTTTGACTAATCAATTGCTAAAAGATAACACTGGTCCAAAGCCACCTACAAGACTCGAATTTGATAAACCTTCGGCGGTGTTAAACTTTGGCAGCCTTGAAAAGCCTACTCGACGATGGAAACAGCTACGAACACGCGCTTTCCGTGGTAATAAATTGTTAATTAATTGCTAAAAGGTAGCATGAGTCCTGGATCCCGAAAGCCACGCTCAATATTCGAAGGTCGTTGCCAAGATAGGTACCATTTCCCGTGAAAGAGAATCATCACTGTCTTCATTGTAGCGTATCAAAAACTAAAATTCTTTGCCCATCCATTGTTTCTTGTGCTACTGTTCAGAATTATGGGTACCCAACGTGAGCAAAGTTTTCGTAATTTCAGCTTTTCAGTAACTAATAGTGAGTAATATTCTTCAAATTTCAAAACTGAGATTATCACTCACAAAAAATTGACATTAACAAATTGAGCTGCTGTATTTTCAAAATAACTGTAATTTATACACAGAATATTGTTTCCACCACTTGTTGATGCTGGAGGGGATATAATTGCGATGAAACTCCATGGTGTTTAGCGATAAATTTCGAAAAGATTAAGACATATACTGGAACTTAAATATACAACTTTATAATACTCAAATCAGCTGGGTTAGAGAGAAGAACAGGATGTCTGTCGAAGATGGCGCCACATTAGCAGCAGGATACATTTCTTTCAGGTTATAACATACTTTATTTACACCAGGGTCAATCTAGAATGTTTCTGAATGTTATATGCTGGACAACTTTTCCTTCTATTTACCCCCCATACATCAGCCACATATATGCCACAAATATAAAGTTATATCTATAATGTCAAACGTTCCAAAAAAAAGAAGAAGAAGCGGAAATCACGGGAGAGGGAAATAGTAGACAAAAGGAAAAACTTGTACATGTAAAAAATTTTAATTGACGATCTATATCAAAGCAACTTTCATAGGTAGTTTTGGAATAACTACCACGTTTTTTTTTATAAAAGATAACTCTAATTTGAGTGTGATTCCTCTTTCTTTTAAATTTATATTAATCTCGAACCCATGATATAGTACAATCCAAAAATATAAACTATAATAATTTGAATAGATGCATAAGAGATTTTGTGACACGAGACGATTTACGAGCACCAATTCTTTAATTTTTTGATGTCATCGAGAAGGATTGGCGGCAAATTTTGAACAATTTTCACTAAATGCTTTGTGCCACTCAAATATTTCCTTTCCAAGATCAATTTTTTTTATTGGTTAATATTACGAGGTCTGGCTAGTAAATAACGAGACCAGTTGCGAAAAAGGGTTTTATTATAAAAATTATTCCACATTTGAATACTCCCCTTCAATATACTCCCATCCCCTCGCCACACATTTTTCTATACGTTTTTTCCATTAATCGTTGTAGTATTGGAAGTCTTCTTTGGTTGGTGCCTTCAGGAGCTCTGCAGTTTTTTGTTTTACCGCTTCCATCGACTCAAATCAAAGCAGATTTCATCTTCGGAAGCAAAAAAAGCTGCACGATGCTCACTATGGTAAGTACGGCGGGTGTTCGAGCACTGGAATACGTTTACTGGACGAATATTACTTCAAAGATAGCGTGCGTTGTTCTGGTGCAAAACGGGCAATTTTTTACGAACTAGCTCTAGCAGTGTTGCCAAAACTTACAAATAGTAAGTCTGGTTGACCGTCTGACCCTCTAGAACCCATTCAGTCATCACGATGTCGAAAAAAACGGTCAACATTGAATTTTGATTTGATCTCTCGGCCCTCGCTAAAGCGCTTACATCACTCAAAAACACGCGCACGAGATAGAGAATTGTCCCCATAGGCCTCTTACAACAACTTATGTCTCTCAGTCGGAGTTTTTTTTTTCAATTTAACGAAAAATTTGATATTGATACGTTGCTCCTGTTTTTTTGGCAAAAGATAAAAACACGTTCGTTTCAAACCGCTACTGCACAAATATTATAATAGTGACGGAAACGTGTTTTGGGATGTGCATAGACAAGACATCTAGACATCCGTCTAGGGCGCCCTCTAGGCGCGCAGCCTCGTTATTTAACAGCCAGATCTCGTATCATAGACAAACACAAACTAATTGAAATATGACGCTCAAATTTCATAATTTACGAAGAAATGTTACTGATATTATCACTCGGGGTCGAAGATCAGTTATTTCGCGGTCGTTTATTAAGGAATGTTTTATTTACATTAGGAACAACCCTTATACAAGTTAAAGTATCTCAAACAATTCGATTGTAAATGTATACTCAATATGAGTGTTTTCAATCGATTGCCATCTTCGATAAATAGATAGAGTGTTTCTTATTGTGAATTGGAATGTCGGGAAATTCAATTTGCTCATTTTCGTTACATATATATCGAGAAAATCGACTTTGAGGTTTTCCCCGAATGTGGGGATGGGAAATATGATATTTATCAAGTATTTTTGTTACATTATGAAAGCTAGAAGTTTTCCGAAACCCGCACTTGTTTGAATAAAACAGAGAAGTTAGTCAACCCAAACTCAGTAATTATTTTGAATTTTACTTGAAAATACGTTGAAAAAAGATTATCTGCTTCATTGTAGTTGAACATCTTGAGTTATGAAATGGAAGTCACTGTAGATTTTCTTGAAATTTAATTAACTTTGGTTCCAGTTAAAATGTAGGGTGTGGATTATATCAGGCAGTAGGCCTTGTCGAAAGTTATGTTCAATCAAAGGCGGCAAGAGAAATATCAAAGTCCACAAGCTAAACAAAAGCCGAACTAAACGAGATACGAGCTTGGTTTGTTGAGAAGGGGTGATATAGAAAAGGGTAAAAGGGGGTATTTAAAAGCGTTAGCAGAAATTTTGAATTAAATCGAGGGTCAAACAGTCGCGATTGTATGAATGAAAAAGTATTTACCACAGAGACATTTTTTAAATAGATTTTATTTCAATAATCTTTGATATCTTCTCTCAATTGTAAACGGGTAGCCTGGAACCATATTTTATATTCTAGGATTAATTAGTCTCAGAATATAACAAAAATAAGAAAAGTATGAGTTAATACAACCATTAAAAGCGACCGAAAAAGTGAATTTGAATTAATAAATTGAACGCGGATTTGCATAATTCTTAAAGCAGTTTGTTAACAGCAGAAAACAAGCGCAATTCAAGCAGTTTTCGAACGCGAATTTGCCTCATTCTTCAAGCAATTTGCTAGCAGCAGATAACAGGCGCAATTCAAACAGTGTTCGAACGCGGATTTGCATCATTCTTAAAGCAGTTTTCTCGCAGCAGATAACGTGCGCAATTCAAGCAGTGTTCGAATGCGAATTTGCATCATTCTTAAAGCAATTTGCTAGTAGCAGATAACAGGCACAATTCAAGCAGTGTTCGAACGCGAATTTGCATCATTCTTAAAGCAGTTTTCTCGCAGCAGATAACAGGCGCAATCCAAGCAGTGTTCGAACGCGAATTTGCATCATTCTTAAAGCAGTTTTCTCGCAGCAGATAACAGGCGCAATCCAAGCAGTGTTCGAACGCGAATTTGCATCAATCTTAAAGCGATTTGCTAGCAGCAGATAACAGGCGCAATTCAAACAGTGTTCGAACGCGGATTTGCATCATTCTTAAAGCAGTTTTCTCGCAGCAGATAACGTGCGCAATTCAAGCAGTGTTCGAATGCGAATTTGCATCATTCTTAAAGCAGTGCTCGCAGCAGACAACAAGCGCAATTCAAGCAGTGTTCGAACGCGAATTTGCATCAATCTTAAAGCGATTTGCTAGCAGCAGATAACAGGCGCAATTCAAGCAGTGTTCGAACGCGAATTTGCATCATTCTTAAAGCAGTTTTCTCGCAGCAGATAACAGGCGCAATCCAAGCAGTGTTCGAACGCGAATTTGCATCAATCTTAAAGCGATTTGCTAGCAGCAGATAACAGGCGCAATTCAAGCAGTGTTCGAACGCGAATTTGCATCATTCTTAAAGAGATTTGCTAGCAGCAGATAACAGGCGCAATTCAAGCAGTGTTCGAACGCGGATTTGCATCATTCTTAAAGCAGTTTTCTCACAGCAGATAACAGGCGCAATCCAAGCAGTGTTCGAACGCGAATTTGCATCATTCTTAAAGCAATTTGCTAGTAGCAGATAACAGGCACAATTCAAGCAGTGTTCGAACGCGAATTTGCATCATTCTTAAAGCAGTTTTCTCGCAGCAGATAACAGGCGCAATCCAAGCAGTGTTCGAACGCGAATTTGCATCATTCTTAAAGCAATTTGCTAGTAGCAGATAACAGGCGCAATCCAAGCAGTGTTCGAACGCGAATTTGCATCATTCTTAAAGCAGTTTTCTCACAGCAGATAACAGGCGCAATCCAAGCAGTGTTCGAACGCGGATTTGCATCATTCTTAAAGCAGTTTTCTCGCAGCAGATAACAGGCGCAATCCAAGCAGTGTTCGAACGCGAATTTGCATCATTCTTAAAGCAATTTGCTAGTAGCAGATAACAGACACAATTCAAGCAGTGTTCGAACGCGAATTTGCATCATTCTTAAAGCAGTTTTCTCACAGCAGATAACAGGCGCAATCCAAGCAGTGTTCGAACGCGGATTTGCATCATTCTTAAAGCAGTTTTCTCGCAGCAGATAACAGGCGCAATCCAAGCAGTGTTCGAACGCGAATTTGCATCATTCTTAAAGCAGTTTTCTCACAGCCGATAACAAGCGTAATTGAAGTAGTGTTTGAACGCGAGTTTCTTCATCATTTCGTAAAATGCAAATGAACATGGTACACACCAGAGATTAAGGAATAGTTGAATCCACCCGCAAACGTGCTCCAAAGAAGACTAAGTCTATCAGAAAAAGTATAATGATGAATGCCACTGTACGAAAACTACTTAGAGAAGACGCCAAACTGGAAAGAAAAACTGTTCCATATTGCGAATAAGAAAATGTTATTGCTAAATTGATCTAGCTGAGTTACAAAGTGCTGTTCCATTTACCGAAATTTCCAGATTATGCCCCGTGTGACTTCCATACTTGAAAAAAGTCTCTCGCTGGGCAGAAATTCGAGTAGAATGAAGAAGTCGTCGCCACCTTATTTGCAGATATCGATAAAACGTATTATTCAACTATAGTAGCATCGATTGGTCGAGAATGTCGAACTATATTTGAAAAATAAACCGATATTTTAACAAAATTTTCATTTTTGAGTAAACTACGCCGCCGATGCTTATGCAATTTTGATGAAAGGTATTAACGCAAAATGGGGAAAAATGAAAGCGTGACATCCAAGTTCATAAAAAAGATAACTGAATCAATACTAACATATTTAACTATAAGTTACACATTTTTTTGTTCAAAATGACGTTTTTAATATGATGTAGGGATCATTTTTTTTCTAACAAATTATAGAAAATGAATTTTTAATACTATTAGTAGTAATTTTTTTCAAAAAAAAATCGTTCAATATACAAGCGCATGATTATATTTTGTCGATGTGTGCGAATTATTTCTTTGTTGTTTATGATTGTAGTTTAGTCCGAGTTATCCGCAAGAACGTGCTTTATATTTTATATTATACTTTGTAAACTAAGATATCTTTTTATGTTTAAGTCGTACACGATTTCTTAAAACACGAATTATTTGTCAAAATTTTTACATGGAATTCCAAAATTGTGTCCCGGAATATCAAAATCGATCGTATCGCTTTTATTTGTTGTGTACACGCAAACTAAACGGCGCGCCAGAACTTTTTACCGCTACTCTAACTGATAGAAGATTTCAACGTACGTTTGAGAGGCTCTAACCTCAACTTATATGTATTAAAAATTCTTTTAGTTAAATAAGCGTCAGGCAACGGGAGACATAACAACTCGTAGCGTCTACGTATACTAAGAAATGAAGGAAACTTTGTTTTGCTATAGCTAATGTAATTAAATATAACTCGACAGAGCAAATAAACCCCTACGTAGTAATTGGAAATGACTGAAAACTTTTGATATTTGAACGAGGAATATTAAGAATTTGAGGCTTGAGATTGAAAAGACGGCGATGTTCACATTTTCTAACGATATACAGGAATTTGAAAAAATATATTAAAAGTCGTGGAAATTGATGTGAGGACAGGACATTTACATAGTTAGCACATAACTGTATTAAAAAACTTTTCTTTTTGTTTTTAGGGAGCTATTTTATATGAAAATAATTGTTAAATAAGAGCTGGAGTTAATACTTGCTTAGTTTTCGTATACAGTCCACTGACTTGGCTTTCCCTGGGGTAACATAAACTGAAAACCAGCTACTATGCTTGTTTACATTCAGTTTTCGTAAACAAGCTCCGTTTGTATATATAGAAGGCAAAGCAAAACTTAAATATTATTTTTATATTTCCTCTGCACACAGGTTATAATTTTAAGGTTACTACTACAGTTTATTTTCATTTTGATGGTGGTTTTAGGTTTAGGTACATATTCGATTTATTGTCATTAGTATTGTAAATCTTCCACAGATGGCAGACAATTGTAAAATTCGATGTAAAGAGAAAGTTTTTTTACAGCTTGAACGACCAGCGAATCCGGAGGCTGATGCCTAACGAACGCAATTAAGGTGGTGGGATATACTAACAGTAATAAACCACTTAATCTCAGTGGAAATGACAGTTACAAACAAATCCACATACAGGTGATGTCAATAAATGTATGTTAACGACAAATGACTAAATTAGCAATTTGGCTGTGAATGAATCAAAAAGAAACATATACAAGTCCATTTTTAATTATTTATGTGTTTTGGTGATGTCAGTAAAGCATATAACAGTGCAAGACTGAGCAAAGTATTAAATTCAAGACAGAATTATAACCAGACTGTAAAAAATACGGATTATAATCTAGAGATGACGAAAAGACAAATAATTTAGTCCTATATTATTCAATATTATCATGTAACAAATCATACGAAGCGTCAAAAGGATGACGGCAAGTAAGAAAATGAAAGATGTCATTCGCAGACAATTGCAGAACTAACAATGCATACTAACATCAACAAAAAATGACAACTATAGAAAGAAAACGTTAACGATTAGAGTAGAAATAGATAAATCCAGATATTAATGAAAAATTAGGAATTCAGGATGTGGTGAGAAGAAATGCAGAATGTAAAATAGCTTGGAGATGGACAATCATGGAACAGATGGACCAAATGGGCAAAGAAACAAAAACCAAACATACGGAGACTACTAGGAAGATCATGAAAAAGATTATGTGAAGAGAATTAAAGAGAAGAATGAATATATTCGTATTTAGAAGAACATTTTACCACTTTGAAATTAAATCAAATCAAACAAAATAACTACAACTTTGAAATGTTTACGATTTAACAATAACATAAAATAAGTTCTAGATTTCGTAGAAATACAAATATCTGATCATTATCGGTTTATTTCGTATTTTTTGTACATTTATACAAGATTTGTTATCAAAAATCTTAGTTTTTATTTACCAAAACGAAAAATAACATTAATATATCATTTGAAACGTTTGATTTGAGTCTAAGCTTTTATCTATATAAAACAAATGCCGTTGCAAATGATATTTATCTGTCAGAATCGGCTCTAACTACTTTGTGATCTAAGTATCTATCTATCGATAATAAATAGTTCATCGTCACACAATATTTTTGATGAAAATGATGGATTTGGGGTCTCATATACATCGCGACGTCCCCTTTTCTTGCTGCGGTACTGAAGCAGCTACAGCTGATCCATCAATCCTTTTAAAAAGTCTGGAATGTGGGATGGCTTCAACTGCCAGAGATCTTCTTCTTCTATTTCATACGCATCCAGGTGTAGTGCTCTGGACTTGTGGATGGAGAATGTGGATAGAGGTTTCGTTCTTTGTACAACAAAATCTGCACGCTGGATTATCTGCAAGGTCTAGCGTTTTCAGGTGTTTGTTGAAGCGTCCCAAAAGAAATCCTGTTAGTATTCGTAGATTGTTCGTATTTAGGTTAATACAAGCAGCAGATCTACTCTGGTTATAGTTTTCCAGAAGAGTATTTACCTGTGGTAGCCCTTGTAGGTTGTCCCAATAATTGGTTTTGCTCTTATCTACCTTCTTCTCCATTGCTTTTTCCATTATTCTGTAGTTGATACAATAGAAGGGTTCGGGTCCCACGAAGGGCTCGTCTGCCCTCGCTTTAGCAAGCAAGCTATTTTATTTCTTTTCGTTGCCCAACGAGTTTGGATTTTATGATATTGGAGCTTAGAGCTCTAATAGCTGGATGGTTCCTCTTTAGACTGAACTGAACACATTTTTCAATTGCATACATTTCTGCTTGAAAAATACTTTATGTGTTGCCCAGGTTTCCAGAATGTTTGATTTGGGGCTCCGTACAATCCTATTCCAGTTCAGTCTGTTGTTTTTGATCAATCCGTATACCATTTAATGGTATTTCTTGTATGGTGTTTTGTCCCAATTGCTTTTACAGGTTGAGGTGAAGTTTTTCACAAAGTTACGTCCTGAAGCATGTCCTACGGTTGATTATTAGAAACTAATCTTGAATAAATATAATAATTGAAGATTAAAGTAACCACAGGGGTTGATACGTGTAAAAGTATTAAATTTCGAGGTGTATAGAAGTGAATTTAGATCAAAATACGTTTCTAATCTTTATCAGGAATATTTTTCCAATAGAAGCGTCGTGAAACCGATCCTGGAGAGGAATTTTGGGGCGGGAAACGTCTTGTGTGTGTGTATGTATGTGTGTATCTCAATAAGAAAAGTTTGTGGATACACAAAGGATGAAAAATTCCAGAATTCTGTTCGACATAACAAGAAAGAATAAATGGATTTGTGTGTTACTGCGATGTTTGAACAATGACTACGGTTTTCACGAAAAAGAAAACGGTTCTCCAACAAATTATATTTGAGTCATTGATCTGTTTATTTGACATAAAAATACGATGGAAAATTTTAAGTGAATTTGCGATTTTTTAACTTTTCAACTCGAGTGTTGTTATGTTATATTCTAAGAAAATAAATGTAATTTATAATAAAAAAAAAAACAATGAAAAATAACCGATAATCGTAATATTCTTATGCCCTTCTTATCTTACTTTCTCAGAATCGAGTTCGAAGATAGTTCAAGTTTCCATGTCTTCATGGAACCATTGTGGAAACTTCCTCTAGCTAATGCACGCTTACTCCTCTTTTGTACACACTCTCCAAATAGTATTCCCTCTCTTTTTGGCTCTACTACAAGCTTTTCTTCCTTTTTTATCAAAATTGTATCGTTGTTGATATTAATAAAGGGTTGTAGTCTTCGTAATGATGTTTAACCCCATTTTTAGTTACTTAATTAGTTATTTTTCTTCTATTCTATCCAGAATTCCAGTTATTTCTATCTATCTTTGAAAATGTAATTTAAAACAAAAAATTAATGAAAAAGACCGTTGATCTTAACAGTTTTCACATACTATTCTTATGTCTTCGTCCTCTTACTTTTCCAAAATTGAATTCAGAACTAGTTGTTCAATAAATTTGGGTTTCTTGTAGTTTCTATGTCTTCCTAGAACCAATATCAAAGTGGAAACTTCCTCGAGCTGATGCATGGCTACAACATGGACACACTCTCTAAATAGTATTCCCTCTCTTTTGGCTCTACTACAAGGTTGTTTTCAAAATTGTATCGTTGTTGATATTAATAAAGGGTTGTAGTCTTCGTAATGATGTTTAACCTCCTTTCTAGTTACTTAATTAGTTATTTTTCTTCTATTCTATCCAGAATTCCAGTTATATACATTCTGCCGTGGAATTTTCTAGCTATTCAATAAGATGGTTCATTATTTTATCGGAATTAAATGCTGCGTGCAAGACACCTTTTAGCGACGACTTAGAAATAACTGAGGTTGATTGAACTGTCAAAAAGTCGGCGACTAACAACCAGGTCACGATTGGCACACAAAAATTTAGGGAAGAAGATCTGTTCTTGTTTTGTGCGTCACATATTTCCAGGCGATCATAAAGCGAAGAAGATGAAAATTTCATTACAGTGATATCCATTTTTTCCACGAACAATCATTACAAGTCTTCTTTTTTTTACTTTTAATTATCAGTTTGCAATATTTACCGCATATTTCGTCACAGCCGGAATTAATTAAATCTGACACGGTAAATTGGGTTCATATTTGAACTGCGGATTTTATATAATTTGTTTTTATTTACGATGGCTATAAAACAGGGATGGTAGTAGCGAAAATCATTATTGTATTATTTCGTATGATGTAAAATCATGTTTTGTTGTACTTTTATAGAATATCCGGCACAATTTTTTACCGTTTGCTGCGACTAACTTTTCGAAAAAAAAAAATGTACAACAGCTAATTTATATTGTCTAAATTTTATTTTTCAATGTTGAAAATAAAATAAAATTGTCTACGTGTGTGAATGAAGTAGATGATGAAACTATGTCTACTAATGATAAATGAAATATCTAAAAAGAATGTAGATATATTTTTAAAAACAAGCTTTGGGCAGTATCGAGAATCGTCGTTTTTAAAAAGAAGTATTTTCGTCATTTCCGACATATATCAGAGGATGTATACGATCGTAAATACTGCAAAAGCATCTTGAAAAACTGAAACTGAAGTGACTCAATCGGAGAAGAGACAGAAACAGAAATTAATGAACTTCCTTGACCATTTTAATAGAGTATTGGGCATTCAAAAATGATCCCACAATAAATAGAACGTAGAATCAATTCATTCTAAAAATAAAGTTGCTTTAAGTCATCTACTGGAAGCTCTACCAAGGCACTTTAGACCTCCGGTGAGTTTACCAGAACACGTTTCAGTTGAAGTCGTAGTAGTTCAAAAGGCAAACGGGAGATTGATACACGAAACAGTTTAACAAAAAGTCGTTGGTAAATAAAAATTTCGATGTAACAGAAATTGAGAGTGAGTTCTACGATGGTGTTTATTTGATAATGTTAATAGGTCTATTAGAAGGTTTTTTTGTTCTCCATTATAACTGGAGGAAGTTGGTTTATAGAAACAGAAGATGTGGTTAATATAGATTTGAAATCGATTACACAACGATATTATGAAAAGAAGTGCCTATTAGAAACTAATATTGACTCTAATGTTAATAACATTTGTTGAATAGTGAAAATATTTAATTAACGAAATGTTTTATAAATTATTAATGAAATTACAGAAGTTATTAACTTGAATTTTTGGTTAATTCAGTGCCAAAACATTGATGAAAATACGAAATTACACAAAATGCATTTATGCTGAAAGTTTAGGATACTTGGAAAATATCTATGTCTTACTCTATGAAATATTCACACCATAAACTTGATGGGGACTTTACCACGGCAGATTTTCAATAATTATACGTCAAAATCATGGTTTCTGTAATTGAAGTAGCAGCTTTTGTTCGGGCAGCAACGACAGACAAGCAATATCCTATCCTATATCCATTTCCTTGTTATACAAATCAATTTTTTTCAGCTTAACGTGTTAATAAAAATTGATCCCTAGCCAGTGGGCTACGGTTCAATTTCCTCGTCTCCAAATGCCAAATTCGTATCAGAAGGCTTCAGGAGACGTCTCGCAAGAGTTTAGAGCGGGTATTACTTACATATTGTGGAAAAATAGCATTTTGTGTGGTATTATATGGAAAAGTTACAATGCAATTAAAAAATTGTGGAATAAGGAAAATATATTACAGTGATCTCCACACAAAAACTTTATACCTCTGTAGATTTTTTCTTAAAGAACCATTTAGAAAAAAACTTTCAGGTAAGATTTCTTTAAAAATATGAAAACTAGGAAGAGACTCAGACATGGATCTAAGTAAGTCTGTGAGACTCTGGGTGAGACTGATCCTTCGTTAACAACAGTAAAATATTTGGTAGCAAAGTTTAAACGAGACTGGACGATCTATGACGACCAGCAACGCAGTGGTTGACCAAATTAGGTGACGATTCCAGAAATGTTGAAGATAATCCTAAAGCGGTGCTGGATGATCGTCGACTGAAAGTGCGCGAGCTAGCAGACATAGTAGGCATTTCAAAAAGTGCGGTACATTGCATATTAATTGAAAATTTGGATATGAGAAACCTGTGTGCAAGATGGGTGCCGCGTTTGCTCACAATGAAACAAAAACAACGTTGTGAAGATGTTTCCATCGAGTGTTTGGCAACGTTTCACAAAATTACGCCGAATTTTTATATTCTATTACCATGGATGGAACTTGGATTCATCACCGGCTCTAAAGAAGGTAAAAACCATTCCATCTCTAGATAAGATCATGGCGTCGGTTTATTGGTATGAGCGTGAGATAATTTTCATTGACCAACTTGAAAACGGAAAAACTATCAACGACGAGTATTATACGAGCTTATTGTAACGTTGTAGCAAAGAAATCAAGCAGAAACGGCTGCATTTGGCTAAAAAATATGTGTTGTTTGATCAAACAGAGCTCCAGCTCATAAATCCGTTATTGAAATGGCCAAAATCACTGAATTGAAGTTTGAATTGCTACTTCATGCTCCCTATTCGCCGGATTCAGCCCTTTCGTATTATTTCCTGGTCCCAGACTTCTTATAACATAGCTGGGAAAAGTCTATGGCCTAAATCGAGATTGCGTTGTAAAATAAATCTATTTTTTTCCAAATTTTTTTTTTGTTTCTGGGACCATCATCGTACAACTAAATAAATATATGACTTTTTTACTTCTTAGACATGTTTTCCTCGATAAATCGTATCTTCTGATGGTAATCATCAAATTATTTGATAATTTGCGTCAATTTTTTAGGGATACTTTGTATTTAAATCATGGTTGTACATAGAAAATAACATCAAAAAGGACCAATAGTGACACATGTTTGGATAACAGGATGGGAAAATGGAGCCACAAAGAATACCAAAGAAAATCAATTTGGAAAATAAGCTGTTTGTTGCAGGAAACTGGTCGGCCACTATAGACATACATCTTAAGAGGCAAAGAATTTCAAAGATGTTGTTAGAAGAAGGTTATTTAATTTCACGTGAAGTTGCAGCATATTTTCTCTTCCCTTTAAAATGTCACTGTCACTTCTTCTCGATATACGAGGGATGAATAGAAAATTTCTAATTCAACAAATAAATACTTATTTCCCTTTTAATCCTGTTTAGTTTAATTTTAAAATTTTTTTACTATGTTAAATAACATGAAAAATCATTAAACAATTTCTTTGAAATATTTATCTTGTATTTTGTTTACTTTTTTCCGTCGCTCTCTACATAGGAATTTCTACAATCAAAGCATCATGACAGACTAATCGTGAGAGCTTGCAATGTACGGAACTTTATATATTCTTCATCTAGATTTTAGATTCATTAAAACATTAAAAGACAAAAATCTACATCTCAAAAATTTCGTTTTATGTGAATTGAAGTAAATTCAATCAAAATATTTGTAGAATGGTGAGGATTATCGTTTCTTTACAGTATATAGTATGTCAGAATGAAAGAAAAAACTAACTGAATACCAAAATTTTCTGAAGAAAAACAGACGAAGAGCTGGGAAACTATGTCAAAATCAAATTATATGCAAGACTCTACATATCAAGAAAGACATTGAACGGAAATGTGCAACTAGGATTTTAACAGGCCAAGTTATTGGACCAAAACCACGCGAAAATTAGAATCCAGAATCAATACACCAAAAGAATGGAGTCCGAATTAAATGCATGCAACTTAGTCCAGGCAACCAACACCTATGCCACGTCTGCTTTAACGTACTCTTTTGGAATCCTGAAGTGGACGAAACCCCAAAGAGGGTTGGGAAAGGCTTGTAAACCTACACTTTCAACAGGTATTGAAACTACGTGAATCTGAAGTTTATTTGATGGCAAAGGTTGTTGTTGTATTTGGGATTGCAGGAGCTTATCGAATTAGTGAAATCAACCAGGTAACTTTAGATGATATTGAAGATTCTGGAACGGTATTAATTGTGAAACGGGAGATTTGTAGTTACAGAAAAATGTGGTGAGCTTTACCGAACTGTCCAGCAGTACAGTTAAATCTGGGTGAGACTTGATGACACTAAAGAAACATGGCGATTGGAAGTCATCAACGAGCGCTGAAAGGTATGTTGATGAATCCGTAGCACAAATGTCAGAAATAGTTAATAAAGTGTTTAGAACGTGTGGTGGTCCTGCATTTGTGACCAAGTAGGAAGAAATATTATTTCAACAGAAGAAAATTCGACTGTGGTACCGAATAGATCAAGGAACGTGTCATTCATGCAATTCACATTGAATAATTGTTTTTTTGATATAAAAAAAAGTAACTTTAATGTATAAAATTAAATACCTTCCCTTATGAAACTAAACACTGATAGTCCGGTCAAATTAGACCAAAAAAATAAGAAAGAATTATTTAAAATATAATTAAAAATAAAATTTGAAAATTCCACATCATTCGCGTGTATTTTATATATATTTTATCATAAAAATACTTCATACAAAAGTTGTAAATCATAAAATTATCTACAAAAAACGTATGAATACTGTTTCTCCTACGACCCACCGTTTTTGAGATATAACAATTCAAAATTCGCCGTCTTCCGATTCCCAGTTTCCATTTTTCTCGATCTTCCCAAAGATCTTCTTCCAATCCTCTCTCTCGAATATCCTTCTCGATACCTTCTCTCCAACTTAATCTTGGTCTTCCTCTCTTTCTTCTTCCTTGTGGTGCCCAATTTAAAATTTGTTTGGGTATGCGGTCTTCAGGCATTCTTTGGACATGTCCGTACCATCTTAACTGATTCACCCTAATGTCTTCCGTAATCGTGTGTTGCAAATATACTAACGTTAAAACTATTAAAATATCAGGTGAAATGAAACCCAGTCCCTTAATTTATTGTAACCTTTAGACAACATCTGTCTCCTATTCAATTATGTGCGTTGCTAGGGCTTTATATCTGCTGTTTTACTGTCGGAATATTATTTTATTTGTGCTAAACTTTTAATTGAAAGTAAATTTGCTTGTGTTGAACGTTGTTTGAAGATATTAATTAATGTAGGTATCGAGCGAGCTTTGGACTTTTAAAAATCGGAAATCTTCATCAACAAGACATGAAAATTATCGTCAAAATTATACTCGAAAGTCTTCTAATGCCTCAGTTAATAAAAGATGATTACGTCCCACAATTTAGGAGTCACGACTTGGTTGATTAAATTTCACAGCTTTTTTTTAACAGTGTCTCGTAAAAAAATAAATATTGATACGTTTTTTGTAGATAATTTTATGATCTACAATTTTTGTCTAAGGTAATTTTATGATGAAACTTAACGCAAAAATTCGTTTTTTCGAAATTTGACCTTGAATAAATTTTTTCCTTACACGGGAATGATTTTTAGCTTGATGGGAATTTATGTAATTTAGAATGTCTAAATTGACCGGACTATAAAAAATATTTACGCACTCACTAATTTTTATTTCTAAAATTAGTAAATGTAATAGGCGAGCCTCTGGTATATATCGAGTAAATCGATGCGATTACGAGACTAAGAGTACGTTTGTAGTGGATGCACGTAATTTTTCTCGAAGAGGGGTTTTTAATGGAATGAAAATTAATAAATCAATGGCTGGCAACTCGGTAATGTAAATAATTTATTCTTTAATGGTTTCCCTACAATTCTAACAATTTAAATAAAATAATAAATCATTTAACTGTTTTTTTTTATAATAAGAATTGTTGTTTATGTTGTTTTAGTGGAAGAATATAAAAAAAATGTCAATAAAATGTCAAAAATATCATTTCATCAAAATAATTTTTAGAAAAATACGCTAAATAGTCGTCGAAGACCTAATGGAAGATGTAGAAAATACACTTAATTGAGCACGGACTCCTCCATTTAATTGTGTTTATTAACTTTATTTATTAATTACGGCAAACAAATTCGATTAAATATACTTACATGATTAAATGTACCAAAACTTATGGGACATTTGAAAATATATTTCAACCGTTATGAGAGGCAAGAAAATGGATGAAAAAAATATGATAAAAGATATGATAAGCACGAAAATGGGGCTAGCCGGACATATTACAAATCATTATGAACCTTACGTGGACACATTTTGAGCTAGAAGCCAAAAATTTGAATAGAATATTGGTAGACGTTCAAAAAAGAGAAATTGAAATAAGTTGAAGACTTTGGTTCACATTAAAACTTGGTAATCTATCGGATTTATTTTAAACAAATCGATACCGCAGTCTATGGTTTATAACTGTGCAAATACATGGATCATAAATAGATAAGGAGTCATTACAAACAGGTTGAATAGCTTTTAGTCCAAGAGCCCCAACCAAAAAAGTAAGTTCTGAAAAAAACGTGGGGGAACGGGTATTTTTTTGAATGTGTTCAGGGGTGTTCCCCTGAATATAAATCCAAGTGGGCGTCTTAAGGGAAGGGGGCTTCACTTCAGCCACCATTTCGAAAAACACGTTTTATTAAATATCTCGCGAACCGCGAATCGTACGACAAAAATTGTGGAGATCATTATTGTAGATAATAATGTTTGCAATCTTTTTTATTTGAAACTTTTTTTTGTACAACGCATAGGTTTTTAATTATAACGCTCCAAATTTTTTTCAATGTAGTTTTTGCTAAATATTTAGTTAATGGTCAAAAATAAATTAAAAATGGTAGTAACTGAATTGTAAAGCATAACATTTTTTTATAAATTTCATTGGAAACCTATGCGTTATAGAAAAAAAAGTTTCAAATAAAAAAGATGGCAAATACTATTATCTACAATAATGATCTCCACAATTTTTATCGTATGATTTGCGGTTCGCGAGATATTTAATAAAACGTGTTTTTCAAGATGGCAGCTGTGAAGTGAAGCCCCCCTCCACTTGGATTTACATTCAGGGGACACCCTCGAACGTATTAAAAAAAATACTTATTTCCGTACGGCTTTTACAAAAAAACCCGGCTCTTGACTAGCAAGAAGAAAAAAATATGACGATGGGAAAGATTTAGTGTTCAGTGTTGTGAATTAAGAAAATCATCAAAAAATTGCTATAAGTGTGATGGCAAAAATTAGAGAAAAATAAAAGGCACATCGATTTCTATTTCAATTCTTCGAACGATAAGGCACAATTGCCAGATTTACTTTATAGAAAATAATACAAAAAAAAATGAAAATGCGAGTAATATTTAGTTTTTCAATTCTAAAATTTGGTTTACGAGAGTTGCTATACTAGTTTTGAGATATGGCAACACGGATGTCAGTATGTCAAATCTGTCATTGCCGTAATGAAGTGCTGAACGTGTTGTGATACGAGTGCTATTCGAATTGTTTACTTTCGAAGTGGATTAAACCACCTCGCTTCGATTTTCGGTGATAAAGCACCATATCGAGTCACTGTTTTTGCTGGTTTTTCGAATCGAATTGTGATCGCACTTCGCTACAGGATTAATTTTGTGAAGGTCGTCCAAAATCGTGCCAGAATATATCGATGCAGTACGTAAACTTAAGGGCATACTTGGGCATTAGCTACATTCGCATACATTCAATATTGCGTGAACTTTTGGCTGTCAAAAAGATTTTTTCGTATAATTTGACAATCCTTGTTTGAAACCCATGATTTCTTCTTATTCTCGCAGGTCAGAAATAAGCTGCGAGGTCAAAGTTTTTCTACACCTTAAAAAGCGGTTGATGCATTCAAATTACATGTTTTTGAGAAATGTAAAAATTCGACAATTGGTTCAAACGCATACAAAAGTGTTTTGATTTATAAAGGAGAAGATTTTGAATAAAAAATAAACTTAATTCCAATTATAAATAATTATTTTTATTTGTCTATCTTAAAACTTGAGCAACGACCCTCGTATTCCGTTTCAATTGAATCCATGACTGTAGAAATTCTTTAAAATAGATTTTATCCAATTTTTTTTAATATTAAAAATTAAAAAAACAGAATATCTACGTAATATGATTTCATATCACATCATGAAATTAATTTTAAGCAATAAATGCATGTTTTAGTATTTTTCCATTGAAAAATATCATCAAAATATAATAAAATAGATTTTTTAATAATATTCATGCATTTTCATGAACAAAAAATCAAATTTCTCTGCCATTTTCGAGTTTTCCGTAGCGAAATAGTAAAATATTTTGCAATGAAAATATTTTTTCTAAAAACATCTAAAAATAAAACTTACAAGTAGAACCGCAGTTTTCAAAAGAAAACGTTATTCACAGACACAAAACAGGTTTACAACACCAATTCAGACAAAAATAGTCCTTACCATTTCGTAGGCAAATTTTTCGGGGGAAGTAGCCAGTGGCGGGTTGTCAAAATAGTTGATTTCCGTAAATCGGTTGACAATTAACGTGCTCGGTGCGGTCAATTGATGATTATTGTACATGTGCTGGGGGGCACATTGGCCGCAAGGACAAGGTACGGCAGGCTGAGGTGCGTATGCTGGAGGTATCTCGGGACAAGGTATTACAGGACACAAGGGAACTACGTAGGGATATTGTCCGGGAGAGTTGAAAAAGTACGTCGTGGTTGCTAATATCGCAAGACGCGATTATAGATAATCGATTTTGATTTTTCTTTATTATGTATTTATTCTAATTTAATATAGAATCAGTTGTGAGCGAATCGATTTCTTAACTGATCAGATTGTCGATTAAAAAGATTGTCTTTTGGTTAAAATTATTTGGTATTTCCTATTGCACGATTGTCTACTATGATTATAATTTTTTTTTTTTTTGATTGAAATGAGCGTTATAAAATTTTTATTTAATTAAAATAGACTATATAATATATATTCTTTTTACTTACTTACAGATATGTCCTTTTACACTAATTTTTATACTAAATCTTTAGATACTATAAAACTTTAAGCTAATACTGAATTTATTGCACACAACCTTTGTTATTTAATTATATTTTAATTTAAAGTAAGTCAAGATATGTTTTTTTATACTAATTGAAACTCGTAGGTAAATGTGCTTTATTTCAAATTCCAAAAAAGTTTATATACTGATTGTCTTAATTTTGAAAATTAACACTAATAATATTGACTCTTCGAGTGAACCCTTACGATTTTTTTTTTAATTAAAACTATCTTTTAAATATATACGGGACGGTCTAAAAACAAGTCAACTTGTGTTGACGATAGTACTAGTCTACAAACACTGATTACCTTATATAATATTGATGATTGTCGGTAAATTCTTGGACAAAAGACTTGATACCGTCTTTGCCTTTAAACGACGATAAACTAAAAATAATGTACTTAAAAAAAAGGAACGTATTGCACTAGTTGATACTCGACGAATATTTTTTAAGAAATTTCAAGAATTTATTGATAGAGAATAAAAGCGAAAAATACACCGAGGAAGAATGAGTGAAATAGGCAAAGGCGATTAAGACTTGACGGGATTCGGGATAAAAGTTGGTGAGCTGAGTTCGTATAGGAAGTATAAGAGGTATTAGACCGCCGCACACTAAGCGAGTTAGGCCCGGACTGTTGGATTGAACTCGACGTTCCGGTAAAAGAGAAGCGGGGCCGAACGCACGCATGCGTATTTATACGTAGAAATTCTTGCGGTGCCCCTATCACCCCCACCCGCTGACACCGTCAATACAACCTGATGCATGCGGGCTCGAGCCGCGTTGCCGACTTTTCTAGGACAGAACCATTTTTCAGACTTGTTGAGCTATTGATCCAAATACCGAGTTTGAAGAAAAGTTCGCAGTAACTGGAGCAGTAAGGAAAAATGTCGAATTGAAGAAGAAGACCACTCCAATGGTTGTAGGGCGAAAAATTCATACAAACTCTCTGTTGTCATTCAATTATTTACAATTCATTCCTATATTTTTCAAAATTGCCCACAAAATTTCCTTCAGAATGCTATTTCAATGTGAACTGTTTCAAACAGATATATTTTGACCGTT